>NC_054067.1:6470908-7095908 GCF_017639655.2 Falco naumanni
ATGTCATTTCCGCTTAGGGTTTACAAAATTCTAACTTTTAGGCATCCTTTCTTAATACATTTTGTGTCCCCAACAGTTAAAACTAATTGATTTGTTGTTTAAAGATGTTTGGATGAAAATCATCACGTTTCATAGGCTTTCCTTACTGAGCAGCACAAGCAACTGTTCTGAGAATTGCTACAGGAGTGTTGTCTGTGCAAATACATTTTATTTAGCCAGCCATTTTTGTCATTAATTTCATTATTCGGGTTTTAAAAGCCTTGCTATTTTTTTTAATTGAATTTGGGGTTCTGTTGCTTAATGGACTAACCTTATAGACAATCTCCATTAAGATTATTTACCTTACCAGCAAAGCTTAGTCTTGGGAATAAGCCCTGTTGGCTTCTTTAACAGTTTTGTTTTGCTTTTTAAGTCAGAGGAATTATAGCAAGCAGGACTGGCAGGGTCAGGCTATAAAACAAGAATCACAAGGGCTACATGGAGCCACCTACCCTCACGAGGAATATGCCTCGTTCTATATATGAAATGCTGTTCCGAGGGGCAGCCAGAAGCTCTCCAAGATCTGCTGTGCTGTCCGTACAGGCAGCGTGCCTGCCGATGAGCCCAGGCAAAGCCGAAATGTGCCGTTCCAGTCTGTGCGAGCCCTGCAACTCCCAGAGCATCTAGCATGTGGCGGCATTACTGTGTGCTCCCAGCCAGGTAGCCTGGGAGGCAGCCGCGTGGAGAGGCGGTGGGATAAAGGAGGATCGTAGCACTTTCATTTCTACTTAGAGAACGATGCAGACATAGCCGCTGGTGTCCACAAAGGGTTGTGAGACCAAAATACGGAGTGTGATTCACATCACACGATAGGAATGTATCAGAAAACAAGTTGCTTATCCTCGGGCTGTAGACCCACGGTCTCCTTCAACAGATACAACCGTAGGCTGCTGCCAGGAGGGACATTCCCACGTTCTCTCCTTACCCCTGGGCCACCGCTCACATTCATTTGATCATGAAATGAGCCAGATCAGGAACGAATTCAGCTGAAAACTGAAGCAACCAGAAAATAAGTGATAAATTTTCAGCTTCATTAGTTTCCTGATCTGCTATGAATACTGGTGCAGAAGCTCAGGTCTTCTCATTCCAGCTGTAGCTCACACATTACATTGGCCTAAAGGGGGCAAAACTCCACCCTTAGATGATGCAGCGATTCTGGAGACCTTGCACTGTCTTATCTGCATCTGATCCATCACATCTGGCTCACATCTGCAGAAGGGTTGGTCAGATGCTGGCACTGCCACCAGAGAGGGCTCTGAACGCCGCAGGTATGCGGTGCGGGGCAGGACTGCCAGTTTCGGCTCATCTGTCTGATGAAACCTCCTCGTTAGAGGGCAAATCTCGCCCTAGCCCATTGCAGATCGAGATTCCTACCAGTGTTTTGCAGTGAGGGGAGGTATCAAATGGCTTGTTGGCTTCACTTACACATACTTGTGCAAATTTAGAAATGGAAAAAAATGCCAGTGTGCCCTTTGGCACTGCCGTGGGTGGTCAGGCAGGACCAGCCGGGTCCTGGGGGGCTTCCCTCGGCACGGCCGCACATGGCCCATGTTTGAAGCCTGTCACTGCACGTTGCCACTAACCTGTCTGAGAGGGAACAGCTGAGCCTGCCCGCTCCCACTGCGGCGTTTAAGAGTCTTCTGATGGTCATGAAGTCCAGTACATATCTGGACTTTAAAACTATTTAAATCAAATACATAACATCTTGTGGAATCATACTGTACATACAGATTCCCAAATTAGAAGTAGACGAGCATAATATGTTTAAATATGAATAAAGCTTACACAATAGTGCTGGCTAACAACTTTTACATTAGTTAATTGGTGCTTTTTTTTTTTTTATCCTGAAAGTTTAAGTTACTTATGCTTCTTTCAAAATAGAAGCAAAGATCTTTATATTTTAAGTGCATTGTTAGCATGCTTTGTTAGAGTCCAATAAAGCTTTATATAATTTGACACACTGTAGTACTCGGGGACCTTTATCTGCATCCATTATATGAATTTTTGTCAAAATAATTTCCTCTGCCAGTCTCTTATCAATATTTAATAATGCATTCCGTTCAGTTTTCATTTTAATTAAATTAAATTGCAGCAGGTTGAAGTCCTGGAACTCAGGACTACAACCATCTGCTTTTGGTTTTATAAATCCTATAAACATCTTTATTTTTCTTCAGGGTTATTGACAGCAATGATCACATAACCAGTTACAGAAAAGAAGACTTTCTGAGCATATTTCCACACAAAAGTGGTTCTGTTTAAATTTGAGAAGTGTTTGTCTAGTCCCCAGGTCCCTAACAAGGCCATTTTCTCTTCTCAGAGTAACAACTTGAGGTGATGAAGTGACATTTTTTGTTCTGAATAAAAAAAAACATCATGTGGGTATTGACACACAAAACCTTGGTGGTAAAGTCTATGATGTGCCCTTGTAATTTAACACAGGAAAGGGAAGGATTTCAGTAGAAACCTCAATAAATGCTCCTGTGTAACTCCGTATGTGCTCAGTCTTACAAGCCCTTGCACCCCCAGAGCAGCATGGAGTGGTGTGCAAGGACTGACCCTTCTGGGTGTGAACATAAGCCAGCTCTGAAGCAATCTTAGCTCTTCTCTAGTTATTACTCTGCTTGTTACTTTGGTTGAGTTCATTATATCTGTTGTTCAAAGAGGTATGATGTTGGTAATTACAAATATTTCAGGAGAGGTTGAAGTAGGGGGTTACTGTCCTGTTTAATCGTGTCCTTTATATTTTACTTGTATTTTGGCAACGGCCCTTAAACTGTGATGTGCTGGCACTACTGGCAAATTACTGTTCATTCTTTGAAATAGTTGTATGAAAAGAACAGATTTTTGCTATGGATGATTTCAGTATATCTTTTGAAATCCATTTTGAGTCTGCGAAGAACCATACTTGCCAGCTGTTAGTGTCCAAAACCATAGTCACTACAGTTCTCCTTCATGCAGTGGAATCTCAGTCACCTCAAAATAGGGCTATAAATTAATTTGCCCAGCAAGTGATGCTCCCACAATAAGGGTAAGCTGACTGAAATTGTCTTTTCACTTACAAAATTACAATGTTTTGCAAAACCTGCTTATTTTTCAAGTGGCACCGCTGTCACTTGGCTGACTTTACGGTTGTTATGCTTTGCCTTGATTACTTTGCATGCCAAACGATAGATAGGAAATTTTCATGGATGGTATGTCAGTACCTCCGATTAGATGGTTCAGGAGACCCTGCTTTGAGATCACACCAATATTCCTTTTTGGAGCATAGACTTCTTTCATAAATGTGTGTACGTATACGTAGAAACGTGGTTGTAGGCACACACGAAGTGTGCCTTTCACTGATGAGAAGGGACTAAAAGGCAGCTGTGCACAGTAACTGTGAGAGAAGGGAACAGTGACCTTCTAAGAAAGGGGATGATAACCTCTAGAGGGTGTTTGGCAGCACACAAACAGCTATAGGCAGGGAATAGTACAGTGTTAGCTACGGTCCTGGTAAATACGCCACCGTGGATCTGTTGGCACAGGTTGTCGGATGGTTTAAATGGTTCTACCTCCCTTGACCCAGATAGCAGCATGGTAACTCACAGCAGCGGGTGAACTGTCCTGTGGGTCTGTAATGGTTCCCTAGGCAAGGCTGGGTGGCGTTGTGTTATAGGTCTTTACTCTTTTCAAGTACACACATCTGACCTGGGACTGGATGCGTTAAGTGCACGAATGGAGTAAAGATGCTACCGCGTAGGTGGCAAGTGTGAGGTTGCTTCTTAGGAAAAGTCTGCCCGTTATCTTCTCTCTGCATTAACACCTAGAAAATAGCACGTCTGGTTACTGAACCTTGATGGCTTATCCCAGCACAGGAGGGGGCTCTTCGGGAGGCAGCTCCATGCCCACAGCTGGGCACCCAGCCCAGGGAGTTACTCACAAACATCACGGATGTTAGTCGTGACAGCTCCTGTAACAGAAAAATTGGACAGGCTGGCTGCTGGCCCCTCAGACTGAAAACTCTAATGTTTGAAACGCACAATATTTATGGTACTTAAGGAGATGTGATTTTTACAAGTCAGAGTTTAGCTGCAAAAACAGGTTCTTGCTGCTAAAATGATGAAGCAGCTCTAAGTGAAGTTGCTGTAAAGAACAGCTTTCAGTTTGCTATCAAACATTTATCTTACAAAAGCAAATGCTCCCTGCTATAGCTGGTCAAAATATTTTGATTGCATCTAGTAACGGAACTTCAATGGTATTAAAGCTATTTATGGTTCAGGTAAAATGTACCTAAAGCTGCTACACAGAAAAAGTGAGTTGAAAATATTGAAAGTGTCAGAAAACTGTGGTTTTTTAAAATATTTTTATTTTGTATCTTAAAGTATTTTTAAAGACATTTTTATTTTGGAAAGGCTGAACTACCTCAATAATTCCTATATCAAATTTTGGAATTTGGTATCAAATTAACGTTCTTCCTTTATGTATGAGTTGCACTGAAATCTAAAAAGGTTAACTAGAGGAGATTAATAACTTTTTTTTATTTAAAAGGAAAAAAAAGTTGGTATATTAGATACACCAAAATTAAATTTTGAAGATGTTTTTTTTGTTTGTTTTCCTCAAGTATGGAAGGAGATTTTTTTGATCAGTTTGAGCAGCCCCTCAAAACCACCACCTTAGGGAAATTCAAGATTTTCAACATGTATTTTGGCCAGCCTGTTAACATAAATGTTTAATTCTAGAAATTTTCATCCTGGCAATCCATTTCTGCATAACTACAGTTTTTACAGTTAGCAAGCAAATTAAAATTGGTTTCTTTTAATATAGCTTTTTTTCTGTTTAAGCTTTCTTCAGGTAATTAGCAGAAATGCAATAACCCATCAAGCCAGGAGTCATTGGAGGAGATTTATACTCTTAGGAAATCTGTAACTGATACAACAGTAAATTTTGTGCTTTGAAACTCTAGTAGCTATAGCTGTAATAATATACTAATCACTTAAAACCCCTTGTAAAAAAAATACCATTCAGCAACAGCAATCAGGCAGAGGAAAATTAGTGGCATCATTACTTGACAGATGAGTATCAAAACCTGGAATGAAAAATTGCCTAGTAGTTCACAGAGGGAAAGGTAGACTGATAGATCTTTAATTATTTGTTTGCAGTATCGGTGGGATATGAATATGAAACATGTCCTGATTTTATTCTGTGGGAGAAGAGAACAGTAATCCTTCAAGGCTTTGAAATGGATGCTTCAAATCTGGGAGGCTGGTCCATAAACAAACACCATGTATTAAATCCACAAAGTGGTAAGTCCGTCCATTATTTAACTGGCCATGCAGAAGAAGAATACAAATTTTAAAGGAATTAATTGTGCAGATTTTAAGCATTAAAACCTACACTTCCTAATGTGTAATCCTCTTTGAATGTGCACCCTCATTTATTGAGAACTGAACTGTAAATGCCTTCTGAAAGGATATTTTTAATGTTCTGGCTCCCAGGTACGAAACATTAATGTCACTAACTCTTGCAATCACCAACACATTGTGGTCATTTGGATGGGAAAAGGGCGCGCTAATTCAGGTTCAGTCTCACGGTTGGTATAGAAGTACCATGTTTTAGGTCAGTTTATAGTGTGTTATATTATCAGTGAAGTGTCTACACCCCAAATTCATCCTATGAGTAACATCAGTTAGTAGCATCACAGCACAGGGAGACAAGCCAAGCATGAAAACAGACCAGCCGAGTGAGAGGTAATGCTTCCAAAATGCCAGTCTGCTACGCAGGAGCTTTTGTGGCTGCCCACTCTGTGGGGAAGCACAGTAAGTTACTCTTCAGGACAAGCAATCTAGCACCTTTCAAAGCATTAAGGAAAAAGACTGTAAATGCTTTTGGTGGCACAACATTTACCCTGCATAGGGATTCTTCAGGCAGGGAGAGACTGGAATCTGTTTCCTTATTGCTTTTATTTAATTCCTGTCTTGGTTTTTTTTTTTTTTTCTTTTCCTCCCTTAACATCTGTAATCGGGAACTAGTGGGATTAAATTATTAAAACAATACTTGTAGGGAAGTTATGGTAACTAGAAAAATATGGTTTTGCCAATAAAAAAATATCTCACTGTCCAGGGGAAGAGAAACCTGGGGTCAGATTTCAGCACTCATAAATCAGCAGAGTACTGAATTCAGTAAAATTCTCTCAATTTGCTCCAGCTGAGAGTCTGTCCACTAAAATCTATTTCATCTGCAACTTCTGTTAATGAAGATTCATACACAGATGTATGGCTGTCAGGTTTTTACAAGTTCTGTTGTTGAATGCGCAGCTACAGTATAAATATTCCACATACAAAAGGTCAGATTTAGTTTGTAAATTATCTGGATTTCTGTTTTGATTTAAAATAGTTTGACATTTTGAACAGCGGTTCTTTCATACCCTGTCTTATTGGTTTGTATAGATTGTCTCTTTTAAATGCCAGCTATTGACATTTAACACAAAGAGAAATCTGACCTCAGTCAGCTCAGCCCCCAACTGTGAGCCCCATAGTCTACTCCTTAGTGCCAATTTACCACTTGCATAGTTTAATTTCAAGACTAAATTGCTGGCAGTAACTCCAGTTTATATGACTATCTGCTAACTGCAGTGCTTACTACTATAATTCACCCCATAGGCACTAACATGTTCTGAGATTTTGTAAAGTATACAATTATAATCTTGAGTGGGGCTAAATCGCTGCTTTCCTGAGCACGGGGTACGTGGTGACAAATTGCTTCCTGGCCCCGTCTCAGCTTGTGGCTGAGAACACCAGAGAGCACTGGCCTGTCAGCCACACGCCACCGCCTCCGAAATTGTCCAGGCTGTGTCTGCTACCCCAGCCCAGTAACAAGGGTGGGGAATGTGCAGCTTCTCATACCTGCTCCTCTTCCTCGCGTGTTCCTACTGTGCTGGGCATGATCTAGGCTGAAGTTGGGAGGAAGCTACTAGACATCTTTATCCATTAGTTAGACACACAGACTGGGGAGGGGGGGCATAACCACATCTGACCTGAAATCAGTGGGTCTCTTCTGTTTACAGTTTGCCTGTGAGAGCATGTTCCAGTGAGGATGACAAAGCCCAGCCAGAGCTCAGTGATATCTCAGATGTTCCTTATGACTATAGTAGGCTTTGAGCACGCATACCTGGCTCCTATGTAGCAACTACAAAAGCGTGTAGGAGCAGAAAAACAGTGACTATACCATAGCTAGTGCACACCTAACAGGGCAGCCTATAGGCTCGTATTAAAGCAACAAAACCAAATAATGAACTGTATTAACCAAAAGGATAAAAAGAGTGAATGTGCTTCTGGTCTTATCTAGAAACTAGTGAACTGCTCTTCCATTTCAGATATTTCATATGTACTTTAAATAAGGACAAGAACATGATTCAAACTTAGAATTATACATTTCAGACTTATCTCCGTGCCACTGTGAGTGAAATTAAAAGCATGAGTAGCCTTCTCAAGTATGAATATATTGAGATTTTTCGCTTTAATTAAAGCATTCCCTCTGTATATATGAAGAGCTGCTCTTTTTAGAAGCATGAATCTTGCATCTGTTTTTGAAAGACTTGTAACTGGATATTGGAATTATAATATAAATGTCTTTCTGAAAACTTGCTGTTGCAAATTACAATTTTGTGTTCAAACTAAAACTGGAAGCACTTGGCTTGGTTAGTTAACTGGTCCTGAAGAGCTTATATCTAACAACTTCAGCCACTGAGCCTTGGCTTTCAGCACGTCTGCTGCTGTGTGCAACGTTCCTCCTCAGACACATGGTGCATATGCTTGCCTCCCTCCCCATAAAGCCTATTCATTTTAGAGGTGTTACAAAATAAACAAAGTACAAGAGAAGAGTTGTAAGAATAGATGCAGTTTTACAGAATGCCACTTCATAGCACAGTCTAAGCCGTGGAGGTACAAGTATCGACATGCGGAAAGCATGGCAAGTAAAAACTGTGTTCTCTTGCCTGATATAAGTATCTTTAAAAAAAGAATGAACAAAAAAAGTTGGCCGAATCCAGCAGCAGAGATATGAAATAACATATATTGTTCCAATGTGGCTGTCCCTGGAAACTAGCTTTTTAAGTGTATTCAGTTTTGCCTCAATGTGACTGTTAGGTTAACAAAGGATTGCATCCTCTTCTCAGCTATACTAAACGGTTCTTTTCCCACTTTTTTTTCCCGTCCAGTTTAAAGGTTTGATCACTTCTAATTTGTGACATGATTAGAGTTTAATGTTTTCTAACACAAAGGGTTTGGTCAGTTTGGAAGATCTTCAGGGCACTTCTTATAATCAAGAAGAGAACACATGCCATAAATACTAGTTCCTGTATAGAGTCCTTTTAAAGACACCTGTATCTCATGAACACAAACAAATGTGCTATTAACTGATTTTTCAGAGTATCCTCTGCATTAGATTTTTCTTCTGATGTGCAAGTGTATCGATTCCATTTTTATTTATCTGGGGGAAGGAGCAGTAATATTACAGGGACTTTATGCTTTAAGGTGATTTCAGCCCCAGTGCAACACAGCATCGACTAAAAGCAGCAGCTCGAAAGCCTGAGATAAGCGCATGCTTACATTTATCGACAGCAAAACAAATTCTCCAGAGCCCTAATTATTTCCTGGCATTTGTGTGAGGCCGTGGAAAGATTACCTTTACATTGTTAATTTCAGAAAAAGGGTAGCATCTTCATTTAGTAGTATTTTTATCTGGTGCATAAGGGAGGATATTGCCATTAATTTTACTGGTGTATTTCAAAGATGCTTTTTTTAAGCCAATGATCAAACAAATATATGTATTCCATCCTTTGCTGTTCAGAAAAAAATTTTGAAAAATATAATTCCCTTAGAATAGCTGTGACAAGAGATTTTTAGCTTCAGACTTACCCGAAAGCCACACACACAAAAAAAAAAGACAACCAAAACTTGCATCTGTTTCAACAAAAGTTGGTAGAGTCAGTCCATAAATACATTTGCCGTACTTTGGGCAAAACTCAGACAACTTGTACTTCCTGCAGTATCTAGAATATGTTCATTTCTCAGTTTAAAAGTCCTCCAGAAAGTGCATCCCCTTTTTTATTCCTTTAATGTATTTATTCCTTTAATGGTGCCACTTCCGTGAAGCACTGGGATTTTCGAGGGAAATTACATATTTTGGATGATTCAGAAATAACCTAAATCTTACAATAACATGAAATTTTAAAGGTACTTCTTAACTATATTACCACATTGTTAGTTAAACACTACAGCTGTCAGCTTGAAAAAATGCATCTTTGTACTGGTTCTGGTATCACCAGCCTAGTAACTGGGAAGACTTTCAACAGCATATGCTGCCGAGCAGTTCTAAAATACTGACACGCTGGAAAGTTGTTCTAAACTTTACGGTAGAAATTAATATATTCTCGCTGGTGAGATATTCACTTGTGCCTCAGAATTACTCCTTGACTCTTAACTTGGCTTTGCTGCCAAATGCGTGGCACCATTCTTATATACCATGAAGGACTTGCATTTAAATTTGAATATTGATTTTGTACTGCCACTCAGTGCTCTTTTGTGAAAAATGCATAGCAGTCCTGCTATTAATCTCCTTTAATTAAATATTCAAACTACCTAAGAAATTCCTCTGCTGCCTAATAAAAATTTATGAATAAAATGAATATTAAAGTAGTAATCCCCAAGAAATCAGATAGCACTGCAATTAACAGTCAGTTTGTTAGAGCATTAACCAACCATGAGTTCTTCTCATGATGTTGGCTTTTAAAATAGCCACTAACCACTAATTGGCAAAATGGTGATGATGAAATCTGGGACTGAACAAAACTGGAAGAGATTAGAGGAACCCTGTGACAGCCTTTAAAAGTTCTGATGTTTGTTGCTGTTTTGGTAACCTGGTTTTCTAGAGGCTTGCGTAATTCAAAACTGCAGAATCATTTAAATGCTATACATTTGCTTTTTTTGTCTCTGTTTTCTCCCTTGCCCGCCTTAGGAATTGTACACAAAGGAAATGGTGAAAACATGTTCATTTCCCAGCAGCCACCAGTCATCTCAACTGTGATGGGCAACGGACACCAGAGAAGTGTCTCTTGCTCCAACTGCAATGGCCTTGCGCTCAACAGCAAACTCTTTGCCCCAGTTGCTCTTGCTTCTGGCCCTGATGGTAGTGTGTATATTGGTGACTTCAATTTTGTCAGACGGATCTTTCCCTCTGGAAACTCGATTGGCATATTAGAATTAAGGTAAAAAAATAATTAGCTTTCTCTGACTACTGTTCATAATCCTGTCTGTGATGTGCCTATGAGAACTACAGCGAGCTTTTTTTTCCCTTGGGAGTTAAAGACGACCCACATTTAGTTGCATGGTGAGTCATGTCTCATCAACTATCAAACTCATCACAAAACTTACACTTACTTTAAAGTCATCTGTTCAAAAGGGCATCTTAAATGGCCTTTAGAACAGGTTTTGCATAATGAATTTCTACAAAATGCAGAATTAATAGAGCTTTTTTTTCTTCCTGTGAGATTTTTCATACCTTTTCTCAAAAAGTTAAAATATTCCATGAAACATATTTTTTGAAGAAAACCCCCTAATTCAATAGCAAATATGTAAAGTATCATGTCAAGTCACAGCACTGTGGCTGAAGAAGGACTTCCCATGTTTAAAACTAATACCATTAAATCATTCCTCATCTGTAAAGGAGGATGTGACTGAGTTTAAACAGACAAGAGCCGACCTGGCATTGCAGTCTGACCTGGCGCAGGCTGGGCCAGTGCCCCCACTGACCCCTGTAATTACAGCTCCAGCTTCCCAGTCCCTTTCAGGGCCAGCGGGGGTGGTGGGAAAGGTTCCTGACACTAATACACTAAATTTCTCTTATTTAACACCCATGAATCCCCAACTAGCTAACATTGCTGGTGATGGAGATGTGTGCTGATTGTTCAGAATTAACTTGGCACTGTGTGGGCGGTGGAAAGGAAGCAGTTTGCGAGAAAGATATAATACTGAGTAACAGGATAAACAGTGTTTGGTTATTGGGATAGATCTCTGTGAGCAGGCAGGCAAAGAATACCGCTTTGTTGAGAACTAACATTCATTGTCTTTTTCTTTTCTTTTAAACCTGATCTGTCTTGCTAGGAACAGAGACACAAGACACAGGTAAGTAAAACACAGTAACAGCAATATGTGAACCATGTTCAAGGAAACAGCCTTACAAAAGTCCTTTTAGAAGTCTGGATTTAGATAAACACTCTGAATTTAATCAGTACAAATGTTAATCAAGTTCACCTTTGTTTATAGTAAAGCAAGTTTGATTTGTTCTCTTTGAAGGTATAAAGTCTCCTTCTAAAAATCACTTTGCTGATCCCTAGCAGAGATGGAGAGGTTTAAACCCAAAAGCTGGAGATGCATTTCATAGCTGTCATACTCATTTCACACAGTGTTTGAATGATCATAGATATAGCTAGCCAGGGAAACCGGGAGTTTTAGCAACAAAGAAATAATAAAAAATGCTTTATAGTCACACAAGAGGACTCTACTTCAGTGGTTCTAGGATGCTACAAACTTTAAAATCTGCCGCAGTTACAGAGCGTGCACAGCAGACTCCAGAACTGAGGACTGTGTCACAGCTCAGTCCTTGCTTCTCCAGCTAAAGCAAAAGCAAGTGACTTCCCCTCTTTCCAGTCAGCATTTTGGCAATAAAATGTACACGTTTCTTTAAAACAATGAACATTGCACACGAGGCTTCTGCAGCAGACGGTGAGGGAGTTGGTTATAACAATCCAGCTGCAGAAATGATGTTGCATGCTAAAAAGAGACAGCAAGGCACTCTGTATCCTTAGAAACATACTTCTCAGTATCTCAGTACTTAAATGAGATAAATAAACCAGCAATCGTACAACCTAAACTGATACCTTCACAGCATAGTAGGAAGCAGAGCATGGACTGAGTGTGTGTTTGCAGGATAAGAGTACTGGTTGGAATTACTCGCTTTAGCCACAAGAATGCCTTTGAATACTATAGATTATTTGCCAGCCTACTTACAGATGATGTCACATCTCATATATTTTACAATGAAAACTTAAGAGGAAAGAATAATTCCTAGTTGGTAAGTGCAAGGTTCTATTTTTTTAACCGAAGAATTGTTTCCATTTGCTTTAAACTGACCAGTATCTCTGTAAACTAAAGAAAAGAAGTTCACTTTGGTGAACTTACTCTGTAATGCATTCAGAACATCAATCAGGTTTTAAATTCAGGGTTCTCTTTTGTAAAGTAGAAATTTTTTAATACCTACTCACTAGGACTAGTTTCTTGAGATAAGCTTAAACCTTTATTAAATCAAAATGTGATTTATTTCTAGTTTACTTCTACTCAGTTACATAAATCCTAATAATTACAATAATAATTGCCTGTGTCAGTATTCTGTCCAAGTGAAATCTTGGAAAATTGGAGGAAATCACTTGAAGTTAATGTAGTCTTTGAGGTTATGGGGAAGTACTCAGCAGTCCCGTTGTATGCCATTCTCTTGTGGCTGTACAGTCCATGGTCATGGTGGAAATTCCTGGGAAAATTCTGCTCAAAGAAACAAGTGGAAGAAGCATCTAAAAGGCGTCAGATGCTCATGACAGTCCAAGCAGGAAAAGGCTTCAAAATTCAGTTCTTCAACACAAGTTTTATTCTCCAAAAAAGCAGGGGAAAAGGGTTCTTTTTACCAGGACAAAGAAAATACTGTGTAAACAGGGGTAGAGCTTGGAGACTAGTAAGCAGAGAAGGCCACTGATCTTATTTTTGACTGTTTTAAAACAGCTTATCCCATTTTCTTTTCTTGTCATCAAGATTTTAATAAGAAATAACAAAACTGTTCAATAACTGGTAAAAATGGAAACTAGGCTTTGATGTTACAGGGAAGAATTTTACTACAGGGTAGTAATAACTTGTTCTGGAAAGATGCGTTTTACATCCTAGTCTACTTGATATAGTTTTTAATGGGCTAATTTAAATAAACTCAGATTTAGATTTGATTGCAAAATTCTGCAAAGATATCAAGTATTTTTTACTAATACTCTTTAAATTTAAACATTGTACTATGCAAAGGTTTGAGCATAAATATCAAGAGTTTTCTAACAGCTGGTCTATTAAACGCAACAAGGATGCCAGAAAGCATGTCTACCAAGAGGGTGTATAATGACCCCTGGTTCTCTGCAGTTTCTGTGGGATGAACAATGTGTTTGTTTAACATCTAGAATTCTCCTTGCAACTTTTTGCACAGAGGTATTTTATTAAAAAGTCATCTTTTGGCTGGCCAGTCTCTTCTGAGCTCACTCCACAGAGCACAAACCATTTGTAATGTTTTCAACAAAGTTTTGTAATATTGGTGATACATGATTTGGCATTAATTGCTTCTAGCTCATGCTCTTACTCATCTCTCATCATACCACTGTCCTCTCGTTCCCTGTGTTTCCTTGGACTGGGTTCCACATCTGTTCCGCAGCTGTAGGAATATATCTCTCCCTATACTTCCTTCTTCTGTCTTTTATAAACATTTGTGACTAAGGTCAGCTTTAAGCTAGTCTAGCTTGTGGCACAATCCTCAGAGATGCTGAGTGGTTTCTGTCCCTTTCTGGATGGAGAATAAGAACTAAGAGAAAAAGGGCCAAGCTCTATCACATTTATCATGGTACAGCATTAGCCGTATCACTTTTAAGTGGAAATAAGATTTCAGCCGATCATGTGTTAGAATTTTCTGAGCAATATGTAGAGTACTCAGTAGACTGCTAAAATAAAAGATGCTGGCAAGTAATTTTCACATGGTTTTGCAGCATTGCTCAGTAAGGTAGAACTGTATAATAGGTGATTAAAGCAGCTTAGTATCTGCCTTAGCCAAGAAAAACTTCATATTTAAAGAGGCTCCATCAACCTGAAATCAAGTCAGTAAAGTAAGTCAGTACCATCTCAGATATTACGTATCTGTCCCGGAGCCTCTGACAGTTCTTCAGTTCTATTTTATCTAAATTCATCCTTTCCTGGTTTGTTGTGGCATGAAAACCCAGCTCTGCAGGCGCTGGATGCCAAGCGTTGCCAAACCCACCACAAAAAGTACTGACAAAGCTGAGAGGAGTAACTTGTTTCCTAAATTTGCTGCAGCAATCTTAAGCATTAGTTAATTACACCAATGTTAATAAAATGTCTCTAACAAAAAACAAACAAAAACCCCATGAATTTGACAATCTTTTTAATCTGCAGAGCAGATAGTACAGGGGATGTGGGCAGGTCCATGTCTAGCCCAACAACCTGTCAGAAATCTCCTCCTCAGCCCAGAGAAACACAGCAGCGATAAAAATACTGCCTGAACACCTAAACATTCTGCCAGGCATTGCCCACTGCTACGCCTGTGCTTATCTCCCTCCATTTCAGTAACTGACTGTGATTTAAAGGATCTACACCTATCTGGATTTTTATTGTATGATCAGGACTACGCTGCAGCTCACCAGGCTCAGGATGCTAGCTTGGTATGTCATGTGCTTAGGCGATTTCCTCAAACTGGAAATTAAATTTGCACTGAAAAAGAAACAAAAAGTCTTACCAGTTAATAAGATGCAGCCCAGTTCTCCAATTAGGATTTATGATCCTCACCATTTAATTAACATATGTAAATATTTTTTTAAATAACATTTTATAATCTCAATAAGGCACTTCAGTGCATGAATTATGGTGCATTAATTCATGCCTAGTTGCACTGACATTACTTGGCCTTCTGCCTTGCTCCTGACAATACAGTCGGCATGAATTAAGTCACCATATTTCACACCTTCATATTTCCTAAGGTTTAGAAACAGATAAAAATAACCAAGAGTGGGTATTTGTGCCTATGCAGAACAGTCTGTGATACACTTTGCTGCAACTTGTAGATTTGTTTTCAGTGGCAAGAGTACCAGCACTTATCAGGTATAGAAAAATTACTTTGCTTTTGATAGTAATAATTATGACCAAGCTGAGGTCACTCCAGTTAGCTTTATACTGGGTGGCACTCTCTGCGTAAGCTTGCTGATACATAGCTGGCGGGTCGGGCTCTGCAGCCAGTACTAGTTCCTTCCTTCTGAGCAGTGGCACATGCATGAGCTACATTAAAGCTGGTCTCACGTGTGCCTCTGTCACCACCAAATCATTGAACAGTTATCTTCGGATAAGTAGAATACAATTGTTATGCTGCTCCAAACAGAGATTAAAAGGAGAAACCATTTAACTTGGATGCTCTTCTCTTCTGTTTTAGTACAAGCCCTGCACATAAATATTACTTGGCTGTTGATCCAGTGTCAGAATCCCTTTACTTGTCAGATACAAACACCAGAAAAGTCTACAAAGCAAAATCTCTTATTGAAACAAAGGATCTGGCCAAAAACGCGGACGTCGTTGCAGGAACAGGTGATCAGTGCCTACCATTTGACCAGAGTCACTGTGGAGATGGTGGAAAGGCATCCGAGGCCTCGCTCAACAGTCCAAGAGGTAAGAGAAGAGCATATCTGAAGTACGTTGTGTTGGTCATCTGTCATTTTCATCTGTTATTTAGAAACTCTGTTGCAACAGGATGTACAAAAATGGGTCTGAGGTGATGATTTAACCAACTCTAAGCAAGCCAAGTCATTTCGTAGCATAAGCAATGGGCTCCAGCCAGCATCCTCCAAAATACTTTTTCCTTGCATGGCAACACTCCTCTTTTATTACCTTTCAATTGCAAGGTGGTAGCATTTAATTGTATTTAATTTTAAGCAAATAATATGGTTGCAAAGTCCATTTTTTAGATTTTGTGCACTCAGGTGATTCTCGTAACATTAGTGGAGCTTACTCATACTCACTAAGTCAGGACTGTTCAAATCAGACACCCAGCAAAATCAAGGTTTTTTGGAACTCGTTTGTCCTTCCTTATTAAATGCGCGTTGCAAAATGCGAGCATCTCACCTCCTGCACATGCCATGAGCATTTTGCTGCGGCCTTGCCATCAGAGTACATCCTGTATTGTCACAGGCAGAACGCGTGTGAAGCCTTGAATCCCTACCAGCACCACCATTAATCCCCTTGCGGTGAGCATTAGAACTGTGATGAAGTCGGGATTTGGTGCTCTAAAGCAGCTGATCACCCTCAACTCCCACTGAAATCCCTGGAACAAAGGGTACTCAGCAGCTCCCAGGCAGAGCCCTAAGTGGGCTTTTAGCATGCTTCCCCCGTGCACACCGCTCCCTCCTAATGACTAGCTCTGAGGAAGGGTTTTGATTATTTCTCGTGAGCTAATAAAGGAAGGCTGTATATCAGCAGGAAATTAAAATGTATATCCAGGCAGAAACATCTCTTAAGACAAGCAAATAATCCTGTTTTAGAGTTTAGCAAGAGAGACATTGTAATTATAGAGTGACTTTAACATGGCTTTAATGGTAGAAGGTAAGTGTGAGGTAAGTACAAATAAATGTTAATCTTCAGGCAGCTAATTAACGTGATGAATCAATTCTAAAAATAGTAGAATACAAAGGTTTTCAGATCCTTTAGCAGGAAAGTGATCGATGTTTTATTGCTGATTACAATTGATTATATCTAATTACAATACTATTAGTTAGTTGTTCCATCTCATTTTCTTATTGTGGAAGTATGTTGGTGAAAATTTGTAATATGCTATTTATTTTAAAATACCCATGCATAGCTGGCTTCCTTAACAATCGTAAAGAAATTAAGAGGAAAAAAAAGTACAATTCATGAGTTTTGCAGCAGCCATCAAATATTAAAAAATTAACTGTTAGCAGACAATGGCTCATATATTGGTAGATTCAGGTAGTGGCTCCCAGATAGTTTTGATTTATGCATCTACTCTAAATTACATCAGTTTGAAATTGTCAGATTTGTTATGTTTTGGATTTTAATCTCAAGGAACTATGAACTGCCGTATGCCCTTTACGTACAGGGCCTAGTTCATAGTTCCTTGAGATGAAAATCCAAATCAACCTGTAGCCACCAGCACAGTATGAACAATTGGCTGTGCATCACCTTGACAGTACATGTCCTTGTTTATCCCTAAACTGTCAGAGGTTGAATAGCCTTGGAAAGCAGTAGGAAGTACTTGCCTGGTACCCATAGATCTATTATTTATTAAGAAACCGAAAAATCTCGCATACTTAAATACAGTTTTAGAGATTCTTTTGGATCACTCATTTTGCTTGTTCTTGGACTAATTGTCACATTTCTACTGAAATAATATTCAAACAGTATACACAAAAATATTTTTTCTAGGAGGCAGGAAACACGAAAATCTTGGTGAGTCCTCAGGTTCACCAATGTCTTATCCTTGTTTCAAAATCCTCTGGCACAAAGCAACACAGTTATGTAGTATTTGACCACAGAAATAAATGAATTGCTTTAATTTCTCACCTCTGAGATTTCTGGAGTAGAAAAATAGGTAGCTGATAATGCAGATAAAGACAGAGTAATATATAATCACTTGCATTACCCGTTGACCACACAAGATTAGCATCTAATTTTTAAGATGATCTAGAAAAAAATTTTGCTTTTTTTTTTTTCTCACTTGCTGTCCTGTGTGTTCCTTTTTTTCCTGTTATATATGATAAATAAGTTTACCACTTACTTGGGAGAAAGGTAATATTTACAAAAGGACTCCATTTAGTGGTCGTCTGACCTTGGTTAGCTACAGCTCAAAAGTTGTACTCTCATTTTTGCTACCGGCTGCTTGAGGCTCTGAATGCAGGCTTATCTATATGACTCATTTTATCCATTTGCAAAATTGATAAGAAATACCTACTGCGTAACACTTGCAAAACTTAATCCTGTTTAGTAACATCCTCAGGAGTATGTTAATAAGTGGAAATTCAAATTCTCTTTCTTATTTACTTTTCTGGATGAAAGTTGCTTCAAATGCTGGTTTAACTTTTTGAACTGATAACAATTTTTGTACTTCAGTGGGCATGCCTGTACATTTTGGGAGAGTCCTAGATCATATTCAAGTCTTTCATCAACTTTTATTTCTCATTATCTTTGATTTGACAAGACTGCTTTTGCCTAGTGACCAGGAATTAAATGCTAGACAGGAAAATATCATGAAGTCACACTAATCAATTATGATTTGATCTGCTTTCCGCAACTTTTATTTTGCGGGTAACAAACACATGGAGCTTTGTTCAGTCTGTTCCCACTTCTCTGTGAAGGACTAGAGATGGGGCTTAGCGAATATTAATCTTGCACTATTGTATGTTGAGCTGACTTTGAAAGATGCTTTTAAACATGCATGGGTGATGTAGTTGAAATTTGAACTCCAATATATTATTTTTACTGCAACTTTCTTTAATTCTGTAGAGATCTCAGACTAATGAGTCATGTAATAGATGACCAAGTACTTAAGCAGAATGTGAAATGATACAAGGTGGGGACATAAAATAGGATCTGTGACAAGCTGAACACATTTATTACACAAGAAGATATTGAAAATGAAGAAGTAACTACACAAGATATTAATCATTGACTGCATTCCAATTGCTTCAACTTTACCAAGTAATAGATTTTAATTTTGGGGTGGGGAATTCTGTTTGGTGGATTTGGGGACTTTTTGATAAAAAGTATTTATGGCACATCTAGTCACCAACACTATCATTTAAACGCCCTGGATTAGTATTTATAATAAGGCACTAGGGTATAGTGTCCTGATTTTAACTAGATTAGTCATTGAGTATTGGAGCAGTAAGAAGCACTAAAATTAATAGAAATACCTGGGAATTTTTCTACTTAGCACTGCACTGCAAAGCCAATGCCTGGATCAAAGGCATTAAACGCTTACCTACCCTGCCCTTCTGAAATCAGTGGGCTTTAGACATGTAAATAGGTTTGACTTTCCAAGCTTAATTGACAGAGGCAGTGAGAGGCTGAGGCAATCAAGTTACTGCATTTTTGCTGAGCTACAGTGTCTCCCAGTAAGTGTACTAAGAAAAGTGTCTTAGATTAATATCTGATTTCAATTACCTTGTTTTTGTGACTGACTCGGACTGTGATGAAACCACAAACTAACTAACTTTTGTGAAAACAGTAAGTCCCCTCCAATGATTGAACCCTGAGCATTGGAAGTGATTTACAACATTTGGAAGCTCAAGTACTAAATCCAAAGATTTAAGCATCTGCGATCCTGCAGTGTCCGCTTTTTGATTCCTGGGTCCAAACCAGAATCTAGAACTGGGAGATAGATATACACACTGCCTGTGCAAGCTGTGTGTACAGTCAACGCCTCCAGAAATTAAAAACTGCACACTGAGTACAGAGGACTTGAATGCAGGGCAGTGACCTCGTACAGATGCAGCGATGTCAAAACAAGCACAGGTGTAGAAGGTTGGAGTTCTAAATCCCATGGACAAAAATACTTTACACACAGCTGTAGCAAAGAACCTTTTTTGCTCAGACTCATGGCTGTGAACTAGCAACACAAATGAAAGCTAAATTAAAAATCAGTTCTGCAGTGTAGTTTTATTCATTTTGCTTGAAATTACTGAGGAAATACTACTTAAAAAAACCTCATGGCTTTGAAAATGTGTTCTCCCCGGTAGCTTACATCTTGAAATAATCAGTCTTCTTGATCACCATCTGCAGCAATACTTTCAAAAGTAAATAAAGCTGTAAGAACAACCGCTCAGATTAAACCTTTACATTTGTCAAATGACAGTAGCCTATTTAGGGCCTGCTCCTGCTCAGCTGAAAGATTCCTGTTCCCTTCAGTAGGATGCACACCAAATTCCTAACATAGCCTTTTGTGAAAACAAGACTCCCTTGTCACAGGTAATGATCAGTACTATTTATTCAGCAATCTCTGCTATTTATAAATTCCTAAGACCTTTTCAACCCTTCCATATAATTCAAAAAGGAAAGCAGAATGGGGTGAGATGTTTCATTAGCAATATATAAAGAGAGAAGCAAACAAACGAAGGTGACTTGCAGACTCAAATCACTGTCATCTATGCATCAGAAAACCTGCAAAATATTCATTTGGTGCCATTTTTGATTCAGCAAAATTTATTCCTTGTTTTTCTTTTCAATAGTCTTAGCTATAGCTACCTGTGATTTCAGCAGTCTGGGAATCTTGTAGAACATTTAAGGTAAACTTTTTGGACAGCAAGTTTTCCTAAATTTCATCCAACCTTCATCTGAATGCATTAAGTTCTTTACTTCTCTGCTAACCATTGTCAGCAGTAAGTGTGACCCCAGTCGTCACATGTCAGACTGGAAGCAGGACATTTTCATTTAGAGTCACTAGTTAAAAATGCCATTTGCTCCAACTCTGCTGTTACGCATCTAAAAAGAACAACATTCAAGTGCAAGTACTGAAGTCATGTTCCAGCTGACAAAGAACTGTTGAATATTTTGCTGCTAGTACTGAGACAGTAATGAAGTAAAGATGACAAAGATCACAAAGCAACAGACAGCAAATCACTTGAATCATATTTTGAGTGGTGTATTATGGTAACCTATAAATAACTAATTGCATAAAATTGCTTTAGTAGTTTCTAGATGGCAGCTTTAATTAAAAGCACCGGAGACATTTAGAAGTTTAGAAATGGATGGCATGTAATTTGCCCTTTTACCAACCATAAAATGGTAATTAACCAATTTGATTCACTTCTTCCTATTAAAAGTTTTATGAGAATCGCAAGTTACTTCTAAATACAGTTTTTCTTCAGCACAAGGTGGCATTCTCTTTTATCGGTCCTCACCAGTAGTTTTAGATGTTCTTCTACAAATTCTTTAGAAGTTTAATTAGAAGTTTTCAATGTAAAATGCTCATTTGCGAAGTTTTTAGCTGAGCAAAAATTGTAAAGTAGAATTTCTGGATTGGGCAAGATATAGTTCTAGCTGCTCTTTATTGATGTGTTCAAAAAATATTTTTTCCCCAAAAAGAGTCTCTTAGAATGCAAGTGCAGGCTATGGGGCAGGGGGTGGGGAAAGAAAAGAAAAATATCTTAATGAGGAATTTACCGTATTACTTTTAATCCGTATTTTTAGCACTATAAGCTTAGCTCCATTAATATTGAAATGCCAAAATTTCTAGACTGAAAGATCATATGTATAATAATCACAAATATTTTGAATTTATACCTATGAGAACTACACACACAAGTGATCAGTTTGCTTTCAAAGTGTTATTTGTATTTGTGAGCATGTCCGTATGTGCACTAAGGCAGATCTGTCAAGGGAAATAACCCTTTAACCAAAATCGCTCCTGAGAGCTTTTAACAGGTTCGAGAGGTTCTAATTAGCCTTCTGTGTTTATCATGGTTGTACCCAGCCCATCTACTAAGTACTATTCCATGCAGAAAACAGTTATAAAGTGCAAAACTTTTTCTGCAGTCTTTCTAGTAATGATACTTAGTAGCCATGTGTGATTGCACTAGCAGCAGTTTATTTGTAATGTTAGTTAACAGAATTTAGATGGTACTGATTAAAAGACCTCTAAGTGTTATAAATATTGTTCCAAGTTGTCTGTGCATAAATCTATGGGAAATAGATGTGCATAGGAGCTACTTTTCTACATTCATGTACAAAATCTAGTCCTATGTAACAGTCCCACTGACTAAACATGACTAAAACCAGTCCTTCAATACAAGCACATTGCTCAGAAAAAAAGATTGTGGTCCGCCCCTGAGCCAAAGAACAAGACTAAATCCCTGCACAGGTTTAATTTGTCCGTACTTAGACATCAGTGTTTAGCAAGGAGTCTCATATCCAAGCAAGGCAAGTCTGTCATTTGTGTAATAGGTCACATTTGTGCCCAAAGACAGCATCACCTGGGCATACATTTTAGTGCTATAGTTCTTAAAAAAAAAAAAAAAAAAAAAAAAAAAACACCAGAATCAGGCTGAGAGTCTAATACAAACTAAATCTCATTCTCTTTGCAAAGAAAAGATACCCAAGAATGACCTTTTTTACTCACTCATAGAGTGAGCAGTGATCCTACTTGCACTCAGTGCAACTCATTACACTCAGCATGTGCCTGTTTCCTCTCAGAGTTCCTTGGTGATTAAAGCACAATTGAAGTGCTGCATGTGATTTGATTCTGCATTACACTGTACGTCAGAAAAGGATTAAAAATAAGCTCTTGGAGTGCAGATTATGTGAAGCATCATGCAAGATGTGACAGGAGCATTAATGAATCCAACTCTAATAATTAATAAATTGAGACAGTTTAGCCAGAAATCCATATTTTATTTTCTGATGGATGCCTTCTATAGGGTATTTATCAACAAGACTTCAATGCTTAAGTTGTTTTTTTCAAATAGGTAAAGTCATGTTGTTTTAGCATACAGGAGTAAGCACTGGAATCACAGCAGCAGTTCATTGTTGAACATCTATACACTGATATTTGAAGAAACCAGCTTATTAGGAAGTAGCAGGAATTTATTATCTTTAGGACAAATACTGAGGACTTGTTTGTGCTTGTTTATGCCATCATAGCGGCCTATGTCCTTCCCTTGCAGATAGATGGTCTTTCTGCAGTGGCCAGAGAGCAAAATGTACACTGGTAACATTAAAGGATCTTCGGTTTTCTTATATAGTCAGTGTTTGAAATCCATTCAGCAACACAGCTGAGTAGGTTTATTTCATTGCAGCGTAATTTTTGATTTTTATATAATGGATGGTTTGCAGCCAACACAGCCATCTGTTCACAGGGAAATTGCGTAAAACAGAAGATGCTCTTGCCCTAGCGATAGATCCTGGCCTTGCGTTACCCGTGGCATGGATCTGATCCAAGGCTGCGCTACCCAGGTGAGAAGCACAGCTCCCTGCTTACTGCGCAGCACCACCCCTCTGCAAAGGCAGCCTAAGGCACAGCACACGTGCTGTAGTTCCCACCCACATCAGGGTTTTCATTTGAGCCTGTGAACTGCACTGGAAAGGACAGCAAATCCCATCTAATATTGCTCCACAATACAGTATCGGTAAGGTTAAAAATACCCCCGATCATAGCTGCATGCATGCCACAGCAATCTCAGACAGTGGTCCTTGCTCCTCACACCTTCCCTGCCACAGCTGTCCAGCATGGCTTTTTCTCCTCAAAAAGGAGTCTCAGAGAGACTCTCAAGAAAGTAGGAGGAGGCAGGGACTGAAGAGACTTTTGTCTCCAACCTTCACACAGCCCTGAAGAAAAAACCCTAGAATAATTTTTCCAGTTACTAATAATCCCTTAGCATGCTCCAGCTGGACAGCATAAAGCTGAGCAGAGCAGGACAGACCCAGGCAGGAGCCCCTGAGCATCCCAGCAAGAACAGCCCAGCTCTGCGGCCCCAGACTGTGGCAGCAGCGGCAGCACAGCCCCTCTCATTTTGTGAAGAGAAAATTCCTCCGTCTGCAAACTAAACTGCAGCTCATGACTGGGGCCTTTGGCAGCTACAGTCCCGAAAACCCCTGCAGGTGCCTTTCGTTGTGGTTTGCTCTGTCAGCTTCTGCCGTGCGCGTTCCCTCAGAATAACATTTGGAAAAGCCTCTTCAGATTTATATATTAATTGTTTATAGGGTCATTAATAACCAGGCTGGATACCTTTTTGCTTCGGCTGGGGTTTTAGGGCGGATGTTTTAGCAGCTCAGTTCTACCAAAAGGCCTTTTGCACACCTGCCCCTTGTTTCTGTGCCTTTTGTGCGCACCGTCCCTTCAGCGTGCGTGAGGGACCGGTGGGTGCCACTCCGTCCCAAAAACGGGAACACCCTGGTCACCCCCCAGCACCAAAATGAACCATTTTGCTTCTCAGGTGTGCTCATTGCATCAGATCACCTTCAAACCTTTGGCCTTTCGGATTTATAACATGACTTCTCGGAAGCAGATGGCCGTGCTGTTGTTTCCAAAAGCAATGTCACTCTGTAATTAGAGAGAGAAGATCCTGAGGGAAGCTGGTACCACAGGCGTGTGATCTGGGGGCTCACGGGCCACCAGGGACTTAGGCCCTGAGGTATCTGCTCTGCCTTCAGCCTTTTCATAACCTCCCAGAGCTCCTCACAGCTGACCCATCCAGCCACCCCAGGTGATTTCAGCCCCCCCAGTGGTATCTGTCCTGGAGAACTAGACATTTTGGTGATCAGCTGTTTCACTTAACGGAGTGATGCTGCCTACCCCTGTTCCCTGCCGCACTCCAGCAGTCCATGGGCGGGTTTTGAAGGAGGCGGCAGGGTGGTGAATACCCTCTTCTAGCGGCAGTTCAGTCAGACAAATAAGCTGAACTGATGAGTTAAAGAATTAATTTCAGCTACCAACACTGCACCGATAGATAGCCTGAAAGCTGGGCGGAGTAGGAGCGCTGGATGCTAGTTAACCGATGTGGTCTTTGGATTTTTTTTCTGTGACGATATCCTCAGGCCTTTGCGAGGTGCATAAAGGCCACCCACGTGCGGTGAGGGGGCACCTCTGGGTGGGAGCTGCGTGGTGGCAGGGACAATGGCAGCGTGCACCCGAAAGCCTGTCCCCCACCGCTGCCTGGCTCGGTGCCTACCTCTGCCGGAGTGAGGGATGGAGACCCCCGGCGGAGGTGAGCAGCCTGCCCTGGCAGGGGGGAGAGCGGAGCCCTCGCTAGCATGGCCGTGGCAGAATAGCTGGTGTGGGCACTAGTCCTGCTTTCTGCTAGAGAAGAAATGGGCATGGACAGTTTGTCTTGGGGCAGTGCCACTGGGTGTTCACGTGGTAAGAGAAAGCATGTTACACTCAGATGTGTGTGTCACTCAAACTCAGCCCCCAGGCATCTCCAGCTGCCAGGTACAGATTTATTTAGGGGCTGGGGAGGCTGTCCCCTCTCCTCCCTGCCCCACGGGAGATGTGTCCCCATCAGGGCCGCCTGCCCCTGCCCCCCAGACTGCTTACTCTCCCTTGCCCAACTAAACTGCTCCTTATATATTTAAAGAAATTAAATTGAGTATAAGGAAAGGGGGCTGGGAGGTGAGGGAATTCAGTCTGGGGTTTTTTTTCTTTTTTTAATGGCATGTAGAATTGCTGTGTGAGATCCTAAACTGGCGTGCAGACAAGTGTTTTGTAAACTCGGAGTACATGCAGCCTTCAGTTGTGCTAAATGCAGGGGACAAAAATCAAAAGCCATATAAGCCACTGTCCAAACCATCTGTTCAAGTCCTCTGCCTTTCATTTCTGTGTAGCAGAACATAAATTCATTATTAAAATAGCTTGGCTCTGCACAGCAGCTGCTGTAATTGCAAAGTTATGCAATTTTAAATGGGAAATTATGAAATAGTTTAAAGCAAGAAATTGAGCAGTTTTGTTAGAAAGGATTTCACAAACCTAACATGAACAGAAGTGCTTTTTTAGCTATATTTTCAACATTTCAGGGAAAAAAATATCTTACAGTTCATGCAATATAGAAAAATCTAAATGGAACGCAGGAAGAATGGGGAGAAGGTGTTAGACTGGGGCAGAACAAGGCTGAGCATGGGTCGTGACATGGCTGCACCACACACTGTTGGTGGGAGGCAGCAACCCCTCTGTTCCTGAGCTTCCCCACTGAAATACGTAAGACCGTGACCTTTCCTTTGCATAGCCCTGGCATTTGTTTCATGGTCCCTCTCTCCAGTGCAGTGGCGCTAGAGCTACAGCAGATCCAAAAGTGGGAAAATTGCACTAGCCCCTGCTGAAGTTCACTGTGTCATGAGGTCAGTTCCAGTACGTGACCATCGTCTTGGACAACACCGCACTGTAATATGTTCTGCAGCACAGATATTTCTTCTGCCTGCTAAGCAGAGCCTGGTTTGCACCATTTGTATGTATAGCCCATATCACAACAGAAGTCTCTCTCGCTTTCTGTGGGTGCTTCTTCCTTACTCAGACACTCTGATAATTCAGACAGTACAGTAATTAAAAATAAAAAATGCCTCTGCATGAGAATTGAGAAAGTGAAAATTAAGAAAAATCAATTGTAAGATAAGTTTTTAGAAAGGCTAGTCTTGCTCTACTTTTTGATGGGCATGAAATAAAGCTGTTGAAGAACCTAGTTCTATGTATATATAACTACATTACAAGCAAAGCCTCTGCTGTTTTGTTCTGTTTCTTTCTCCTGTCTTCCCTCTAAGTCAGACAGTCTGATACATGGGTATGATCTTTCCATATGCAGTTTGTATAAGCCTTAAGTAAGTAATGGGTAAGGGAAAAAAATCATGCTTCTATTAATCAGTAGATTTTCAGAGTCTTAAGAGGAGAGGAAACATTTTAAGCTCATACTTTTTAATCTAGAAAATGTCAGTTCTAACATCCTTTTTTACCCTTTCCCTTCATCCAGGTATCACTGTAGATAAGCATGGATTTATTTACTTCGTTGACGGTACCATGATTCGGAAAATTGATGAGAACGGTGTGATCACAACAATAATAGGTTCGAACGGCCTCACATCAACCCAGCCATTGAGCTGTGACTCTGGAATGGACATCACTCAGGTAGACACCTGGTTTTCATGTGTTGTCACTTTTCTACACATTGTGGAGACAGATAACTTCATTTCTAGCACAAGGATTGTATATCAGAATATGCTGGATGAATCAGATAATGTCTGTTCTGAATCATGGAGGAGCATTACATTAAGTAATTACACAACAGCAGTATTGTAGTCAAGCCACTGCATTTCCATACATTTCTCAAAGTGCCTTTCAGTCCTTATTTCAAGAGCAGTGTAAAAGAAAAAAGTCACTTATCACAGCTCTAGTTTATGTTTAAAAAGATACATGGATAAACATGAAGAAACATAAATGGCACTCTTGACTAGTCCGTGAGCCACACTTGCAGATAGCACAAAGAAGGGATTTGCCATTGCTGATAATTACTTGAATTAATCAGCTTCAAAATGGGAGAAAAGCTATGCTTGAAAAAATATTGAAGCATTCAAGTAATGTACTGAAGTTATATTATGGACTGTGTGAGCTAATAACCAGGTCCAGTTAATTTTTCATTTTGTTTTCTCCCTGCCCTTTCCTCAGTCCTTCACAGTTAAAATACACTGCATAACAATGGTAAGAGCTTGTTCCTCTTTTCTAAGTAGGCTTTGAGTAACAGCTATGTAACATAGGTGACTATGATCTTGTGTTCACATACGTGAAGAATGTGGGGTCAATGTTTTGGGTAGTTCTTCTCGAACTTCACAGGGATAAATGATGGAATCTAATGCTGCTGTCACAGAAGCACTTGGGGATTTTATTACTAGGCTCAAAACAGAAAAAATGTCCCTGTTTCACATGTCTCTGCATCCTAAGTATTTGCAGATGTGGGGAGGGGAACCTCAGCTTCCCTATTCCCAATTCTGGTTTAGACAGGCCTTTGTATTCTCTCTGGTCCAGTAGACGCATAATTATTCCATGTAAAGTAGAACAGGATCAACTGGCTTAGCTGTGCTAAACTCAAGCTTAAACTAGCCTAGTAATTGTCTTAAGATCATACAGCTTCTGGGCACCTTGGCTTCTGCTCTGGCACCTCTTCTTGCAGGATAACCAGTCCTGCAGGTGATGAGCAGGAACCCACTGCAGCAAGCAGTGCTCCTCGGCTGGAGGCACTGCCTCTCCGCTCCATTGCTACATACCAGCTGGCAGGAGCGATGCTTCATGGAACTTAAAGCTGCCTGAAGCACATTTGCTTGCTTCTTGGACACATGTAACGACTGCCGGGGGCATCGATAACCAGATCAGGTATCTCTGAGGTGCAGGGGATGGTGCCAATTGCAACGTATGCTCCCTGCCGCCTTCTTGAGATCTGCATCTCAGGGTGTACAATTAATTGCTTTACTGCCCATATAATGTGCAGCTGTGTATTTGTGTTCAAAATTTCTGTTCATTTTGCCCACTTACAAAATGTCTGACTAAATCCGAAATGGTGGGTTTTGATAGTTTTCAATTCCTTTGAAAAAATGCAAGTACCCTTTAGCAAATGAGTTGCAGTGAAGGGTCTAGCACATGCAGAAATAAAACTATTTTATTTTTTAAATTAAAATGAAATTTAAAAGGGAAAATCTGGGGGCTGAACTGTAATATGCCAAATTTGTAAGTAGATTTAAATAGCCCTAAAATCTTTTTTTTTCCCCCGAAACAGCTTTAGTTTGCCTTACTAACATAGTTCCGATGCCATAAAGAAAGGGATTCTTCAAAATCATAGATATGAGAAGGCGTGTCATAGAGCAAATTATTCATCATGCTGCTCTCAGGACATCAGCATTCAGATGGGGTAGGGCCTTCTTTTCATAGAAGCAGAAATAATTTTTTTTATTTCCATAAACAATCCAGGTGCATCCTTCCATGCTGCAGCACCTACAGGAAACTATTGCTGCACATTTTTCAAAAGTCTGCAAATGTTTCAGCATCCTGGGAAATCAAGTTATGTACTTATCACATAAATTGAGATAATCT
Organism: Falco naumanni; assembly: GCF_017639655.2. NCBI lineage: Eukaryota > Metazoa > Chordata > Aves > Falconiformes > Falconidae > Falco > Falco naumanni. Next base: position 6,499,352 of record NC_054067.1, read on the forward strand.
TCAGATAAATTGTGACTGCATGCCAGTAAATATTCTAAACAACATAAAAAATGATGGCATATTAAAATGTCCCTAAAAAGTGGCCAGTCTCATTTTCTAAGTCTTAGTAAAACTTACTGTATAATTTTCTGGCACTGACAGGTTAACTCACATTGTTGCCAATCTACAGTACAGATGTACATACAGCTTATGGAAGCATCTTCTTTGGAGGATTTGTTTTGTGGGGGTTTAAGTGACTCTGCTTATTGCAATTTTTCACAAAGTCTATACTTTTCAGGTTTTGCCCATATGCAGTAAAACACAGACGAAATATATGCTGAGAATACATGTTCTGAAAAGTAACTGTATCAAATTTGCTCAATAGTCTTCTTCCAAAATTGTTGCTGATAACCAGAAAACCCTATGAAATAACCACATCCCCTCAAGTCAAGCATGTTAAATCTGAAATTATGTTAATGAAAATAATGGAATGATAGTTTCACTTAGTCAGAAACAATTGTATATCCTTGCAAGACTGCTGAGTTTATTCCAGAATGGCATAAACATAAATAAAAAATTGATTTGGCCCATCTCCATTTAAATTGGGTTTTGGCTAAATTACAAATGGCATTTTGATCAAGAGAATGTGGGTTGCTCACAAATTGTGGTTTTAGAGGGTCTTATGAAATAGGTTAATAAAATCAATCCTTAAAGCTAAATTTGTTCTGACAATAAAATCAACAACTTGCTCAAAATCAGTATTTCTTGATTTACCAAAGTACAAAAATGTACTCTTGAAGTAAACACATAGAGTAACTACCCCTTGCAAAAACTGCCATAAATGACAAGCTTTCACTTTAAGGCATTCACTTTAATAAATTATGAAAAGGTTTAATCATTTATTCCCATATTGGGTCTGAAGGAAACACTTCTTATTAATCATTCTATGTTTGTTGTTCACCACTTTCTCATTTTTAAGCATAGTATTCTGTATTCATAACGGGGAGGGAAGGACAGCTGGGGTTGAAGAGATTATATGTCGTGGCAAATAAACCACCAAGCTCTGACTAATTACTTTGATCTCATACTTCACTGCGAGGCTGTTAATGGGAATTTAGAAAGAAAAGGACATTTGGTTAAGGTGTTTATACTGTATGCCAGCGTTCTGGGTACTATTTCAGCATGTACAAAACTTGGATGACTTTTCTTCTCAGCACAGATTATTTTAGTGTTCTTCAATCAGTTAGTAAGGAGCAAATCTAAAGAAAATGGCTCTTCAGATCTAGGTTTATGAATATATATGTGTATACACTCAACACTCACCGTCAGTGCCAGAATTTTAGCAGACGCTTACATTAAAATCAGTTATTCCAGTATCTTTCATTCTGATTTGAATGAAATTTAATTTCATTTCTTATTTTTTGAAAATACTGCCTCTGAAACCCTGAATACTAGAACATGAACATGGGCTAAGTTTTAAAGGCAAAACAAGGTGATGTCAGTGTGATTTTAATATGCACCTCACTGATCTAAAACACCCAGAATGTGAATGCTGGACTTTTTAGGTGGGTGCCCCTGCTGCTTGGTCCTTGGCCTATTCTAGGTATGGCTCCCATTCTTTATTTGTTCTTTGGAAACTGTTTTGTTGTAGGTTAATTAAATTAATAACAAGCCCATGTTGAACCTTGTGTGGTCTACTGAATATCTCCTTCTGCCAAATTGAAGCCCAGCTGAAGAGAATAGAATTACCTGCTACGCCTCCTACCTTCCCCCACACCCTTCGGACAGGAAGACTATTGTAGTTACTCTAAATCAGGGAAATAAGCTTTGATCTAAAACACTCTTACTGACTTCTTGAGTTGCTGCAGTGCTATCTGCTCTCCAAGCTTGCACCAGCAGTGGGCTGGCTGGGGGGAGCTACCCCACAGCAGGACCTGTGGCAGGACCTCCTGGCCACAGCCTGCAACAGGAGTGCTAAGGGAGGAGGCTGAGATGGAGAGTGAAAGAAGGAAAAGAGAGAGGATCATCGTTCTGTTTTGCTGCCTGATGAATTTGGACTTGATCCTGATCTCTGGATCAGAGGCATCTCTAGATTGCTCTTTTTCTCAAATGAGTACATTTTCTTAGTGCTTGCTGCATCCCTAGAGTATACAGTAAATTTTTTTTTGCCTGATTATTGGTAGCAAATGAGAGCACATTGTGTGGGCATGTCTGTCTGTCTGTCAGTATTCTGTTCCTCACAGTAAATCAAAATCTTGAACCAATTTCAAAGAATTTTGTAGAGGAACACCAGCCTTCACAGCAATTAAATTCCTACATGTTCCATAAAAAATATTAATCCAGTTGGAGGAGAAAGACCCAAAGTGCCCTTTCAAAAGGAAATATTGCAGCATGAGCTTTCTTTTATTAAACTCCAGAGATTCCACTCAGGATCTAATAAATGCCCCATTCACAAGAAAAGCTTCATTTGGTGCTTGGATCTTATTAAACTCCCAAGTCAGTCAGCCATGAGACGGAAGTCCTTAGGAAGCCAGACTTCATTAGATCCAACGTTCATAGAAGTTATATTGACATTGTGGGAGGTTTTGTGTGAAACATTTCAGCTCAGCTTGAACGATAAGCTTCACTGCTTTTCTGCCTCCATTGCTGTGGTGAAAGCTGAGAAGAGACTTTAGCAGATATTTCTACCATCTTGCAATTTCATCCTGTATCTTTCCTCCCATGAGAAATATGTGGGCTGAATATCCACCACGCTGAACCTCAAGTCATTTATATCTGTGCGAGTGGAAGCAGTTAGTATTTGGGAAGTGTTTAAACCAGTCTCGAGCACAGTCACTGCAAATACAGAGACCAAACATTTGCAAGGCAACAGAAAATTAATCCCAAGAGCTTTCTCTTAGCCTGTAACCACAGCCTTATTCTCGTGCTGATGTCAGTCCCACTAAGCATGAGTCTGTGCCAAAGTAATAGCTCTGGCCTGATTGATGGTGTTAATAACTGTCACTGCTGTGTTCCAAAATGAAAGGTCTGGTTTGAAGACTTTTTCTTGACATTTGCACTTCATCAGCCTTTGTTCAGCAGTTCTCCATGTGAGGGAACCATCTATATTGTGTTGCTTCACATAAACTTCAGTGACACGGCAAAATGTTTGGCTCCCTTATAAAAATGTGACAGTGTTACTTACGTAGGCAGTTTGCTTGCATAGGTCAAATTAAAAGGCTGATTTCTAGAACAGGGTTTAAAGGCAATCCACACACGGCAAGAATGCAATGTTCTGGACAGCCTACTTTGAATGATGGAGGAAAGGGGAGAGGGCACTAAGTAATGCTGTTGATGACCTACTTGAAATAGTGAAGTGAGGAATAGAATGTTGGAAAACAGGAGTAAAGATGAGCAGAATTGCTTGAAAATGTAGTATATAGCTCAAAAATGCAAACGTTGACATTGCTGCTGCAGTTACAAGTGCTGCAGGCACTCCCCACCAGCATCTACACAGGCACAATATGCTTCAGTAGCATTGTGGAAGCCTTTTGAGCAGAACAAAAAGCTCCCAGGACATGGTGACCTCACTTGAAAGCAGAGATGAGGGCCTGCTCATTGGAGCACACACAGCCTGAACAGAACTTTCACTGGGTACGTTTGGAGGAAGGAAAGGAGAAATCTGAAAGACAAAAATATGATCTGATGAACAGGTGAGAAAGGGGGAGCGAGCTGCCAGAATAAAAACCAAATTGGTTCTAGGCTGAAGCACTTTTAAGCCAGGTTGAGAGTAGGATATCACAATGCAACTGCAGGATTACATGGAGCCATGTAATTAATTAGTATTGCAGGTCAGAGTAAGACACACTATTCCTTTACATTTTTCTGGTCGTACTCAATAGTATATACTGCATTCTTGTAAAAGCAGAAAACACATATTTCTTCTTCATTGGCTTTTTTTAGCACTAGATGCATAATATTCTCATTGTGTTAGAAAGTTGCATGCTATCATAAAGGAAAAAGGTTGTTTTCACTGTAGCAAAGTATTGCAAAAATACCCTTGCTCTTGATTTACTTTTAGTCTTCTACCTGTGAAGCTTTCGATACACTGTTCTAGGTATGTGTAATTAATGCATCATAAATATTCCCAATCTCTGAACTGTGTTTTTCAGTGCTTTGCAGAAACATGTTTTATGTGTATTCGTGAAATTGCTGAACAAAAAGCACACAAAGCGGAAATGACAATTTATAGGCTCTTTAATTTTTATATGTGGTCTTCCCTTACAGAAGATATTCAGAGCTTTTTCCTTTTTAGAAAAGTTCTTTATTATTATTTTTTCTAACTTTTGCTGCACGAAGAAGCCCAGAAAAGCTGTTTGGTGGGTTGTGGTGTTTTTTTCCAGTGTAAAGTCATCGTATTCTCTGGTTCTTTTTATGCTGCTGCTTAAATTAATGAATTTTCTTCTCTGGCTTTGCTGGAGTACCAGAGAAGCTAACTAGAGTGGAAGTCATGGCCCCAGCAAAATCAGCAACTGCTTTGCCACTGTTTTCGGTGGAACTGGGGCTTCTTGCTGGGTGCTTTTCCAAGCTTAATTGAAAGGGTAGTGAATGGTGAGTGTGTAGCAAGGAGCTACTGTATCCTAAGAGAATGTATGTGCTTCTGAAAAATAGAGAAAAACAGGCAGTGGACAGAGCCTTTACCAAGGCATTTTCAAACTGTTTCAAAAATGAGCCCCTGTCCCGTTCCCCCGCATTGTCATCCCCCCACCCCCACCAATTAAGTGTTAGTCTTTGGAAAGCATAAGCCTGTAATATAATGTGTAGCAACAAGTAGTCCCTAGTATCCACACTTCGAAGCAAAACCAAGCTGAAAGCCTTTTTAAAAAAAGATCTTCAGGTAGAAGATAAAATAATCTTTTCCCAGGGGTAGAGGAGAGGTTAAGTAGCCTCTCTTTAACAGGAACTGAGAAAAAAGAGGCTCATAGGATTAGGACCTCAGGTGGAGAAAAGACTGTGAGAGCTCATGAATCAAACTTGTAGAGTATAATGTGATTTTTTAGAATATCAAATAGAAAGCAGGGTGGTTTCATCACAGTTAATTTATATTCTAATCAGATTATTCTATCACTGAATTTGAAATATTAGTCATAGAAGCAAGATAGCATGCGATGAAGTCACACTGCAATTTCTTCCTTAAAGCCCAAGTGCTCTTTTTGTATTGGTCACCTGCAAAACAGCAATTTATTTCAATTATCTGCCATAAATAATGCATTACTACTGAGTAAAAGGCTATGTACATTTTAATCAACTCTTCAAGCAACTGCATCCTTTTCTTTGATTGTTGAGGCAAGGAGTGTTAGGCACTTGGTGGTGAAGTGAAGGAGACGCGACAGACCTCTGCTCATGACTTTTCTCTAACTTTTTCTACATAGAGCTGGATTTAGGTTTTTTGTTAATCATTTGTTTCTAATGAGAAATTGCAAGAAGGAAGATTTGGATGGCTGGCAAGAAGGTAGCAGCTCAGCTCAGGTGCACCTTCCCAACTAACAGAAACCTCCGTGCTCACCAAATGCTGCCTGGTTTTTGTCCCGTATGGGGACAAAGCCCCCATATGTATCCACTCAGCAATTTTAACTCATCCAAGCTGCCTTGTCACCCCCAGGCTTTCCTCCAGCTCGCCCACCATCCTTGCATGGCTGAGATCCTAGCACACTGCCCAGCTCCTCAAACACCTGATCCTCTTCTAGCTCACAGGGAGGGGATTCCCAGCTGAGAAGCCTGACCCATTTTGATGCTCTCCTGTCAGTCTTTCCCAAACAACAACTTATCTGGTTGCTTCACATTTTATTCCTTTTGCACAAGTAGCCTTAGATTATCTCTCTCATTTGGATGTGGTTTCAGTATGATGGTGTCTAGTTGATGAGTTATTTGTGGCAGAGGCCTTTTATCTGCTGTGCTGAACTATGCTGCTGAAAATTTTTTCGCACAGCTTTCCCAGACTGGTGGGAGTCTGCAGTGGGTTCAGATATATTGGTTACTACATCTGAATTTGTTTCATCTGTTGAGGAGACATAGTGGACAAGCTGTATACATAAAGAATGTACATACATATAATACATACCTATATATGCATATATAACTATGTCCGTATACATATATGTATATATGTGTTTTCTATGTATACTGCAGAGCTACCAAAAGTGATTGGATAGAGAAAGCAGGTGGTTGACATCCTGGAGTCCAAGCTCCAGGAAGGTCTGCTGCGAAGGACATGTAGATGTTGATGGGAACGTGCAGAGGCAGGCAGAGCAGACAGTGCCCCTCCTTTTCTTTTAATTCAGTTGTTCATCCACATCCACTAATAACAGGACCTGCCTGTGACTTAAGAAATGTCTACTTTGATGGAGGCAACTCCTACATTAGCCATTTCTTTTTAAGGTTGTCAGGGCTGCTGATATGTGTATGTTGCTCTCCCCCCTCAACAACCAACCCTTCACGCATCTTTGGGGTAAAGGACCTTCCACAGATGTAGCAAGTTTTGTGTGTTATAAAAGTGAATAACAATAGCAATTGAGCTTTACGTGGAGTTGTCTTTACTGCCTTTATTCCAAGCCTTTCAGATTACCAAACGTATTCTGGTTTGGGCATTTAGAAATGTTGCACAGCATTAGGAGGAAGAAGACCAAACAGGCTGGCACAAGTCTGGAGTTTGAGTACAAGGCAAGTTTGAGACCAACAGTCACCAGGGCTGGTGGTGTCCATCCTACAGAGATGTTGCACACTGCTGGGATAGAAATTATTGTATTGACTAGGTCAGAGGAAGATTGTCCTACATCTTAAGGGAGTGAGGACTGGTCTTTGGTCTCCTGGTCTGTCTTCACAGCAGCACAAATTGGGAGAAAGCTTTCAGAAATAAAGGCATAAACTCACTGTAAGTGAAAAAAGTGATACAGGCATTTAATTCTATCATCAGGTCATTGAAAATTTACATAGCTGCATTTGAAAGCTGCAAAAGAAAGTGTGGATACGGTTGCATGACAGAAAGCATTGCACTGCAAGAACCAGCAGGAGGGTCAAAAAAGCCAGCACAGTGATACTTCTGGCCTGCAAATTGCTCCAGGTGCTAAGGGGAACCCAAAAGACTGCAGATCCTGTCAAAACAACAGTGTAATAATAACAGCTTACAAAGGGCAGGACTTTGAAACATGTCAGTGCAAAGGAACTCTAGAAGGTGGTGTCTGGGTACTTCTCAGGTCTCAAAGCTGGGTGTAAACAAAGACTGAAAAGTACCAAGTACTTTAGCACCAAGAAGCGGAGGCATTAGTGATATCTCCAGGTTTATTATTAAGATTAGGTTTGCCCTGAGTTATGCTTACAAGCTGCTAAAGGCAAACACAAGTAAGCTGTGACAACCACAGAAGGTAACATAGCAGGAGCTGCAGCCTGGGCAATGACAGCTAAGAAAGCCTGATTTCTCCTCTTCATGATACCATGTTTGTTTCAGTATCTTTTCTACCCTTGTTTGTGCCAAGGAAAAGAAAAATTAAAAGACACCGTGTCGGTGAAGAGGGAAAAAAAAATGCAAATGTCAAGACAGGAATTGGTTGTATCCATCTGTAGCGTGCCATACAGAGGTTACATTTATAGCTCTGCATGATGAAGTTTAGGCCACAGAGAGATGCAAACAGAATGATAGAGAGCACCATTTTATGTGGTATGTTACTCTGACAATAACACTCACATTTACAAACAAATTAGCTAACAATGTCTGAAGGACATTCAGCTTTTACAAACTGGGCCTCATCTCCTGCTGATAGGTTCCTTTGGGATGGGTATGGCATGCAAAATGATACACTGCCTTGGAGAATAAATTTACGAAGTTTAGCAATGTAGGTCACATTGCAGAAAAATCATAGATGTCTGAACATCACTCAATAGCCATTCAATCAGCTGCTCGAAGCAAAATAGGAAACTGAACAGCATGTAGCTGTCTCTGGTGAGAACTGGGGAAAGTCATGATATGATGTAAAACCCTTTAGGTCCTCCATCCATATGTATTTCTTTTTTCTTCTATTTTTCTTGCCAGTTCAGAGTTATATTTCTGTGTCCATAGCAATAGTGACAAAAAAAAAGCAGCATGTTTTTTGCTATTACTACCATGAACTGTAATAAGTGTATTGGGTGGCTTACAAAAAGGTATGCCAAAAACGTGGGGAATCAGGACAGGTTAAATGGTTGAAACTCAGTATAAGTAGCCTGGTTGTAAGGAAATAATTTAATTGCGAAATTATTTCTGTATGCTGCCATCGAGCCAGAAGGATTTATAACTTATGCTATTTGCTTCAGTCTTTTTGGCTTTGGTTTGAAATAATGAAGAAAAGACATTTTAAAAGGATGTTTCTAGATCTAGCACTGTCTAGAGATTCCTGATGCTTTCTAGATCTAGAAATTGCTAATAGCCTGAGCTCCACAGGTGTATAACTTTTCTAGAGATGTTGAGAGCCTTTCTGAAGACATCTAGCACCTTTGTAGAAATGGGGCCTTTGTAGCTCTAGAGCTTTTTGGAGCAGGGGTGGGGGGAGTAGATCGATAGTTTCTGGAGCATTCCTAGAGGCTCGCTAGATCTTTTTCCTCAGGTGGTTTGGAACCCTTTTAGAGCTTTTGCTCAGAGCGTATCTAGCACTTCTCTGGAGCCCTTCTGCACCCCTTCCTAGCTTGGCAGGCTTTTCTAGATCCAGTGCCCTTATGAGCCCTTTTCTGAATAAATAACTTTCCAGGGACCCCTTCTAGGATGAAAAAATTTGCATAAGTTATAGATAAACTTTTCTATACCTGTTTAGCTTTAACTGGCTGCTACAGTTTAGTAAAGAATCGGTTCACTCTTACAATGGATTAAGAAAAGCTATTACTGTTGAGTTGTGTATCACTGTAGGAATTTGCTATAGGAGATGTCCTCTATAAATATGAACTTCAGCATATCTGTTTTTCCCATTCTTCTTTCTTTCACTTGCAGAATTGTGTTTGTGAGTTTTATGTCATAATTCTTAAGGGAAAGCTTAAACCACATAAGTGAATTTGCATTTTCTTTTGAAAGCTGTGGAGTTAGCATTTGTTTTTATCCTTGTAGGAATGTGTTTTCCAGCTCTGATCCAGCTCAGGGAAAAATTGTGGCTCCCACATGCCTTACTGGAAACCTCCTGGCAGCAGCTCCTCCTCCTTTGCTTCCCCCAGTCTCACTTTCTTCCCAGCCCTGTGGCCAAAGGAGCACTGCCCTGGGCAGCAGTGCTGTTGTCAGGGGTCCTGATTCTGGAGAGACAGACGGTTTCCTGGGTACGAATCTGTAGGAAGTTTTAATTTCAATAGTTTAATTTTAATTTTGAATTTGATTCAGGGCAAAATCAGAGTATTTGGGTGATATATTCACAGTGGCTGGTGTTGCTCAAAGGCAGGGCTTTTGCTTTCTTCACTTTTTTGAGTTTTGGAAATTTCATTTCTCTGTATCATCTCTTCCTCTCAGAGGCCAGATGCTTTTATGAACCTCAGTAGATATTGGAAACAAAAGACACCGTAAAGTACTAGCTCCAGCCTCTCACTGTTCTCAAATAGCTTTTAATTACTATCTCAATTAAAGCTTTTCAAGATCTTCCTCCCACCTTTTCGGTCTTGGCAGCACACTGGCTTTCTGTATCCAGAACTTCTGAGCCCAAAATGGAAAGATGAGGCTAAAACTAGTGAGAGATTTATTAAGATTTATGCAACCTTACTTTTGTGCTGTCTCATCTAACAAGTGCCGGGACCTGGAAATGCAAGTTAAAAAGTGAGGCAAAATGGAACCAGTCGTGTTGTTAGCGAGATTTCCACCAGGTCCCCACTCCCTCCTTTTGGCCATGCAAATTAACTGCAACTCTGTGTTTGGAGGACATCTATTCCCACTCCAGCACTGGAAACACGTTTGGGTTAGATTCAAATTCATGGTCTATTTTGAGATATTTTAATTGAAGGGTCTAAGATTCCTCCTCTCAGAGGTACCAGTCTGCTCAAAATACTTTGTAAATTCCTTCTGGGCATTTAACAAAGTGTTTCTTTCATAGCCTGTATAAACCATGGGTACCACGTTTAAACAGACTTAAAGGGCTTAGGAATCTAAGTCCCATTGATTTTCATAGTCAAAGTGCTTATGCAATTCTGGATAATATTCCCTCTATTGTTAAATAAAGATGGTGTGAAACCTGTCCCCATAGAAATCAACTTTCTCTATCAATTTAGTAGACCCAGGATGTGGTCTTCGAAGTTGTGAAGCAGAAAAAAATCATAAAAACGAAATTATGAAACAAAAAGAGAGCTGGAAGGTGAGGGCACAGCAAATCAGGTGGCAAGTGAAGCGAAGAAGAGCAGTGAAAACTTGAAGTGGTGCCTTGCCTTTGTGCTCCTGCGCTGGGTCCCTCATCTGCTGGAAATAATAGATGGCAAAGGAAGGTTGGCTGGGAGACTACCTGAGCCATGATCCTGGAGAACGGGTGGCCTCAGACCTCCGAGCTGCATCTGTAAATGTGCCACAGCTGCTTTCCCAGCCCAGGGTGGAAACCAGCAGTTGTTAGCCTGCAAAATTCATTTATTTGGGTTTTTCATTGAGGAACAACAAACGCAAAGAGAGCAACGTGTGTGAAGTTCAGAGCAGGGACTGCTACAACTGAACTGTATAATTCTGAATTTTATAATATGCAGCATCAGGAGCATGAGAAACAAAGTCTCCTCCAGCATGGGAGGAGGCAATAATCCCATTGTGGGGAAGGGTTCCCCGGTGTCAGACTGCAGGAGCTGAATCGTGTCTCTGTGTGCCATTAAGAAGGAAGCTAAGCTGCAGTGAGGAGCTGACAGTGTCAGTGTCAACAAAAGAAAGAGCTCAGAAGTGAGAGCAAACTGACAGAAAATGATGAAAAACTATCTGTGGTTGTCAGCTGTGAGAAAATAGAGAGAAATATATGTCGTGAGACATCCTGTAAAAAGTTCAGAGAAGCAGAAACAGTCTCTTCAGCCTTGTAAACTACATGCTGTGTTCTGATGGACCGCTTGTGTGAGTCCTTCCTCAGAGCCCTTTCTCTCCTAGAAGGAAGGAGAAAGAAGGGTGCCAGCAGAAAGAGAGAAAAGTGCTACTTCTAAGGATGTTGTGGTGAGTAAAAGCGTTTGGCCTGGCGACAACAGCTGCAGTAAGTATAAACAAGAGTAGATGAAAAAAGGAAGTTAGCAGCAAAAGTCAGTTATGGAAGAGGCTATGATCAAGTCTGCAAATGCACATGGTAGAGCGGGATAAAGGCAAAGGTACCTTAAACAGAAGTGCTTGAAGCTGAACAGTGCAGATAGGAAGTAATCCATCAGTCAGGACTATTGGAAAAATTTTGGCATGAATTTCATGCTACTACATGAAATTGAATCAAAATATACAAGCAATGCATGGCAAGGAATCAAAGCAATAGTGAAGCCTTTTTAGGGATTTATGCAGCTTCTTTTAATCCATGATAAATGAAACTTATCCCAGTGAAATTTACCCCCACAACCAAACAGTTAAGCTCTTGAAACCGCTATCTGCAGACAAGGATAAATTTTTCCCTATTTACTTTTCTTATTTTGATATGAACAGTAGAATTTGTTTGATCTGATTTTTTTAAAATAGCACCAAAAATGCCACAGCCATAAAATGTCATGCAAAATGTGCAGAAGGTTTTAGCCATATGGTCAAAACCAAAAGTGAAACAGTATTCTTCACAAACTAACACCTAAATGTGTGTACATGTGCAGGCGGGTGTGTTTAAGAAGTATATGAGTGCAGGCTTTCCCATCAGTGCTCCTTTGCAAAAATATCGCATAATTTATTTAGTTACAAAGCTTTGCTGTGGAAAAACGTATTGTGTTTGCATGGCAAGCTTTTAGTAGCAGGGAGCTACAGGGGTGGCTTCTGGGGTAAGAAGGTGCCAGAAGCTTCTCCCATATTGGACAGAGCCAGTGCTAGCCTGCTCTGAGATGGACCCGCCGCTGGGCAAGGCCGAGCCCAGTGGTGACAGTGGTAGCACCTCTGGGATAATGTGTTTAAGAAGGAGAAAAAAAACCTCCACAGCTGCAGCTGGAGCAAGGAGTGCAATTATGTGAGAGCAACAGCTCTGCAGACACCCGGGTCAGTGCTGGGGCACAGGAGCAGAGATTCCCCGGCGGGGCAGGCTGTGCCCCCAGCCCATGGAGGTCCATGGTGGAGCAGACCCTCCCGGGGCAGGGGGTGCCCACAGGAGCAGTGACCCGTGGGCAGCGGCGCTGGGGCAGCTCCTGGCAGGGCCTGTGGCCCCGTGGGGAGGGGCCCGGGCTGGGGACCCTGCGGGGACCCCCCTGTAGCCAGCTGGGCCTGAGGGGCTGCACCCTGCAGGAGGTCCCACGCTGGGGCAGTGTGAGGAGAACCGCAGCCTGTGGGAAGGACTCTTGTTGGAGAAGTTCATGGAGAACTGTCTCCCGTGGGAGGGACCCCACGCTGGAGCAGGGAAGAGTGTGAGGAGCCTCCCCATGAGGAGGACAGAGCCACAGGGACAAAGTGTGATGAACTGACCGCAGCCCCCATCCTCCATCCCCCTGTACTGCTGGGTGGAGGCCGTAGAGAACTCGGGAGTGAAGTTGAGCCTGGGAAGAAGGGGGAGGGGTGAGGGGAAGATTCAGGTTTTATTTCTCATTATCCTACCCTGATTGGATTGGTAATATTAAAGTCATTTTCCCAAGCCAAGCCTGTTTTGCCCACAATGCTAATCGGTGAGTGACCTCTCCCTGTATCTCGAACCTCGAGGCTGTTGTTATATTTTCTCTCCCCTGTCCAGCTGAGGAGGGGAGGGACAGAGTGGCTTAATGGGCACCTGGCATCCACACCAGATTGATAGGTATATAGGTAGTTATACAAGCACACGTGGATTTTGCAAGAAAGAAACAAACACAGAAAATACCATTTGGGCCTGAGAGCTATTTAATTACCTAAATGTAGATCTCCCAGTGAAAATTCATTTAAACTGAAGCCACCTTAGTGCACTTTGTGTTTTCCAGAACACTTGACATGAAAAAAATCTATTAGAAAGCCAGTCCAGTAGGTGTTAATTTTGCACTTCTCAAACCAGAGTCTGATTATTAGATAGAGCTGGAGCCTTTATGTTGACAGTTAAATGCCGAATTCCCAGAAAAGCTGATATGTTAATACTTATATGCAAAAGGTCTCACTGCTGAAGGTTCACTTGTTTTGGCAGTGATTTCCATTGCATATACTCAGTCTCCCGTGAACAAAACTAGAACTGTCACCTGAAAATTTCAGTCTTTGGAAAGTGTGAGGTACTGACTGATACTGAACAAACCTTGCCTGTTTGTTTATAATGGGATAATCGGCAATGCCATTTCTGTACACTGCTCAAAAAAAGAATCCATTAAGCGTAAGAAAAAACACTTTCAATTGGCCCAGTTTTAAGTTATAAGAAAAATGTACATCTATGGGAGAGGACTTTTTACAGGGGCTTGCAAAGTACTGCTTCAAATTAACAGGTATATTAACTGATTTAATATTCTAATGGTAACTGAAGTTTTGTCTGGAAAAACTTTTTAATAGGCACAGTCATATCAGATGAGACTTGAAGTGCTTCTCTGTAATATGTTTATTGGCTTTGAATGAAGCACAACTGATGGTTTGGTCACAGAAACCTGCCAGAGGGCAACTTGCTTTAAAAGAAAAGAAACAACCAGTGACTTTTCAAGGTAACAGTGAACCTGAGGGTGCAGTTACACTTCAGCTTAAGCTGATTTAGGTGATTAGTTTTTAGCCAGCAAACTGTCCTGAACCTCCTTTCCGTAGGAGCACATAAACACTGGCCTTGCTGCTGGGGGCTGCACTGGGAGAAGGGATGGGGTAGGATTGCAGCAGCCCTAGTTTGCACTAGAGTAAGATTCCATGAAGGCTCATCCTGACAAAAACAATGCAGATTTTTTTCTAAATATGTGGAATTCTTCTTCAAATCAGGAATGCTCAAGGGTTTGTGCTTGTGTGTGTGCTTGATTTTAACTGGTGTATTTTACCTTTTTTCCCCTTTAATTGCACTAGCATAAGCTGATAGTGAGCAGCAGCTGGGTTTTATGCTGAAATCTCCAGACATGTATATGCTACCTTTAATAATGCACCTGGGATTAAACAATTAATACATCCATGACAACTTTAAACCCAGGAAGGAGAAGCTGTAGCCATATCTTTTGTTAGCTTTACAGAGCAGAAAGGTAGGCAACAGTTCTGGTGTAGTAACGAAAATTGTTTAGTTCCCAACTAAATAAATATAAAACAGTTCCCAACTAAAATTTTATTTATTTTTACCATAATGCAGCTAGATTTACAGATGTGATGGGTATGAAAGCAAATGTACTTGCAGTTAACAGCTGTTAAGACTAAGCTTTAGGCGCGATGCTGCAAGTGTAATGGACAGCTGCATAAAAGTTTATTCTATCTCAATAAACCAAATTGGCATCAGATCAAGCAGAGAAAAAGTTGTTTTGGCCCAAACCAGTCCCTGTTTATCTGCAAGACACCAGGCATACTTTCACAATAGGAGAAATTCAGATTATTCACTGAGCAAAGGCAGTGTGGCTGGTCCGCAAAGGAAAACCAGCTATTAAGACATGGCAAGGTGCTATGCAGAGTCATTGTGGCAAAAGTAGATAGTTTCAGCCCAAAGTTTGTATCATGAATAATCTAGTTAAGAGTTAACCAAAGATTATTTTTACAGCAGAGCGATCTGTGAAGGAGGCTGTTAAAGTTGAAGGTGTCTGTTTCTCATTAAAAATAATCCATTTACTTTGATAGAGCAATCAAATGTTCTATATTAAGGGTACATGGCAAATATGTGTTTTTCCAAGTTACCTGAAGACAGCCTTGTAGAGAGTCTTATGCTAACTAAAGAGTTTTATTTGGTGTCGCAGTGAACTCTCAGTTGAAGCATGAGCTAACAGCAGTGTGTAAACCAGCCCTAACGCAGCAGGGGGAATCTGGGCAGTCACATGCACAGAAATCGGCACCTTTACAGGAGTAATCTGTTTCCAACTGTTTCACCACATTTATCATCATTCGGAAGGACTCTACCACCTGGTTCAGAAGAGATCTTGAACCCAACAGCATTAGTCTTAATGCCAGTTATTGTGCTGTCTAGTAAAATGGACTGGGCAAAAGGAGGAATTGGATTACTCCGTGAGCCTTCATAATTGTGTGGTGCACCATGTAACCACAAGGCAAGACACAGTAGCCACAATGCCCTGACTTTATTAAAACATCAATTATCAAACCAGCAATGTACTTCTGGAAATGAGATTATTCAGGAAATACTAACACTTGAGAAAGGGAGACTTGGCCTCCAGCCTGGTTCCTGAGCTGACCCCAGGCGAGCAGGTGGCTTGCGATGGCCACACACTCCACCATATGTTATTCCTCAGTGCTGAGCATTGTATAAGCATCTGCAGTCTCTACATTCATAGATCTTTTAATTAGCACAGTGGAAAAATGAGCAAAACCAGCAACAAAATCAGTAAATGAAACAATAAAAGCTTCTGTGATGCATAAAGCATATAAAACCATTACACTTTAGCCTGGTATTTATTCTCTTCTGATGACTGAAATATTTAGTCTAGAAAAATTCCACTCAGATAAAAGCAACCATCTCTTCATGAGGAAAAACAAGCAAAGCATCCCGAGACAGACAAAAATAGTCTGTCTTGCAGTCTTGGTGACTCAGTTGTTCTCTGACATTTCCATAGACGAGCTGCAGTCCAGATCCTCCACTGGCCATTGGCTGGGGAGAGGGACCAGTCTACTCCGTCAGTGTTTCCAATTCAGCGATCCTGTGCCGCCTGTTGAGCTTTCTCAACATTTGGAGCTTGAAGCTCTGGGCCGGTACATGCCACAGGCAGCAACCTACATACTGGTTGTCTTTCAGGTTGACAGGCGGACCCGCCTTTAATTTGGAGCATGTTTAATTACTCCAGATCCTGATGCAACAGGTATTAGATGAGTGAGGTCATTCTTCTAGTATTTCCTCTAGTGTTATTCAGAAATTTTGCTTGGTTGGCACTCTTACCTGCATGGAAAAAGGCAAACAGCATTAATATGAAGAATTTACTTAATCCATGATTGAAATACTAAACTCACAAAGCAAAATCATTATAAATAATTACAGCTTTGCTACTATATCATGTGAAGTGTGATTTATTGGTGTATTATTATGTTCCAAAGAATTAATGAGCTTATATTTCTTGTGGCATATAAGTCTTACTAACATTTCTTGCTTAGTAAATAAATTGTGGAAATGTGTCGTACTCTTCTAGTACGTCGCTCTCCTTTTGTACTAACAGTCAATTAAAGTGTTAGGACATTGACAACCTCTAACTGTTTTCCACTCCACCAGTGTTGACTTCAACCTTGAAACAATAACATTCAGACCTGGAAAATTTTCTGTCTGATGTTGCATGACATGGAGTTGTGGTTTTATTTGCATGACTGCATACGTATAATGATGTTCCCACCTCAACAGACTTGTGCAGATACCCCTCAGAGGGTGCTAAATTACTTTTCCAATCTAGTTTTGTTCCACCGTGAAGCTGGCCCTCAGAAAAGGGTATGCTTATTGGAACTTCTTCTGCCAAACCCAGTTAAATGTACATACTAGAGAAGCAGTGCTGGGTGAATCCACCAAGCGCCTCGATGACATGGTGATCAGAGATGGTTGAATGAAACTGCCTTCCTGTCTTAACCATTTTTTTTTCTTTTATTTTCCCCTGCCTTCCCCTTATTTATTTTTTTTCCAGGTGCGGTTAGAGTGGCCGACAGACCTCACAGTGAACCCTATAGACAATTCACTGTATGTCCTGGACAACAACATTGTCCTGCAGATCTCTGAAAACAGGCGTGTACGGATTATTGCAGGTCGCCCCATTCACTGCCAGGTGCCAGGCATCGACCACTTCATCGTCAGCAAGGTGGCCATCCATTCAACCCTGGAGTCAGCCAGGGCGATCGCTGTGTCTCACAGTGGCATACTGTACATTGCAGAGACAGATGAAAGAAAGATCAACCGTATACAACAGGTCACAACCAATGGTGAGATCTCTATAATTGCTGGAGCCCCATCAGATTGTGACTGCAAGATTGATCCTAATTGTGACTGTTTTTCAGGTAAGGAGATGCTAGTTATTTCCTGTCTCTTATCTGTTGAGACCTTCTGGTACAGCTGCCGATTAGTAAAGTGACAAGGGGAAGGAGAGATGGGCAATGTTTCAGTTTCCTTGGAAAGACGAAAACCTTTATCAACAGCTCTTTGTGGATTTAATCGATTAGATTCAAAGCCATGAGTCTTCCATTTGGCACTGGAGGAACTTCAGGGTGGTCTTAGCTTTCCCTCCTTTGATAGACGTTGCACACCATTCAAAATCAGCTCCCAGTCTGCCTTTCTGTGTCAGCTCTTTGCCCATGTTGAAGATGGTACCCAGCCCCAGTGCAGACTGCACATAAATGCTACTGGATCAGGCAGCCCTTCTCACCAAGAGTACCAGGGTGTTTCACATTAAGTGAAAAACACTAGCTTATGCCTTCTCATTGCTTGTGTCACGCTGCATAACCAGAAAAATGATGCAAACGTTAACATTCTGAATGTCTTCTTTGTGTGTTTTAAAATGGAACAGCCAGTGCCAGGCCTATGCCACACTGCTGGGCGTTCTCAGTAACACAGCCTCTCTCCCCTGCATGCACCGCAACAAACTGGAGATTTTTTCCATAAAAACGTATTTCATAATCGGATAAAGGACAGCATTCCCATGTACAGAGGTGTGCAATTTGTTGTCGCCTTGTCATCTCTAAGAACCACTGTGTTCAGCTCCATAATGTCATCATAATTCTTAAGCCCCTCATTTCAAGTAAAAGGTTAATTACTGACAAGAAAGCATTAAGTATGTCAAGAATGGAGATGGAAAAAAATGTAGATGGTCTTCCAGAGAAGGTGGGTTGCTGACCCACTGATAATCAGAGCCTCGTGCAATGCCAAGCGCTGCCAGCTTCAGTTATGGCTAAGGTAGACCAGTGCTGAGAAGAATCCTGTTCTGGGTTCCTGCTGAGGGAAACTACCCTCAGTGCTAAAAAGTGAAAAACTGTGGCAAATCTAATGATTCTGCCAGGGTTGGGTTGGTGAAAGGCAGGGTCAGCGTGGCAGAAAGATCAGCTAATTGGTCCGTCTCCCAGGAAGCACAAGGCATGCTCAAACTCTCCAGCAAATTTCCTTTCTCGGTCAGAAGGGGAGCAATACAGAAGTAATGTGTTTTTCTCTAAGAATGAGGTTTAATATGTTTTCTTGCTAGTTATAGAAAATCCTGCTCTGTAAAGTCACTTTGATATGCATATACAGCCCATGACAATGCAAATATCCTCCTCAAACCTTAAAATACACAAACCACAGAAATTATCAAGTGATCTTGGAAGGGGTGTTTTCTCAAGGCATGTTTTGGCTGTGTTCTTGTTTTGTTTTCCTGTAGTGTTGAATTTTTTGAAAGTGTAAACCAATCTGTCCTTCAGTGTCATTTTAGCTGAATTACTGGGGTTTATGTTCTTTTTATTTATAACATGAGTCTACTTTAACTACATGCTAACAGACAAAAATTAGGGAATGAAATTTCAGGTATTACGGGTTTTTTCTTTCACAATTTTGCCATTAAAGCTTTCCTGAGCAGCAGGGGTTTGGCCTTAGCAAAAATGTTGTAAATTAGGTAATTTATATTCTTGTTTGTCATCATTGAGACTAATTTAGAATTGCACCAACCTTAAATAATAGGAATTTAATTGGTTGGAAGAAGATACTTTTTTATTGACTTGTAAATGATACTGAGAAGCAGCAGTGTGTCAGGCTTAGGGGACCAGCTTAAATATGGACATTACAGATTGCTAAAATTACCGTTTCTCCTCCAGGTGATGGTGGATATGCCAAAGATGCAAAGCTGAAAGCACCTTCTTCCCTAGCAGTCTCTCCTGATGACACACTGTACGTAGCAGACCTTGGCAATGTTCGCATCCGTGCAGTCAGCCGAAACAAGGCTCACCTCAGTGACACCAATATGTACGAGATTGCATCACCAGCGGACCAAGAACTGTATCAGTTCACTATCAACGGCACCCACCTGCATACGCTGAACCTCGTAACGAGGGACTACATTTACAATTTCACCTACAGCGGGGAAGGGGATATCGGCACCATCACCAGCAGCAATGGGAATTCAGTTCACATCCGCAGAGACACGAGTGGGCTGCCCCTGTGGGTCGTGGTGCCAGGGGGGCAAGTGTACTGGCTGACAATAAGCAGCAATGGGGTTCTGAAAAGAGTTTATGCCCAAGGCTACAACCTGGCTCTGATGACATATCCTGGAAACACAGGGCTTTTAGCAACCAAAAGCGATGAAAATGGATGGACAACTGTGTATGAGTAAGTCCATGACATTAAATGCCTGATGTAAGGAACTATTTTAAATGAACATTGAAATTTTTTTAGTCAGTTCTAGTAATTTAAAAAGACACCCTGCTACTAATACTGCATGAGAAAGGACAAGTAGTGCTGTTGCACAAGCTTTTAAAATGAAACACTACCATTTCTGAAGTGCCAAAGCCTGTCATATGTAAAAGCTGTGTACGTAGTGCCCATTAAGTGGCAGAAACTGCTTGAAATTATACTTCATTTGCACATTATTATTGTGAACCTGTCTCTCTAAATGAAAATATGATTGTAGAATTTTTTGTAACTAAAGTAGAAACAAGTTGTGATATGAATCAGGAATTTTGCCAATTCCTGAGGAAGGCAGAAAGGGGACAATCAGCATACTCATCAGAGAGGGGGGTGTTGCAAAGGAAATTGAGCATCTCAGTGGAAGGAATATTCAAAGACAAGTGAACTTGTCTCTATCAGCAGGGGAAGATGATCTATAATAACAAAAGTATATGTAATAGCAAAAGGCTGTATGTAAGAGGAGTTTGAATAGCCTCATAAGCAAGACCTTCAGGAGACTTCAGAAGATGGGACTTCTAAAGAGCAAGACAAGACAGTTAAAAAGGCTGTCAGAACATCCCTATCTGGTCCCAGAGAGAGAACAACCCAAGAGAAATCTCATTTTTGATTTATAAAGAGGTGTGATGTATCAGGATTTCTCATTATTTATAATTAAGTGTCATAATCCCCGGTTTTGAATGTGATGGATGGAAATCATATGTTACCATTGCGGTACAAGTTCAAAGTCTTAAAGGAGAATAATAATGCCTGCTTTCAGCGGAGCATAGGAGGTTATGGTAAAAAACTAAACTAAAAAGTCATCCAGGTGAGATATGAACAGAAAACATTGAGGAGAATTAATTTACTGCATAAGTCACCTGGAGAGGTAGTTGAGTCACCATCATTACAGGTTTTTAGAATCGTATTTTCTTAAAACAGCAGTAGGATAACAGCAGAGAAAACTGCATAGTGCATGGGATTTTTTTCCGTCCTGCCATTGTTCTTTCAAAGACTAAATTGATAGAGTGGACATAAGTATAAACCATTAGAGAGGGCAATTTTTGACAATATGAGAGGGGAAAAAACTATACAGGCCCTTCCTGGTTCAGTTCTTGCCATCGGGCATCTGTTGATACAAATTTAAATTATCTTGCAACAAGACAAAGCTCACTTTTGTCCTGGTGCTGTTTAAACACTGATGTGAGTGTTACCTTTTATAAGACTTAAAATACATGCTTCTTTGCAATAATTTCAACACTGAGAGCAATCCATTTAAATCCCTGCTTGAGGATGGTATCAATCTAGACCATGGACCAATGACACTTTCAAAAAGCTTTTACAGTAGCTCGGAGTCATGCCTGTTACTTCTTTAGAATGCTGAACACCATGCATTGTTGCAGGGCCTGGATTGCTAGAGCAGATTATTTTTAGGCCTGTGCTTCTCAATCTCAGTATTCTTACTCTGTCCCAGTGACATTGAGTGGAAACCATTTCACACAATTATTGCTTGTTCCTGTTGTCTTCTGCCAAGTTATTCGTTAAAGTATGACTCAAGCATAGTAAGATCTCTTAAAGGGCTTCACCTGCTTGCAAGTGCCTCCCATTTTATGATATACAGAAGAATCCTTGAAACGTTTGATATGATGCATATGACTAACACAAAGAAGTTTTGCTAAATTGAACAATTTTATATACTTTCACAGCTTTAACTGCAGGCTAGGTAACACTGTCCTCACTGATGCTTCCAGGTGTCCAGGCTTTGCACAACCGTGCACTTCTGCCAGTCTAGTCAGTAGGAATTAACAAATTTTCAATTGTTAGCATTACAAAAACAGCAGCAAAATTCAATAGTGAAGTCATGTCATTAATATTTTCGTTCAGTCCAATATTTTAAGTCATTTTCGTAATATATTAGAAATTCCTGAATGGCTAGTACACAGAATGTCACCCAACCTGGTGCAGTCAGAGGGGCGATTAACAATAATCGGCGCTGTGTGGGTAAGTGTGCCTTCAGGAGATACTGCTCGCCTTCTGCCATTAATAGGTCATGGGGCGCCATGGTCCTTAGGTATCCTTAAACCAGACATTATTTTCCATATGTACTCTGAACTGACACCTGATTTGAGTTTGAAAATTAGATTTTTTTGAAGCGGTTACTTATACGTGAATTGTTTCTGAGTCCTATATGAACATAGTGTTGGAACTAAGAGAATTATCATATAAGCAACTTTCAAATTGCTTAGAATGATCTTCTCTATTTAAGCTAGATCTGCATTCGCATCCAAAGCTTCAACCCATGGCATTATCAAGCTGAAGTAGGGATGAGTTTGTTTAACAACACGTATCACACATACTTGGGAATATCAGCAAAGATAATGAACTGTTCAGAACATCTACCTATATGTCAGATTCACGCACAGAGGGAAATTATTAAGAGGTAGAAAACCACCTACAAAAGTACTTGTCATCCATCTACTCTAATCTGATGAAATGGAAGTACTGAAAGAGCTCTTGCATAAAATTATAGCTAATGCACAATTTTCGGTCATCTAGATTTTTTTAATATTGTATCATCAAAGCTGTAAAAGGGGAGGGGGGGGGCACTGTGCCTCTATTAAATCAAGGACAAGAAAACACCTGCAAGAAACAACTCTCTCTGAAAAAATTAATTAGACCGCTTTCCCTTTGAAATGATATAACTCTTAACTGTGCTACACATAGAAATGCAAATGGATTGTGAAGCTATATCCCCAAGTGTGCATTTCAAATATTGGTGAGCACTTCCTCATGTGAGTACTGAAATCAATGCAATTATTTGCATGATTAAATGGTCACTGACATGATTAACAGTGGCATAACTGGGCCCCAAATTAATATTAAGAAATATGTCATGATTCTGCCCCTATTAATATGGGTAGGACATTGCTCTGCAGGAACTGAGTGCCAGTGTGCTACTATTCATCATGTGAAAGGTGGCAGAACCTGTCCTCGGAGGGTTGGGTTCCTTGGAGCAATCTGGAATAAAAAAAGCCCTTTAGATGATCACGCTGTGGGATCATTACTGAGACACTAATGTATATGTTCTCCTTGAAGTCAGTGAGACCATCTATGTGAGTCAGAGTCCACTGGCATGTGTTCTAGTCTCATTCTGATTCAGTACCATAGCTGGCCAGCCATCCAGGAACAGTTTATCCCATTTTCAGCTACACAGCAAATTTTGTATCTCGGCACCGGCACTATCAGCAGCAAAAGTGGATCCTTAGTGAAGATGGATCCCAAGTCTTGCACATGAGTACATTCCAATAAACTGGCTGCATTCACGCCATAAAAATGTATTATTTGGGGATTTTTCTGTGGTACAGTGGCAAATCCAAATAACCTAGCAAGCTGTCGTATCTGTTTGATCAAGCAGTAAATTAAATATAACTGCCCAATGTTTGCGGAGTTTTCTGGTCATGAAAAGTAGTGATCTGAGTCAATTTTAATCACTGAGTATGGCACCCAGTCAATTTGCACGGAACTGGCATAGGGGTAGAATGTAAATAAGTTGCATGAGGGCAGTAGGAGGTGAGAGGGAGATTATGTTGTATTTAACATTTGATTAATTTATTTGTCAAGGAACACAAGATGGTCATTAGTTCATTCTCCAGTGTTTCATTTGAAGAGTTTGTCAGTTTTTCCTTTTTATATTGGGGGGAAGAGAAAAAATCCTGATTTATTTTCACCAGTACTTCTTGTAACATATAGATGTTGTCTGACTAATTAAGGGGAAATAAAGATGCTAAGGAAATGATGCCAACACATTAAAGTGGAGGACATAGCCAGATCGTCTGCTGATGTGAATTGGAAGAGCTCCATTGGAAGCAGCGGAGCTTTGCCGGTTGATACACCAGCTGAGGATATGTTATGTCAATGAGAGGAGACAGTTAAGAAAACATGAAAACTTAATTATGCTTTCCTACCTGCACAAATAAGTTTCTTTTTATGAACATGGGTTGTTTTTACTCATGCAAACACATCTGCAGTATCAGTGAGGTGTCTTGGATGAGTAAGAATGTTAGCATCAATAAGGTTTTTAAGATGGGAGGCATTAATATGAAACACTGTCAAGCACCAAGCAATTTTCTGCATTGTTTTCCATGTGAACCATCAGAAAGAGCAAATATATCTGTAGAACTGAAAAGAACTCTTAGAAAGAAACACTGAATTTTTTTTTAATTATTTATTGACTTTTTCGTAACATGGCCCAATTCACATAAAGTACTTCAAACTGAAAGAATTTCTTCAGCACTGATGAAATTTAGGTGAACTAAAATGTGATGCTCTAGATTCTGGTGCTGTTACTTGTGATGAGAAGTTCCTGCTGATTTGAGTAGGCCCGAGGGAAACGTAAAACAAGAGTAAAAACCATGTAGGCAACTTAATCGCTGCAGATTTCAGTCTAATTTTATCGCTATTGTTACGCTTTAGGTCCCCTTTTTAAATTCACCATTCATATTATGTACTTCACGTGTCAGCAACAAAAGGCAGGTTTTGAGGGTTACAGAATCTACGAATTGGTTTTATTTAAACTTACGGGTAAGAAAACGCCTTTTGGTGGCGAGTTGGTTGCCTGAATGGCGAGTGACCTCCAGCGGCCACCCACCCCTACCGCATCCCGGCGGGGCAGACCCCAGCTGCCTGCGCGGCCGAAACCTCTGGCAGAAGCGGAGTGATGTAGGCAGGCAGCATCCTCCCGTTCTGCCTTTTGTCCTGCACCACTGCAAGAGTCTAAGAAGGAATTCGGATTAGGGAATGAATACATTCTGAGTGACTGAAAGGACAAATTCTTACCTTTTTACTTTTTTGCACGGTGTTGACAGTGCTTACTTTTTTTCTTTTTTTTCCTTTTTCATTTAGGAATATCTATGAGACGATAGTGATGTATTTTCGTGGCTCTTTAACATCATGTCTTGCAGGTATGACTCCGATGGCCACCTGACCAACGTGACCTTCCCAACCGGGGAAGTCAGCAGTTTCCACAGTGATGTTGAAAAACTGACACGAGTGGAGCTTGATACTTCAAATAGAGAAAATGTGATCACTGCCACAAACTTCTCAGCTATCTCTACAATATATACCTTAAAACAAGGTAATTAAAGCATTTCTGTTCTCTCTTCCCTAGTCATTACCTTGCAAAGCCTAGACATTATTGCGTTCTTAACCGTTTGCCAAAAAAAGCCAGTAGAATTAGTTCATTTGTTTCTTCTTTGCTTCGGTACAAATAGCCAGACACTAGTCTCAATTCTCCTGGGTTACTAATTAGAAACAAACCTCGAGTGAATTCTTTTCCTCCCAGAAGAGTCCCATGGATGGATTCTAGTTATTGAAATCTCCGGTGCCTTCAGGTTTACGTGCTATTTTTCCTTTAGGATCTGGAGGGCTTAGGCTGACCTATAACACCCACCTGAGCTTTGTTATTCTGAGAAATACTGCCCAGAAGAGCTATAAGCTTCACTGGTATTTTAGGACTGAAATGCCTTTTGTAGCCAATGCTGTGCATTCTTTGTGGTAGTGCTGTGCTTTGGTGACGGCACTTGTGGGAAGGAGGAAAGCATGACCCACCTCTGCTGGTGACTCCGTATTTCCCTGGCAATATCATATCTCTCAGGAAGAATTTACTCTGTCTAATGGCAGTGCCCCAGTGTCCTCCTCCAGATTTTGCAGATTCATCATCAAAGTTCTGGTTTTATATAGTTTAGTCGATCTGGGGCTTTTTCTCCTTGTTTTGTTTTTTTTTGTTGTTGTCAGTGGATTGTTCAGGCTTTGAGAAAGCAGGTGCAGGGAAATAGCTCTCTGATGTCTTTCCAGGTCTGCTATAGAAAAGCTTCATAACTGAGCAAATCATAGAACTTTTCTTCCTCTCAGCTTTTGATCTGTAAGAAAAAAATAGGAAGAACTCACCTCACAAGATACTCACTCTTCGCTATTGTATTGCAGAGACAGCACTAATAAGTGGAAATAATTATATTATACTCTCGTATCAACTGTTAGGCTTTGCATCATCTACTGGCTGCCTGGTTGTATGTGTGTCCTTAAATCTGAAACTCCTCAAAGTTGGTATGTTACCAAATTCTGTCTCAGGAAAGTACTAGCACACTACGGGCAGTGCCAGAAATGAACAGCTGTAGTTGTTATTGTACCTATCATATTTATGAATTCACGTGATTTGCATATTTCCATATTTCTCTGAAACTATCACGAAGCACCCTGTGAACAACCAGTCAGACATGGTATACTTACATCTGAGTCACAAAGTGTTTTTTAATGTAATGCCTATTATTTCCACTTTCTGACATGCCCAACTATTTTCCACATATCCACGTCTCAAGAGCTGGACCAGTTACTTCTGTGTGGACCGGCTTAAAAAAAAAGGATGCTTTTGAGGACGAGACTTTTGTCTCTTAACACTGAACATTCAGGCTCTCAGCTGAGTTGCCCCTGAGTCACAGTAACCTCCTGCATGAATATCCCTAGCCTGGCCAAATGCAAGGCGATGTGGCACAGCTGTGCCAACAGTGGAGGAATTGCAGTGCCCAGGCAAGAGACCGGGAGCGAGCAGTGGCTGTATGCCTTTGCATCCTTCCAGTGGAGACCTGGTCCGGACCCTCCGCCTGCTTCTGGCAGTTTTGGGGAGGTGGAGAGGCTATACTGGGTCACCCCAGCTGCCTTCTGACCCTCTGGAGATGCTTGCTGTGCCACTGTCACTGACCCATTCATTTTTCTGCCAACAACCACTTCCCAGTGGGTCTCTTGCACCAGGCTTCAGGTTCGTGGCTGACCGTCACTGTGCCCCTGCCCCAGGGTTCTGCTGCCAGCGGGGAAGAGGAGGAGGTTTTAGTACAGTGATACAGGGAAAAGGGAGAGAATGGGTGACTGGTCATCGTCCTAGCCATTTTGAAAACAGCTTTCATGCTTGACCTCAGATGCTCATTGAAGCCATTCAGGCAGTACACTATCCTGTCAACAGATCCCAGCATGCTAAAATCAGAATATTGGTGGTCAAAACCCAGCCCGTGGGTCTACATACTTCTAAGCTGAAAGCAAAAACTCTTTATTCCTGCTGCAGGAAACTTTCACAATGGAAATCATCAGGCCAAATGTAATATAAAGGTCTTTAGACATGGGAAGGCCTGGAAGTTACAAGTTGCAAAGATCATGCTGCAGTTGGTGTATGTTCAGCTGTCTGTAACCTGGGGGCAAATAAAGCCCTATTGCATCTACCATTTGCTTCATAGATATGGAGATCTGAACTTTTCTCTGTTCCCTGTTTTTGGTTGTTGTTTTTTTGACAGATAACACGCAGAATATCTACCGGGTCAGCCCAGATGGGTCTCTGAGAGTCACCTTTGCCAGTGGGATGGAAATCACGCTTAACACGGAGCCTCATATTCTAGCAGGGGTTGTCAGCCCCACTTTAGGGAAGTGCAATATTTCTCTTCCTGGAGAGCATAATTCAAATCTCATTGAATGGAGGCAAAGGAGGGAGCAGACCAAAGGCAATATCTCCACGTTTGAAAGAAGGCTGAGGGTAAGGCTTCCTCTTGTGTAAAGTGCAGTGTTCCCTTTGAAAGCCATTGAACTAAAATCATGTTGAAATGTTCTACTTTGTAAGAAGAGCAATGGAAAGTTTGTATCAATGGTGGGCCCCAGCCACGCATTTCAAAACCAGACTCCTCGAACAGTCACAGGGATGTTTGATCTCTGTTTGATTTTGCTTGTGAGACTTGACCTCAAGACATAATTACTTTTTTTCTTCCTCTTCTTTTTCAACTAAGAACTTAATTATGGCATTGGAAGAAGCTGTGAGCAAAGGACAATGCATAGTTACTCTGGCGCAGCGGCAGAGTTGGAGCCACATTCTGCCTCTCTCAGATCTGTTGACCCTCTTTCTTCTGGGGGAAATAACAGGTGCCAGCCTCTGCCTAGGGCAGTGGGTCTCACAGGGCACACCGTGGGTGTCCTGACCAGTGCCTTTCCTGCCAGCCAGAGTGATGTAGAGCCTCCCCGTGTATCCAGACAGGCTGTGTATTTTGCCCTCTAGGACATGCTCTCAAACCCCCTCACTCCCTCTGGCAGGGTTACACTATGGCTCTCATAAAGAATTACTTTAACATTGCATCCATGGTTTATTTTTATCTGTGAGGAGAACTCACAGATTACAATGACAGATGGTCAACATTCAGCATTTAATTAGGAAACACTAAGGCTCAAAGAGACTGCTACCTTGCAGAACAGGTTTTTTATGAAATCAGTTCTGGTTTTCACATGAATACTGCTTAAAATGTCTGTACCAGTAGTACAACTGGGAATTTTGGCATTACAAATATTGCATTATTAACTACAACCTTTCTGGATAGGTATTATCTCTGAAGGTACACCTGTTAGCTCTGAAAATACAGAGAAGGTTATTAAAATCTCTGGATTGTCTCTTGGTTATGAGATTCTATATAATGTATTTTTAAAGTGTATCATCTGTTTGGATTTCAACTGCTCTGATCAATCAGAAATGCAAGACTTGGATGATCTGGCCACTGCATGTGAAACACCTGTTTGAAAGGACATCTTTCAGATTTGACAGTCACAGTTACTTTATTAGGATCTTGCAAATGGGGAAAAGCTTCATTTATTTTTTTTCTTGCCCATCTTCTGACTGCCTCCTCGCTAGCACAGTGTGAGCCCTCGTAGCCCTGTCTAGGGAGGCAGCCGAACTTATTACAGTGGCAAATGTGTGTTAAGATGGCAGGATCCAAACTATGGCCTCCATGGCTCACGTTACCTAATCAACTGATCTTTGTGTGATTCTGTGCTTAAATAGCTGTATGGCACATTTTCCTCTAAGGATATTATGTAATAAAACATGAGGCAGAAAGGATGTAGTCAGTCATCTATTCTGCTTACATCGCCAGGACCAAGTTGTTCATTACAGTTATATTTAATACAACTCCTTCATCCTGCGCAGTTTTCCTATTATGCAGCTTGTGTTTTCTATTGTTGAAATTGATTGCAGGTTCTTTTAACTCATTTTCACTTGCTTCTGTGTGATCCTTAATATTGCCTGGCAAAAATAAAAAAGGGGGAGGAAATTCACAAATTGGTCAGGATTAAATGGATTCTGGCTGGAGGTGTAAAACGTTCATTGAAGTACTGCAACACTGAAGCTGTCCAGAGCTCAACTGATTGTCCTACCTCTGGATCAGTCTGTTGGTGCATGAAACCACTCATGTACTCCTCCTCCTCCTCCTTCACCTTCATCCAGGGAGAGGGTAAAAGGTGAAGGAGGAGTGTAAGAATGATTTTGATGTGCTGCTGTCTTATATTTTCTGTCCTTCCAAAAGCATCCACTAACATCACAGCTGTTGAACATTGCCTTTTTATTTCTGTAAATTGTGTCTTTTTATACCTACCCAAGGTCAAGGGAGCTTATGGATTATCCCTACCTGCTCAGAAGGCCAAGTCAGCTACCTGTGTTACAGTCTTTTCCCCTCCCTTGACTGTACTGAGCTCTAGGACCGTCTGTCCAAGGGCTGTGAGGGCAAGGCTGGAGGGAACCTGGTGGGATAGCACATTAAATGAGGATTTGATAGTGGAAAGGATGAGAAATACTCTGTGCATAGGGTACACCATGTAAATTGGCACAAGAGAAAGGGTCAGATGGGCTATTGAGGCTGTTACTGCCAATCGGAAGGACTTTGAAGGACAGGCGAAATATGTGGGCCTGGAGTTCAGCTTTAGCACTGAGGGGTTTGCATGAGATGCTGATGGAGTGGGGAGTCAGCTGAGGTGGAAGGTGCTGGAACAGTGCAGCTGGCAAGGAAGGCAAAGGAGCAGCAGAATTTACCCAGAGACAGCTATCTATCCTTGGTGATTAAAGGAAATATTCAGGACAGCAGGAGCAAAAATACCATCATATAGTGTGTTTGAAGCCATACGCCAAATAATGAAAGGGATTTAGGGCTTGCTGTTGACAGATCCTTGAGTACTGCTGGGGAAAAAAACGTAGCATCATTAGAAGCCCTTATGCTGAATGAGGTTCTGTGAAACCTTCTGAAAACTGAGGTTCTGTGAAACCTTCTGAAAACTTCTGGTGAGTTATATTCTAAAAAGAAAGTTGTAAAACATTTAATATGCCATGACTGGCACAACAGGAAGTATGTTAGAAAGCTTGCAATGTAGGGCAGAAAGAACAATGCTGAACTTTGAAAATATATGTAAAGAAAAGCTCTGGGGATTGGACCTGTTCTCAGTGGAAATGAACAGACTTGCAGGAGCTCTTGGTTAAAGAAAAAAAAAAACAGTACAATGGAAGTTTTCGGAGGGGGAAAAAAAAAAAAAAGCATAGAAATGGGGTTTAAAGATGTTACTTAGAGATCAGTCCTGATACCGTCACTGAAACAAAAGGCTTTGTGTGCAAAGAGGTATAAATTAGAAGGCAGGTAACTGGGAATGAGATAAAGGATGACCTAGTTGAAGAGAAGAAAGCTTTTCCTTCTCTGCCTGGTCCTAACATTTTTAATTCTTAATAGCAATTAGTAACCATCTTGAAAGCATCTCACTCTATTAGTGTTATTTCCAGTTTTGGAAAGAGGCCACTGTTAGCACGTTCTGAATAATGCTGTAAACATTGTGTTTTTAAAAGTGGGATTTTTGCATGGTACGAATTCCCTGCTTTAGAAACAGAGCAGAAGTGAGTAAGTTAACTGAAATGCTGGAACAGACATCTAACTTTATCTCAGTGTATAAATCAATGTGGGAAATGGGAATTAATCACAGGTTTCCTTTAAGTGCAGAACTGCCTGCCCTGGCGCTTCCTGAAAGTGTATAAAACAGTCTGTAGGCCTGTATGCATTTTATATTAATAATAAATCTATGTACAATCAGGCATTTTAGCATCAATCTTAATCTAGCAAGACTTCTTTTTTATCAATTGAACTGCTGTTTTAATTGACTTCTAAAAATGAAGCAAAGGCTGCTGTTAAAACCAATGAGCATGATGCATAGTAATATACTTATTAGAATGCAGCTCTGTTGCCTCCTGTCTTTTGCATAACTTAGAGAAACTTGGCATTGGATGCAGTCCAGGTTTTATAGCTGAATATCTATGAAATTGAAAACTGAATGCTTGGCCAATCTTACTTATTTTTGGTTGTGGTTTTGTGGGGTTTTTTTAATAACAAAAAATGGAAGTGGCCTCAGTTCAGAAGTCCTGCAGGTACAGGCTTTGACAGCTGTGTTTATTACTGCATTTACCAAATGATCTCCCTTCATTTACCAGTCTTACAGCAGGTTCTAATGATAAGACCAAATCCTCTGCCATTGTCTATCAGTTTATGTTGACTCAGATCAAAACACAGAGAAGGAAATACTAGTCATCTCATCTGATTTACACATTGTTGACAGTTTAGGTTTGAGAATGAATGTCAAGAGAAATGCACATTTCTGTGATTGTTTATACTTCAAGATTTCTACCTATCAAAGTAAAGGAAGTAGAGTCAACAAATATTTAAAAATATATAACAAATATATCTTTTTGTGCACTGCTAACACTATTGATGTTAGCTGAATTTTCTCCCTATTTTCATCAACTGGCATTCTGACCTGACATTACTTCAGAAACCAGTTTTCCCTGGCTTAGAACAAAACACAAGCTCCAGCCTCTCACAGGGGCTCCTCGCAACGTTGTATGTACGTTGGAGGAGTTGTCTTTGAGAAATCACTGGGATCTGAAATCAGCTTTTCAGTGACAGCATTGAAATGAGGCCTGCTACCCATGTACCGTACTGTCTCGCCTTGAGAAGGGTGTTAAATTCAACTTAACTCTAATGTAAGAAAGCAAACAAACAAGACATAAGATGTGGAATATTAGGGAAATGATGGCATTCACCCAAACCTTATTGTAACTCTGTGAGCTTTCAGATACTTCTAGTGTCCACTTTGCTGGTAATTCTGCCTGTTTGATTTTCGCTCATATTGTTGTATCATCCCTGAAATTTAGATTGCAAGCAATTTGTATTCAAGACTTTCCTTTCTCCTAAGTGTATTCTACAATAATAATAATAGTAATAGTAATAAGAACATTAAATATGTGCACAGACAGTAAATGAAAATGAGCCAGAGTATATCCTCTGCTTGCTTTTTAGTTATTTTACCACCAAGAGGATTTGTTTTCAGATATTGCAAGAAGTTTGCAAAGAAATATATTATAATAAACTTAATCCATCAGACTGTATACAAGCAAATACAGTTGAACTGAGCATCACATTTTACTTGGGCTCCTTAACTATCATTAGAGCATAAATTGTAATAGTTACAGCAGTCTACAGGGGTATATAGGTATTTTACAGCTATTGTAAATGAACACTATTAAAGTTAGACATGTGTGTATATAAAACCGCAGGAATGGTAGTTGAAGAAAGAACACCTGCTTCTTCTAGATTTTCAAATTATTTTGTATCTAAAAACAGAAAAGGGAAAGAAAAAGCAGCTCTTTCTAATCACTACTACCATATGATCACAGCTTCAATTATTAAACAGGTATTCTTAACCATTTACGTTACGGCTATGCCTCCAGGTCTCAATGAGGAGCAAGCTCTGTGCTGTGCACTGTGCTAACACCTGCAATGACATTGTCTCTGCTGTAAGAAGTTATTAATTGGAATAGATTAATACAAGTGATTAAATAAAATGTGGTAGATTAATACAGTGAGCGCATTGTGCATCGATCTGAGAAAGACAAGCCAGTGAACAATGTTTTATGGTTCCCTAAACTGTATCTCTGATTTAAATGGAGTCTAATAGTGATGGCCCAGTGACTGAATGATGTAAGGAGGCAGATGATGAAAGCACTGGATAAATGTATTTTGCCTTCATGAAACTGGCTCAGCTTTGAACTTGCCTTCAGATGGAGAGTGGGCTGCCCCTCTGCATTTTTCCTGTTGGACCACACATGCTAACAGAGCGTAGCACAGACACTCTGTCAGTCTGTCGGACACAGTGAGCTTAACAAATTTTGCAGGTCCCAAATGTGGTGAGAGAGCTGCAAGCAGGAATATGGGCAGCGCCAGGCATCACTGCCACTGACTTACATGAGCTCTGGGAGCGGGGTGGTTTTGTGAAGAAGTTTGAGGACGCTGGTGAGCAGGGTCTTCACGAGCTGCATGCACAGCTCTTTCCTTTGCAGCATCGGTATGTGACCTGATGTGGGCTATCCCACAGCAGTAGCTCACCTGTCAACGTTAACAGACCTTAAGAGAGAGGATGTGAGATAGGGTGTCTTCGTTAATTTGTGTGTTTAACTACACATCTTTGTGGCTGGAATCAAGAAGTCCGTCCACAGTTGAGAAGAAGGAAGAAAAACTTAGGAAAAGGTGAGAGCAGAGGTGAGGGTCTAGCACATGGAAGTGGGAAGCATCCCGTAATGCAAAGTAGAATAACACTGCAAGCAGCGTTTTGTTTCTTGGTCTTCCTGTTTCTCATCAGAGTTATTTATCTAATTTCTCATCTCTACTAAGCCCTAAGTTTTCCATCATAATGTTAAACCATTGCATGTTTTTATTAGAGCTGACACAGAAATGTTTGTGGTGTGTGTGATTAAGATGCATTGTTTTCTTACCTTACTATATCTTCGCGTTTAGGCGCACAACAGAAACCTGCTCTCCATTGATTTTGATCATGTAACCAGAACAGGAAAGATTTATGATGATCATCGAAAATTCACTCTTCGGATTATGTATGACCAGACAGGGCGCCCAGTTTTATGGTCACCCATCAGCAAGTACAATGAGGTCAATATCACTTATTCACATTCTGGATTAGTCACCTATATCCAAAGAGGAACCTGGACTGAGAAAATGGAGTATGATCCAAGTGGGAACATAATTTCCAGGACATGGGCAGATGGTAAAATATGGAGTTACACATATTTGGAAAAGGTAAATAGTTTTAAAAGTGGATTGTTGTACCAAGGCAAAAGTATGTGTTTTGATATGATATTCTGAACCATGTTATAATGATACCTCTTGCAAGAGTATTTAAGGCTTTTTTAAACAGAAAATGCATACAATTACATGACTAGATAAAAATGTCTCTGGATGTGCTTAGACCTACATGTCATCTGCTCAAACCTGCCATAGTTTGCTTCTGAAGAAAGTTAATCAGTACCTCAGGTTGGTTTAATTGCTAGGTAAAAATGACTTCTTGGTCTCAGTCCAAGTTCAAGTGAACAAAGGACACTCACTGTGGAAAAGCATGTTGCTACTCTGTATAACATAGTCAGAAATACAACAGTCACTGAAAGGGAATGTTTTGCTCCCCGCAAACACAATTCTTTTAAGCCAGTGAGTGCCAGTTTGCACCTATTCAGTGCTGCGCTGTAAAGAAAGAGATTGATCCTGTGAGGAGAAGGATTACTTCAGTATTTATGAGGGCCATTTGGGAGGGGAAACGTTAATATGAAATGAGTTATTGCTCTGCTTTTATAGTGACTTCGTGTTGAAATTTCCTAAGTATTGTAATTTTCTGTTATGTCTATAGGTAATGGTCACAAAATGGGGGGATAAGTGTTGTACAGACTTCAGCTGTAGAAGCGTTTCATTTGGTCTTGTCTCTCAAACCCAAGATGCCAATCTGCATTTTTGAAGCTTTCAGAACTTGGTGTGAAATAGTATTCAAACAGTGTCCTTTTAACCTTTTTTTTTTTTTTTTTTTTTTTTTTTAAAATAGCAACATCTTGGACTATCCAATATACCCTGAGTTTGCAGAACATTTTCTCTGAACCTCTTAAACCAGAGGGAAAGGCTAGGAGGGGGCAGGTGAGGCAAAACTGATAGGGGGTATTACACGCAGGCAATCCAATGACTTTGAAGTTATTTATACATGAAAAAGTTCCAAATGTGTACTTTTAAGATAAACTTTGCTGTACTTATTTTGAAAGTATTTAAGCTTGATCCTCAAAAAACCTAAACCTAACCCAGAGAAAAAAAAAAAAAAAAGATTGAGACTGGAGAATGCATAAAAATGTGATTCCTTCCCTGTCTGCATGCACGATGGTTCTTGCGTGTGTTAACAAGATTGGCAAACCCTAGAAGCTTCAGGAGCTTGGTTCAGATAAATTTGTCAGGCTTTCTTTTGTCTGTATGCTCTTCTGCAAATTGCAAGTAAACACGCATTTAGCACAGCTTTCAAATATTCAGACAATGTGGGGTTTGGAGTAATCTGTTATTTTTTCTTTGGGCTTAATGGACTGTGATTTTGGAAAGATGTATGCTTCTTATCTTTCCAAACCACTTCATCTGCTCTTAGTTTATGATGAGCTTGTAAATAAAGCCATATAACTTAAAAATGTTATTCTGAAATTCTACACAAGTGGCCAAATCCTCATCTTGCAGAAGCAAATGGCAAAAGTTTACTGGTTCAGGTAGCAGCAGACTTGGGTCATGCTGTAACTTGTCATTAAAATTATTGAAAGTCATACACAGCATGAACATAATCTCCCAGCTATTTAATGTACTTTCATCATTGTTTGTTCCTTGTGCCAAAGGAAGATGAATTCAATGTCAAAATTAGACACTGAAATATAATTTTTTGGCTCCATTGAAGTCAATAACTCATTGTGTTAATTAGGTAATGATTGCTAAAGGTTGTCTGAAACCTCATAAGTCCCAATGATTCCTTTTATCAAAAAATCAATTACATAGTTCTCTTCCAATTCATAGTTATTTAATTCTTCATTTTTAGCACTTGATGAGTTAGTTTTCAAAAATCTGTACCCCTTCCAAAATTAGGTCCAGTAATTTAGGTTTTAAAAAGCAGGATGATAGCAGCACTTTAAGTAATTTTGACTTGAGATTCAGTTCCTTTTGTTTTGGTCACTTTCCTCCGTTAGTTAATGGTGTTATAAAATCTCCTGAATACTTCAGGCTTGCTTCCAAAATCCCACGTTCGCCACCAGACAAAACAGATGAGCGGCTGCGTGTGTACGTTGGACAGAAATGACATCTAGTGGCGATGCTCAGCATTTGTGCCTTCCCAGCAGAGCTCCGAGTAATTGCCACTGGCTGTTTGTCTTGCTGTACCATGCGGCATCAATCATTACGTGGTTGACCAAGCTGTGGTTGCTTTTATAAAACAACAGCTTTTTTATATTTTTTTTTTAGGTTTTTTTTAGGTTTTTTTTAGTAGTTTTACGAGCTACCCTCTGAAATCCTTTAAAATAATTAGAACCCAATTTGTGCAAAGAGTTGAAAAATCTATTGTAATATTATTAGGATTAATTGTGAATATTATTTTTTTTTGCCTCTTTATGGTATTCTCTAATAGACTAGAAAGGATACTGAGTCTCCAACCTTTGTACCGTCTATCCTTCTACTATCCTTGACAAAAGTGGAAAAGCCACAAAGTGCTGTAAAAATGGCACATGGGCACTAAAGTTACATTAGAGATGTTTCTGATCTTGTTATTCATACTCTGTCAATGGCAGACAGCTTAAAAACAGGCCTGGG
Source organism: Falco naumanni (assembly GCF_017639655.2). Lineage (NCBI taxonomy): Eukaryota > Metazoa > Chordata > Aves > Falconiformes > Falconidae > Falco > Falco naumanni. The sequence continues at coordinate 6,535,413 of NC_054067.1, forward strand.
AGCAGTATATAGAGCGAGGCATCACATCAGTGCTAGGAGAGAGTTCAGCCAGTGGTTTACTGCAGATTGGGGACTCTTGACTGAAGGTGAAAACAAAATAAACGCTGCATGTTAGAAATGCTTGGCAGACCAGCAATAAAGTGATCAGAAAAAGCTCAGTGTAAAGGTCTGTCATCACTGGTTGGCAGAAAGTGACTTGCGAGTGGCATATGTTGGCGCTCTCTGGCTTGTGTACAGGTGACAGATGTCTTTGCACCAAGGGCAGGAAGAAATACATCTTGGGAGGGCAGGGGGCCGGGGGTGCAGGGAGGATGGCCAAGGCTTAGCCTATCTTTGGCCCTTTGAATAACCACTCGGGTTATCTGTCAGAGCAAAGTGGCTCGGGGCCAGTGTTACTTAACACATTGCAGGGCTGAGCTCTCCATGTGTTCTTCCCAGAGAAGGTTTTTAGTTTAGAGGGGGAAAAAATGCCCTTTTTTCCCGATTTCTTTCCCCAATGCTCTGTGAAAAAAAACAGTGAAGCTGTTCTTCATAAGACTTTGTTTTGTGTGAGGTTTCAGTCATGCAGAAGCCTGACAAATTTGCTTATGTGCCTGGTAGGTTTGGGCTGTGAGCTAAGAACTGTGCAGTGCCAGCTCTCCGACTCAGCTCAGGCAGTGTGGCAAGGATGTGCAGTGCTGTGGTCCAGCTAAGCCACTTACTGGAGCTGGGGGAAAGCTACAAAGTTCCACCATTCATTTTCACTCTGTGTTTTCATTATGCTCGTTTCAACAGTGACTGTTCACCAGTGGGCTCATACTCTGTGACACTGTGACTTTGCACATGACCGGTGAAAAGGTTTACAGAACCCAAATTTTAAATTTGCACAGAAAAATGTCAGTCATGCTTGCACATTCATCTGCCAAGCAAACCAACCAGCTTTCATTGGCCAGCGACAGTTAACCAACACCGGGCAAATATCAAGTACCTGTGTAGAAATTATATTCTTTGTAAACATTGAAAACCAGAGATAGAAGTAGTCACACCAAAGAACCTGCAGACTATTTTCATCCGTCTGTAAGCACAGAGATACTGCAGCCTCAGGGGCAATGTGCATTTAATGGAAGACATGCAGAAAAAGGGGTAGGTCTGTGCTAGATAGATGCAGAATGCCAATAAAAGGTAAACATCTTATACACAGCATTGAAAGTTTCCTCTTTCCACCTCCCCTAGAAACATCTGCTGGTGCAGATGCTCTGCTGTGTGTGAGGAAGAGATTCTCTCTGTGTTTGCTTCCTGGGAGGATGACCTGAATATTTCAAAGCAACCGTAGCAAGTCAGCATGAGGTTGAAATGCTACTGAGAGCCACATCTGCCTTCCAGTTTGGAGGTCCTTACCTCCAGACATTAATATTCTCCTCCTGTTTTGTACCACCTTTCTGGCCAGGTCTCCTGGAGCTGAAAGCTTCACTTGGAATTGTACAGACAGTAAGAGCAAAGTACAAGAGTGGGTGGTTGTTGCAGCATTTCCTTAACCTTCAAGCACTCACTAGCTCAATAATCATTTGCTTGATCAGCCACTTATAGTGCCATCCCTGTTTGATTGCAGTCCGTGATGCTCCTGTTGCACAGCCAGCGCCGCTACATCTTTGAGTACGACCAGTCTGACTACCTGCTCTCGGTCACCATGCCGAGCATGGTGCGCCATGCCTTGCAAACCATGCTGTCCGTCGGCTACTACCGCAACATCTATACCCCTCCAGACAGCAACGCGGCTTTCATACAGGACGTCGCCAGAGACGGACGGCTTCTGCAAACATTATATCCTGGGACAGGGCGCAGGGTCCTTTACAAATACACCAAACAGTCCCGACTTTCTGAGATTCTTTATGATACTACTCAAGTCACGTTCACCTACGAGGAATCTTCTGGAGTTATTAAAACAATACATTTAATGCATGATGGGTTCATCTGTACCATCAGATACAGGCAAACAGGTTTGTGTAACCGTCACTACTTCGTTAAAATTTTTGGCCCTGATCCTGCACTTACCTGGCATGAAATTCCATTATTTTTATGTCTGTAAGTTCTTATATTTTATGTTTCAATAGAAAAATATGTGTATATCTCTATGTCTGTGTCCATAGGCATATATAGCTGTCCCATTTGAAATACAGTTTTCTTTTTATTGCTTGGTATGGAATAGCTCTTATAATGTTTGATTGTTTTTATTCCACTGTGTGGATATTTGCTAAATACTAAATCAAGTTGGTTTATTGTTTGTATTTTCAACTTTCCCTGTTTATAACATAATATAACATAAATTCAAAAGGACTGTTTATATGAGGAAAGAAATCACACTGTAAAATAAATTTTGTTTAGAATTATCTTGTAAGTAAATAGAAATCATAATTGTGAATAAAATAGCATTCATTTAAACAAATGTTAATAAAATATAAATATTTTGTAGAGCGAGCATTAATAAAGGTTTGCGAGAGAATAATTTAACATATTCATAGTTAATGGTATTTTCTGAGACAGTCAAGTAGCAATAAGGCTTAAGGGTATATTTGAGTTCATCGCCTGTCTGTGCTAGGTCTGTAGGGTAAGTATACTGTGGACGTAATTCATTGGCATTTTTGCTTTTCCTCTTTTCCCTATTTGTTTCGGACAGGTCCGCTTATTGGTCGCCAGATCTTCAGGTTCAGTGAAGAAGGGCTTGTAAATGCCAGATTTGACTACAGCTATAACAACTTCCGTGTCACGAGTATGCAGGCCATGATAAACGAGACACCTCTTCCCATCGATCTGTACCGTTACGTCGATGTTTCTGGCAGGACGGAGCAATTTGGAAAATTCAGTGTCATTAATTATGATTTAAACCAAGTTATAACCACCACTGTGATGAAACATACCAAAATTTTTAGTGCGAATGGTCAGGTGATTGAAGTACAATACGAAATTCTCAAGTCTATAGCTTACTGGATGACCATCCAGTATGATAATATGGGTCGTATGGTGATCTGTGATATACGCGTAGGTGTAGATGCCAATATAACAAGATATTTTTATGAATACGATGCTGATGGTCAACTTCAGACTGTGTCTGTGAATGATAAAACCCAGTGGCGCTACAGCTATGACCTTAACGGCAACATCAACTTGCTGAGCCATGGAAACAGTGCACGCCTGACTCCTCTGAGATACGATCTGAGAGATCGCATTACCAGACTGGGAGAAATTCAATATAAAATGGACGAAGATGGTTTTCTCAGGCAAAGAGGCAATGAGATCTTTGAGTACAACTCTAACGGTCTGCTGAACAAAGCGTACAACAAAGTGTCTGGCTGGACTGTGCAATACTGTTATGATGGTCTTGGAAGACGAGTTGCAAGCAAATCGAGCCTAGGACAACACTTACAGTTCTTCTATGCTGATCTCTCCAATCCAATAAGAGTTACTCATTTGTACAATCATACTAGCTCAGAAATAACATCCCTATATTACGATCTTCAAGGTCATCTCATTGCAATGGAATTAAGCAGTGGAGAAGAGTATTACGTTGCCTGTGATAACACTGGAACACCTCTAGCTGTATTTAGCAGTCGGGGCCAAGTCATAAAAGAAATTTTGTATACCCCATATGGAGAGATCTACCAGGACACTAATCCAGATTTTGAGGTTATCATTGGTTTTCATGGAGGGCTGTATGATTCTCTTACTAAATTAGTTCATCTGGGTCAGCGGGACTATGATGTCATTGCTGGTCGGTGGACAACACCAAATCATCATATATGGAAACACCTGAATGCTGTCCCACAACCATTTAATCTCTACTCATTTGAAAACAATTACCCAGTTGGCAGAATCCAAGACGTCGCTAAGTATACAACAGGTAAAAGTAACACATTTCTCATGAAAATACAACTTTTTATCAAATTCTGGCATGGATTCAAGACTCCAGGAATCTTTTGCGTACATCCAAAGTTACCATTTGGCTCTAATCTTACAGATGTTAGTGTTGTTTCTTTAATGGGTAACAACTTGCTGAGCTTGATCTGTTTTCTATAGCCTTTATGGTAATCAATAAAATAACTATAGTTGTATCTGCTGCTTTTCTAAATGCTAAAATCAGGGGGAGAATGGAGGCAGCTTAATTTGAATTTTTTCTATTATAAATAGATAGAAAGTACACTATTGATTTGAGTATAGCTATGCTTTGTAATCAAATAATTTGTTGCTACAGTAGATGCTGTAACCAGTACTGAAAACATAAATTGATGTGAAATCATTATTCCTGTGTAGTCAGGATTTCTGCAGACTACCCTCACTTTTTCTAGGATTTATGTGCCTTATTGCCAGCATCCTTTACTTGTTTTGTAGACATTGGAAGTTGGCTAGAGCTGTTTGGTTTCCAGTTGCACAATGTACTACCTGGATTCCCAAAACCAGAGATAGAAGCTTTGGAGACAACATACGAACTTCTACAGCTTCAAACAAAAACCCAAGAGTGGGATCCTGGAAAGGTTAGCAAAAACTCTTTTCAGCTGCTTCTAATATTAAGTTATGGAATTTTATTAGAAAATATTGGAGACCAAGGAAACAATGTGACTATATCTTCAACATAATAGGGAAGGCAAATAATCTAATAATGCTAGAAATGTTAATGTTGTCAATTATGTGCTGGTATCCGAGTGGAGGAAAGTTTTAAGGAGAAGCTTTTAGCAACACGGTGAAGGAACTTTGCAGCTGTTTACAGAGAAACTATCCAAATTTGAGGGGAAGGATAGGCAAAAGGCTAAAAGTGTTTGTGTGAGAACTGAAAAAGCTAACAAAAAATTTTGTTCAATTAAAAAATTAAAACAACAAATTTTCATCTTCATTAGCAAAGATGCCACAAGAGGTGCAAAATCACTGAGGGTATAAAGAGCTTTACAAGTCTGTACCTCTGTGTAATTAGTGCAGGAAAACAGAAATGTTACTATGAATTTGTAGGGGGATCTGTAAAACTCAACCTTGCTGCAGGGCTTATTTTCAGTAAAGAAGAGCCATGGAGCAGCTATCAGGGCCTAGTAATCAATGTAACTGCAACAGAGCCAACTACCGATGCTCTGAGCAGGCGTTCATGTTTTGCATTTGGCCATATGAGCGCCTGTTAACAAAGAAATATCACTTTGCAAAGATGAGAGACAAAAGATGCCTTTCCTCTAATGTAGTTAAGAAAAGGAAGTGTAAAATGTTGTGAGTTCACATCCATAGCATTAACAAACTTCTTTTCCCACGCACAAATGACTGCACAAAGTGCACAGAGCTGAAGGGTCAGAGCTCATTCTGTCCATGTAAAATTGTCACTGTTACAAAGACACAGAGAAAGTGTAATGATAGGTATGGTGTTGAAAGACATAGATGGTTAGAGTGAGGGTCTTTTTTTAGCCTCACTGGGGAGCAAGTTCTACAGATCTGACGTAGTTGCCTCGTTCCTATTGTTCTAGTGTCTTGAGACCTTCACAGCCTGCTTTCCTTAAAGAATGGCCTATAAAAACTGTTACTGCTCTTTTAGGGAAGACATAATGAGACGCACAGAGACTAAGCACAGAGTCATGTGAAAGAGCACAGCTTTGAGTTCAGGTTTCCCCATGCCTGAGAGTCGAAAGACCAGCCATTAGAGTAACAGTTCAAGGGGGGAGGGGGAGGGGAAAAGGAAGAATAAATACAAAAATAGCATTTGCGATAAATGTGTTTTCCATTTGTTTTCTAGAGATAAGAGTCCGAGACACAGAAAGCAGTACCTTAGGCGATTAGGGAGCATGTGCATGTTCCCGGGCTCTCTAGGTGCACACAGTGTTTTCCAAACAAACTGAAGACCCGTTCTAAGCAGTTAAGAGATCAGCAGGGTCTGTGGGACACTCTCATGAACTGCAAGGTGCCTTGCCTGCAATCTTTATTGTTATTTTCTTTTCCAGACTATCCTTGGTATTCAGTGTGAGCTACAAAAGCAACTCCGAAACTTTATATCCTTGGATCAACTTCCCATGACACCCAGGTACAGTGATGGCAAGTGCTATGAGGGAGTAAAGCAACCGCGATTTGCAGCTATTCCTTCAGTGTTTGGAAAAGGCATCAAATTTGCTATAAAGGATGGTATAGTGACAGCTGACATTATAGGCGTGGCTAACGAGGACAGCCGGCGCATCGCTGCCATCCTCAACAACGCTCACTATCTGGAGAACCTCCATTTCACCATAGAGGGCAGAGACACGCACTACTTCATCAAGCTGGGGTCTTTGGAGGAAGATTTGGCCCTCATCGGCAACACCGGAGGACGACGCATCTTGGAGAATGGCGTCAACGTCACAGTGTCGCAGATGACTTCTGTGATCAACGGGAGGACTAGACGCTTTGCTGACATCCAGCTCCAGCACGGCGCACTGTGCTTTAACGTTCGGTATGGAACAACGGTGGAAGAAGAAAAAAACCATGTCTTAGAGATAGCCAGGCAGAGAGCTGTGGCTCAGGCCTGGACTAAGGAGCAGAGGCGGCTACAGGAAGGGGAAGGAGGTATTAGGGCATGGACAGATGGAGAGAAACAGCAGCTTTTAAGCACTGGGCGGGTACAAGGCTACGATGGATATTTTGTTTTATCTGTGGAGCAGTATCTCGAACTTTCTGACAGTGCCAATAATATTCACTTTATGAGACAGAGTGAAATAGGCAGAAGGTAACAAAGAAAATCTCTGCCTTTGCGTCACCAAAGACTGCCTGTTTTTAAACGTAAAATGGTTTATTGTATTGGTTTTTCTAGATCAGAACTCTGTATATATAAATATAGAGGAAAAAACATATCCAACTGCCTTTAAATGTGACAGAAGATGGTATTTTAATATTGTTCGTTTAACTCTTTGAGAGATGACAGTGACGATTTTTAGTTCTTGTGTGGCAGTATTCAAAAATTTCAGAAGCAGAGTCCTGACAGCTGAGCAGCGCGACCTGCGCGCGAGGTGCTGGGGGTGACACTGCACATCCCTGCGGGGTGAGGGAGAGCGCAGCGTGCTCTGCCACCTTCTAAAGAAACACAGCTTTTCTGTTGTTGTTGATTTAATAATTCACCAATTATTTAAAAATTTACAGAGCCTGATTCTGCAACCCGTATTTCCTGGGTAGTTTTTATCCCAGTAAGATCTCCCGTGAGTTCCAGGGTTTGCATACAGAAACCAGACTGCGTATGGAAATTTTGTAGTTGCTCACCAGCCCTGCACATGTCATGCCTCACAGCTATGATCTAAGGGGTTTTCTAACCTGGGAAACCCGACTTCTTTTGGATACAGTAAGTAAAAGGCTGCCCTGTATGGCCTTTAGCCACCTCTCAGCCACTCAGTGATGAGCGCCGTGTTGCCTGGGGGTGCTTTTTCCCAAGGTTTCCCTCGGCACTGGGTTATGCTGGAGCCTGGCAGCGCAGGTAGAGCTGCAGATCTGCCTGGCGGAGGGGTGCAGGGTGGCACCACACTGCTGGGCTTCCACCAGGTGCCGGGGTGGCCAAAGGGCCAGTGGGCACAGCAGTCGGCAGGCATCTCTGCTGACATCAGTGTGCTCAGCCTGGGCTTGAACTCGGTGCTTTTGGGACCAGCCTCGTGACCCAGGCAGGATCGAGGAGAGCCCCCACCGTGCGGTAACAGCCAGCCGTGCGGGACCAGTCCTGCCTGTAGTCCTTGGGGCAGGACTCGCCTTTTCACAGATCATCTGGAAACTGCAGTGTTGTTGGGTTTAGGCATCGCGTTCTTCTCATCTCAGATTAATAATCCTGTTGTATTACTCATTTTTTCGAGTCTGAAGAAGATTGGTGGGCTGGGAGTTGATGAACCTAAGTGTGGATAGTAAATATGTTGATAAACGTAGAACATTTTGGGGATGACTCTTCACTTTTCAGCTCAATATCTAGAGCACATAGAAAAGCATTATATTGCATGGACAGAAATTTTTATTTCCCAAGGTATCATGCGCTGCTGGCACAGTTACTTCATAGCAGAGTAGGTAATCCTTCTTTCAGCTTGTCATTTTTAAAAGACCTGGTTATCGGGAGGTGGGGAGGGCACATGGGGAGGGGTGGGACAGGTAAGCAGATTTCCTTTGCTGACTTTCAGAGGGAGCTAGAAGTCTTGTTATAGAGCCTGTGTATCCGTAACAGTGATGTTATTGCACATTTCTTTCCAAACAGACATAGTAAATATATTGAAAAAAATTCTGCTCATATTAACTGAAGCCAACAAAGTGCTTTTTTTTTTCTCTTTCTTCCTTTCTTTACGGTTTTCTTTCTTCCCTTGTTTTTGGGCAAGTGGAGCAGACTGTACCAAAAAGTTAGCGATGAGCCTGAGCTGGCACCTGAGCCCAGAACCCCGCCAGGGGTTTGACCTCAGGTCCCAGCCTCACACCATTAGCGTCTCTTTCCAGACTCCTTCTGCTCCCCCTGGAGCCAGCGCAGCTTTGCGGGTGCAGGATCAGGCTGAGCAGGAGCCTGACCCCCTAAAAGCACCCCCTACTCCCCAGCCACGGGGAATGGTGGACCAAAATCTTCACATGCACATCCTGATCGGGCTCATCCTTAACTAAGGTACAGAATCGGGAGCTGACAACATCCAGGTTTGACAGCTCTGATTTGTGTAATTTTCCATACAATCACGGAGAATTTGAATACCTCCACACCAGCCTAAAAATGGACCCTCAAATCCTTGAGCCTCTAATATGCTTTTAATCAATGGAAGAAGAATTTATGAATTGTATATAGAGAGTGCATTCATAAACGTGATGATGTATTTTATCACTGATCCAAGATGTCAATATTAGAGTATATTTTACTTATATTTTAAGCAATTCTACTTTTTTGCAATTCACTAATGAGGATCATTTTCAAACTGCTTTAAATATCCATTATAAACAAATATTTGAAGCTATTAGAATTACCTTGAACTGTGCATTTCTAGTATGTAATACATATTTAGTTAGCTTGTGCCTTTAGTTTCTTAAAGTTATATTTGTATTATATGCAGGAAATGCACTTTGTATTACCTACAGCTGTGTTTTTAATACTGCCTTGATTACTGTTGTTCTCATATTATACCAAAAGGTCAAAGAATGAAATGTGTTATAAGTTTGTCTCTGAAAGTAGATTGGCATTGTCCCAGTTCCTGGGTGCAGTCTAAGGTACAATTTTGAACAATATTTCTTATGAGAATATGGATGTATAAAGAATCACATGACATTACATGGCCCGGTTACAAAAGCAAAAAAAAAAAAAAAAAAGCCTTCATCACAACAGTTTTGGAAATTTAGGAAACTAAATACAAATGTGTTGAAATGACAGTGCTAAAGAAATGAGTTATTATGGAAAGCACTGGAGGCTGAAGTTGTAGCTACACATGGGCCAGCCGCAGTGATTCGTGAGAACTAAGCAAACAAATAGCTTTGGACCATCTTGTTCATGAACAACCTCAGATGGAGGCAGGGAATATTTCAGTCTCCATTTTTTTTCTCCTAGTAGTTAGACCAATTTCTCAGTGTTGTTTTTTGTAGGGTTTTTGTTTGGGGTTTTTTTTTTCTAATTTTATTTTGCACTATAACCTAGAGACCCAAATGAGAAAAAGAGAAATAATGGCATGGAAATTTTTACTGGTATTTAGATCAGATAAATTGATGCCAGCTAGCATTCTGCACTGCAAAGTTCTGAAAGAGGAAAAAAAATAAAATAAAATAAAACAAAACCCACTATTGCACACTATCCTGTAGCAAAGTACATGAGAAATACGTGCTATATTTTTTATGACAGCCAAACAAATAGTGTGTACAAGTAATGCTTCCTTTGCTTTCATATTTATTTAGCAAATCTAGAACATTTCAAAGGTATAAATATATATATATAGATATCTATGTAGAACATAGCCAAATAAATATATATGAACTGGTCGATGTGCAACTCGGTATACACATCCTAGCTGTTTGGTTTGAGCTCTTTAACGGTCTCTCAGTTGTACACTAGCTGGGTAGACGTGGCCTCTCGCCTTGGCCACGCGTGCTCCCGCAGCTGGGGGTCCCTGCCCCGCGCTCCCTGCCCACCCAGCCCCGCGGCACCGGCCGCTCTTCCCCGGGGAGCGATGGCAGGCGCCGCTGCGGGAAGCCAAGGCGCAGGTCCGGAGCAGAAAGCGGTTTAGGCAAAGGAGCTCCTATTTTAGCCTGAGCAAAAGGAGCTCGGCAGACCCCTGGCAGGGTCTTAGCTTGCTGGGGGGGGTCGCCATAGTGTGGCTGATCTAGCACAGTGACACTCAGCTCAGGCTGCTGCCGAGAGCCGTAAGGATTTTCCCCGTCAAATGCTGACTGTTATTTAAACCTCTCCTTGATACAAAACATTACCAGGTTGAAAGCACCCTGACTGCCGCATGAATCGCTTCTCGGCAGAAACTGGGAATGGTGAAGTCGGACTCGCTGTGGATTTGTCCGGGCATTTGTCACCTGCCATTATTTGTCTAAGGAAACGTGTTTGACAATTTCCAGTTTTTCCTTAGATCTCGTGGTGGACTTTAGCCTTTTAATAAATGTTAGTATATCAGATCGTGTCCTTGACAGTATTTTACTTGTATGAACCATGATAAAACATTAAAATCTTCATACTCTTCAGGCAGAAGTGTCAATAAACGAGGAAGAGAAGCATAGCATATGATATATGTCAAAGTAACGTTCCTTTTTAGCTTTCTCATCAACAGTAAAAATGTTTACAATGTATGCCAAGATCTTCAGTTTCTGTCTAACACCAGTTAGAGGTTCTGATCTTACAGAAATTGTGTTATAATGGCCTCAGCCTCGTTGCTAGGAAACAATAGATCCCAATTTTTTTATTCCTGCTCTAACTCCTGTGCTGAATAGTGACTGGATACTGTACAGGTTTATGTTATATGGCTGCAGTTAAATGGTCTGATGCATTTTGCTCTGGGTTTCAGACCAGAAGCATGCATTTTCTACAAGAACATCCCAGCAACACGCTGTAAATATTAAAAGTTAATATATTATGTGTCGATATTTGAAAAAGAAAGTACTTTGACTATTTCATTTTTAAAAAATAAAGGTGCAAACTGATGGTGTGTGATGTTGTCTTTGTTTACACCACGGTTTTTGGGATGTTCTGGTCGTGTCAGTAAAAGGTGCTTCCGTACAGCTAAATAAGGGCTTCAGACAATATTGATAGATTCAAAAGTTGGGGGGCAGGGGATCGCTAGCAAGATTTAATTTTACTCCTGATTCACCAAAGTTCAAGCATATACCTCTGCAGGTTTCACTGCAGGTGAAATCACAGCCAGTTTCTGTGCACAGGTCATTACATTTCATCAGAACAGATGAGAGAGTTTAAAAAAATAAATAAATAAATAAAAAATCCTGCTCTATGACTTTGCACTCCTGAGAACCACAGTGGTGGTAGGGGCCAAGGAGCAAAGTTTAAGTACGTACACGTTCTATCAAACTGCCTCAAATAGATGATGATGAATGACTGTATCAAAAGTATGCACATGAGGAAAAATAAAAAGCCCAGCGCACACAGCAGAGAGGAGGAGACAGTGGACTGGAGGGGCAGAAGGAGTGTTTAAGGCTAAAGGAAAGGTTACATGGTGAAAAACAGATTGGAGCAGCTTGACAGGGTAATAAACCAGCGTGAGGGCTGAGGTGGGGAAGAGCTGCGTTGGATGGATAAGAAGGAAGCGAGGCCAAAGGGGTGCTCTGGTAGAAAAGGAAAGAAAATCAGCCTGGGAGATGGTATTGATTTAGTGCTGCAGGAGGTCTGTCACAGCCACAGCCGGGGAGCGCGGGGGGGCTTGGTGGAAGCAAAACCAGACCTGAGTCGCTGCAGAGGGGCAGCAGCGCCTTTACTGGGGAGAAGGCAGAGCAGGGAGGGCTGGGGCAGGGGACGCAGGGTCCCCGCAGTGAGCTGCAAAATTAGCTGTCAGAGCCGGGGCTGCGGCACCCAGAGGAGGGGGGGGGCTGGGGAGGGACAGGGCAGAGCAACAGCAGCAGCCAGGGGCTGCATCCCAGCGAGGGGCTGCATCCCAGCGAGGGGCTGCATCCCAGCGAGGGGCTGCATCCCAGCGAGGGGCGGCGGGAAGGAGGAAGCCGGTGACACAAACATTACCCGGGAAGTCATGCCCACAAATTGTGGCTGCTGTTCTCTAAAGGTGTGAAGAGCTACAGATCCTTAAGTCAATGCATGAAATCTATGTAATTTCCACATTACTGTTCCCATAACCAAGCATCGACTCCTTGTCCCACAGGTACCACAAGCTTCTCTCTCTGTTTCCACCTTGTTTAAGCCTACGGCAATTCCAGACCCTTGGGTACCCAAAAGAAACAACACAAACAAGCCTCTGTCTTAATAATTTACATCAGAAACTGAAACAACATTCTCAGCTTTAAACAAAAATGGCATATTCTGGCCTATTTTATGTATTTTTTTAGAAAAACAATGCACTTCTGCAGTCAGCCATATTCAAACCAGTTATCCTCGGCTCAACACCGCAGAGCAGATGAGTGGCTGCTGCTCTGGTGCCACGGGCTTTGCATGTGCAGCACTGCCAGCCTCAGCCTTCGCTTGAAGTCAATAGGACATTTCTACAGGTAACAGCCCTTGGGCAAAATGCTTCCCGCTACGTTTATCCCCACCATGGTGCAATCATCTGGCAGGGACCATTTCCAAGCACGTTCTTTCCTGCTCCCAGGAGAACCCAAGTAAACCAGGAGTTCAGACCCAGCACTTAGAAAGCAAAAGAGCTCCCCGGGAAGCCTGGGGGTAGGCACGCACCCTGCCAGCACCCAGCAGGTCACCTGGGTCTGGGGAATGATGGGTTGCAGCAGCACAAAACCAGAGAAGAGAAGGTAGGGACCAGCCACCGCAGATGCACAGCAAGTCAGGAAACCTTTAAGGCAGAGAGAAGGAAAGGTTCAATGGGCACAAGTGACAGCAAAGCAGCTGGTGCTGCAGATGCTGCACTCCATGCTGGCAGTGGGCAGTTCAGTACCTCCATGGCCAGCATTTGCTGAATTATGTAATGATTTTTTTAAAAAAAAACAGCTTGTAAATATTTTATTAAAGAGTAAATCATGCTGGATCTGCCACTGTACAGCACTGTATTAAGACCCTTGTTTCACCCAACGAGTATATATAGCAAGGAGGCGCAGAGCAACACATGCACATTCAGTGTGAAATATGATGTGACTAGCTGGGGGGATGGGAACATTTCACCAGAAATTAAATTTGGCCTTCAATTAGACTGAAAATAATGAACCAAAATTGTCACAACTTTGAAACAGTATTGCCCACCAGTCCCTGTTACAATGGGGCTGTTGGTTTATGCCATTTATTCCCATTGCTGGTTTGCACAGATATTGTTGTGCTTCACAGAAAATGTTTCATTGCTTGCACTGCCTCAGCATACACTCTCATACATGCACACACACATAGAACCACTTATAGAAAAAAAAAAAAAAAAGGTTAACCTTCCAGCCTTATCAAATGCTGCTTGGAGCACCCTAACCTTGCAGAATCCTGCAGCTGCTGCCCATTTAGCTCTGCCACTATTTGCATCCAGCTTGCCCTTAACGAGGTGAAAACAAGGCAGGGTCCAGGATGCCAACAATTAAGCAGATTATGACGGAGGGTTTTTTAACATACCTGTGAAGGAGGCTTCCCCATGTCAGTATCCCACACGCAGATACGCGCGCACTGGGGCTATTGCAGGGAGGCAGCTGCTGTCGCAGGACTCACCATCAGCCCCAAGTAGCTGCGGCACCTCTCACTGTGCCACCGAGCCGTGGCTGGCCGTGGCTGGTGGCATTAGGAGCCTGTAGCCTGGTATTTCTGGGGGGAAAAAAAAATCTTTCTCTTTTAGGAAACGTTTCCAGCCTTCCAAGCTGTGTGGACATTGGAAGTATATTTAACAAGAATAACCCAAAGGTGGCTATACAATGTTTAAGAGCTGTTCTTTTTAAATTTTTTTTTTTTTTTTTTAGCCCATTTGTGATCACTGTTAGTCTCACGCTTTGGAAGACAGCTCAGGAGACCCACATTCTTTTGATAGCCAGAACCATTTCTGTGAGTTGCAGGGTGACTAACGGTGACACAAACCTACCAGCCAGACCAGATGCATGCCCCTTGCAGACTGAGCACGCTCAAACAAGGCTGGGCCCCAGCCAGGGTCCCTTCCGAAGCTCACAGGAGCCACACAAGCCTACCTGGCAGAAACCCACGCAGAGGGAGCTCGGAACATGCCTACCACCCTTTGACTGCAGTGCAGACACAGTGCTATCCCCTGAAACAAGAGGAGTGCAGGGCATCCAGTCTGGTCAAAAGTGTTTCCTACTGTCTGCCAGCTCAGGCAGGACAGTGTCACCATGCTTGTTAAACCCCAAGCGTAACAGGCACGTACTCCAAATTCCCCAGTAGCCACATGCAAACCCTGTGCAGTTGACATGTCCTGTAGATTCAGCCCTGTCCTCCAGGAGCCCAGCAGCAGCATGGAAAACACACTGATAGGCAAAGAAAAGCAGAAAAACTGTCATGCAAAAATAATTTCTTTTTTTTTTTTTTAATTATATGCAAGTGTGGGTTTTTTCAAGCATAAAGAATATCCACAAGCAAAGAGCAACGTTCTCCACTTCACTGGTTGTTCTCGGTCACTCAGTGCATTGCTTAAGCTTTTGATCATTTGTGCAAACTACAGGTTTTGTGCAAACTACAGATTTTGTGCATCCAGGCAGCAGTGGCCAGTTCTGCTAAGCTACAGGGCAGAGCACCTGGCGTCATGGGAAATCAGTTAGTGGGGATCCTTATGGTGCACTTCTGGAGTATCTTTAGGAACTCTGTGAATGACACACAGCCCACCCAAGGCAAGGACACTTCAATGTAAGCAATTTGCCTAAGGGTATAAAAGGGGACTTGCTCAATTCTGCATACATGTCAACCAGAACAATGCAAAGCAGAGTCCAAAGTTAATTAATGTAAAATTAGTACCAAATTATTAATTAGGAACTAAACTTGAAGTGAAAAATGTCTTGTACTTGAGAGTACAAAGAGGGAAAAAAAAGACATTACACTATTTAGTAGTTGATATTTTTTTATCCTCTCTTAGAAAAAAAAAAATCAAAGCATTCTGAAACGTAAAACTTCTAAATTTTGAGCTATAAATTCTATGAAATACACATTTCTGCAAATGTTACAAGAAAACTCATGGAGTTGTATTAACTATCATATAAATCATTCTGTTCTAGAGCACGGACACTGGAAGATATGGTTATGTCACATTTGGGGAAATGCCTTCATGACGGCTGCAGGTGGAAGCCATGGTCTTCATTTTTCCCTAAGAAAAATAATCACAAAGCTATGAAAGGGTGAACACCACAAGAAAATGGACAGATCAGAAGGTTCATCCCTACAAGAGCAAGGGTGCTGGGCAGGGAAGGTAGCCACCGCTGGTATAGCACTCAGGAAACCATATCCAAAATCGATTTTCTCATCACATTGACAGGCCCCATCCCTAACGAGCACCTGAGTGCCAGCATTTCAATCCCACAGGAGCAAAGTCAGGGCATATTTTTGGCAATGTCACCCTATTAGTTCAGACCAAAGATGCAAATAACTCTAAGCCCTTCATCCACACCGCCACAGAGGACTCTGCTCAGTCACAGCTGAGGCTCCCTCTGCCCCACGAGTACCTGGTGGGTATTTGGTGTTCATGTCCTTGACAACTGGGTGCTTCAGGGGTGTTATGATGCCTTGGTCGGGTTTCTGGAAGGCCGAGATGAGGTTGTGCATTTTCCGAAAGAGCCTCCGGTGGACCCCAGGCGCTGTCTGAGAAGCCAAAGAGGGAGAGGTGAGAGGGGATGCTGGGTGCTGAGCGCCTGCGCTGCCCTCCGGGCCCTGGCACAGAAACCATGTCCTCAGAAAGGCACACACGCACCCCAGGAAAGGAGCCAGCCCTTCAGCTGGACCCCCTGATGTGCCAACTTCAAATGAGTCAATGAGCTGTGCTGCTCTGCTCCTCCCCCGCGCATCGCTGCCCCCCTGCTCTAAGGGGGCTTCCCGCAGGTGCTGATAGAAGCCTGGGAGAGGGACAGTTTCTTAATCACTGCAAGAGCAACCCACAGCCTGCCGTGCTCATCAGGCAAATTCCCAAGTGATCTTGCGCTGTTTCTGGCCCTGATTTATTGCAGCCAGTGATTTAACCTCCAGCCTGGGGTTTATCGGTAAGATACTTCCAGCCTGGAAATACCAGTAAGACAACCCACAGAGCTACCTAGCACTTACAGGGAGGGGAAGTCCTTACACCACCAAGTTCAGGCATGGACACAGCCTCTTCTCAAGCCTTGCACTGAGCATTCAATGCTGGGTTAGGACTTCATTGAGTTCTCCTGTCTACCTCTTGTACAAAGGCAGTGGCAAAAATCTTACCTGTTTATTAAAAGTGGGAGGTTTTCTATCTTTCTGCATCAGAATCTTTTCAAATGCTGTGAAACAAAACTGTGTCTGCTTTTAATCAAAAATCCAATGTTGCTGTTAAACCCTTGAAGGCATTTTTGTAATAACCCCTCCCCACCAAAGCCATGGGGTGACAAGCGTAGGTCCTGCCAGCGTAGTCCCATTCAAGGGACACTGTCTCAGCCAGCAGTCACGAGCTAAATCCTGCCTCACTGGCACCAGCTGGAGCCTTCACACTGGCTGGGGTTTTACCAGCACAGTTTTAATTTCCCTGCCTCGTCCTTGAAAGATGGGTATGACCTGAGCTTGCTCAGAGACTAACCAGCCACAGGGAAGGAAGCAGAGACAAGAAAGCACCAGCTGCAGCTGGAGCCTCTTTTGGCCTTGGAGGCATAGTTCGTGGGGTTGAGTTGGATTTAGGCTGCTGCTTCTAACAGCTGAGGCCAGCGTGGTCTTAGCAACATTTATTCCAAGGTTTCTGTTTGCCTAAAGGAAGGTTTGGTGTCGTGGGTCTGTAGCTAGCACCTTTCCCTGCAGAGGATGTATTGAGAGTCCTGGGCCTTCAGGACATCTACGCTGTGAAACACATGAGGTTTGTCTACGATACAGCGAGGGAAAGCCCAAGACCCATATGCAGGAAGCCAGTGGAGGTCATGGTGAGGGAGTTGTAGCAGGTCTATATAACACCAGAAAGAAACCTCACCGCAGATGCTGTCATTACTTGGAGCCAAAGCAGGCTGCAGCCTCACTCGGGGAATTATCCTCCACAGGTGGATGTCCCTGGGGTCCCGGCATCCTTGCTGAGACACCAGCGCTTGCCCTGGCATGCTGGACACAGGACCACCCCATCCTGTCCTGAAAACCCTCCTACAGGGTGCTCCCAACACCTTACAGGAACGAGCGAGCAGATTCTTCCTGGGTACCAACCCCAAGAGCGACACAGATAATTATTTACTCTGCAGTAATGTGAGTGACTTTTACTCCCCGATCTGCTTCTGAGTAACCCCAGGAATCAGCCTTGTCTTCCAGAGCACTGCAACCACTTCTATTATAATAACGGCCAAGGAATTATGTCTGACTAGAAATTATTTAATGTTTGTAATCAGTGTTCATTAACGTGCAAACAGAAAGCTAACTACAAATTAATACACAGAGTACATCAAAGAACAAGACCTTCGTAAAAGAAATACAGGTTTGCATCCTAATTCTACCACCCCAAATAGTTGTCTGCATTGCAAATGGTGTTATTCTACACTTGAGTTACCAGTTTCTTATCAGATGGGTGAAAATGTATTTTGCATCAAGTTTTGGCTACCCTATATATGTTTTGCACCTGTGATGAAATAATGTGGAGAGAAATTAACTTTAAAACACTGTAGATTGAAAATCATTTCCTTAAATATTCTGACATTAATGGTACGTGGGATAGAAGAGAACAGATTGTGCTTGTCAAATTATAAAAACATAATATTTTTGCCGTTTGAAATGATGCAAAATAATGCACTGTTGCATTATGCAGCAGCTGAAATGTAACAGGGAATTAATTCATGAGTTCAAGACTGTCAGAAGTAACACCAAGACATCTTAGTGATGGGCACACTCAAGACCGATTACCTTCGATGAAAACCAGACTATGCACAAACGTGAATAATTTTAATATATTTCATTAAATCAATATGAATATCAAACAGGATGTAGAAATTTTCAGAAGAGAAATGAGAAATACACACCTCAGCACTCCAGGATCCAGTTTCTGTCTTGGACACTCTATAGGTATAAACGTAACCCTGATGCCTGTAGGGAAAAAAAAAAACCAAAAAAAAAATCAACAGGTAGTTATTACTCACTTCTACTGTCAGGTTTCACAATAGGTATACTCTGCTACGTGGGAGTCAGTTCATCTGCTAACATTCCTTGAAAATAAATTTACCCATAAAGGCTCTGCATAGATAAAGAAACTGAGACGTGGGTCAGAAGCAGTGTTCAACCCGCTAGGTTCTTTGTGGATGAGAGGGACAGGTCTGACTCAGATCTAGGTTAGCAATATTTGGTTATTCTAGGTTGTGACATTGCTTTCATTCCTGCCTCAACATTATATTTTTTTTTCTTTTTTTCAGTGATCTTCTTTTACTGACACATACCAGGCATACTTTCCCTGGAAAAGGAGAAGGTGTAGTATTGGCAGCTAGCATTACTGTATTGTAATCCATTTAAATGCAGGTGTTCCCAGAAGCAAGAGCATGACTGTAATTTTATTTGGAAAGCTAGACCCAAAAAACAAGGCAAATTGCTCTTTGCATTTGCTGTACATTCCTAATTCTCAAATACTGATAAGGGAGACTTACAAGAGCGTGGAATCTTCCTTCTTTTTAACTCTAATTTGAGTCCTTTGAGAATAAGGAGACATACACTAATAAGACACACTCATGTCCAGAGTCAGTCTTGCTTCCCTTACGAACCCAACACAGTGAATAATTTACATGGTAGATTATTATACCAATATCCAAAAATTTAACTCAGAAGCAGAGACAATCGGCAGTAGTTCCGTGGGTGCAATATCAGTTTAGATGGTATCAGATAAGGAAGACTGTATTTCACACTACACAGGTTTACATGAATACACAGCAGGATTTTAGGGACCATTCCCTATTTCAGCATCAATTCTCATTCTTGAGAAAGCAGAAAAATATTATCTTTCTTTCCAATTATACATGGTGTTATAGTAGTTACTACAAAATAGCAGAAACCATCAATGACACAGATACCATATGATTGCAATTACTTACGCTCCGTGTCATGGCTCCTGGATAAATTCTTGTTAAAAAGTCATTACATCAACCTTTGCAAAGCAGTGTCTGATATAATTTAACCCAAGCAGGAAGTTGTTAACAGTTGTCACACTGCTACAACCCCACGAAGTGGGAGAAAAAATGCTTGTCGTGATTTGTGAGCTCTGCCCCCACCACTTGACTCCCACCGTGATTAAATACAGCGGCAGAAGACAAAGACACAGCGCCGTCCCCTCCCGTCGGGGCTGCTGCGGGTGCAAATGGCCTGTGCAGCTGCCGAGACACTGCCCTCCTCCTCGGTATGGGGCTGCCCCACGTAGCCCCACAGTCCTGCCACCACCTCATCCCTCTCTTCGTGTTAACCAGAGACACAACTTTCCACCTGGCACCGGTTGGCCGTGAAAAGTGACCGGCCATGCTGGCTTCTTGGAAACAGCCACTGGAGCATCACTTCCCCCAGCAAGCGCAGCTGCTGTGGTCCCTGAAGGGTTTCATGGGCCCAGAAAGGGCTCTTGGGATAGGGGTGTGAGCAATCCGCTGCAGCTGCGGGAGGAGGGAAGGACATGGCAGGACAACACTGTTCTCCTGTCCATGCCATGGCATCGTGGTCACTGGTGTTTGAGGCCACAGCTCAAGCCCCATTGCTTGAACGCACATCCCTCTAAGCCACTGCATATGCTCATGTTCAGGGAATCCAACGTCTCCCGTCGGGGTCCTTAAATAACCTCGTACCATCACGTCCTTCCCTAACACCTGGGAGAGCTGTGCCTGTATTGACAGCATATCATGAGCAGCTGATGTTCACATTAACCTTTTCTCTCTAGACATCACAAGGGGCTCTCCTGCACTTATGTATGTAGCATGCCAGCCAATATATGATTAATGAAACTACAGCCCACAGTGTACTGGGAAACATCGAAGAGACCATGACATTTTATCCCCTTTCTTTGAAGGGGATATTTGGCGATATCTGCAGCTATTTGGTTTTTTTTCAAGCCTTAAAAACAACAGAATCAGTATGTAAAAATCTAAAACTCACTCTCTCGCCTCTTGTTTTTATTAGTTCACTGTACATTTTACCCATGCTTGGCCTTGGCTGCCCAAAAGCATTCTGACTGGCTCAGTCTCTTTAAAATCTGATTTTCCCACAAATGGCTCGGTTGCCTGGAAAGCTACCATCTGCTGTTTCTTTCATCATTTTCTCTACCCAAGAGATTGCATGACTGGAAGTGGTTGAGGGGTTGGGGTGCTGCCCTGACTCTGAAATGTCTGATGGCTTTCAGCACTCTGCCAGGAGGATTTACTAAGCTGTATAAATTGAAAAATAGAGGTCAGATAAAGTAATATTCAGGGCCAAAGCAGGGTAAGGTATAAGATAGGCACCTATCCTGCATTTTGCAGAAAATTCCACTGTAAGATATTTCAACCAAGTCCAGAGATGGCACAAAGGATGGCTCAGATTAAAAACTCACAAGATACAGAAAATGGACCAAGAATTTGGGAACACGAATGCTTTGAGTGCAGTGTGGAGGATGGGAGGAGTAAGATATTGCTATCACAGCCTTGTGAGGGACAAGTGAGATCTCTCCACTCACCTGGCAAATGTACATTGTTTTCCCAGAGGAGGAAAGGCCTGAAGGGGTTCACTGTGCTTAAGCTGACAAACACAGCAGCATCACCTGCTGTCAGCTCTGAAGCCATCAGTGATCACAGCCCACCGTGTAGGTGGAAGATGGCCCAGGACGGCCACACCTGCTTCTTCAAAGGGAATGCACATGGTGGGGTGCATTTTGTTAAGAAGGGGAACAGCTAGATCTTCCCAACTACTTTCCACTGGGATCTTTGTTTCCACAGAATGAATTACAGCACTTCTGATAAATACTCTCCCAACGAGTGTGATCTTATCAAAACTTTCTGTTAAGCAGCAGGAACTTACTTCATTACCACTTCAAAGAGCTTTTTACCTTCCACGTGTGAGTGACATGGTTTTGATGAGCCAAGTTCTCTTTACTGCTGCATGGGCACAGCCTCCCATGAGAAAGGATTTTATGATTCAAACTACCCAACATTAACTGAGATCAGTGTGGACCGAAGGAAGTTCAAGGTGTTTTCCTTAAAACAAAGATTAAATACAAAAATTAAAATTGAGATTGTGTAGAACATTCCCTTCCAAAGAGCAAAACACGTAACAGGGGGCAAAAGCAGGTGGAAAAGTGCAGTTACTGGAGCTTAGATCTCAGGAGATGAGAAATTCCGCAGCCACCATGAAGGGACAGCTCAGATTTCTACATTTCACTCCATTCATGTCAGATAAAAGCTCCTACTGTGACGCAATGTTCCTGTATGTGGTGTGGCCATGAAGCTAAAGCCAAAAATCAAACACCATGGGCATGGTGCTAGTCACTGGGGATGTCTCACACAGCTTATGCTCTGAGGCCATTACCTGGTGACACGCAAGCCAGGTCCACCTCTCAGTGTTCCAGACTCATCTCTCGGCCAGACAAAATCAACAGGAGACGGACACGTGTCACTGAGAGAAGGATTTCAGAGAGTGCTCTTCCAGTGACACTGGCATACCAGTGTATCTTGGAGGAGGACAAGCTTTTGACACCCGAGCAAAGACCCAGGGGAGGGGTCCCCCATCCCTCCATCTAGCCCAAGGACGGCCGCAAGCCTCATGATTGCAAAGCTCCGCTTTCACGCCAGTGAAGCTCAAGGGACGGCAGCAGTTGTGAAATAACAGCTTGATGAATGAGGCACTATAAATTTTTGATCAAAGGCAAAAAATACCAAAATGCTGATGAGAGGAAGCAGAAAACAGCCATTGCTGTAAGGACAATATTGGATAGCACTTACAAAAGAGCGGTTTAGTCACCACTGATGATATTTTTATGTCATTTCACTTATTTTTTCATCTCCACAACAAAGAATATCTTATACCAGCTGGGAACTGCGCTAGCGCTGTCTCTGTTGCAATACCGTTGCTGGGAAAACTTTGTCAAAGGAAAATCTAGAAAAAGTTGCAATTACAGGAAACAGTCTGCTTTATATTATAGGCTTTTTTCTTTATA
The DNA here is from genome assembly GCF_017639655.2 of Falco naumanni. NCBI lineage: Eukaryota > Metazoa > Chordata > Aves > Falconiformes > Falconidae > Falco > Falco naumanni. The sequence goes on from NC_054067.1 coordinate 6,557,753, forward strand.
GCTAGATAATTCCTCACAAAGAGCTACAAAGGCATCATTCACAGATGACATAATGAGACAGCATCTGCCTACCTGTCCCCTCCACTCCTCCTCTTCAACTGTGATCAGACTTGTTAAAACTGCATTTACTTTAACAGGTGAATAATTACAATCTTCTGCACCACTGAAATAGCCAGAGGATATTAACTGCATGCTGAAGATTAAAATTAACCATGATGATTCAGCTGCATGGTATATTTTAAAATTATTTCCAAATGTTTTGTATCTCAGTTGGGAAATTTTATTAATCTAATTTGTATTCATTTCTGGGTCCAAAATGGAACCAATATAGAGGAAGAAAGACAGAGAGACAAGGAAAAGCCATGTCAGCAATAAATGACATCAATTTCTTCCTCTTTACACAACTTTGTCTTCTGATGTCTTTGCACTGTATCAGTCAGCTCTTCTTACCTGGTATATTTGCATCCTGACCTTACCTTGGAATGTCACTTTACAATATCAATGAAGAACCAGACAGTGGCGTGGCTGACAAACAGTGGTTCTGAGCATTGTATACTGCCCATACTCCGTTTCTTTCAGACTGAATCTGTGTTTCTTAGGTATTTGCTTAAATCTTATTTAAAGATGGAGAATGCAGAAGTACCATAAAAGGGGACAAGTTAGGGAAAACAATGATTTTCCCACGTTAAAAAAAAAATTATATAAATCTTCCAATTGTTGGAGGGGATTGCCCAGTTTTTAGAGTAAGACATAAAGTTTGTTTGAGGGAAGGTATATCTCTTGCAGCCTCTGATAGAAAGCAGTGGTGGCTGTCTAGGCTGCATGAGAGGTGCCTTCTGAAGGTTGTTAGCAGCATAGCTGCGCCGTGCCTGGGCTGGCTGCGCTGTGGGCACTCAGCTAAGCAGGGTCCATGATCTCAGGCCACGAGGGCTGCACACACATTGCCTGGCCTGGATTAGCAGGGGAAAAAAACAGAAGGTGGTTCAGATTGGGCATCTTGGAAAGGAAGATGGGGACTGAGTGGGGTGGATGAGGAAGGAAAGGAAAGGGGACCCATGTCTATGCAAGCTGGGCAAGGAAACAGCAATGAAAATCCAATCCCTGGGAGAGAGTAAGACTAAATGAGTAAGGAAGGGAAAATACCAAGGTGAAGCGTGAGGGGGCTTGAACTGGGAGCACTACAAAATGCTGGAGGGCTGAAAAGGCCAGGAATAGTAGATGGAAGGTTTGGAAACAGAAGATGTATGAAACAAGGAAACAGCCCTCAGCAATGCAAGCAAAGTCAACAGGTTATGCAGAGTAACACTGGGTAGTCTCAAAACCCATCCCTGTACCCCTCACACTGGGAACCCAAAGCTAAAGGGTGCTGCAGGCCTGAGCCTCCTGTGTCACATTTGCTCTCATGTGAAATAGAGTTAAACTCTTCATCACACAAACTGAGATAATGCTTAGAAACTGCTTAAAGTTATGGAGATGAGTACTACTAATGCTGTAGAGATGAGTACTACAGGAGGGCTCATAGGGACTCGGTGCTTTCAGAGTGGGGGGGGGTCAATGGCGTGCAGCAGATAATCTAGTGAGCATGAGAGGTCAGGCTGCAGCTGCTTCTGCCTTATCCAGAGGTGTTTGATGCAGGATGTTTGTGGATCACCTCATGAATGCCCAGAGGGACCATCAGGCTGCCTCCCAGTGCGGAACCCTGGACCAAGTACGTAGGCAATGGCATGGGCATCACAGTGGCTACTGAGATGGGCAATGGTTACCACAGAGCCAAAACTCGTGAGGCTGGGGGACTCCACAGTAGTGCCTGGGAGCCTGCACATCTCACGTGTGTGCTTATCAAGGTGTCCCCTGCCCAGGGTACCCCTGAGCCGCATGACCTCCCCCATGAAACAGAAGTGACAGCTGCCAAAATGATGCAACAGTCAATTCAACCTCCCACTTAAACTTCTGGGTTTTTTTCAATTGTTATATTCTTGCTTGGTTTATTAATCATCGAAAGGCCAAAAGTCTTGTTATTTAATGTAGGAGAAAATCCTATTTAAGCTTACAGCTCCTCACTCTGTCCTGGAATTTGCATTTTCTGGTTGACAAGCAGCCTGGTTCTTGCCTTGTTTAGGTCTCAGGCATACAATCAAAGTACGGCAACTTAGCAATTACCACCCATCAGCTAACCCAAGCTGAAGAAATAGCATTCACATTGAGATGATGTGCAAGATACAAGCTCTGTGCCAGCAAGAGTGAATAAAATAGTTTAAATCAGTGTTTACAACATCTGAAAAGCCAAACAGTGTTACCGTAGCTTAACTCACAGCAGCAATCTGTACACACCCACCTGAGTTTATGCTTCTGTCACTGATTCCCCTACCAACGCTTCTTGTGACAAAAATGTACCCATGATACTGAGTCAGTAACTAGTATTAGCTTGCCGCAATGCTGTAGCATTATAAAGCAAATACATTATCTTATTTTTCTCTTCTGAAATTAACAGAAGCTTTAAAAAGCAAGTCAAATCCTGTGAAATGCCTCTGAATTTAGAGCCAATCTTCTGTGGAAGACTGTCAGTATCTTCACCACTTGAACACTCCTAACCATCAGAAGAAATGCTGCTGATTTACCCGAAAAGCCGTTCTGAGCAGGGTTTATGTTGGTCTGGTACAAGGGGATGCCAGCTAAAAGCAATGCTTTTGAGAATTTATTCAAATCTGAGATGCTAAACAGAAGGAAATTATGATAGGCTGGTAACTAAGCTTCATGTATTACCATGTCCTCCAGAACAGTACCTCACTTAGGTAAAACCACATGAAATCAGGTTATGTGGTGAAAATTCTTTCTTCAATTTATGCAAAACTCACAAGAACTGTAATAGATAAAACACTGTCAATAGCCCTGTAAATGTTACTGTTTCATATTTCTATGAAATAGTTATTGGGGTTTTAGGGATTAATTCAGACCGACTATAAAATCCCTGAACCTGGAATCACTGTTGCAACCGACAGGAGCCTGTAGCGAGGTGGGGCCCCATCTCTTTTCCCAGTAACAAGCTACAGGACAAGAGGAAACAGCCTCAAGTTGGATAGATTGGATATTAGGAAAATTTTCTTCACCAAATGGGTTATTAAGCACTGGAACAGGCTGCCCAGGGAAACGGTTGAGCCATCATCCCTGGAGGTATTTAAAAGACGTGCAGATGTGGCATGCAGGGACATGGTTTAGTGGTGGCCTTGGCAGTGCCAGGTTAACAGCTGGACAAGATGATCTTAAAGGTCTTTTCCCACCTAAACGATTCTATGATTGTACAAAACCAGGGTAGAGCCAGCTTAGGTTCTGTTATCTAACAACTGTACCCACTCTGTCATTTACAGATTCAGTAGCGTAGCAGCTACCTACCAGTCAGGCTGTCTACCTTTGCAAAATCTTTCCAAGAAAAGCCACTGGAATACCTCAAGGCCATTACCCAAATTATTCTCAGGAAAGACAACGCTCACTCCAGTTAGCAGGGAGCTAAAATACTCACCTCAGTAGAATTTACCGTTGCGCTGTAGACATCTTTTTTTCAAAGCTGAAAATAGTGTGTGGTATTTACAATGCCAACCTCGAATTGAGGGGCTCATCCCCAGAGAGAAGCTTTTGTTCCAAACTACATTTTAAACGGCGATGATTATTATGTGCAGTGTGGTAATAAATGCAATTATTCTGCCATTTCTATCAAAAATATTACATGGGAAACAAAAGAAATGCTAAGCTGAAGCTGGCTCGTGATCCTGTATTACACCTTCACGCTGTACAGCTGATACATCTGCTGCATCAGAAAGTTTCTGCACGTTGCCTGAACTTGTGCACCATGGTTACAGTGACAGAAGAAACAGCACACGTAAAAACCGATAGGACTGCAGCCTATCCCTATTGCCATTACTGTTGCTTCAAGAGCTCTAAACAGCTTTCTATTCAGCTTTTGATTATTCTCCACAAATTGAATACAACACAGTACATGAACAGCTGGTTTCAAACAAATAATCTGAACACAGTTTGACAAGTATGTCATGTTTAGCTTACTTAAAGGTCTGAAACAACTACTAACATTCCAAGTCTTCTCAAGTATGTGAATTTTAAGACCCAAACTACAAATGCTTTATCTTTGCCAATTCAGGCATGAGCTGCTTGTTTCTGCATGTGTGCTCATATATCTGTAAAGGAGAGCGGTGCTTTTGGCACTCTCAGGCATTTTATTTATGCATTTTTCAGGCACAGTTTAAGAAGCTGCTCCTCGACCAGCCGCTGTTATTGTGGCCGGTGTCCCCTGTTGACTTCATTAGGAGTGGTGTGAACACAGGATTTCTGAGGGTGCTAAAAATGTCAAATGGGGTATTGAGCAAAGAGGAAACCAGACCAGTAAAGAAAGCTCCCTGGGACAATCAGGTTTTGATACAAAAACCCTGGTGTACTGTCTACAATGTTTACAGGTAAAATGTGTACATTTTTTAAAGCATATGCATTTTTTCTATCCCAGTTTTCAGGAACAGCAAAAATCTTCTTGCTTTCCAATGCAACCCTAAAATATTTCCAGGAAAAGATAGTGCTCCTGTGTTGACACATTCAAAACGCGGCGAAGAACATCCTTAAAATATATATTATCCATTTGATAATGGTATTAATAAAATTAAGATCTTGGTAGCATCTGATATTAGAAAGAGTTGCCAAAACCCGTAGGCAGCAACTCTGTAAGATTCCCAGGGGACACTATTGCAAATCAAAACCTTCTACTCTTCCATGCATGGTTTAATTGTGGTCTTAAAGTATTTATGAAAGCGCGTCCATTGTGCTTTGCCACAGCCACACCAAAAACCATTCTCTTTTTAAAGGCTTGCAGGCATGCCATCTGAACACCGTGACTTCGGGCAGCAGAAAGCAGCATTCGAGGAAGATAAAGCAAAACTTCAAGAGAAACAAAGAGCGAAAGCAGAGTTTTCCAGCCAAATGCTCCAACAACAAGGCCCTGCCTGCCGCAGTTACCCGTCTCTGTAGGTCAGGTTTTATGCCACTACCTGTCTCTTTTATGCTTGCCCTGTAAAATCAGTGTCATTCGCAAGGGATTCATGAAGTCTTTGACTCTTCTCCTCTTTAAAGGTCAGGGCTCCACTTTTTAATTGGAAAAGCAAAAGGTGAATGAGCCTGACCGTGAACACAGCAGCCCTAATTACGTGCCTTAAGAGGCTCCAGGACCGCTAAAATACGTTAGGGCTTGTGGGGGGTGCGGGGGGGTGGGGGGGAGTGGAACAGCATTACAAATTTATGCAGTTTCTTGGAAAAAGGAGGCGTTGTTTGAGCCTAAGCAATGCAGTGGCAATCGCAGGACTTATCAATTACTGTACCTGGAGCTGGAAGTGCAGAGCGACCACCTATCTGAGCGCAAGCTGGTGACAGTATTGTCATCCAAATATTTGTTTAATGACTTTTTTGATAAATGTTTCTTTTCCCTTCATCAGAACTATGCCTTTTAATTTTGACAGCTCCCTTCTTCCCCCATAATGGAAAAAAAAAAAACCCAAACCCTAGGAAGGCTTGGATCTGGGAAGCAAGGGTTTAGGTTTGTTTTGTTTTACTTCTCCAGGGAAGTGCAGAGAGAGGGGAAAGAAGACAGACTGAACATGTTTTGATTTTGGAAAAGATGATTTTTGTCTTTTTCTTTTCTAAGAGCAATAGAAACATCACTGGCAGTATGAAGCAGTTTCCCTTCTGTTAGAAATTGTCATTGGGAAGGTGTAAATCTTTTTGTTTAGCTCTGATACTTACTGCAATATATCTAATGGCTGACCAGCTTTGTTTCGCATTTTCAAAGATCAATTCAGTATTTCCATTATATACATTATTTGCCTAATCTTGATATATCTAGGTATTCCTAGAGTGATCTTCAGCGTGAATTTTGAACCGAAATGTAAATTTCTGAATAACTCTGTGACTCCTCATAATTTCCATTATTTATTTAGAAGGAAGCATAAAAAGTCAGAAAAGTACTTACTCTTCCTTTTTTTTTTTTTCTTAAACAGTGAAAACAGCAACTGCATGTTTCCCTCAGTTTTTACTAGCGCTTTCACACACATACATGCTTGTTTCCTGTTTCATCTCTGTGCATGATGTTCAGACTGGAATCTGGGGGAGCTGGGTCTATTGGTTTATTTTGCCAAAGCCAGGCTTTAGCATCCTCTATTGAATACATACCTACATTTCTCATACCTTCCCTACTAGCTCCTACAATCGCTCCACTAAAGTGCTCTGCTTTGCTAAACTTTTGCCTGTCAAAGCACTTCTCTTGTTTATGGCCCACATTTCTTTAAACTGTCATTGCTATCTTCAGTGTGAGACCATTTCCTGGTATCTTTATGGTAACTGTCTCCAAAGTTATTGTGTGATATGTTGTTTACTGTATCTGCTATTTCTTACATAATGCTCTGAATTGAAATATTAAGAAGAACTGAAACCAAGACTTAGTTGTAGCATTTTTCAGCCACCTTTCTGTCTATATCAAATCATACTCATCATAACATTTTTCATTTTATTTATCTGGATTTATCCAAGATCCAGTTGAAAATTTCCCTTATAAAAAATTTATTGAGGATCTGTATTCTATAAGAAGCCTGCCTAACATTTGCCAGTGATATTTTTTGCTTTTACCCCTTTGTTTATAATATATATGTTTGAATGCAACACAACATATAGATGAGTGGCTCATAAATTCCAGAAACAATTAGGTAGGGTTCTGTTTCTTTCTGAAGTCTCTTTTCTTTTCCCCCAGAAATTGCACACATTTACAGTTAGCAATCCTTTCTGTTCTTCCTGTTCTCATCTTATATTTTTTTATTTCATTCATGAAATTTCTTCCAAAGGACGTAAACTACCATTAATAGAGCAAAAAATCCCAACTGATTGTGTTCAGATGAAAGACATTGTTACATACCTACATCAGGATTTAGACTAATGGGGGACTAATTTTAGGATCCTCTATTTTATTCCGCATTGTAACATTCTGCCTGATCATTTCTCTAATGCCTTAGTGTTTCACCTGCACTGAATGACTTCTGAGTGTTAAGGAGATATATCACCATTTCCTCTGATGGTTATTTAAAAGAGATTCTGCTTTTATTGCCTATTCCCATCACAGGAATCATAGCACTCCTTATCTCTTGCTATGTCTGTTCGATTTTCATTTAACTCAAGATGCTTCTTATTTCCCATTTTTCAGCTAGCTGTTAGGGTATTTGTTAGGAGTAGCACCTAACTTGGTTCACCTTCTCATTTCACAAGAGAAGAAAAAAATACATCTTCTGCCACAAAGATCTTCCCTGAAAAGAAGGTTCTGTTTTTCTGGGTTGCCTATAACCTTCTTGCATGCCTCCATTTACTGGTCCACAACAAGGGAATAACAACATGCACCCAGGGCTTAATTGCATATTGTTGGAAACATACTGAAGACATTTGGGGAAAACCTGACTTAGGACTCTTCTTCCTATTCTGGATTTTTGGGGGTTTTTTTCCAGCTATATAAGCGCCCTTTGTTAGCTAATTTCTTGCTGGCCCTAAGATGTATTCCTTCTTCTACTGAAGTGAGGCGCAAGTGTCTGCTTACCCTTGGTAGACACATCTTTGCCCTCTTGATGCAGTGGTACTTCATTGCCCAGCATTATGTCTCAGGACTTTCAAACCTTCTGCTTTTGCCAGAAGTAGGGTAATTAAATTGCCTCATTAAAATGAGGTGCTATGCCTATGAAGTTCTCCAGCTCTCTCAGGGAAACTTCTCTACCCTCTCTTTGACACGCCATCCCATCAGAACTTTCCCCTTTCACCATGTTTGATGAAGCATTACCACTTAATTTGTTACCCACCAGTATTTCATGTACTTTACAGGTAGTTCACTCCAAGCCTAACGGCTTGAGGGGACACAGTCTGACCAAATGTCCTGAAGCAAAGGCACGTACTAGATGACAGCGATCCATGCTACCCTTCCTGATGACAAGAGACGCCAGGGATGTTGCTAAGCATGCCCATAAGCACGTTAGAGAAGCAGAAGACAACGGGCAGAAAGCAAGAGACTTATCCAGCACAAAGAGCAGCACACGGCATCTGGAGTCAACTCTTCTCCATGGCACCTCACTCATCCTTCCTATGTGCTCCAGACCTGCTTTCTCTTTCTGTTTTATGCCCATAGGAAGCATGGGCTCTGCAAGGCAAAACCTGCTCCCCTTCACTCTGCAAAGGACCCCACACCCCTTCTGCACCCCTCTGCCTTGAGTCAAGATGAAGGAACCAGAAGTCTCACACCTGTCTGCAAATGGTAACGTTAGAACATATTTTGTCACCGTTATGTGGGAACAGACCGTACCATGGACATGAAGGCTGAAAACCAGCTACCACCCGACCAGCCCTTGCCAGCACCCCGCGTCCAGCCCCGCTGGCCTTACTCACAGCACGCAGAGGCAGTAGACTCCTGGGATGCTCTCACTGTCCCGCAGCAGGTAGCTGCCATCAGTGCCCGTTGCCAGCAGCAGCTTCTCCCCAGCCTCACGGGTGATACCACCATGGTAGATGGGCAGCGCGTCCATGCCGGTGCCGGCTCCCACTGCAGGCAGCTCTCCCTGTGAACTGTGCTGCCTCCAACTGCTCCTCAGCTGTGCGCTCCCCTCAGCACCTCTGTCTCGGCAGCAGATGTAAACAGGATGTGTTCACACTTCTGAAGCCACCACGTAGGGTGAGACAGTGCTGAGGGAAGAGTGAGGAACGAGCGCAACCTTTTTGTGGGGTTTTTTTTCCCCTTTTGGCCCTTCTTGTTTTCCTTTTTTGCAGGCTGTGACATCCTCACGGCGTCGCAGCTCACGCCGCCACTTCACAGCCCACTCCCGCCCCTGCAGCTCTCCCCTCAGCAGGGATGTGACATGGCAACATAGCGATGGCTGCGGGGCCAGTGGCCACGAGGGCAGGGAGGCCAAGACCGTGGCACCACTGCCACCAGGCACTTGTCCTTTCTGGCAATAACCCGAACAGGCACAAGGAAGAGCTCCAAAGGCCCTCTGCAAAGCAGGGATTATTTTTTACCCTTTTATTTTTCAAATCCCCAGGGGTGAGGAACTAGAGGAAGCAAGCCGGCCTCGCTGTCCCTGCCCCGCCAGGCCACTCACCTCAGGCTGTGGGCACCAAGCACGGCCCCTGCTCCATGGCAGCTGGTCCAGCACCCACAAACACTGGCTCCCAGATGGGTTTACCTCATAAGTTCTTGTTTTCATAGGCTTTAGTGTTTAATCACTTTTAACATCAGAAGTGCTCATTATTTCTGCTTGGAGGCAGGCAACAGCCAAGGAGGCCCCTCACATCCTCCCTGACACCATCCACACCACTATCACCTTCATGTGGTGCGTGAGTGGGTAGCCAAAATCCAGAAACATGTCTGAAAAAGCCATTTCTCCCACCTGCTGTGGTCACAAGCATTTCCTCAGTACGCTTGTCAGTTGAAAGCTCCCATACACACGTTTGCAAGTGGGTCTGTTTGCCAACAAGTTGAAAATGTGCTTTTATACCCCCATAGATATTTCCACCCACGGAAAAACTGAGCGTGTTCCCCAGCAGCGGGCAGCACTGTGTGGCAGAGACACGGTGGCACTGCCCCTGCAGCCATGCCATCGGCATGGCCCCTGCAGCAAGCACAGGGCTGAAGGCATCCCTGGCACGAGGCCGCTGCCCGATGAGCCCCGTTCTCGCACCTGGCTCTATGAGTTATAACTCACTAAAATACAGCAATAAGTACGGGCCGTGCTGATGACTGATTTGTTTTAAATTGAGTTTGCTAGCAGGACAGAGTGGGATGAAATCATCTCACCCAGGTGTTCACAGGATGTTGTGCCCTTGTTGACGTTAAGGATGGGTGAAAAAATAGCTCTATAGATACAAACATTTCAGGAACAAAAATTAAATTTAAAAACACCAAAAATAAGGGCTGCTTTTTTAAAGTTTCAATCAATCAAAATGTTTTCTCTTGATCACTTCACAGTATGTGTCTTTCAGTTCTCACCTTTAATACTGTTTTTCCTTGAAAACACTTTTTTTTTCAACTAGCTTTAGCTTTTCCTTTTGAGGGATGGGCATTTCTGACCCATGAGTCACAGGGTAGCTCACGCACAGAGCATTGCACCAAAGCCCCTGGCAGCAATCGCAGATTTTGGAGGCACCGGGAGCCTCCTGCCCCACAGGCAGAGCCCAGCGGACGGCTGCCTCCCTGCCTGGCTCCCAAGGGGCTAAGAAAGCTGCAGAAAACCTTAGCTGAAGAGGGACTGAAAAATTCCACGAATGTGTTTATGGCTTTTCTAGCTTGTTACGCAGCTGTTCATTACCCTGTTTACACGAACCTGGGGACTCTGTTATCCTGCTCGGGTTTTTTAAACCAGTTGTTAAAGTATTTGCACAAAAATGGTAGAGCTGCCGCCTACTGCAAATGTGATTAATGTGGATAGTGACAAAGTGTAAGCAAAGCACTGTTCCCTCGTAAAGCTGCTGCCTATTTCTTCTCTTCCAAACTGCCTGTACTCTTGGGGATTTCATCTCACTTTCCCATTTCTTCACCTGTTCTCAGTATTAACAGCTGATTTCACAAAAAATATGTGTGTAGTTATCTGGAGAAGAAAAACAACCAGAATCATCCAATTCTGCAGATCTCATTGGCCCACTCATCAGATTTCAGCTAAAGCATCGGTAGAAAACCATAACATTTTTTACTATGAGATGCTCTCTTAATAAGGGAGTCACCACATTACCAGGCCAGCCTCATACTCCTAGCACTTTGATGAAGCACTATCTATTACTGTAAAAGAGCTGTAAAGACCTGATTTTGCTTTTGTGGGTAAGGAACCCATAAAACTCCAGCTACGGAACCCCAAAGCCCGGGCTTCCATACAAATCCCTTTATGGCCACATTGACTAGGGGATACGCAGTTTTTAAGAAGTAATAGAAACGCTGGATTTTGGAACAAGGGATACTAAGAAAGCATTAAGGCTCCAAGCAGGATAAAAGAAAGAAACCATGACACTGCTAGCACAGCTCTACACCACACCACCGAAGCTGGAGAAATCTCCTCCCCAAACAAGCCATCTTCACCGTAGCTTTGCCCTGTCAGCATGCAGTCAGACTCACATCAACTGCTCCATTTTTTATCCAGTTAATGTTGCGCACCTATTCCCACCCTAATTTGTACTGTTGCGTATGTGCAGTGGGGCTGAAAAGGCAAACTACAAAACAGAGCAGCAGGCTCGGGGGAGTAGGAGACACAACAGAGAACCAAGCCTCAGAGGGGTGCTGCTCCCATCTGGCCTTAGTCCCCATTGCCTTCCACTGAAATTGGTGATGTCTTTAAGCACCCCGAACCTTGCCCTGTATAGGATGCCCGACACTTCTCTTGTTTGGTGAGTATTCAGCATATTCTGGACACCACAGTTTTGTGCCTTCCCTAAATGGGTCCAGCTAGCAGTCCCTGCAGTGCACTATAAAAAATTTATCTAAAAAATACATGAAGGAAAGGAAGCACTTAAAAGTGCTCTGAAATATTTCGTCATGAAAAACAGGCTTAGAAAGATAGGCCTGCATAGACCTCTTGGGTCATCAAGTCTTCTTCCCTGCTATCTTAGCCAAACACATCATATAATCCCTTTCAGAAACTCATTATACTCCATCTTAAAAGCAGCTTGGGTTTTTTTGTTCTTGTTATTGTTTCACTGTTTTCATTGGAAAGCAATTGCAGAGCATCACTATTCTGTTGTTTGGAAACCTGCTTCCAATTTCAATCCTAAATTTATTCATGACCAATTTATACTCATTTATTCTTGTGCCAGTGTTGTCCTTCAGTTTAAATAGACGTTTTCTCTTCCTGGAGCTTATGCCCATGTGGTATTTATAGCAGCCTCCCTCAGCCTTCATTTTGCCAAATTCCCCTCACACTTAAGGCTCTCCCTTCCCATGGTCACTCTAATAGTTTTTTTCAGTAGCTTCCCGAAAGCAGATCATTTGGGAACAGCATGCACTATCCTGGCTGATTTCTGACATGCACCTCATACGCTGTTACCAGCACTTCGTTACCTTGGTGGAAATACCTTGCTTTGTGTCGTGTGTCTTTCTCCTCCTTATTCTTTTCTCACCTATGAGCATGCAGGTATAGTACAAACCTGGTTAACAAGACCCAGATGCATGAACTTGCACTCAAATCTTTCTGAATTTCATCCGATTTATCCTATGCTTGTCCTCAAGGTCACTCAGTTCTTCCTAAATGAGAGTTTTATTCGCCTCTGCAGTGACAGTACCTCCCTCCCTTATGTCACTGGTAAATTCCATTAGTGCATGCTTATTTTTTATGGGATCATCATTAATAAAAAATGTTAAATAGTATCAGGCCCAAACCTGATGCTTGGGAAGCTCTACTACCTTCCCTCAGTACTGATCTCCTCCTACTACTCACTTTCTTATTCAGTTTTCAATTTCTGTACTAATCTCCCATTTTAGCTAATAATTTCCCACATGGCACTGCACAAAATGCTGTACTTAAGTTTAGATAATTAGCTTTAAGCACTTCCTTTGTCTAGAAAAATCAATTATGATGATATTTCAGGCACCGGAACTTGTAGAAGTACCTGAGAAGTGGAGGTAGAGGAGACAAAATGAAATTACCTTAAGTTTTTTGAACACCTGCACAGATTTGGGCTGATTTTCATTTTCAGATGAGCTGCTTCATTCATCCCTGGCAATGACATTTTCATACGTTGTTGAATTTTACAACAATTCTGAATATTATAACACTAATGCAAGAGCATCATTAAAATTGTTGGATATTGTTATTTGACTGAAAATAAGAATGACCTTCAGGACCTTTATGAAATTAATGCTACTGCAGAACTGTTATAGGAAGGCCTTGTATAAAGGGCTATAAAGCAAGAAAAAAAGTAAAATATCTGTATTGGTAGCTCTGCTGATATAGCAGTATTATCGTAAATGCCATCTCTGTAGAAACACTGGAAAAGCAGCTTCAAAAATCAGCAGCTATCACAATGTACCTGAAAAAATAAACTGAAAAATACCACATTAAAACGTAACAAAATTTAAATACTATTTTCATTATTTCGTGTCATTTTTGTTTATGTGTAATCTAACAAAATACTCAGCACAACTGTATCTGCAGACAGAGACTTGCCGTTCATATAAGACAGTAATGCTAAGACTCAGGAAAACATTGGTTATTTTACAGAGTACCTGCAGAGTCACCATTACCATGTTTCCTTTTTGAGCTGAAATGAAAGAGGCTGGAAAAATCAGGCTACAATTAGCAAACGTGTAATTAGTTGTAAGGTTCTGAGCATCAATACAGAAGAAACCAGAGAAATTTTGGGTTAAAGTTCACAAATGAGCATATACTTCTCCAGCCTCTGTGTTAGTCATGATATTCTGTGTTGCTTGGGGGGAAAAGATGGGAGATGGTTATAATAAATAAAGTTTGGGTGCAGGTGTGGATTCCAGCTTTATACTCCAGGACACATACATCATTCAGATCTCATTCACTTTGAGAAAGGCCAGCCTGTAAGACCAGACTGCCATGGAACTGCTCAGATGTTTGGGTAGTTGTGAGAGTGGTTGCAGATCACAGCTTTTGTCCCCTTCATATGAAACACATAGCCCAGGGGAAATCTCCTTACCTCAGAATATTAAGTCCTCGAGTGGCACATTAGCTACTGTGAGGATTTCTGTACAGCGCTCAGAACTTGAAAAAATAAACTTCCTCATCCCTTGGAAATTCGGTGTCTGGCACCATTGATCAGAGTTGATTCTGGGAGAGGACTGAGAACACAAAAGGTTATGGATCTTTATGAATGAAATTCTTTACACTCATCAACATCTGCCTTCTGCGCACAGGTAAATACACACATACGATAAATGACGACATTTCACCGAACTTTAGCAATATTATTTCCTCTGTGTGGCCTCACTGCTTACCTGTGCAGTTGTTTTGAATGTTTTGTGAGATAACACTAAAATTGAAAGCTATGTAATACGGTGCAATTCAGATTAAAAGTTATCTGTTTTAATGTGGTTTCTTTTACCGGTTAATATTTTGTACTTCTCTCTGCAGAAGCTTCGCAACAGCTGGCTATTTTGCAGGTGTACGTGCATTACCAAGCAGAGATGCCATTTGCGATAGTGTCAGCATAAGCAAAACTAACTCATAGAAGCTTGCACCTTTTTATTTTCTGCTGTTACTCTTTCAACAACCTTTTCCCGTAAAATTCAGCAATGCACAGGTAGTCACAAGCATTAGGCATCCAGCTACTCTGCAGACCAGGACCTCCACATCTTTATGATTTAACTGAATCAGCTTCAAAAGTCAACAGGGATAAATCATATAGTGACACTCTCAGGGTAGAGTAAATGTCCGTGCTGGAGCTCTTCCTGGGAACATTCCTGTGCGAGCAAGCCTGGAGTTGCGTATAAGCTTTAGAAACGAGATTTCCACAGAACACAGGCACAATAGTTAAAATTGATTTGCTGACATTCCATCCGAGTTCCTAACGAATATTTATCTGAATTACAACAGAGCCATGTAATTAGGCATAAATGAGGGCCTTTGTTCTGGTGGGGAGGAAAGTTTATCAATTCTGAACCATATGCAATTGCATGTCTAATCTCTGCCTGCAATTATTTCAAATGCACGTCCAGATGATAGCACATACTTTCATTCTGAGATTCATTGAGTTTGAGGCCAGAAGGGATCATTAAACCATCTGGCCTGACCTCCTGGATATCACAGGCCATTACGTTTCCCCAATTACCTCTATACTGAGCCCTGTAACATGTGTCTGACTAAAGCATAACTATTTTTGACTAAAGCTTATCTCTCAGAAAGACATCTAGTCTTGATCTGAAGCCATCAAGAGGAGAGAATCCACTACTTTGTGGGTACTTTGTTCCAGTGGCTAATCACACTCGCTATTAAAAATGTAGGTCATGTTTCCAATTTGAATTTCTCTGGCTCCAGATTCCTGGATCTCGTTATACTTTTCAGAGTTGAAAGGTCCTTCGATACCCATTATTTTTAGCCTGTGTGTTTATTCTCTGGAGTCAAGTTGCCTCTTAAATATTTTGTTTTGTTTTTTTTCTAATGGACTTCACCGAACTCTGAGAATTCACAGGGCAAAGGGTTTTCTCTGGTCCTTCTTGTCTGTATATTTTTATTTTACCTGATACTTATTTCAGCAGTGCCCATTTCCTTCTCATGGTGCCAACGATGCACGCAAGGAGCTCAGGGGTCCCCGCTGCCCTGGAAGCACATACCGAATTGCTTTCCTGTTACGAACCTCTGGTCTATAATGAAGTCTCTCCTTCCCAGTACACAACCATAGGGTGAGGTAAACTACACTGTGCTGAAGTTTCATAAATATAGAATTCAGTACGTACCATTTGATCCCAGTGGGACCAGTTTATTGTATAATCCAGGTTTCTTTTATGACTGTGCTCACCTCATCATCCCATACTATCAATTTGTGGTGAGGCACAAACTGCTTCACCTGAAACCAAACATTGCTCATGGCAAAATAAAAATGCGCTGTGTGCCCATTCCTGTTTCCAGCTTGAGCTTCTAATATTCTGAGATGCCAATCATAAGTCTACCTATAACAGCACAAAGGGAAAATATACATATAGATATATATTTTTAATTTTTAGGTGGTCTATTAACCAGGTTTAAACCAAACGTTAGAGCAAATAGCGCAGTACAGCCCTACACGTATTCTTCCATTGCACTAAGGAGAGATTTTTCATTTTGTAAATAATTCAAAATCTATTGTGGTGGTGTTCCATTGGCTCACTACAGAGAAATACACACACACACACTTTCACTCTGTATTTTTTACAGAGAGCACACTGGTAGTGGACTTCACTGCATGCTCATTTTGCAAGCCAAGCTGTCAACAAAACCAACGTCATCTTATTAAGGAAAAAAGAACATATTCCAGTTATGCTAATTGTTCTTTGAAGGTTTTCCCTTAGTACTTTGGGTGCTTTTCTGGCCTACATCACAGACTTCAGCAACAAGAAAAATTACATTTCTGTCCCAAATGAAAAAACAGAACTGAGAATGTGTGTATGTATACACACACAGACGTATATGTGGTGGTTATGTATATTAAAATACCTGTGTGTATTAGATTTTCCTTTTTTTTTTTTCCACAGATCCTGAAAAACACCCTCATTAAACTTCATCTTTTCCCACCAATGAAAGACTGCAATAGAGCTACTTTGCTTCAGCCCAGGTAAGAAAACTTGCATCAGAGTCAACATCGGACTGTACCATCAGATTATAAACTACACTGATCGTAAAATGATTAGTAGCTCTACTCCTGTTCTGACTGAAATCAACAGCAGAGCTGTCCTGCTTGCAGTGAGAGCGAGAGCTGGTGAAACTTCTCTCGGCAGACAACAGGAAGCATGTGTTTTTGGAGAGCAGCAATCTTTGGGCCAGGACTGGCCAACCTTCAGCTGCTGGTTAGACGCTCCCCGCACTGCGTGGCAGGCTGCACAGATGAGCAGAACCCTGCAGATCTGGCATCTGCAGGCAGCACAGTGAAAGTCTGTGGGTGGACTAAACCCACGTCCTTTTCATTTCATTATTGATCGCAGACTAAATCAAATACGGTGAGAGAAAAAGAGCAAATGAAATTGAGCTGGCCAAGACAACAACATTTACATGCCAAGAGAGGCTTTTACTCCTCATATCACTGTCACGGCTCTGTGCATTTAAGTCCATTCCCTAAGGCAGAT
This sequence comes from Falco naumanni, assembly GCF_017639655.2. Taxonomy (NCBI): domain Eukaryota; kingdom Metazoa; phylum Chordata; class Aves; order Falconiformes; family Falconidae; genus Falco; species Falco naumanni. The sequence continues at coordinate 6,574,587 of NC_054067.1, forward strand.
GTGGGGTTTTCAAAGGTTAGAAGCTCAGCAGATGAAGGCTGGGTGATGCCGAGGATCCACATAACTCTAAGTCACTTCTTTCAACCCACCCCAGATGGGTACTCTCTGAGAGCCAGCACGCTCACGCAAATGCCTTCAGAGATCCATTTCCCCCTTGGCTGACATGCTTTGGCAGTGCCCTGGGTCAGAAAAGCATGACCCAAGCATGGCTGAAGCCTCCATGTCAGGGTCAGGGTGATCCAGGAGAACAAGATGAGGCAGACTGCATGTGGTGGTTTGATACTCTATTTTAAGATAAATGAAAATTCCTCAGGCAGTAAGACACAAAGTCTGCAAGACTGAGAAGAAAGCCTTTGCCTTCCTTGGTGGGTCTGTTGGCCCATGGGTTCCATCCAAGTTGAGGTGGCAACAGCCAGCGGAGAGCAGGAAAAAGCATTAAGGCACCAATGGTGTCATCCTCCTTAGTGTCAAAAGAGAAGTTTTATTTGGAGATGAAACTTGCTGCTTGACTTGGCATAACATAGCCCCGGCAGGTTGCTAGCAGCTCCGTGTGAGGTGGGTCCCAAGTCCCAGCCAGGGTAAAGAGCATCACACCTGAGCCTTGTTCTATTTGTATGTTGTTATTGTGGCTCCCGTGGGGATGGTGTCTGAGCACCCTGATGGAGTTTGGGAATAGGATTCTCATCCTGACTTCCCTGCCTGGGTACTATCAGGCTCCCCGCTCCCTGGGACCTCATGTCTGCACATACCAACAGTCTGTTTTCTGAGGGAACTGTCCTTTACAATGTAACTGAAAACTCTCACTTCTGTTAGTACAAGGAAAATACATATGAAAACCTGAGACACTACATCAGTTGGATACTTTCTTTTTTGCCCAGTGCTTATCACAAATCCCCTTAGAGCAAAAATGTTAGCTGTGTCTGAACAATTTGCACTCAGGCTTTCCAACCTGTAGTTCAAAAAATGTAAACATCAGGCCATTAAGATTTAATTGCTTTTTGTATTCTCCGTGGAAGCTTTTACTATGAACTATTCATAAGCACGCTCAGGGCTGTCCAAAAAACACATTAAGGCTTTGCTTAGAGAGGAATGTGCTCGGGAACATGTTCAGGCACCAGGCTGCAGTGACCTGCCTGCCGGAGGGACCCCAGCCCTCCAGAGGGACCCCAGCCCGCTGGGCAGGAGCAAGGCAATGGGACAGTCAGGGACCACACCAGTGCCTGGTGAGGAAACGGTGCCAGCCCTTTGCCACTCGGCCCATAGCAGGCATTTTGCTGCTAAACGTAGGTGTTTGACTTCAATTTCCTGCGCTTGTTTGACAGCTAAAACAGGCAGAACTCTGCCTGCATTCTTTTCCTACCTCAGAAAGGCCTTCATCAAACACGAGGGGGTTTTCCTCCACCAGGATATTGTAGTGCAAATTTTAAAGCAAAATACAGTTCTGATTTTACTTTCATTTCATTAGTTTTTACATAAATATTTCATGAAATACTTGCTTTTTTGTGTTGTTGAAGCTCCTTCTTTACTGTTCTTCCTGCAGTATTTTCACTCATCAGTTCTAATAGACAGTAGAATAATCCTGGCAGATTTTAGGGCATCATGATGGTATTTTTATAACTTTTCCAGAACTTCCTTGTTTTTTACAAAAATTTCAGAGATGTAAATGTAAGTTCTTTATGATGTCATGTATATGCTTTAACTGAAAAACAACTGAGCAATTACTCTGTAAAAAAAGTAAATTCAAATAAAAGTACCAGAAATGAAATAATTCTACATAGCATGTTTCATTTAACAGAAAAAGGGGATAGACACTGAAAAAGAAAAGAAATCCGACAAAACGTGTGCTTTTCCCTTGACTGAGCCGTATCCAGATTACAAGCCAGTGGACATGTTCCTCTAACTTCCAGACATTTGAGGTCAGATCATTTCACAGGGTATCACATTTTTAGCCCACTCCTTTCTTATCAGTTGTGCCCCCTTGAACGAGTCATGTCTTTCTTTCGTAGGAGTGTATAATGCCCCCAATTTGACTGAGGTCAAAGCAGTAACAATATAATCATAGGCTCGCAGCCCCTGCCGATCCAGAGGCTGTATGTAACACGCTCACCTGCCTTAATCTGCAAGAAGAAAGGACCGATGCTTAAAAAAAGTCCCCTGGTCTCTAATTAGTCACAAGAAGGTGAAAGTAACTTTTATGGAGATAAGATTATGGGCTTTCTTTACATGTATTTAAATGTCATTCTTCACTTCCAATGGCAAAGGTATGTAGGGACAAAGTATTTATAGTACCGCCGTAAAAAGAAAGTATCATAATCCATTTGTTCTAGATAGTTGCTGCTCTATTAATACACTGCTGCCTTGATCGAGGGAAATCTAATAACATGAAACTAGATCACTAATTTTTGACCTCTTCTCAGTTTCCTTCAAGGGGTAAGGAGCTGTTTTACTGAAGCCTTTTTAAATTACATTCACTGAAAATTATACACTAAAACTCATTCAGAAGATTATTTCTTTACAGAGAAAATGTGAAATTACCTAAGCCTAGAGCAGCATCGGAAACAACATAATGAGCCTTTAGTACTGCAATCCAGATCACCTGCTAGTAGATATCACTGTTTCTCCAGAAAATAGCACCCACTAGTATATAATGTGCATCCACCTTTTTACTGCCCAGAGGTAAGATTTGTGTCCTTCCCTCCAGCTTATTTTCCCTGTTAGTACAAACTCTGCTTTTCCTCTGTCTCTCTTCCCCTCACTGAACATTACCTCCCACACCTTCACTGTGCTGTCCTCAGCTTCAAAGAAACAGAAACCGCCAGACACCTACAAGAAATAAAGTCAGTCCTCCAGTAACAGCTCCTGGTCTAGCTGAGATGGTGGCATTACTGTATTTTCTCGCTGTATTTCGCTTCCCTGGCACTTCCCCCATGACAGGCAACGTGTTCCCTTCCGCCGTGATATACAGCAGTCAGTCTGAGCAGGCACGGAATGGGAGAGGGTGAGCAGACCTGAGGCAGTGTTGTTTTCTCTGGGCCTACCTATTTATCAAAGTACTTTTATGGTCCCTGTCCAAGCTCTATCTAAGCACTACAGGCAATTAAAAGCTGGCTCTGCGGGAAAAGGATTTCGTTTTGCAAAAGAACGAGTGGAACATCGATACATCTCGTGGATTAAAAAGACCAACCAAACCAACGCTGGGCACATGCCTGTCACCTTCCAATGCTTTGTCCAGTTAGAGAAAACAGAGATCAAAATTGCATCCAGGTCAATGGGTGAAGACTGCCGTATCACCATGACCTACAGAAGAAATGCACTTTGGATAAAACAATCCTGAGAAATAGGTGCTCTTGAAATAGTTTAAGATCCCTCCATGCATGATGCAATCTGTAGTCTTGTATATAGGCATGTCGAAGTGACTTGTACCTGATATACAGATTTCGATCATCATGCAGCACTCAGTTCCAGCATGCGTGTGTGTATGCAAGCCTACGACATTTTCAGTTTGCAACAGGTCCTCTGGAGTCACAAGCTCAGCCTGGTTTTACAGCCTGATCTGTAATTATCACACCTCAAACCATGTCATTTTATATGAAGACTGAAAAATTTTTTTTGCTACCAAACAACTTTATCATCTTGCTTAAACTATTCTTTTGTTTCATTTCTTCATCTTCCCCTCAAAGAGTCTTTTGGTACTTTTTTTGTTCAGGTCTTTTATAAAGATGAAAAACATAATGTGCAGCTCAAATACATGAGACTCATCTTCTCTGGCTACTGAGAGATGTTCATCTACAACATCCTCTTGATTGCCTGGGCAGGGTATGCAAGAAGAAACGACCTAAGGTTCCAGATCAACTACCAAAAATTGAAGAGTGGCCCAATTATTATCCAAAAATTGGGAAGGTCAACAGCCCCACCCTAAAAGTGCTTTTTTTTTTTTCTTGAAGTAGCAGTTCAGGACATAATTTGCTGACTGTCATAACCATAATGTTATTTAAATTGAGTTCCCTCTGAATGTAATTTACTGCCAAAGTTTATTGAGCTTATTTTAACACCATAGTGGGAGATTAAAAATTAAACTATCACTTTAACTATTTTTATAAAGGTTACATTAGTACATTTCATTCCTTTATTGCTTTACTGAATGTCAAGGTGCAGAGCACTCAGCGAAGCCTGACAGTGACTAAGAGATATAAAGGTCATGTCGTGTACATTTGCTTCAAAAGTTCAACCTTTGTTTTACCCAGAAAATTATTCACAAATTACTGCCTACAACAAAAATTAATAAAAGAAGAGGTCATCTACACCCAGAGCACCAGAGATGCTGCAGGAAATTCTGACACGGGAAAACCCGCCACTACTCAGGGCTGTCTTTCCATTTTAATTTCAGTGGTGTTTCAAATTCACATGCAACGCAAAGCTCGCCTCTGCCTACATGGAGCAACACCATCACGCAGCAAGGCACTCCACTGCCACGGGCTGGGCACGGAGCGCTTGTGCTGGAGCGTGAAGAGTTTGTCTGCGGTCCCTTTGATCTCCAGAGCCCTGGAATCCTTCTGAGCAATAATAAATATTAATACACAAATTAACTATTAACAATAATAAAATACACGACGGGTGATAACATAATAGGAGAAAACAGTCATAAATTCACATCAAAGAACATGTCTGCCCTGAGCACCCACAAACACCTTTTCTTTGTCAGTAGTGTATCTTAAGGTAATCACTTAAAAATGAATTTTAAATATGCATCATCAGTTGAAAATATTTTTTGTCCACTTCAAGAGAGCGAATTTGTCATAGCAGCATTTAAATTGAATTAAGAAATGAAGTATTTGGTTAACAGGGCACTTGACTTTTATTACAGATGAGTATATCACTGTTATTGCAGTTTTAATCTCCTCAGGGTTTTTTTCAGGAGCAGCTCTGAAGTCATTAGTACTTAAGGATGTTTTAAAATTCATTGTGAGTAGAAGCAGGGCAGGAGGCTCATTTCTGACAGGACAGGGGAAGAAGTGTTAGCAGGTGAATCCACAGCCCGCTCGAGTCCCCCTGCACCAGCGGCAGCGCTGGGGCTCCTGGGTTTCACGCTCAGTTGAGGCTCTGCTACGAGCTGTGCGAGCCAAGCTGCTCACCCCTGCACTGAGGCACCACAGCATCTGACGTGGGGCTTCAGCTGAAGGAAGAAGTCATCTGCAACGGCTGTAAAACAAGCCTTCTGCCGAGAGAAAGACCATAGCCAACATGGGCAAGGAAACACCATTCTACTTTTTTCCACCATTTCTGCCTTCCCTCCACACCGAGTCCTGCAGCTTTGAGCCCCCTACCCCGCTGTGGGTGGCTGAGGCATCACAGGGCTGTCCTGCAGCGCTGACCCCTTTAGCACCCACCCGCACAAGGCCCAGGGATGGTCGCATGCAGGCAGCTCCTGCAAGCCCCGAGAGCAGCCGGAGCAATAACCTGCAAATGGAGTCCAGCGACATGCCGCCTATGCAGAGCTTCCCAGGCCTTGGCTTTAAAGAAAAAAAATCACTATCACTTCAGTGTTAGTGTTCATTCCCTGGGAGCTGTGCAGGGGTGAGACACGCTGGGGGTCCTGGTAGGGTGAGCTTTTCCGTCACTTCTGCCCTTGCACCATCACCACAGGTGCAATGGAGAGAAGAAACCAGAAACCAAGGGTCATTGCGCAACTGGCTGAGAAAGTTCAGCAAGACTTAACAACCCACACGACTACAAGGCCAGGCAGCATTTCAGCTGTGCACTGTGGTCGCCCGTCCATTCCCCACTGCATGCTCTGAGGGGTCACCAAGAAGCAGCTCCCACACCTTGTTTTTTACATGGTGTGTTTCGCATTAGTTTATTTTTCATTCTGTGGTTATGAAGTTTGACAAGGGCCAAGATGATCAACTGAAAAAGAGTTTTGCACATCAATGTGATGGGGGGTGCAGAGCTTAGACCCTGTGAAAACCCGCATGCCACAACCTTTTAGCACATTCTGCAGAAGACAGCACAGGACCATCTCTGAACGCACTGCGTCTTGCTTTCAGCTAAACCAAAACTGGGTTGCTCTCCTCATTTGAAACAGTTTTTCTCCAGAGGGAGGAAGTATATTCTATATTTCTTAAGTTGCCTTTTTTTGGCCATTTTCTTTCTATATCTGGCTTACCTTCCTATACCTAGTCTTCTGCTCAAGCATTCTAGGGCCCTGGACATCTCTGGATGTTACCAGATACTATGGCCTGCTACTCTTGAATGTGCTTAAACTTGAGAATTTTATTCTTATTTTGACATCCCAAGTATATCAAGATAATTCTTCAACTGAGATGGATTTCAAATATATAAAAGTCCTATCAGTGAAACATACGAGCCAAAAAGCTAGAATTTTAGCTAGAAGCTAAAAAGGGGCTCTTTCTCCTGTACAATTTGTTCATTGTTACAACAATGCAAAACACTGGAAATAAAAATGAAGAAGAAAAATTAGTCTGGTTAGCAAGGGGGATATAAGCTAATACCAGCCACTATTACACTTCCATATGCTGCTTAATGAATCAATGCTGGTAGGAAAAAAGATTGCTGGAGTCTGAGGCACTTAATAACAGCGTGCGACATAACGTGCATTTCCCTTTAGGTGTCAATTTCTAGTTCTAATGTAGTGAGAGCGGAGGGTGACACTGCCAAGACAAGAAATTTTGGCAGCACGGCACAACGCTGTACACAGGCAGGCAGTGTGTTAGATGGCCGGGCAAGCTGTCCCAGCGCAGCACTAGGGGCAGGCACTAGGTCCCAAGGCTATGTGCCTGGCAGCAAGGCGAGCAGTGTCCTCCCCACCGCGGGCACTGCCGGAGACCCACCACCACCTCCAGCTGAAAAGATGTCAGACAGGTTTAGAAATAAGCCTGTGAGTTGCTCGCGCAAGATGTAACCGAAAGCATGCAAACACCACCAGGTCCCGTCAGAGCCTGCACAGCCTGGAAACAAGAAGAGAAGGAGCATTAATAAAATGCAGTGCACGGAAATGCCTCCTGCTTAGCAGAGATGCTGCAGGTGCCGTGCAGCACATCTAATAACATCTGCCTGAAAACCACTTAATATTTGGCTCCATCTTCATGATGGATCACAACTCATATATTCCTCCCACCCTAGGACTTTTGACTTTTCTTTGGCCTCCACCTGGCAGCTTCCCCTGTACGAATTGAAGACCCTGTGGGTGCTGTGATCACCTCTGATCACCACCATCATTGCTCCCCATCTGTGGCTGCCTCCTGTATGCCCAGGTACGCTCTCCAAAGCATCCTCATTGGTATGTAGAGCCTGTAATCAGCAGTGAAATACTTTAGGATTCATCTCAGTGAAGGATGCAAGGCTTGAATTGTATTATATTGTCTGGTAATTAATACTAAGAACAGATCCTGCACAGTGGAACAATAGCTATAAAATTGCTTCAGCTACATCGGATGCAGAGAGAATAAATGACACGATATGATCATTATTATTACTTTTGCTTTTTTAACTTCTGCTAAATCTTCTAACATCCTTCATGAACTTACTTCCTCTCAAAATGACTTCTTGACAGAAAATGGAACTAAATCTCTAAATGGGACACCACGTCATTTCAGAATGAGTCAAAGTCAGCCAGTTCATTTTTTAAGTACAAAACTCCTAACTGCTCCCTGCTAGCCAGGGAGAAGCTACCTGCGCTGATCCATCTGCCAGATGCTACATCTGTGCAAAGAGGGAAAATAAACAGGAGCAAATGGGAGAGCGCAGCACAGTACCAGAAACACTGAGTGACCTGGTGTTGTGGTGGGATCAGGTTTAAAGACTAATTTCTTACAGTCTGGACTGAGAGAATCTTAATAACATTGCAGTGGCAAAGGAGCATTGCCCCGCCACAAATCTCCTGTGCTCTTTCAAATATCAGTTCCACAGTGACAACAACCGCAGCCACTGGTTTGTGTCCTTTGACTATAAGCCAGTTTATACAATTAATAACGCATCCCTGCCCAATCAACAGAACGATCCGTCCTTGCCCCTAGGTACTAATCATGTGTCAAGACAATTAATTGCAGCGATGTACTATGTGAGGAAGGTTGCCCTTAATGTAAAATGTGGCAATTTTTCTGAAGGACCCAAGGCAACGATCATCTGAATACCTTCCCTTACAGTAACACTACCCTCTCTAAATGAGAGGGGAGAACTTAGTCAACATGAGACCTAAACCAAATCTCCCTCTCGGTTCAAGCCCACAAGATCCAGAGCACCCTGCCACCTCCCACTGAACAGATTCACGTTCTTCAGCAAAGGTTACAATTTTCCACTTAGATTGTATCAAAAGTCTCTGGATGGCTAAATTGTAAAGCTGATTACCACAAAGGATTTTTAAGGTTTATTTTTTTTTCTCCCACTGACTCTGCTAGTTCCGTAGTATTTTGCTCACAGAACCTTAGTCCTGCGCCAGCGAAGGCTTGCCATTGATTTTCACAGAAATATGATGAGAAACACCATCTCACTGGGCGTGTAATTAGGTGCAGATGAGGGAAGCTAGTAGGGAGCCTGCGGACATGGACATTGGGCATAAAAATGAGTCACTACGTCAAGGTGCTCTTTGTTTCACTTTGTCTTCTCTTCCTCATCTTTCTCAAAGAGAGAGGAGAAAATCAGACCGGGTCCACCTGAGGGCAGAGATGCCTCCAGCGACCACCTCCCTGCTTCAACCTCCCAACATCTGCTTCTGGCTCTGCTCTGTGCTCACACCACGGTGAGGGACACCCCTTCTCTGGGGAGGGGGCCAGCTCACCCACTCACAAGTAGACAAGGACACTCACAACCCCTTTTCCCCACCTGCAGCCAGGGCTCCCTGGCTGTTGGCCAGCTCGCCCCTTGGGGTGGGAAGCAGCCCTGGCAGCAAGACCCGCGGCAGAGGGCTTGGTGACTGGGGAGTCGCTATCTCACCACTGCCTCACCTTGTATTTTGATTTTTCACTTTGACTCATTGCTCCCAGTCATCGTTGTCATCAATAATAAGAGGTGCTGGGGCACATTTTACAAACGCATCTGCTTAATCATCTTGATATCTGAGAGGAGCCTTGCAGATAAGAAGGGCTGTTATCTCCATTTCACAGAGGCGACGTGAGCCCGCTGGGGCCGCACAGGATGACTGCGGCCGCACAAGGCTCCAGCAGCAGCGTGCAGACATCCCGCTGTGCAAAACCAAGGGGATAACAGCCCTTCCAGTGCTGCAAGGGCTGGATTTAACCTCCCACCCTGCCCCAGGACCTGGTGAGTCCCACCAAGCCCTTCCACTACTGTAGACTCAGGATAACCTTTCCTCGCTTTGCCATACCTCTCCTTGGCTCATCCTCACCAGCAAAGGACACGGTCAGCCTTCCTGGCTCCTTTGGTACACGCTATTGCAAGTCAGACCTTGCCTGGAAAGCATTGTTCTTCTCCTTATCCCACTAGTGAAAGGCCACCCATCCCCTACCTATCAGTTTCTTTCACATAAAACAAATCACACCCATAACGGGAGAGTCCAGGCAGAATTCCCCTGAGAGTGTGAAATGACATTTTTCAGGATCTGACAATAGAACACTACTTGTGCTCTGTCTGCCTCTCCTGTGTTCATCCTTTCAGTTAAGCTTTCACCCCGTGCATTAGAGAAATGAGTCATCTTTACTATCTCTCATGCACTCACATTCTCAGCACCTTGCCTTAATCCTCAGTTTTTCACTATCACCTGAAATATATGCTCCTTAATCTCTAACATTACTTTATGGGGAAAAACCACTAAAAAATAAATCACAGTTATAATGAGAAGCTTCCAAAGACTCTAATCCTAAAACGCACTATTACAATAACACAGGGGAATCTCCACGCTCAGTATTAAAAGGGTAATTTTTCAGTGCATCCCCGGTTTCACAGATACACACAGCTCTTCATTTTCACCTGCAAATGACTCCATAGATTAACGGAGAGACAAAACTCAATCAAGCATGTCAGTCATTGTGATTATGGCCTGGCTGTAAAGCAATTTCACAGAATGGGAGAGGACCATGATATACCTATCACAGCTTAAAAAGCCTTCCTCATTGCGCCAGATTTACATAACTTTATTCAGTGCTGTAGATTAAAGGTTCCAAAAAATCATATTTGCCCATAGGGATGGAAAATGAGCAAAGCACTGACACTGGAAGTAGTTCATCATTTGAATTGGGTTTTGCACCTGCAGAATTCCCCTTTTTCTATTTGGTATTATCTCATGGCTTGCACAGACCCAATGACTGTAAGGGTCTATTTGTGTATTTCTATCTTCTATCAAATAGAAAATAAAATTAAGTTGGAAAGGCTGAATTAGAGACGTCAATACTTCAGTCTGACTCAGCCTGCAGAGTTTAGTGAGAAAAATGTAGCCCTTAACTCTCTTAGGAAAATACAACAAGATCCATGCACTTCTCTCTATCTGGAGGTCTTCCAGAGTGACTTCAGCATGCCCGCAAAACTCTTCCACACTGCCAGTTTTAAAACCATGTCCATCAATGCAGGTTGCCATGCCCAACCATTTTCAAATCTTGACATGCCCTCAAATCCCAAATCTGACTTAATTTTTTCAAGCATTTTCTGACAGTTTAAGCTAGAATCTTTGATTTTTTTAATAAAACCTGGAATTCCTATTCTTATGAAACCACTAAATGATGTGGGAGTTGACACCTCAGTTGTCCTGGTTCTGGCATGAGAGCTCATGCTTATTTTACCAGGAAATTAGCAGGTGTGCAAAAGCTCCTGCAAGCGCCACAGAGCCAACGTAGCTGCAGGAAGCAAAACTCTCCTGTAGCCACAAGAAGCTGCCCCAGCTCCTTGCTGCAGCGCCACTGGCTTGGGCTGCTCCAGCCCAGAGAGAACATGGTTGGGTGATGCTGCGCTGTACTCCTGAAAGAAGAAGAAAAGTGGGGCACGAGGCACAGCAGGAGTCTCTCCACACTGGCAAACTGAACATTTTCCTTCTAAAATCCCAAAAGGGCCAGCCCTGATTTGGTCAAATCAATGCAACAGAAGGCAGCATAGAGACTTTCAAAAAGCTGACCACATTCTGTAAAGAATGGCTTAATCATAACATTTTCAGAGAGAAAGCCACAGCAATTCTTGGTGGCGTGCAGCTTGTTCCCATGAAGGCTGGGGAAAAACCCAGGGCCAGGGCTGCCGCTGCAGCACAGCTACTCAGAGATGCTGCGTGTTCCTTATCACGAAAACTCATTTTTGCCCTTTCTGATACACGATGGAAATCTGATGCGGTTTCATTTCACCTTTTTCCAGGATCCTTATTCTGCAAGACTAAAGCTGAGCTCCCTTGAATGGCTCTGATGCTGAAACATGTACATAAGTAGTTTGCTGAATCAGACCCTCTCAAAGCATAAGGAGGAAGAAAGATACTCAAGCTTCCTAATCCAGCAGCACAGCGGGTAAACTTGTCTCTGTGTGATTGTGTAATTGCTTTTCAAAGAGAGAAGCAAGTTTCTCTATCCACGTAGGCAGTGATAAACCTCAGAAGTCACTTTGGTCTCCTAGCCTAACTTTCAAGATTATTTGTTATGGATAAAAGGAAAGGCACTTCTATTTCCATAGCTGACAAGCTTTGCTTCAGGGCACGCATTTATTTTCTATGCTGTTGATCTCTTCCTCCCTGTATCAGGCTAATTCATCAGATTAATAAAGGACGATTTAACTTCCTGCAGGGTGTTATTGATCTCTCAGGGAACGTGGCAGTTGTTTGCTACGCCACCTTTCCCCTGAGCAAAGGGGATGATTCTTAAATATTTCTAGTGCTTGAAGGCTGCAGCTGGCTCCCACCACACAAATATGGAGAAGCAAAAGGCAGCGGCAAAGGGGAAATGCAAGATGTATCGCCTCGATCGCCCTGCTTTCCCCTGCCTCTGTACTCCTCGGGGTGTCCGAGGCACCCAAAGCCACAGCCAGGGAGGGGGAGTGAGCCACTCGCCCCAGCACGGGGCTTTGGAGAGACAAAGCTCACCTGGGCCAAGCTGTCACACACTTAATCCACCAGCACTGGGGATTATTCGGAACGTGCAGCGTAGTTCATAGATCGTCAGGCCGGGAAGGAGCCCTGCAGTCGGCTCCCATCACAGCCCTGCCGGGTGGCTCTGCCCGGTGCCCTGGCACGGCGCATGGCCCCACCGCTAGCCGACAGCCCTGCCCCGAGCTGCGTCCTGTCCGCCTTTCAGAGCGGCTCTGGAAGGCCCTGGGGCTCCAGCACAAGGAGCCCCGTCACAGTGGGGCATTGCCGAGCCAGCCCAGGCCGCCAGCTGTGCCGGGCCCCTCGGGTGGCACTGGGCCAGCCTGGCACGGTGGCGCCTGCACCGCTGCTTCCCTTCTGCTGGCCAGAAGCCACCGCACTCGGTGCTCTCCCACCTCCTCTCCAGCCCTTCCACGGCAGCGGTTTGCTTAAGAGACCAGGAGCAGACACACATTTCAGAAATAGCCACGCGTCATGCAACACAAAAACAAGTGTCTCCTTCCCAGTGCTGCAATTACCCTCTTTATCCCACCAAAATTACTCCTAGGCATTTAGGCTACAGCATTGGGTGAGGAGCTTTAATTTACCATAATCTCTCAGTCGTTCCCTGGCTCCCTGCTTGTCTGGGCAGAAATCCCTGCCCTGCAAACACAGCCTGGCTCCTGGATTCCAGGATGCAGGGCTCGATGTCTGACCTTACTGCAAAACAAACACTGTTTGTTTGTGCCAAACTACAAAGCCCGGACGCTCAGCATTGGTGACTTCGTACCTCGTTCTTCACATTTCTTCTAGCTTAACGTCATCTATGAATGTTCCATCCTCTCCCCCAAACCACTGACAGACGTGTTAAATTGTGAAAGAGCAAGACCTGAGCCCCACCAGAGCCAGGCAGACACAAGCTCGCTTGCTCCCTGGTTTGCAGCGGTGTTGTGAGGCTTGGAAATCCACTGGCTTGAAATCCACTCAGTATGTACTATATTAATTTTATATAATTCTAATTCCTTAATCGATAGCTTTGAAGAATCAGCTATCTCTGTAAATTACAACAACGTTATTACCTTTAGCAGTCTCATTTGCAATCTCATTAAAAAGATATCAGGTTCTTTTCTGTAACCCTACAGTGATGGAATAACTCTCCATCCTTCATTAGTCATACCCTTGCATGCGCTGTTACATGTTTGTCTAGGACTGGTGTCAAGCTGGGCCATCCTCAGCTGGTTTTCACATCCTGGCGCAGCAACAGCTTGCTTTCCTTGCTGCCCAACCGTGACGACCCAAGCACTACAGCAAATCGGTACAACCAGTTCAGAGCACAGCAGGGCCAGTACTGATGACCAGTCCCCTGGACCCACTGGTGCAGCCCGTGCTATGCTGCACACGCGGGGTCACCGTGGGACTCCATCCTATGGTATAACCGCAGCTGAAACTTGCTTTCCCTGAACACGACGCATTTATTGAACGCTGCTGCACGTACCAAGTGCCTTTTCTACATTACCAATGGCTTTTCTGCAGAGTTTAGCTGGCGCCTGACCAAATAAATGCCTTTTTCCCCCAATATATTCTGAAAAGTACTGAGCTCTGCTTGTATTATTTTCCTTCACATACAAAAGGAAATCCCTTTTTCTCAAATAAGGAAGAGTTCCAGAACCGGAATTAAACAAGGAAATGTTTCAAGAGAAGGCTCGGGTCCTGGTTTCTCCTCGCACCTCTCCTGTGCAGTTGAGCTGGATGATTAAAGATGGGACCCACCCAGTGAAGCTGCCAGTATCTGACCACTGCCTGCACCCCCAGGTCTGGTGCATTTCTCAGCGTAAACCCCTAACCCCACAGCTTCCAGTCCTATTTAACAAACCTCCATTTATTTATCTGGCTTTCAGCACGACAGATAAAACAAAGCTATGCCAAATTGCAGCCCACGAATCCCAGTAACTAGACTATAAAGCCTAGATTATAAAGGAAAATAATTACAGAGAACTTATTTTGTAAGAAAAATTAAGGGTCTTAAAACTGATTTGCTGACAGGATAGACCTTGATACACAACCCCTGTAAGTGGGTTATGATTGTTCTAACAAAGGCAAAAATTTTGTTGTATGACATGTTGTATGACAACATGTATCATCAACAAAAAAAATGTGAATATATCCATCATGTTCTGTTGTTTCCAGTTTTATCTGCCTTTATCTGGCTAGGAAATACTTTTTTTTCTCCATTCACCCAAAGTCTCCCACAAGCTAATGAGAAGCGTTTGTCCTGCATACAAGCCTAGGGACTAAGAGAGTGGAAAAGGAAAATATCCTGCACTATAGCTCTTCTGACAGGTGCAAGCTTCCTGATGATTTGTATCTGTAACACAAGATGTAGGATTTCATTTCTGCCCTTGAGAAATAGACCAAAGACCATTGTTGGTATACATTCTTCCTTGACATTTTTTTGGCGGTTTTGGAAAATATAGAGAGATTATAGGCAGCCAATGTCCCTTCTAGAGTGATAACTTTGCCCTTCCAAGTGGTTTGGAGCAAGCAGGACTCACCAGGACTACCAGAAGGTCTTCCCCAAACCCACCACAATGTGTAGCATGAAAACCAGCAATGCTCTCCTAGAGGAAGGAAAATAGGGGTGCTTTGTGGGTGTTTTACTTTACTCAGTGCTATATGTTATCTTTAGGGTCCCCAGAACAAGACTGCACTCAAGGTGAACCTCAGATGAAAAATCATGGGGGTTGTGCCTAGAGGTTGATCTGATGAACAAGGCTGGGAGCCCTGTGCCAGGCTGCTTGCCCCACTCAGGGGGATTTTCACCCACTGCGGGTGGGTGCGAGGGGGGGGGCCGGGGCTGGTCCGTGCCTTGCAGGGCGGCTGCTGCTCGGGCTGCCTCCAGGCAACGTGCAAGCGGCTCTGTGGGAAGCGGCTGCTGCTCCTAATTAAACAGTACAGATCCATTCCTGCTCATCAGTCTGACTGCTGTAAGCCCTTCTCCCGCCTCGGGTGCTGGAATTAATGCTGCTGTGAGACAACATGAACTGCAGCTTGAAAATGGCAGATCAGGTGTATACTTACTACCATTAAAAGGCTTTAAATTGGTTTAGAATGGAAAAAGAGAAAAAAATCTGCCATAAAAGATCCAGATATGGCTGTAAAGGGCTGCACGGAATTGACAGAGTGAAGTTGCATCCAACGTGAAGTTGCTTTAGGACTTTGCGACGCACACCCACAGCACTGGCCCTTAGAAAGGCACACAGAGCTCTGCTTAGCAGCCAAGTTTTAAAGCACTGTCTAATTAAGAAACCTGGCTTTGAAATATTGGATGTGTCTTGAACAACGTTAAGCCTGTTTTTGTAATGTGGGATCAAAGTATTTGAAGCCTTAAGACAGGATCAAACTGCAGAAATTCTGGATGCTCTCCATCCAGAAGGATCTAAGATCTGTGCCGTTAGTAATCATTAATACATGAATAACCTGTTATATGACAGCAAAGTGAATATACTACCGTATTTTTATACATATAGAGAAAAATTATATATTAGGTCCGTGAGCTACAATAACATTTAGTAAAGGAATGACCAACTTTTCTGAAGTTCCTAAAGTTCAGTCTACACTGAGCATATTTCCATTTCAAAGCTGCCAAACAGCCACTGGGTAAAAATCTATAAATAATTTTGACATAAAGGTCAGAACCCAGATTGCCATTCTTCCACCAGCCATGGTCGTCCCCTCCCAGTGCCGTGAACCCCCTCCCGCTGCTGACTGCAATGGCTTCGATGGGAGCAAGGCAAGCGCTTGTGCCCAGGGGGCCCAGACTGACAGTGAGGGACGTCTCCGAACATGGGAGGTGTGAAACCAAATAATCTTGGGCAGGGATAAATCAAACGAGGTGTCCCACGCCTGTTACAAACACTGCCTCATCACGTGAGGGGTGATGGACCAGCCTCGCCTCAGCCTTTCGGAGGAGACCTATAGCCTTCACTGTGCTGTTATTCAATCTGTCTGGAACATCAATGCTTTTTGACTACTTTTCAGTTTGCAAACCCTTAAACATCTTCCAGCTGAAGAACCACCAAGCTCGCAGGGAACACCACCCATCAAGCCATTGATTTGCTCTCCTACCTACCTTTCATGGAAGGGTGCGAAAAGAAGGCAGTGCAGGGAACTTACAGCTAGAGGATGATGGAATCTGGAACAAGATGCTGAAGCCGCTGACTCTGCTGTCACAGAGAAACAGGACAAGGGTTTCTCAGCCCCTCAGCGTTTTAGCTTAGTGCTGGGGACCCTCTTGTGTGGTGGCTGTGCCACCAGCTCTCCCCGCTCCAGGCTGGCCGGGGACACCCCTCCTTCCACAGCTGGGGCACACACGGAACGCTGCAAAGCGCATCCCTCCTGACAGACGCCTCGGGAGCACTGCAGTTTTGTTTTACTGTGTTTTAATACAGAAACTGTGGGCAAAAAAGAATGACCAGGAAAACCCATGAGACATCAAGGGAGAGAAACAAGTGTTACAGTCCTAGCTCAGCACCCATTAGCTGGACACGTATAACAGGGACCGAACATTTCTCATACAACATTTTCTTCTGAAACATTAGCTGCAGACAAAGATCTTTCTCTGCATGAATTATGAAGTATTATTTCATGTTTAATTGCATTGATTTACATTGAAAGCTTTAAACATCAACCTAATAATTACCTTAAACCGATTTGTCATCCAGAATACAATAAACCATTATCTATGCCAGTGCTTACAAGGAGCTGATTCTCCTGCATCAGAGGAACTAGAAGAAAATAAAAAGAAACATTTAAAATGCCAAAGCATGCATCCAGGTTGCTGCATTTAGAGGAAAAATTGTGAACATGATTGCCAGTAAAGATGATGGTAGGAAAAAAAAAACCCATCAGAGACAGCAATGGCTCTTATTTATGGAGAAACATCCAAACAGTGACAAGGGGCTGGCACCTGCCACCGCTGAGCTGCTCTGGCTGAGCCACAGGTCGCCCTGCTGCCGTTGCACCCACCGTGGGGCTCTCCAGCAAGCCTACACCGTGGGAGTCGTGTCCCCAGCCTCCTCTCCACAGCTGGAACCAGCCCTGTACTGGAACCAGTACAGCGGGCATGCAGCTGTGGCTTGTGGTGTTGCTGGCAGCACTGGGACGGGCCATCTTTCTGCCTTGTCAACCCCCTTCCCTCGTGCACCAAGATGATGTTTCTGCCTACAGAGAGAATGTCAGCAAATATTTTTAATAAGGAAACTTCACACCACTCCAACCCCTGCTCTTAGAAAAGAGCAGGCTATTTAAAACTAACACCAAAAAAAGAAACTGGCTAGAGACATTGAAAATTTTGGACAAAGCAATTATAGCCTCAGCAAGCTAGGAGATACCATGAGAAGGAGACAGCGATGAGAGGCACGTTACCGGGAGAGCTCTTGGGCCAGGGTTACTGCCCAGGGCTCCCAGCCAGGGTGGGACAGGCTCCGAGTCCCCCCAGCCTGGAGAGGAGGTGAAAACGCTGTGTGCTCCAAGCCCCCCAAATTCCCACAAGAGCAAGAAAGATGAAGCGAAGGAGAGCTATAACAGGATTAGCATATTTTAAACCCCTTTGACAGTTGCACGCTGTAGTGCATTTTATCTGCGCGAGATCGTGCAGCAGCTGAGTGCTTTACAGCTCCGGTCCCGGGGAGCAGGCATTATGCAGTGCTTCACTTGCAGCATCGCGCCAAATTTTACTGTCGCTGCAAAAACTTCCCCCCTGCCCCACAACCAGTTTCAGGACAATGGTCTTTATTTTGCAGAGTGATCTTGAAACATACACAGCGGTTTTTAGGGGCAGGATGAAAGCCTGATGTGACTCACGGGGGTGTTCTTAGGGGTGTTCCCGGGGCTGCCCTCCCCACCAGGAAAAGGCACGTCACAGGGCTGCCCCGTGCCCCGGGAGCTGCCGCCGGTGGCACAGGGGTGCTTGGCCAGGGGCACACGCCAAGGGTGACAGCCCCTGCCCTGGGCACAGCCACGGTCACCCTATGCTGCAGGTCCGAGCTCTCCGGTGGTTTCTTTGCATTGCCCACATCCATTTGATGCCTTGGAATTTTGGCTGGAATTTCTTGAGCCCCGCGGCTGCCCCGCGCAGCCCAGCGAACGCACCGCTCGCCCGACAGCGGGCTGGGGAGCCAGGCTGAGCCGCTGTGGCAGCGCGGAGGAGGCGGCAGCGCAGGAGCATCTTCCGCTGGGCTGGGGCCTCCTGCCTTCGCCACAACATTCATTTCAGCCTACAGCCTTTGGTATAAAGTATCATCAAATAATTTACAGTAGGTGTCAGCTGCAAGCTACAGCCAAAGACGAGGTTTATTTAAGATACCATGTGGATTGCCATACAAGATCCTGATGGATTATTCCTATCTGAGAATTTACAGATACTGCAGGAGCGTGGCCAACAATTTGGATTAGTTTAGATTAAACTCAGACTGGGTTGTTTTTTCTCCCTTAGGAAATCTCAGCCCTAGGTCTACGGACTTTTTTTAAAGGAAAGATATAGACAAAAACAACTTTTATGCTTTCCAGCAGGCACTTGAAGTACTTTTTCTATCAATCACCTTTGATATGTGGAGGCAGAAGTGTGAGTTACTTCATTAAGAGCACTCACACATAACTGGGTACATTTACATATTAATCAGACAGCTGAGCTGCTAATCTTTCTATCTTATGTGCATCCGTAACCATTAGTCAGAGCCAGAGTGCTGTTAAATACTCCAGGTACCAGCGAGCGCTCTAAAATCAAGATGAGTGCAGGTGACGGGGAAAAGCTCGTATTTACAGCGCTCCCGTAGAGCCGAGCACTGTTAGCTCCACAACAGTAACAGAAATACAAATATCTAACACCGGGAGCCTTAATCCAGCAGGAACCCTAAGTGAGGCAAGGCACTCCCACTGCCTAGAGGCTTTAGCAATTCCCGGGGGAAAAGCTGGTTCCAGTTCAGCCTTTTCCAGGCTTTTGGCCGGTGTCTGAGCGGCACCAGGCACCCTGGCAAGGTGCCGTGCCCAGGAGGTCCCCATGGGTGCCTGGAGCCAACAGAGCAGCTGATGAGGATTTCAACCTAACGCACCGCATGCACACGTGGGCTTATGAAAAATCAAAAGGTGCCAGTTTAGGTGTGTGCTTCTGTGCTCCCCCCTTCCCTGCCTTTCTGAAACACTGTTTTGTGAAACTCACCTGTGTGTAATGGTGCTGAGGGTCACTGCACGCCGCTGGTCACCCCGTCTGCCGCTTCTCTTTCTTTCTTTTTTGTTTTGGACAAGCTTCTTAAAAAAAGAAAGTCTGCAAGTAGTGTACCAGCTTAACGAAACTGACCTTTCCCTGGCCTGAAGCCTGGAGGCAAGGGAACCCTGGCCACCGCACCGCTCCCCCTCTCCCGGGGCCACACAAAACACCACGCAGTCCCGTCGGATGGGGAGGAACCAGGCTGATCTTTTATTTGTTCTAGCAAAGGGAATAAAGGAAGGCAGAGAAACAGCTTCCCTCCACCCCTGCCAGCCCAGGGCCCAGCGGGGCGGTGAGGGCACAGGGCTGTCCCCTCCCAGCCCTGTTATTGCCCCCAGGGCAGCAGCTGCCCGCACCAGCACCTTAACCGGGTGCTTGGGGGGGGGGGGTGGTGGTGGTGTCAGAGTCCAGCCCCAGTTCTTCTCACTGTCCTGAGTCTTTCACAAAGTCCAGCTGGTTTTCTGGACAAGATTTGGACCCTGGGTGAAGCAGTCGCAGCAAAAGGGGCTGAAGCAATGAGGAGAGTGTGGAAATTATGGTCCCAAGTCAGGAATTACTGAGATGACCAACTCACATGGAACTTGTTTGAGGATGCAGTGACTGTTGCTCGCTGTGGTGCACCCAGTACCCATATCAGGTACAGCACAGTAGTTGCTTTTTAATTTTGGTTTGGTTTTTCTTTTTTTTGTTTTACCTGTTCACTTACCAGTCCAGGGTCTGTAAATCCACGTCCTCAGCTCCCCAGCCCCCTCCCTCCTCCACCTCACACAGAGCTCTTGACACGGCTCGCATGGCACCAGGCTTTGAGCTACTGAATTAAATTGTCTTCATCCTCCAAGAGCAGAGCATCATGAGGTTTAAACTTTGGGCGAGAGCACACCATCTGCTCCTTAGCACAAGGCACCTCACACCCACCTTCGCCTCGAGCCCAGGCACCCAGCGGCAAGGGCGCAGGGCGAGCAGGGTGCAGGGGCAGCCGGTGCCCATCGGTTACACACCTAGGGCTGCAAATTAAAACAAAAGTCACAAACGTGCAATAATTGCCTTTGTCGAGGAAGTGATCTGTGGTATCACTTCCTCTTTGCAGAACTGTCACAGTTTACATTTCCTGGGCTTTAATTAAACAAAGGAAAAATAATGTGGGTGGCTGCAGCGATGACACGGGCTCTGCAGAGCTCTCTGATGTTCCCTGCTTTGGGGTTTCAAGTTCTTATTTGCCATTTTCTCCAGATTAAACAGACGGAAAGGTCAGCCAGATCCCCAGGAATGGCTTTGTGCTTTTGCCGTGAGACATCACCTGGGTTATCTGCAGCTCTCAGCGCTCAATATGGCACTGGGCTGCCTGCCCCCAGGTACAGTAACCCAGCTGCACCAGCAACACACTCAACCACCCCCCAGCACCTCTCCCATGTGTCCAAGCAGCACCACCCCACAGAGCAGACCCTCAGACCCCCACCAGCAAGCTCTCTGCAGTGCCCTCCCCACCGCCAGCCCAGCCAGGCAGGAGGGTGCCGAGGCACATGGGGACACACTGGAGGCCATGAGCCTCTGCACATGCTCTGCCACAGTTCTAGGCCCACAACCAAGAGGTTTTGCCAATGCTTTCGGTTCTTAGTGGAGAGCCTGAATGCCCTGCTGGTGCCGTTACAGCCCTACACACCCCAACTCGGCAGCTGAAGTTGTTAAACTCTCCTATCCTCACCCCATGGGAACAGGTGGATTTCGGAAACCACCAGAAATTCAGGCTCCTTTTCCAGAGACGCTGCAGATGGCAACGGTGCTTTACAGCCAATGGATCTCTCCTCCATCTTTCACTACTTTTTATAATGTCTTATTGATTGGTTTTGTCAAACTATTTAATTGATTGGGAGTATTTCCAGCCTCTGCAGTGTGGATGTTAATATTAAAGAGGAGATGAGGGGACACAGGCTTTGCAGTGGAGCTCAGCTGGAAACCCAGCCCTGGCTCAGTGGCCTTGATTGACCCAGGCCAAAAGTGCAAGAAGGGAGCTGGGACATACTAACACCCATGTCCGTATTTCTACCTTCCAGACAGAAGCACAAGAGCCCTCATCAAGCTGACTAAAATAAAGTCTTGGCCATGACCAGCCCTGTGGTGGGGATGCTTGAGGAAGAAGGGGAGTCTTGGCCACCACCGTTGTGGCTGGGGTACCTGGTAGGTGTCTGGGCAGTGGCAACACAAGGCCGTGGCCAGAAAAAACTAACAAACTCAACCTGCTTACCCCTGGAAAGGCCAGGAGGAGTTGCTGTGGTACGTGGCACTCACCCTGTGGCTGACACACTGTGCCTGGGCTCCCTTGCCCATCTGCTGCCCACCTTTCTCCTACGTGCAGGAGGACAGAAGGCAGCAAGCAGCCAGTGCTGGCACCACGTGTCCCAGCCTGGGACACTGCCTGTGCACCACAGAGCCAAAGACTCAAGGAGATGCAGGGAACCACCAGGAGGCTTTTGAAGCATCAGAGGCAAGCGCAGCTCTGCCACGGGACAGCCCAGCACCTGCTCAGCCGCCACCCAGGGATGCTCTCACTTGTGGCTGCTGGGTTAATTTGACGAAGAGGAATGGCGATTTCAGGGGAGGGACAATCACAGGCAGGGCGGGGAGGAGAAAGCCGTGAGATGGTGTGATGGGTCAGGCTGGGATGTCAGCAGAGCCAGGACCAGCTCTGAGCACTGCTCCAGCCTAAAGCATGATGTGTAGCCCCAGGGACAGTGCAGAGCAGTACATCCCATGAGCTGGGGCTTCTCATCCCCTCGCACCAAGGGTTTTTCCACCATCAGCTGTTTTATCCATGGTTTTACTCATGGACTCCCCCCTTGCCCCCCCCCTCCTCATTGCCAGGACCCCTGGCCACGTCACTCCCCCAGCTCAGGCAACGCAGGACCATGTGCAGCCTGGAACACCGGCAGCTCCCAGCGATGCAGGGCTGCCGACATGAAAACATGGTGAGGCTGCTGGACAAAATACCACCCTGACGTATTATCCTTACACACCTCACCCCTGCCATCTCCTGCTCTCACCACAGTGGCAGATGGATGCTCTACCTGCTGCATGGCCACTGCCCCGCAAGTCCCCCGCGTTCACCTGCCTTGCTTGAACCTCCCCACGAGTGCCAAGGGCAACCTGGGGCTCTGTTAGACACGAAGGTTCCCCCCTGGGACGCAGCCCAGTAAAGCCTGTTTGTCCAGCTTAAAACCAAGAGGAACGTGCCCAGGATGAGATGTCATTGCAGCTCACCTTTGGGTCAGGGTTATTTATTCTTCACATAGTTTTTAAAACTGACCTTTACAGTCTAGGTTTGACTTCTAGGATTTGCTTCTCCTGAGAGCACGTGAAAGAGAAACACCACAACAAATGTGGTGGGGCAAAACTTCCAGCTCCTGTGACACCAGACCACTGAAGTATGGTTACATTTATCACATTAACACAGGGGGAACATCTCTGCTCCTTTCAGAGCAGCGGCTGTAGGCATTACCATGGGGAAGAGCTGGTTAAACCAGAAAGGAGCACATATGATGTAGCAACTCCCGTTTCATACATGAATCATCAACAAATAAATAAAACCGACCATAAAAAGCACGACAAGCCCACTTTCTCCTGCAAACCTTCAGCTAGAAGGTTTTACATCTGCTGTGGTTTAGTTGTTTGGTTTAAGCAGTGGAAACAACCTGTCTTATGATGAACTGTGCCTCTTGCTGCTGCTTCATGCTAACAGCTTATAATGGCATCTCCTATAAAACCCAGGCTCACATCGCACTGCGGGTGTACCACGGGCTAAGCTAAATGCAGTCAACCAGCTGCTGGCCCTTCATCCTGCTCGCTCATGTCATGGGAAAACAACGCAGCTTGCTCCCAGCTGGACCCTCCAGCTGGGATTTGGTGGCCCTTTCCACCACCCAGCACAAACCCCCCTTTCCTGCAGAAAGGCGAAGCTCAGCCCCCCAGTTTCATTGAGGAAACCCCGATTTCCATCTCATTTCATCAGCTCATTGCAGCTGCAGGGATCGGTGCCCTCCTCCACCTGCCTGCCAGCCCCGGTGAGGTCCAGCACTCACCTGCAGGAAGGAAACGGAGTTATTTTTCAACCATTGCTAAGCGCAGTTATGAAATAACTTCCAAAAGCTCCTAGGCTCTGGTCTTACTGCTGCCCCCCCATTCTCAGTTTACATATATCAAATTAAATTTGCACTAACCATTGCTAGAATGGTGGATGAGGCTCTTTTTTTTTTCTTTTTATCAGGAAAGAACATACAGCCAGAAAATGCAGTGCCGAAGCCAGCTGTCCTTTAGGCAGCCGATTTCACAGATAAGTTACTCCCCAACTGCGCACAGTAAAGATCTGATCCTGCAAGTGGCCCCGTGGGGACACATCCCGCTCCTATGCGGAGCAGTGCCAGTACAGGACAAATCAATGTAATCCTACGGTGAACAAAACTCATCTTAACACACGCGTTTTTTAGCCTTGATTGAGCCTCTTGAAATCAATGGAAATATTTCCTTTGCCACGTGTCTCTGTATCATGCCGGTCCCTGTGGTTTACAGGGCAGTGCAGCAGGGTCCTCCCCTTTGGGCTGCACAAAGACACCCCTCCCTGTGCTCCAAAGGGTCTAACACTGGGTATTGCCCCCAGGGGCAGCAGCAGAGCTGCTTTCTCATTCAGCTCCCTTCTTCCACTTTCTCCAATTACTTATATAAAAGCTGCAACCTGCAACATCTCCTGTGGTTCCACCAAACCATGACTTTACCCATGGGGGAAGCGGACACAGCGCTCCTTTTTCCCCTCCAGCACCCATCCGTGCCCACAAGTGACTCAAAGCACTGAGAAAACAGCCCTTTATGGTCCGGGGGGGGTGGGGGGGTGGAAGGGCCCTGGGATGGGTGGGAGCCTGGGGTGCAGGCTCCTAGCTCAAGGCAAATGCAAGATTGTGGGGTTTACAACTTCTTCTTCATACTATAAACTAAGTTGAACTATACTGCATTACTGTACGTTACTACATTAGTTTTACTTAAATAATGAAAACTTAAACCCCAAAAGGAGGTTCCTCTTGCCACCTTTAATTTCTCAGCAGGGCAAAAAGCTTTGAGCCCTGACACAGAGCGCGGGCAAACCAAACCTTTCCAAAAGCTGCCAGCCAGCCTGGGCACGCGTGGGACTTCCCCAGAAAGCAGAGGGCCATGTCCCCGGCTGTACCCCCTGCCAGATTTCAGCAGAGAAAGAACCACTTTGTGACATGCAGAAAAATGTGATTTTTGCCCCTTCTAGAGCCTAGCTGAAGCAGCTCGTGGTGCAGGCAGTGCAGAAGCATTCTCACCTTTGGGAGGGGGCAGCTGGGCAGAGGCACTGCCGAGCCTCACAGCCCCCATCGCAGCCCCACGAGCAATGGGTTGCCAGCAAGGATCCTGCTAAGTTCCTAACGGGATGAATATCTAAAAAAAATACAAACAAAATAGATCACTGAACAGATTTCCAAGCCCTGGGCTCCATCTCATCTTGTTCAAAGTCCCTGTGCAGTTTGGGAGGGGGGGAACGGTGGGGTCTGCAGGGCCCCCCTGGCTGGAGGTGCTCCTTGGCAGAGTGCTAGCAGCCCCAGAGCTATTTTTGTTTGCTTCGAAAAACACAAGCCCAGAAAAAGCTGCGAGCCTCAGGGCCACAAAGGCATGGCAAGGGAGGGCTGCGGGGGCTCCAGGGCAGGCAGGAACTGAACAGAGCAGCAGCTTCCTTCTCGGCTGTTACCCAGGGAAGACCTGGATGTGGGCAGCAACGCGGGGACTTGTCTTCTCTTTGTCCCTCGTACAGCTCCTTGAAGGAAGAGTACGAAAGGGCTGAGCTGCAGCTCCTAAGGGAAGGGCAGGCGGAATAAATAAATAGAGGGATTAAGAAGAGTTGAACTGTTTTTTTCCCCTCCATCATCTTGCACTCCAAACATAAATAAGTTAAAGATGCTAATAATAGACTTCAGTACTTGCAAACACCTTCAGAAAGTTCGGGGGGAGGACGGCACAGCTGCTGGGCTGCTCTGGGCAGAGGGCTCAGGGTTGCTGCTGCTGTACCCAGACACTCCTTATCCCTCCATGCATGCTCTGATGGCAGCTGATGTTGCACCGTGCCTAAAATATTTCAAATGGCCAAGCCACCCCGCATGTCTTGGCAGGGAACAAGGAGCCTGCAGCACTGCAGATATATCATGCCACTAGTTCCAGGCCATTTCTATAAATAAGCTTTTTCTCTACAAACATCTCTCAGCAGCGCTGAAGCCAAACCTCTTCCTAGCACCTGACCTCTCCTTTTTGGAGCCAGTCCCTCTGCTTCCCTAGAAAGTACTCCCCTGGGTTAAAAGCCAGTTCTCCCCAAATACAGCTGTTGTGGGAGCTGGGGGCAGCCTGGGCAGGAGTTCTTCCTTGAACCCCGTGAGCCCATCCCCCAGCACCTGGCCTGTGGCACGGTCACACACCGTGAGCTGAAATGAGCTTTAGGGATGTTTCCGTGGGAGAGGGACCGCTACCACAGGTCTCCTCGGGCCAATTTTACCACCTTCCCCAGCACCAGCAGAGAAACGAAGCCCATTTGGGGGGACAACAGGACCGCCCCAGCGCTGCTGCCCCCCTTGCTTTGGCATTGTTGGTCTCGGATCCTACACAGGCTCCGCTTGCGAATCCCCCCCACGCTGGACACCCCTCTCCAGGGGGCAAGGAGCCAAAGTAGGGCAGGGCAGGGGTGCAGGCAGCAGGGTCTGTGCCCCCTCCTCCTCTGCCCCAGCTGCCTAAGGCAGCTCAGCAGGCAGCATGCCCAACGGCCGCACAGGAGGCGAAGCTCTCGCCCGGGGAGGTCCGTGTGTTCGCTGCCTCCTTCCTTGCCCACCGGCTCCCTCAGCAGCGAGCCGAGCCTCCTCCTCTCCCTGGGACACAGACATGCGGATTTACCACCAAGCAGCACCTCGTGCAGTGTCAGATTTATACAGTCTGAATCCTTATTTACACTTCAATTTTGTCACTGCTCGCACACAAACACAAATCACGTTGCTTTCCCAAGACGCTCTCGCCAGCAAGACTGCACATGTTTTCTCCTCTGGCATTTAAGGGTGGCGTACAGCCATGCTAGCAGCTAGATATTAAAAATAAATAAATTGGGGAAAAAACGGGAGCTAACAGCTCTGATTGAAGATGAACAGGTATTTGGATTTTCAAAGAGATAACACTTCGACTTAAGCACACAAACGACTAATCGCATTTATAAGACTGTTCATCTGCTTTGCACTTGAATTAGATGATGCACTTTTAAAAACCCATCCCCAGGTAGTTCTGGGCCTTTTTGGAGAGCTGGTATAAAAGCACCAGACAGACGTGAGTCACGTGCCAAGCGATGAAATGCAGTAATCACTCACCGAGTGTCATCTCTCGCGCCTGGTGCTTTGAACACAGTTTGAAACAGAAATGCAAATAAGCTATTTTTTATTAGTGACCCAGCTCAAACCACTTCAGTTTGATCGCAAAGATGCAGCGTGAGCAGTTCCCCAGAATAAACATTTGCTCAGGTGCCTGAAAGGCTGCAGAATGCCACAGCAAGAAGGAAACATTTTTCCCCTGAAAAAAATAATCTATTTTCTTCCTCCCCCTCCCAGAACTATCAGGAAAGGCCGTGAAATCTCTCCACAGACTTTCCCCTCAAACCCAGAGGGCTGGGGGGGTTGCCTCGCTGGCCAGCAGTGCCCCATACTCACATCCAGGATCCAGGGCACAAAAAGCAGGACAGATGTCTGCGGTGGACCATGCGGGATGGACAGATGGACACAGCCCAGCTTGGCAGAGTGCGAGTGTCAGGGGGTACGCAGTGGGGACCATCTGCCACCCCCACCAAATACTGTGCCCCAGGGACAGCACCTTCCAGCCTGACCCGCTCAAAGCCTTTCTTCCACCAACCCACAGCCCCTTTCTTAGGAGGGGGCGTAAATCCTTTATCTCACCTCCCATGGGGCAGGTTGGAAATAGAGGGCTGCGGGCTGGGTGGTGGTCCTCGTGTCACCAGGCACACAGCCCTGGGCCGGCTGCAGGAGCACTACGGGGCCCTCACCCAGCTGGGGCAGCTCCTGGGGCTGCAGGGATGCTGCTGGGGAGAGAAAACACTACCCTGCCCCCCAACAGAGGCACGCCTAACTGCTGGGCTGGAGGTGCTTTGCTAAATCAAATTTAAATCATCTCATTTCTTTCTTAAGAAGAAGAAAAAAAAAAGCTGTTCTTGTTATTAGGGTTTTGGGTTTTTTCTTTTTTCCTTGTACCTGAAGGAAGCAGCAGCACCATCAGCATGGAGGAGTCAAGCCTCTTCTGCACTCGCAGCATGTGGATTGGGGCCGAGGCACTTGTATTCTGCAGAACAAACCTCTGATCTGTGCTAATCTATGGTCTGTGCTGCTTGGAGGAAACATCCACCACTCCCGTCATCACCTGGGGCTCCCATACTCCCATACTTGCATTTTAAGCAGATCAATACCACCTGCCAATGCCACAGCGATAAGGTCTCCTCGGCTCCTGGCAGTTTGCAGAGCTCGTTAAGGTGTCAGGGTTGCGCAGAGGCCACCCGTGCCTACATGGAAGAGCAAAGGGGACAGCAGGAGCCAAGAGACCCTGCAAGGAGGGGAGACCAGGCCCCTCCTGCTGCCAGCCCTGCACGCCAGAGCTCTGGTTTCCACCCCGGTCTCAGCTGCCTGCCCACAGTTGCTTTGCTGTGGGCTTGGGGCCACCTGCAACCACTGCCCATCGCCATGCGGCAGCAGTGCCGGGGACCCCCAAGGAACAGCTCCACATGCGTGGGGAACCCCAAACCAGCCACGGTGGCTCACAGGAGGGACCATGCCCATGGGTGCTGCAACCCCAGCAAACACGTCCAGCACTGGGGGAAGGGCTGAGCGTCCACCTGTGGGGTCACCCCACGCTCGGGGGCTGCCAGTCAGGAGCGGAGCCGGAGCCTGGCCCCTTCGCTGGGCAAGCTTTTTGCTCGCCCGCTGGGGTTTGCACCAAGACCCACAAGCAGGGAGGACGGGGCCCCTCTTGCTCATCTGGTGCATCGGGATGTTGTGATGGGAGCGCTTCAGAAGCTGCAAGACCAGCCGTGATGAGCCAGAGGACGCCGACCCAGCCTAAGGGGTCCCTCGCGCAGGCGGAGCTGCCTTCCCTGCCCTCACCTACCCGAGCAGGGCTCCCGCTGGCTCAGCGCCACTGATCAGGATTCTGCCGGCTTTTTGCCTTCCGCGCAGCTCTGCGGCTTCCTCTTCCCTTCCATTTTAGTGACTTCAGATTTTCCACCCAACACTGAAGTTCCCTTCAAAGCCCAGATTTTATAAAGCAGCACCAGCAGCTTCCTCCTCAATCACATCTCCCTCCACTTGCTAGCCGGTTCGTTTTCCTCAACGGCTTCTTTTCCTGGGACATGTGCAGGTCCATCTAACTGCCTGATAAATTTCCCTTGGTTTCCCTCTTTTTTTTTTTTTTTTTCCTTCCCCTAATCTGTATCTCACTTGGTTCCCATCCCTTCTCCACTTCCAGGTCCGTGCCCCGGAACACAAGAGACTCCAGCTCACTGTGACAGCACAGCCCAGCCCACAGCTCGCCCCATGATGGCACATTTCCTATCACCTTGGCTTTGCAGGTGGACGCCCTGTGTATATAAATATATATGTGTGTGTGTGTATATATTAAACAAACACACTCACCCCACCTTCATTTATGGATGCCAAGGCGAACACAGAGCTCTGCTGTGCTGCAGAAAACCAGCAAAATGGAGACCAAAGGCTCCTAAATGAACTAACCCAACTGGAGGTGAATGTGCTACTGTCCCTCGTCTCAGCCCGTTTCTTGTCCACCTGTCCCGAGGACGTCACTGCCTCTGGGCTAGGTGGGCTCCCAGAAGTTGGGAAGCCACTAGCGGGGTGCTGTGGCAGCTCCTCCTGTCCGTGAAGGGCACTCGGCACCATTGCTGGACACTGCTTTTGTACGGATGTGCCCGGATATCATGAAATAAACCCCCAATGTAGCATGTCTGTTCCACTCGGCCGTGAGACTGCATTATTCAGATATACATACGCAGCACTTGTGCAAGAGGAAAGTTGATTTTAGTTTGCACGTAAACTTCTAAAAAGTTGCAGAAGGTGGTCTTTTGTGAAAGAGATGATTAGGAAATGACCCTTTAGGTGAGAGGCTCCATGTGGCTTCCATCAGCTTTGCAGAGAATCACGAACTTCACCAATACCACAAGATACCATCAAGATTCCAGCAACTTTATCCAATGGCTTAGACACCATTCTGGCACCGGAGAAGACGTCTGTAGTCAGACACCTGCTCGGCCATCCCCACAGCTCAGCCTTCTGTTGAGCAGTTGCAGTGACAGTGGATCACATTTTTGCTAAAATTCAACTTTGGAGCGTATGAAGCAGCCGACATCACCCGCTGGGCAAGGACCCGTCCCTCTCCCCGTGGGAGCCTCCGGCTGTTCACACGCAGTCCCCACGCAGAATTGTGACCCGGTGTCAGACAGGACAGCACCAGCCCTGCCGGCTGCTCAGGCAGCTGACAAATCCATCCCTGGGAGACGTTCGAGCCCTCCCCATGCCCAGCGCCTCCCCCTGCTGCACCCTGAGCCCTGCAGAACCTCTCACACCCCGCTGGGAGAAACTGCCCTGCTTAACACACGGCACCGTGCCGAGCAAGCTACGCAGGAGCCTCTCCACCTCCGAATTTGATGTAATGGGGCGGTGAGAATCCATCTCTAGAGAAAGCTGCCACACAAACCCTCCTAGAGCACCACCACCGTCTTGCACAACCTTCCAAGGCGGGCAATGAGCAGCAGCTCAAAACCCCTCCAGCCAGCCCCAGTGCGACCCACCGGCAGAGCCAGCCTCTCCTGGGCAGCAGACACTCTCCTGGGCCCCCGTTCCTGCTGCTGACCAAGAGGACACCCCCTCCCACAGCTCCCCCGCCGCCCCCGGTCCCTCTCCCGCAGCCCGCTCTCTCCTCCCCGGCTCCCCGGGCAGACCCCCAGCTCCGCACCGGCCCCGGGGGCATGCGGGGACTGCGCCACCAGCCACAACACCCCACGCAGCGGCACCGAAGAGATGATGTCAAACGTAAATCAGGCTCACAGAGCCAGTTACATGAAGTATGAAATGGAGGCAAAGAAAACCGAGTCATCCCAGGTTTTACGAGCACTCCTCCAGAAAGAAGAGGGTTTTGCCCCCCCATCCTCCAGCATTTCTTTTTACCGCCGTAATGATGCCTCGCTGATTGGAAGAAGAGCCAGCAGAGTTTTAGCCTGGCTTAAAACAAATCCGTCTACAGCACAAGGAGATTTCGACTACCACTGAGGGTGGAGACAGAAACATTAATTATTTAGTGGAAAGCACGTCAAATTTGACAGACCCCAAATTCCTTTTTAAATGACACTGATTAGTCCTAATTGATGCAGGAGTCAGCATTACCTAGATCCTGACACCAGCTCAGGAGCTGGCTGTGAAGTCAAATAAATTCCAGTTGAAAACTATTCAAATTTTAAATAAAAATTGTGGGAGGTTTTTTTGTCTTTCGCTATGCCAAGAACACATTTGAAAATTAATTGTGCAAACGTCTAACGAGTTAGGAAACCATTACAATTTTAGGAGAAAAAAGGCTGAAGTAAGGCAGCAGAAGAGTCAAGGACAGCACTTTGGATAGGCTGCTGGTTTCACACCCAAGGCTGAAAAGAGCTGATTAGGTTAGCTGCTCTTAATGAAATGATATACCTGTATATCTCGGTATATCTTAAGTCATCATCTAAAATATGGCAGCAGCCACGTAGTTTCTCGTGTTACGGTTTCGATGCTTTTACTGGTATCCCCTTCCCAGTGCCTGCTGCTTTGAGATGCCACTGCCCGGGCCAAGGCGCCGGGTGCCGGTGGGGAGGGCGGGCGCCCCCCAGCCCTGCAAGGCACCTACCCCACTGCCGAGTCAGGCAACCCCCAAAAGGGTGGGGGGAAAACCAAACCAAACAAACAAAACCACCTCCAACACAAACAAACAAACGAAAGAGAGAAAAAAACCCACCAAAACCCCACAACCACTATTTTCCAGGCCCAAAAAAATTTACAGCCATGAAAAAAAATCCATTCAGGAGAGAGACTTAATGAAAAAAGAAATTTGGGGAAACTATGGGAATTTGGATGACTGGCTTTGGGGGAACTTAAATCGTAGATTCCTGCTGAACACGCTTGAGATCTTTGAATTGATTTTTCTTTCTAGCTGAGGGGCTGCCGAGAGGACACAGTAAAGCCATGCTAGCAGAGAAAGCACAGTCCAAGGGAGGCTGATGCACATCCCTTTTTCCTGATGATTCTTGAAGAACATCTTCCTAAAGCCCCAACTAGAGACGCTCCACTATGGTGGGGACCTCCTGTTTTAGCTGTTACCTTGAGAAGGGCCCCACAGGGGAAACGGGGAAGAGAGAGGGGTCTCTGGGATGGACATGGAACAGCCAACTTTGACAGCAGTCGGACCCCACGGATCCCTGGTAACGTATGTTTACAGGGACGTGACACAATCCCCAACACCCTCCCCAGGAGGCATTATGGTGGGCATGGTTCGAGCCTCTCGAGGGAGCCCTGCTGGTGGCCGTGCAGCTCTTGAAAGCCAGCACGATGGCCATGCCACCGCAGCAGACCACTTTACGCTGCGGCAGCACAATGCACCCTGACTTACACTTCTGGGCTGTTTTGCGTCCTAGAATAAATCTAGCTCCATTTATGCTGCACTTAAGCCTGAACAAAAAGTATTCTCTTCCCCAGATTTCTGGCCAAACCAAAGCACAAACCAAAGTCCTCTCCCCAGGAGCCGAACATCACCTACCTGACCCCTCTTCTCCAGTGGCAAGTACAGCAGTCTCCACCACAGTGATGTTCCAGCACTTAAAACATACTTCCCATTACACATCTAAATCTGAACATCTGTAAATCACATCCTGACAGCACTGAAAAGTACGACTTGTTCTAAAGTTCCTTGGCCACTAAAACCACGCGAACATCTCCTGTTTTACCCTTCTGCTCTGCCAGCTCCTTTATTTCTACGAGAGGCTCCTGTCATTTAGTACTTCCCCAACATACTAATACAGCCCATTTTAACCTCGCAATTCCCTTCAGCTCCACAAACACTTGCCATTTCGTTCGCTGAGGCAAAGGTGATGCTCTGCCAGCCGACAGGTGGAAGCCTCTGCAGAGGGAGACCACGGGAGAGAAGCGCATCAAGCACTCCCGTGGGGAGTGGCAGCACCCCTGAGACCGGCCAGACCCACACACACCGTGCACCCCGCCACGGTGCCCCCCCGGGGCTCAGGGGACACAGGGAAGGACAAAGTCCACACGCACAGGCTGTGAAACACGATGGCAAAGCCTCAGCCCTGCTCCCACACCACCAGCCCTGAAGTATCCTTCAAGGTTATTTCCTTCATCACCATTACCCTTCTCTGGGAAAACCCTTGTTAATCCATTTTATCTTCACCCTGAAGTGGCTTATCGTGACCTCCTTTCCACTGAAAAAGATGTAATTTTTTTTGTTACCGTAAAGCAACAAGAACTGCTCTACTTATTTGTACATTCTTGCAGAGCTCATGAAGATCTGCGGGTGCAAAGTGGTAGGGGGATGGGGAAAAAAAAATAGCATGTGGGGAAGGGGTGTGGGGGATGTGGAACAGCCACCAAGCCCAAATCCAAAGCCCTTATCCCAGGCTGCAGGGCCCCAAAGCCGGCACGGCCGCAGCGCTCGGGGCATCACGTCCATCCTCGCCCACAGGGACCAGCCACACCGCGCCTGGCGCTCACAGCCATCGGAGCTAAGTGGAAATATCTGAAAGCAAAAAAGATGGTTTAATACAATTTAGTCTCCCCCTGCTCACTAGCCCAGGGGAAGGAGTGCCTGCAGGCTGGGGGGGGGGGGCCGTGCGTCCGAGCAGCGGGTCTCTGCTCGTGCAAACCCAGCAACCCAACCCGCACACACGGATGTAAACACTCCCCCAAGGAGCGATACATTAATCCACTGTACAGTGAAACACATTTGCCTCGTAACTCTGGAAACACCTGCCGAGAGCTGGCCAAATGTAAGAACGTTTCATCCTGGCGGAAGGAGATTAAAGACGATTTTCCATTTCCTCAGGGCAGCCCGCCTGGCCGTGGCCTGGGGTGCCTCAGGTGCCGGGCCCCCAGTTCAAGGGGACACGAGGAGCTGGGACAGCCCAGTGGCAGCTGGAGAGGGCCACGGCAGAGGGCACATGGCCAGCTGGGAGGGGACAACCTCCCCAGCACACCAGTGCCGGCACTGGGGGGTCTGGGACAGCGCTGGGGCTGCGGGAGCTCAGCAAGGACACACACAGAGGTGCTGAGCCCCGGGGGCAGCGCGGTCACTGCCACCCCTCGCAGCCTCGGCCACACAAAACATAGAGCATTTCAACCAGCTTCAGACCTTCAGGGGGATGCTGGAGCAGAGGACCTCTACAGATCCTCTCCAGTCAGTATTTCTATGGTTCTACAATCTTATAATAAGCAGGCTGGAAGTTGTAACAAACATTTTGTTGTTGCTTTAATGACATTTTGGGTGTAATCGACAAATACTTGCTGATTTCCCTCGATCAGGTTGGAGACTGGGGGCTGTCTTAAAAGCCTCAAGCTCTCTGCTAATACGCAGGTTATCTTCACTCGGCAATGTGTTAGGTGCCAAGAGCTATACTGATCCAGTGTTAAAAACCCTTGGTTCTCCAAAGAGGAGATACATATATTTAAAAAAAAAACAAACAACAAACAAAACAAAACAAAACAAAAAACCCACTACACAAAACCAAACCAATACACTACAGACCAAAGATAACTAGAAAAGCTCCCTGTATTTCAGAAGGGTGGCAGAAAAAAAAATACCTCTATCTCAGCCAGGGATAGCAGCACCAGAAATAGAAGTAACTGCAAAAACACCCAATATTTGAACAAATCAAAGAGGCCAAATCCAATTAATAAGTTACCACAAATTATCTATCCAGATCTGATTCTCACACAAAGTCCAGGAAATCTCACCCTTAAGTGCTACAGTACTAGACTGACAACAGAATTAATATTTTAATCTGACATTTGCAAAAGCTACAAGGCATCACTTTAAAATATTATACTGATTTCAGCTGCACAGCATTACCAGCTTGAGCTCTACTTTGCATAATTGCGAGCACCGTCCTTTGAAAGCAGAAGGCACCGTCATCAGCTGTACCACGAACATCAGTTTACTTAACAGCACGTACCCACCCTGACAGACAAGGCTGCGCTCCCCCCAGCATCGAGCCCGAATTCCTGGCACATACCCCCTCCCCTGTACTTAAAACTGCCTGGAAAAGGGCTATCGTTGCAAGAAAGAATCACTGTTCCTAATTTTAGAAAATAACCATCCTGCCTGAAGGCTGCAGGTGGAAGGTGGGTCGGGACCTGCCACCTCCAAGCCCCGCACTCCTGCCCACCCTCCATCACCTGCACAGCACCAGCCTGGGTCGCCCCCCGGGCCAGCCGTGGTACGCCAGGGCTTCTCAATTCATGTGTGGAGCATTAAAGCTGTGACATTTCCAGTCCTCCTATCTCAGAAGGACTGATTCAGAAAGTAGGAATGATTTACAGCCACCAAGTTTTTAAAAAAAAAAAGACATCTTGGGTAAAACATCAGCTGCATCCACATCCCCACTCGTCCCCCCAGCAAGCCCTCCAGGAGCAAGAAGCACACTTCACGCTGATGCATCAGATTTTTTATTCCTCGAATACAATGCTCTGAAAGCCTCGGCCCAAAACCAGGCTGGTTTATTCTCTAACATTTTTCTGATAAAAAAATGAACCCAGCCCCTCCCCAGGTGGGCGAGACACGAGCGCATGCGCCCAGCTCAAGCTGGCCACCCTTCTCGGTGGAGTCAGAAGGTGACTGACCCAGGGCTACAGGGCTGGCAAGGCCACTGGCCGCTTGGTGACAGGCTAACGCAGGAACAGGAACGAGCCCACCCTTCGGAGAGGAGATGGGCACCATGTCTGACGGCACGTGGCTGGCAGCACCCCAGAAGGAACCCCGCTGTGGTCAGGCTGTCAGCCAGGGCCCGGCACACGGACTGGTCAGAGCATCTCATCCTCCAGATCCGTGTTACCCTGGTGTAAGCTACATCCCGAGCTGTGATTTGTGCGTACGTCACGCTTGGGTTTTGTAGAACAGGAATAGTTATCCACCTGCAAGAGCCATCCTGCCAAGTTACTACATTTTGATGATGCATCGCAGAGTGGTGGGGTTTGGCTCTATGGACCACTCCACACATCATTTTATTTCTGGTAAATGAGTAAGAGATGAACAGCAAATTAAATTAATAACAAAACAAGCAAAAAAAAAATATCTGACTTTCCTCACAGGCATGGATTTAAGAAAAGTCTAAAAGACAAGACTTTTGTACTTTAATATTGGATCAAGTGACCCAACTCTAATACTGTTAACTAAAGGAACAGCATGTCAAGAGACGTTGCTTCTAAACCATCTAAATCCAGAAAACCTGTGGATCTGTCACAACCCGTGGCAGATCAGTAGTGTGCCACAACAAACAACCTGTTCCCTTTGGTTAACAACACAAATCCCAGGAAAAGGAAGGTAAAGCAAACAGCTGCGCTCGCGCCCTTGGCAGTCTCTCTCTTCTACAGGGCGTCCCTTCTTTCTGTCAGATCTACAAATCCAGCCCAGGTGAGCTAGAGAACTACTGAAGTTAAAAGTTGTTCTGAAGTAGAAGATGAAGTGTTGCAAGGGTTTTAAAAAAAAAATAATAAAAAAAAAAAACTGAGAGAGAATTTGTAATGAAAGCAACTTTAAATAGAACATCTGTTCCTTTTAGTTTCATGGCACTTCAAACCAAGCTGCTTTCATCAAGTACAAGCTATTGATATGAGGAAGAGGGGAAAAAAAAAAGTTCCTAAACAAGGAAAACTACTGATAGTCCAAATCTGCAGGCTTCTCCAGTTACAAGCATTTACACAATATGCCCTTAAACCATAACGCTATCAGTACCTCAGACAGGATGGAACTGACAAGACAGCATTTTTACTGACAAAAGCCACTTCCCTAATCCACGCTAGGTTTCACAGAGCGCTTCAATTCCTGGCTGTAATGGAAGACTTCAGTTAAAAAACCGCTCCCCCCGCCTCACCCCCCAAAATATCCGCTTTTCAAGATTCAAAAGATTATAAGCCAGCAACAGAAATAATGAAAAGACGAGTTTTGTCAGTTGATAAGTAAGAACAGTTGTGTAAAAGACAGCTCGGTATTTTAAGAAAAATACAAAGAACAGGGAAAATGTAAGATATGCCACATCTTTAAGTGCTGTTGTGCATGATATGAAAAACAAGTGGATGTGGTCTGCTTTTTTGCTTTTGGTGGAGTTCAGCAGGCTCAAAAGAAAACAATATAAAGCAGTGAAGAGAGTGCGTTAAGAGATCTGCACGTACGTCACTCAAGAACTGTGGTTTAACTGCTATTTAAATAGCAACAGCAAATTGCGTGGCTTCCTGGAATGGCCATATGGCGCGGTAAGGAAGAGGTTTCACGTGGAGCTGCCACCACCGCGCTCAAAGGCTGAAGCACGATCAGATCCTCAGGCTGAGCAGCGCCAGACCCGAACGTGGAGAAGGTGCTGTCGCGCGCGCCCCAGCTCCGAGCCAACCAAACCTACTACAGCTCGCACCAACCAGGGCACGGTGCTCATGCAGTTCCCAAGGAACCACCACCTTACAACGCCTGCAGACAGATGCTGGAGGCAATTTTGAGAGCAAGGTACACAGAAAAGTCAAGGTCAAACCTACTGGATGGGCAGTCTAGAGAAGGGCTAAATACGCACAAGGATACCGTCCCTGCTACAGTTCTGACATGTAAATCATAACATTAGCATCCAGAAAAAAAGGGAGAAAAAAAAATTGAAGGGGAAAATAAGTTTCTCAAAGGCACTCTTAAAGAATGGAAATAAACGCAACACTGGTCACTTAGAGAGCATTCTAGGCATGGCCCCAGCTCACAAATTTGAAACAAACCGCTGCGGATCACACTGATCTGACCTGGCACTACCCGCCCTGACTCAAAACAAACTGTCACCAAACTAGTTTCTCCAAAACCTTGTTGCAGGACCTGAATGCTTTCATGAAATAACTACACCAACTTCACATCTCCTTCCTAATTTGAGATGTTCCAGGACCCCTAGAGGCTCTACTATTTATAGTTGACTGTATTAATTGTATTTGAATAGCTTTTCTAAAAGTGTTGAATTCAAGCTGTTACCAAAAAAACCCCAAATGTCACTCTTGAAACTAGTAACGGCAGCTTCTTCTTTGACAAAAATAGTTAATATAGGCAAAATATGATGGCCTTTCCTCCTCTTCTCCCATCAAGAAGACTTTCAGAAAAGCTTGGCAGAAATTACACCATCATTTTGGGCAACAGGACTGCATTCTGAAGAACTGTCCATATTTTCTAGAACCGTGAAGTTTTCCTCTGGGGTTCTGTCAGCCATCCATCCAATCACTTTAACATACTTTGGATTTTTTTTCTGGGCATGGTTATGGCTTCTTACCACTGTATGACACTGATTTATATCTATAAAATCTGGCAATAGCTAATTAAAAAAAAAAAGCAACTGAACTTCCAGTTGGAAGGCACTCATTTACAAAATCTGTAACGACTCAAAGTCTAGCTATTAAAAACCTCTAAGAAATACAAAAATTAAGATTTAATCACAGAAACACATTCAAGAAGGCTCAGCAACATGAAGGAGGAATGCAGGAGAGAAAGACCAGTGAGGAAAATGACAGGCACAGCTGAGACCAAATTGTTACTTTTTAATCAAATTATTAATAGTATTGTCCTACATTACCTTGTTTTCCAAGTTACGTGCCATCACCCACCTCCATCACAGGTATGATCCCTTGCGTATGCCAATAAATATCAGAAATTAAACAATTTCAATGCTAGAGCTTGATTAGGATTACGGAAAATGAGGGAATGGCCTAAGCTGCATTTCAGTATTATAAACTGATTAAAGAAAACTAAATTAAAGCAGTTAAGAAGGAACAAGTATAATTCGTTTTAAAAAAACAATGAGCGTTTTACCAAAAGAATTCTGAAGCACAAATTGACAGTTTTGACAAATGCTTCAAAGAATGAACAAGCCCATGACATTCATCAGGCTATTAAAAAAAAAAAAAAAATTAACAAGGTAGCTATAAGTTGAAAAGCAGCAAAACACTACTGTGAATCACAGCATCTCAAAAAACTCACTAGACTTTTTATGGGTAGGAAGTGAAAGTTTAACAGTATCAGTATCCTGCAATCCCATGCTAGTGCAAGTGCTTGTGTAAATTACCAGGAAAAGAGATCAGTAATTTTTAAAGAGGCAATTATTTAGTTATACTGAGATCAGGGCTGAGGATTTACTGGTTCTACCAAGCTACAGGAATCCGGCACCACACCGTCCAAAGGGAAACAAACAAACAAACAAACAGCAATCACTAACTTACATATTGTCTTTGGTTGTTTAATATCAAGAAATACTTTTTACAGAATATGTGAAGACTATTCCTTTGAATTTCATTCTGTGTCAGTATCTTCTCTGTGGCCTCTTTGGTAACCTAGAGGACAGGCTTTACTTTCTCAGAATTGTTTGTTGTTTTCTACATTTTTATCACGTATCTCTTCAAAACTCAAATTTCTTTCATTTACAGGCTTTTGTACCAAAACGGTATAACTAGAACAGACTTTACATTGTATAGTGAAGGTATTTTTCTTGTGTTATAAACTTAGAACCTACTAAAACCATTTTCCACAAGATACTATTGAACTTACAGCAGGATTTAGAGACAGGAATGAACATTTGTTGTAGTAGTAGTAGTAATAATAATTATGATAATAATAATAATAATAAACAACCCATCCAAAGTTACATTAGCAAGGATCAGAAGTATTATCGAGACAATTTTAAAATGACTCCTTTACAAAGCCTTGTAACAGAAAAGAGTTTTCAAGCCACAGCCAGAGCTGCTCAGTAGTTGAAGAGAGGGGAGTGGGAGGGGAAGAGATGTTTAGGGGTTTTCCCCTCATTTCCTTGCTGTCTTGCCAATTAAGCTTAGAATGTTTATCAGGTGCATGATAAGGTAAGAAATGGGAAGTAGCATACACTTTCAGTGGTATTTCAAATGGACTATATACAGTACCTCCAACGTCTGAATCAAAAGCATTCTGAATAATGTCAGTTAAAAGTTAATAGGAAAATGAAACCAACAGAAAGGCTATTGATACACCTTTAAAAAACGTAACACAAAAATAATTAACCATTGATTTCTTGGCATGTAAAAGTTCTATACAAATTTTAAAAATTTTATTTGCAGGTACTAACCTCTTGAAAAGCTCACTCTGTATTTACACTAATTCTTTAACAAGTTTATCTCAAATTAAAGCATATGTAAAACAATCATGATTGCATTAAGTTTTCTACTTTAAATTATTACCCAATTAGTGCTTTATTCACATTTTAAAAACTTGTACAATTTATTACAAATATAAAACAGTGCAGTTTTTCATACATTATCCCAACTCTGAGACAAACACTTAAAAGACATGGAAAAAGATTTTGATTTCTATAAACATAACATTTGCATTACTCATACCCCCTTCTTCACTGTCCTCCCCTAACCCCGATTTAAAAAGATCAAACATACAACATACTGTAGGTTTATTTTTATTCAAAAAGTTACTGTCTCAAGACATAAATACAAATCAGAAAACAGTACAATTAGGACAATAGAATGTGGAGGACAACAGGTTAAGGTAAATATATAAAACATTTTTAGCTGGTTGAAAACAAAGCTGTAAGAACTGCTTTCACAAAGAAACACTCCTTCAAGAGTAAGAAAAATCAACTTAAGTTTAAAATCATATATACAGTCCTCTCAGCAGTTCTATTAAATGCAGTGGTGTGAAAAACAATATAGGCAGTACTTTTAGACATGAGAGTATTTATTTATGTAAAATGAGTTAGGCAGATCTAGTTTTGAGTTTGTTGTTACCCCATGACTTAGTAAAATAATTATATTTTATCATGATCCTTTAGATAATCTATGGTTTTTGGCTACCACAGCCGAATGTTTAATTTCCGAGTCTAAAAACAGGAAGCCTTTTTGTATTCACCCATTTGGGGAGATTCTTGTATTGCAAGCATATTAAGGCATGGAATGATTAAAATAATATACCTCAAGAACTGAGAGACAACTGACAAAAAATATACATATGTAATATAAGTTAATATTTCCTTTAAAATGATGTCTAGCTGCCTAAGCCTTGCAAAATGAGTCAATGTCAAAATGGCATAGATCCACTTTCTGTTTTAGACCAAATTTAATTTATTTGTGAATGGACACAAAATGAAGTTTAAAGCTTAGCTTTCAAAGAATATTATGGGTTGTTTATGAATTTCTATTATCCAATCTAATTTACATACAGAGGAAATGTACTGTAACCTGTTAGAAGTATCTTTAACCTGAAGACTGCTTGCAAAGACAGATAGATAAAACAATATAAAATACAAATTTAAAAATCATTTTTAAAGCATGAATTCTCATGCTCTTCTATTTTTAAACATTGTTAAACTTTCAATATATTTCTGAAACCTCATAATTTTAAGTTGGAATTTAAAAGTAAGAAAAAACTAAACAAACTGCGCAATTATAAAATCAGCACCAATTTATATATATATATAATTTTATTTAAAATTTAGATCCCTATTCCCACACTCTAATAAGCTGTATAATTTTTGTTTAGAATTTTTCTGCAAACATACTACAATAAGCTTCTTTTATTTGGAGACAAAATACAGTGGCACTACTGGAAGGAATTTCACAACATTACATTTTTCTTAAAGGACAAGCAAACTTTCAGGGTTGGTAATGGGCAAGCATGACTGAGATCTGTTACCTTCTGATGGTTCATAGTTTATGGACCTTTCTGAGAAGGCTAGCATGAAGCTTTTGGACTAAAAGTGTGGTTTAGATTAGAAAGTTGTTAAAATTCTGCTTTACGTATTTTTTCCATGATTAATACAAACCTTCCGTTGCTGAAGTTTGCATTTAATTTAAAATACTGACACTCTTCTGGTTCTATCACTGTAAGAAAACCAATCCATCTATTATTTCAGTTCACGGATGTAAACAGCAATCCAGCAGAGCTCACGATTATTTAGTATAGCCAGCAAATGTATAGAGAGGGGCTCACATCTGTACCAAACACCTCCTCTCAGACTGTTAGGTTAAAACTTAGAGGGAATACTTCTTATGTTCCGGAAATAAACTGATAGCACATAAATAAAATATTGATTTTTTTTTTTTCCCCAACAAAAAAAAAGTGTAGCTTATCCTCAAATTGTTTACTTGTCCTTTACATTTCTTTTTTTTTCAGGCAAACAAAACTGCCCCTTCAATGCACTTGATCTTGAAAGCATGTCATTCTCCTTAGAGAAAAATCTGTTCAGAATTTCACTGTATCTACCACAATTTTGTATTGAAAAACTTCCTCTTCCACTTAGAAAATGACTTCACCACTGATTTATTTGCTGCTCTGGTATTAAAACATTGACACCCCAAGAACCTAAAAAAAAAGTTAGAAATGGTGTCAATTTGTAGTCTACTACACAGTTAACAAAAACAAAGCAATTAGTATATGATTTAAGATTAAGACACTTCAAGATATGTTAAGGCATTATAAGTTTATTTTTCTTCCAAACCAGATTTATGTAATAATAAACACTTCTGATTTATGTAATAATATGAAAAGGGCACCTCATTCGTTAGAAAAGATTTTTCCCACACTTGAAGTTAGCTAGATCCAGTAGGGATGTGATAAAAGCCTGTGCTTCAATTATTTTAGGTAATAATTGAAAAATAATTTTTAGTTAGTTGACTAACTTATACTTCTTTTGACAATGGCATTCTACAGTTGTAGCTTCCAGTAACTTAGCCTGGGACAAAACACTCTATAGATGCTGGCTGCTGCTGTGTCTGTTCATAAAAACAACAGGTTGCCTCAGAGTGGCTAGCCAGCACATAAACTTAGTATTTCCTATTAAATGTATCAAGTCTGTCAGGAAGACAGTGAAAAAAATCAAGCAATAATCAGGTAAAATCAAAATGCTGTCCTTCAGGAGACTCTGTGATTAAGTGAAGAAAAAGCTTTCCTGAAACGAAGAGTCAGTTTCCACTTCCCACGTGGGAGCAAGCCATATAGTTTTCTACGCCAATGGAAGTAGGGATCACCACTGATATGCCAGACAAACCATCTCAGAAGATCCAGATCTTGTGACTGTCCTAGCTTTTATAGGACTTTATAAAATCAGAGAGAGCCACGAGAGACTTAATTTTCCTGAACCTTAACACTGCTGTTCACATTTATCTGTTTACAAACCAGTTTTTACTGTTCTTCGCATTAAATTCACTTTAGATGCATCATACAACATAGCACACGAAGACAGAA
This sequence comes from Falco naumanni, assembly GCF_017639655.2. Classification (NCBI taxonomy): domain Eukaryota; kingdom Metazoa; phylum Chordata; class Aves; order Falconiformes; family Falconidae; genus Falco; species Falco naumanni. The sequence continues at coordinate 6,617,435 of NC_054067.1, forward strand.
CTGCCTCTGGTGCCAGCAGTAAGTGGACACATCAAAAAACGAGAAGACAGACTAAAATTTTGACCATAAACCATGTGCATCTGAATAAATTAAACAGCTTTATTACGTCTAGATCTATTAAAAACAAGTGCAACAACTCCAAGAGTGTAATGGACTTCTGAAATAAATTATATGAATAAAGCAAATTAACTTTATTCAGAGAAGATTATATTTTTTTGCATTTATGAAATTGGTTTTTTACATTTAAAATACTGACTGGTAAGTTGAGCTCCGATGTCATACGGATTCGTGTTGCCTCCTAAACTATGGGCAGAGCTTTCCCCCGTTTAGTTAAAGTAATCGCGGTGGGGTTTATGCTATAGAGCAGCTGGGATGCAGCTGTTTTCTGCAGTCCTGCTTCCAGGACCACCCCCCCTGCTGCGTCCTGCCCGGGGGAAAGGTTTGCTAGGTGGTGCCCCTGCCCGTACCAATGCCCTGCAGGGCACCACCGCTCTCCGAGCAGGGGCACAGGCAGGGATGGCAGGGCCGGCAGGGATGGCAATGCCGCTGTCACCGGCTGCCATCATGTGGGGAGGCGCCCACACTGCAATGAGCAGCGCCCGGCAAAGCCCGGGCTGACGGGGCGGGATGGATGAGAAATCAAGCACCAGGAAAGACACCTCGCTAACGGTGAACCTATTGAAACTATTCTGAATTGATTTTAGAAACTGAAAAGCCAAAGGTTTTCTGAAATCCATGAAACGCACCTGCAGAAGACCACATTTTCAGCATTGCCAGAATAAAAAGTGGCTGGTGTTTCACAGATCAAATCGATTAAAATTCAAGAAGGGGAGGGGAAGAACTCTCAAAACAAATGTCAGAAAACAGGTGATAAACTTTCTTGGTGTTACTTCAAGAACAGAACACACAACAGCTAGAAGTACAACCTAATCTGATTCATTATTACTAAAGCAAAGGCCTACTGGTACAAAATATATGGATTTGCATTTAAAACAGTATTTAAGTCTTCTTTTTCCCATAACAAGAGCAGGTTCACACGCTGCAACAATACTGTAAAAAAATACATAACCGTCTTCCAAATTCCACCAAGCTGTCCAAGATTCCCAGGAAGCCTTGTTGTACTGTCCTCTGCTGGCTTGCTGCAGCTTGTTATTTCCAGTGTAATTTTGTACCAGCTACACAAGGTCAAAAATGGCTGCATACATTACAAGTGGTTCAAGACAGAAGGAATCCCTCATGCAGATTTTTTAAAGAGAATAGAGACTGCAGATTTATCAAGTCGGAAAAAAGGGCAACTGCAAGCAGAAACTACAGACTTCGGATGTTTTGGACCTAAAACTTTATATGGAAAGAAAAAATACCTCTCATCTCTATAAACAAGTATCTGTATTATCTCTATTTTCTCCATTATCTTACTTAGTACAAAAGTAAATATGCCAATTAAAAAAGAAAACAAAAACAAAACTCAAACAAAAAAAAAAAAACACCCGCAAACCATCCAATGCTGACAATTGGTAATGACATCAGTCATTCAACTAAGCTCATCACAACAGGAAACTTGCCTTTAATATTGTGTATGCACAGGTTTTATTTCTATTTTTTTAAAGCTCTTTGCTACCAACCTCTGCAAGGGTCTTTTCCATACCAGATGTGTTTTCTTCTCAGATTCAAAGGCTTTTGATTTTTACATAGCCACATATAAAGTATTAAGAACAAAAATCCTATAAACTTCCAAAGAACACTGACTACCTTAGAGTTTATGAAGCTGAATTACAGCGTAGAATATTTCACTGACTGTACCAACCTGCCAAAATAAGCTAATGAAGACAACCTAAAGATTGCACTCCTTCCATTTAAAATTTGAAGAGAGTACTGTAACCTTCAGACTGATTTTACATTATTTTCCTCTTATGTAAGTTAACCTACCGATTCATCCATGATTGAAGCGGGGTCAAAGAAATCTGGTTTTAGTTCCGTTCTTTCTCTCCTGTTCTTTGATGGTGGCTTTAGAAAGCAAGCAAACAAAGACATTAACTGTAACTTCAGAAAAAAACCAAGAGGCTTTAGACTATAATAACTGAAGCTCAACTTTCACGGGGTAAGAATTTACAGGGGATAAATGTTCATCTCTCACATTATTATTACTACAGGAAACATTCTTGTTTTCTGTATGGCAGTTTGAACAGATGGCACTTGTATACAGACAGTGGCACAGCCGTTTCAGAATATGGAGATCAACAAGATTTTTCTGTTTCACCAGAAGTAAAATTTGATTTAAATATCCTACTTTAAAAGCAGAAATACGAATCCAAAATCCACCGAGAAGACAAGTAAATTTCTTACTAGGTCTATGTCCATGGTGTCAAAATCCATGCCTTCATTGAGATCTTCAATCCGCCCTTCTGATGACATCATTACATCTTCAACAATTGGCTCTTCATCATCTTCCATTAGACTTGTGCCACGTCGACTGAAATGAAAAGAAAAAGCGTATAGTTTAGCATTAAATCAAGTGAAGCCCCATCTGAATATTTTTAAAGCTAACGTTTGGTAAGGAACTGCCAACAAATGGCAATTCCTTTACACAAAACAGATCAAGTAATTAAATAAATGCATAACTACTATTATAGTTGGTATTTAACCAGCTAGAAGACACTAAGAGAGTGAGGGAGAACAACTAACAAAGATCAACTTTATGTAACTTTGTGGTACATCTCTAGATGGGTATTCTGAGAGGCGGTGGGAACTGATAAGCAGATCAAACCCACATCCAATTCAGAGATTTACATGCAAGTATTTATGCTCAAGTGAGAAAGAACCTAAATTTTGCCACCTAAAGAAAAACCGTTCCTGCCTTTTGAGAAGGCAAGAAAGAACATCTTTGCGATAAATTGGATACATAAATTCATTTTCAGACATTCCCACATAGTCCTTCATCCTCTCTTCTTGCAACATGTACGTGCAACACCAGACCTTATCAGAAAAGGAGTCATTCTAGTTATACTAATTGGTGTCACTATATTGAAAAAAAAACCCAGACCACTGAAACTATGTTACATATGTAATTAAAAACAAGTAGGGGAAAGGTGTAAAGCTCTTCCACATATATGTTCATGGGTTTAGTTCACAGCTTGTACTTTTCTTCTGCAGAACCTCACAGTCTTCATTAAAGCAGCGAACTTCTAAAACTAGTCTTCCTCTCCTCAGCTAAACTAGCCGTGGAACCTTATTTCATTAGCCTGAATGTCAAATCCATGCTATAGTAAGTGACATTACAATAAGAATGTATGACCTCTGAAGGACAACATCCATTTAAGAAACATTAAACTGTCTTCATCTTTGTTCACTCTAAGGAGTACTTCACAAGGTTTTTGTGTGTTTGGGTTGGGAAGTTCTACAAAAGCTGATACTACAAGATTCCTCTCAACTTGAGTGTCAGTTTAGGTCAGACAAAATCTGTATCAATCACAGAAATGTTGAACAGAGCAGTTTCTTTAAAAGGAATGCTTTTTCTTCAGAAACAAAGCAGCTGAACACTAAACTTACAACTCAGAAGTCGAAGGAAAAAGGAATAGTAGAATTAAACAGAGCAGAAACTTTCTGCTTCATACACTGAACACTTTAAAAACTAATTTTTAATGTTCTATTTCTAAAAATGACTGCAGTTAGGAATACATAAAGATGATGTTTCAGACGCCACAGACAGCATTCAGTTCAACAACTGGTTCCCTTTTTCACAGAGCTCACTGCTGTTTAGTTTTCCTGGAATCTAAGTTGAAAAGCAAGCAAGAAATCAAACTTATCTATTCTGCTCAACACATCACATGCACTTTTACAACTGCTTTTCTAGGGCAACTTAAAATTGTAAAGACACAGAAAAACATTACTTGGGAACTAGGACATGTATCCAACTTAAAAGCACTTACTAAACCCTCTCCTCCCCAAACCACTGAAGGAAGGTTTCACTCTCACTCACATAGCATGTTGCAAGTTGGTTCTCAGCTTGACGTAGTTCATCGCTGCCCTCTCCTGTTGTCGCGCGGCTTCTTCCTGTTGCCTTTGAGCCAACATCCACGTTACTTGCGTGCTTAAAAAGACCATTATTCTATTTTAAACATGAACTGGTTTTGTGTATGAACACTAACACAAAGCAGACCTACTCATCTACGTACTTGTAATCGAGGGGAGCTTGGTGGTGTTCAGGCTGCATAGGATAGACACCCATATAACTTTCCTCAGGTCGCAATCTCTTGGGCTCCCTCATTATTGTGGAAGTGAGCTGAGGCGTCTGCATCATGACTGGCGTGTGCATTGTCTGCTCCCTGTTCAGCCACATACTGTCACTACTGCTGCTTTCTTCAGCTGGAAGAAAACACAGGACGTCAGAAAATTTTTTCATTAGTCTAAAACTGAATGCTTTAACGTGACGTAAACATATGTACTTTCTGCCCACCGAGAATCAATTTCTTTACTTTTTGCCCCAAAGTCTTACATGTGCCCCAAATGGCCTGGATTTATAACCAATGGCTAGAGTATTGTAAACGCTCTTATATTCTGTGACTTGAAGCAGCACAGTGCCTTTATTTTCTTTTGCGAATCAGTGTTATGTTTGTTCAGACTCTTATAGTTTTCCCACTAAGACATATACATGCAGAGAAGTAATCCTGTTTTAAAAAAATACATTTAAGCATACAAATTCACTCAAGCCAATGAACAAGGATCAGCATGTATAGTTTTACACAAATGTCTACTCTAATATATTTTAAGATGAGAAAAGTTCTACCTTCAGGTACTTTCCGCTTCCCCGTTGCTGGCTTTGTCTTTTTATTTCTTACTGTAGATCCTCGACTACTAATTCCACTAATCACTGACATAGTATCATCATCCCCACCAGCTAATAACGAGTTTCTGTAGGACATGAGAGGCAGCCACACATCTTCTCTTCGTAGAGACATCTGAAAGGTCATAAACTTCTCCAAGTAAACATACCTTTAAATAGAAAAAATAATTACAAAGATGCAAACTATCTGTAATAAGATGTTAACATGGGAAGGTAAGTACTGAAATTAACACGCAATGCTCCTCATCTAGTTAACAAATAGGCCTGACAACAGCAAAGCCAAAATACCATTTCTGTTCAACCACCACAAAATGAGAACAACAAGGACAATACAGTTTACCCTTTGTGATCATACCTGACTGACTGTCTTAGTACAAAACAATCTTGATACGCCAAAGATTCCACTTTAGGTGAATGCAATACACATAAACACATATTTATTCAGATGTGTGACTTTTATGGTTATCATTACAAATATTAGGAATATTGAGAAAATACTTACACTGTTCTTTTGTCTTGTCTGAGAAGTTTGGAGGAGAACTCACTCAGAATATCAAGAAACGCCAGATTTAATGGTGGCTGGCTCTCACCTTGTGGATTAGGCTCTTTAAAAGCAAATTCTATGCCATCCCTACAAAAAATTTAAAAATTAAGTCACATACAGCATAAACTAAAGAAAAAGTTTAAGCACTGGGAGCTATCAACACTGAACACCTTTCCTCTATATCAAGAAAGCAGTAACTCAATGTTTCCATGTTCTGGGGGGGGAAAAAAGAGCCAATTTGAATCTGGACACACTCTTTTTGTCATGATGTTTCTACCTTGCATTTCAAGTTCTCTGCATAAGGCCAACATGATCACCACTAACAATGAAGTGGATCAGTTCTTACTGTCATGAGTAAGACACTAAAAATACTTTTTCATAAGAGCATCAATAGCACTATCATTTACGAGCTTATACAGAGATGCTGAAGAACATTAACATTATTTAACATTTGCGTTTAATTCACAGAGAAAACTGCAGTCCATCTCCTAATTTATAAATGGGCTGTATCATGTCCAGTGCTGATGTTTTTTGTATTAAATTTTGAAAGACTGAAGGTATTTTAACATTAGTCAAGAAGTGTTTACAAAAAGGGAAGTAATACAAAGCACACAATTACTTGTGTAACATAGCAATAGCTTCTCTTGTTTTCAACTGATCCAGTCCAAACGTTAAAGCAAAACGTCGAGCAAGTTCCTTTATGCCACTGAATGTCGGTGATGATCTGTCAAAATTATAACCATTTTCTTGAATCATTTCATTGAAAAGCTGTATGAAACAAAAAGGGAGACTTTCATTTATTAAAAGATTACAGCAAACTTTGGACCAATTGACACAGAACTAAGTTTCACCAAAAAAAGTGTTTTACAGCGTTCTTTTTTCTTAATTCGACAACCCCAACAGACAAACATGGAGGTTTAGGAAAGCCATGTCAAGGCTACTCTTGAAGAGCCTGCACTTCAGAGTTAATCCTCGAAATGCACCCTGTCCAAGCACGCATGCTGGATGACAATTTCAACATTTCCCTAAATGAGGCATTCTAGAGTTGAGAATACTAAGAATTACAGTAGGATTCCCTTATACATACACTAACAGAAAAGAAATAAACAGGGTAAATTCTCACCTGATCTTTACTATTACAGTCTGTCAAACCACTACTTTACAATTCATTCTTTTTATATCTTTTCAAATACAAGTATAATGAAGAAATTCTCAAACAGAAACATGTCTTCAGGAAAATTGCCAAAGACACCAGAAACTCTGCCACCGAGACTCACTTTTAACTATTCATCAATAGCTGGCAAAGCCACTCTGAACTTCACAATCTTTGATCAATCCTTTTCTCATTCTACTGAACTTGACTGAATTCTCTTCAACAGTCAATTTTTCTATTATTTTCTAAATTTGTCTAACGCACTCACCCTTCACCCTCTCATATAACACAAAATAAACCAAAACCAGACTTACTAGGGCTATGAACCTTAACATCTTGTTTATAGAAATGTTTTGACCCATATTTGCACATTTTTCTCTTATGTTGGCGTAGCTCATTGCAACTTAGTTATTCCCTTTATCCACTATCACGTCTATTATTTCTTCTCTGGTTAGCTTGTCTTTTTAAAAAAAATTCCTGGAAAAAATGCTAGTTACGTGTTTAACTTTACATGTGGGGTTTTATTGTTTGTTTGTTTTATAACACTTGGGTCCCTTCACGTTACTATTCTTATTGGCATGTAAGAATCATGTAACTGCCTCTCTATTACATGTGTAACTGTACTCACTACATTCCTCTGCCTGCCCTTTAAAATATAAGGGGCTGGTTATTCATAATACAGAAGACACTAATAAGAATAGTATTTACCACAAAAATTTCTGAACTCTGGTGAAAAGTCAGCAAAAACTGTAGGAGTATTTAGTTGCGTATTTTATGCAGCAGGTCCACCAGCTACTTGCTGTTACCAAAAGGAAAGGCCTCATCCTCCCTTGTATCGGCAATATCCATATAGATTAACCAGCTTAGGGGCTTCATTATGGACTTTTTCTGAGTATTTCTCAACCAGGATGAGTATCTAGATCTGTATCACTATGTGGCTGTATGACCTCAGTCCAGAAAGACAGGTATGGGGAGAGAGAGGACAACTTGGGGTACATTTTTCCTTTCAACAGTAGCAGAGATCTACGCTGGATTACAGTGGTTTGCAGAGGTATGGCTTTATTGTTCTGATCCTGTAAATAAGATTCATGCAGATGGTTCATGTGAGCAGATGAATCCGACTCTGACCTCGACTGAATTCATCAGGTCTCCACACAAACAAGCTCATTTACTGAAGAGAGTATTAAATCATGTTTTAATTTCAAAGATGGGTGAAGCCCCTACCAAACATTAAGAAATACTGAATTACTAAAACTTCCCATTACTATTCAGAAAAGTTAAAAAGAAAAAGGGAAAAGACCCCAAAACCAAACCAAAAAAACAAAAACAAAAAACCCCACCACAACACCCCAAACCCAAACCCCAGCAATCACCCCCATGCCCCAAACGCCACCACAAAACCCCACCACAAGGCAGGAAGCGTTTTCCCTTGTTTATCTGCTCATAAATAAGTAAACTAGCAGTTTCGCAACATGTTTCTCAATACGTGACTCAAACTAGTGTTTTAGAGTTAAGAAGGTATCACAGAGTAAAATTCATTTCATATTTATCAGCCCCTCAATATACCTTTTGTAGCGCAGGATCTGGTAAATACAGGAAGACTTCTGTCCGTTTTTTAAATATTTGCAGAAAATGTGTTTAAATTTAGACCTATTTATCCCTACCTTTTGTAAGAATTTCTTCATTAATACCTCACACTAGCTATTAAACAACAGGATATGATCTACAGTATGGAATTTTCATGCACAAAAACATTATAATCATTCTTACCTGCTGCAAACTAAGAATAAGCGTTTTAGCACACTGGATTTTGTCTATCTGTCTTGTTTTACTCATTGTTTCTTTAATAATATCACCATAGTCGTTGTAATACTAGGAAAAATAAAAAAAAAAAGGGTTAACTTTCAATTTTAGTTGAAAACATTACAACTACTGAATTCTTCAGAAAACAACATTAGGATTTGCCATTTGAAAAAAATTTTGAACACTCAAAAGGAACAAAACCTAACATGTTCATGATTGTGTCATCAAAATGATATCCTAAACCACTCCAAAACGCTAAAACCCCCTCAAACCAAGAAAGAGTATATCCACTCCTTTTCACTCTTGTCATCAGTATTGCTTTAGAGGCAGAATGACCTATTTGTCTTCAAGGCCATGACACATTTGTTAATGACACATGCTCACCCCTTCAGGGTACAAGATTAGAATTTAATCTTTGTAGTAACTCCTGTAACTCTGGTGAGGAGTTTTCTGTTTTCTCAGCTGAAAGGACACTTTTGGACAGCATCACAGCCGTAATTTTTCCAATGCAGACAGCTGCCTATTCAGTTCTTTATAGGTTCAATAAAGACTCACTTATTTAGAGATTCAAAGTATTTGTAGGGCACTCAAGACAGAAAATTTTTTAAGGTAATCACCAAGGAGCAAAGCTTTATCATGTTCACGAAATGAGAGCTTGTATTACTGTGCAACTGTGAATCCCAGGAGCCAAAAAGGGGGCTTTATATTTAAGAAAGACAAAAACTGATATTAAGATCACATTGCAGGGAGCATGGAGTAGTGGGTGGAACTCTCAAAACTCTCGTTTCTATTCTACAAAGCTTAAGCTGGAATTATTGGATGAGACTTGACATCATGTTGTTGTCTTTGTGAGAAGATTCTCAAAAGGCCTGGTAAACTAACAGATGAATTAAAAATATACCATCGATCGGGGTAAGATTATAAAGCTACTGAAAAGCACATAAAAATAGTGATCAGGCTTCCTCCCTCCCTCCCCCACTACCTACTGTGAAGCTAATCTCAGTCATTTTATTCCCTTCTGACAGAAAAAGAACTTTTAAAGGCCTACAAACTTTGGACTTTTAAGTTCTTCACATTTTGTATCAATTATCTCGTAAGGTAAAAAAATAATAATCAATAATTAAAAAATCCACAGCTACTATATTCTAGTTTTATGAAGTATCACTCCTAGGCTTCAAATTTACCTTCATATATTGCTTGAAAATGTCTGCAGCTGTATTCATTTCCACCACAGTATATACAATGAGTTTACAGAAAGCTGCAAGTAGATTTCTTCGTTTGTGCAATGCTTCAATTTTGCTAGCTTCATCATCCTGCTGTCCATCTAGAAAGAGTTCAGAACATGAAAGCTGTCAGGTTTAAATACTTCATATTTAAGCAATACATATAAAGTGATGTGGGCTAATGGTCAGGAATCAGAAAACCAAATCTCATTTCTGACAGCAGCGCACTTCATTGCCCACCGACAAGTCTCTTTTCCTGATAAAGAAACATATATATTTGTGCCCATTAAACCAAACCTTCACCATGATTATCCTACATGTCCCCAAAACATAAAGTGCTTCAACCAGCTGCTGACATTTAGAAGACAAACCAACCTCTGTGCCCATGCACACTTCTCAATGCGAGGAACACCCCCCCCCCCCCCAAAAGAAAACAACAAAACAAAAGAAATAAACAAACAAACAAAAAAACCCACAACACCCCACCCCCAACACAAAAAAGCATAGGCAAACAAATACATTAATCAGAAGGCAAATAATACAAAGGAAATGTTAAGTTTTGTACAAACCTGCACTATTATTATCATCATCCTGATCGATGAAGACATGATCTAAAATAAAACTGAGTAGTTCAGATTGCAATGAAGAATCAGGAGTGTAAACAAGTGGCTCCAACATGTCACGTCCTCCTGTCATAATCTGATGACTGAAGATCATCAACACATCACACAGAATTGTGAAAGCCTGTTAGAAAGAAACCTCAGTAAAAACTTGCTTGAACGCTGTTTAGAATAACTTATTCCCACTTAACAAAATACTTGAAGAGCCCAGTGGTGTATACAGGCCACTTAAGTCCTAAACAACTACACAGGCCAACTGGAAGTCAAAATAAGCATAGCTTCTTACAGCAGGTTGCTATATGAAGACTGGGTCTTCATATAAAAATAATGTATAGATGAAGACAACTAAATGTCAAAACATTGTGAGATTAAAACATGAGGAACCTGAAACTCCCAAATTCTGAAACTTCCAAATTTTGCCTGACAGATACTACGTTAGGTCACTAGAGAACTTTGTGGACAGCAGCCACAGCAGAGTCTCCTTTTTTCTTTTCAATGCTTTCCATCACACTTGTAAAACATCTAACAGCTGAGGTCACTCAATCCCTTTAAACCCTAAAGTACGTCTTGTTTCCGAAAAAAGGAACCACCTCTTCATTTTGCTGGCTAACTTGTGCGTCTGACATACGATTTAAATGTCTGTTCCCCACCTTCCCATAAAGTTCAAATGTATCAGTACCTAGAGTGACATTCATCGAACTAACAGACCAAGGCCACACGCTGCTTAGCGCTGCACCTCATCTCTTTGGACTTTAATCTCTTAAGTACTTCCATTTTAATGAACACAACTGTTCTCTTAACTCTTCAAAGCAAGTATTATTACTAATTTCCCGGTCAGAAAAACAGACATGCTACTCTGCAGGCCCTTGCGCCCTTCCGTGAGATGAGAGGAGAGCAGAGCCACGGCTCTGTGCCCTGTGTGACTGAGGCAGTTCCAGTTTCCAGAGTGTTCACCTGAGCCTGAGTTATGTAACTTTTAAAGAAACCTACTCGGAGCTTCAGTAATTTTTGTTACTCATGCTTTCGCAGCCTAAACCTTGTGATTTTGACACTAGGTAGCTCTCTGACAGAACATGACTATTTAGTTCCAGGAATATTCTTGTGATGGCAAGAGTTTCAGACGCTGCAGTTGTGCGACTCAGTGAACCAGATTTTCAACTTCAAGCTCAATCAGGTTAATACCTTCAGCAGAAAAAAGGCTCTTGGCTTCCTACTTGTTTAATTAGAAAAGCATACCCAGAAGATAGTTTGGCCCTTCTCCCATAGAGACATATTTTATTTTCTTCATTTTAGCGTTCTGAAGATTATTAAAAGCATTTACTTTGAATTAATCCTGCTCTCAGATTTCGCTCTTCACTGGAACCTGAAAGTCCTCTGAGTGTCCTGGCTAGAGAACTATTCGACCACAGACTGAAGAGACTCAGTCCCAACAGTTTAACCTTTTCCTTTGAGCCAGTTACCCTCAGAACTCAAGACAAGTATTTCCCAAGATGATGTCTCAACACTTTTAGAAACAGAAGAAAAACAAGAAACCCTCAAAACCTTCATGCCTACATTTTTCTTCAAAAAAAAGACAGGACTTTTGTCTCCTGCCTGAAATGTCAGGCACTACTTGCATGGACTAAATACCTACATACCTCATGCCTGAAACATACAGGAACTTAGTTCCAGCTAAAACTCTCCCCACAAAGGACAACTATATGGGGGGTTGAATGAAACTAGTAAAATGAAAACTGCTCACACTGTCTACAAGCACTACATTGTTGTTGAGGCTTCCAAGCATTTGCTAGAACGGTCTCCAAATATCTCTTAAACAATACTGTTAACAATTGACCAATGTGTGTGTGTACCTATGGGTGACCACAAAAAAAATAATGCAAAAATGTAAAAGCATTCAAAGATAGAACTAAAAAAGTAACTTCTTTCTTGTAAATAGCCATCCCTAGCTCTTCCAGCTCTGAACCTATGAATCCATAATTAGCTCCCCTGGATGTGTGTGCCATGACCACGTGGTAAGCAAGAACTTTGAAATGGAACTCTCCCATCTAACTTACAAACCAGGCAGGCGCATGGTCACTGTTTAAAGAAACAAAGAAACAACCCCTCTGAATAAAAGTTTATGCTGCCTTAAATTACTTGAAAGAATCAGGTTTAGATTGATCCTGAAATCCTACCTAAACTACCTAAAGGAGGGCAAGCATACAAGTACAGTATGTTACTCACACTAAAAAGGCATTCAGCCTGAACATCCAAGACAGACCACATTCCCACATAAGCACTAAAAATATAGCAAGATGAACTTTTTAACAGCTTTAGAAGTGTAATATTAGAAGACTACAAGGATTAAAAACACTAACTAACCTGTTCCTTAACAGCGGTGTTCACGTTGGTCAGGTAGTGTTGACAGATTTGACAGAACACTCTCATCTGCTTCTTCAGACGTAGAAGATCCTCCTTTAAAGAGAAGGATTTCATATAACAGTTTTTCAGTTTTAGTCACATTTAGTGTACGCATTTTCACAGTGTTATCCACCACAGACCTCATATGTAGTTAACATTCAAGTCCACTGCGTTATTAAAAATCATTATTACAAATAAAAATAGCAAGTAGCAATTTCCTCAAATTTGTCATACTGTGTACCGCAAAAAGAAATGGAAGTTGGAAGGAAAATAGTTTTTTTTAATAAATAACTTCACTAACAGAAAAAAATCCAAACCCAAATCTAAAAAAAGCCTAACACACACCCTCCAAGTAAACGAGCAAAACAGGGGAAAAAACCTCAAACAAACAAATCCAACCCAATCCAACAACAACAACCACCCAGAGCATACAGCATTTTCTCTTTAAAATATCTGTATTTTCCACCTAGAGGATAGATTTTAGATAGCTGTTTGTAACTACAACAGACAAGGCTACATGGTATTATTTTGTTTTTTTAACTCACTACTTAAGGATATAGTAAAATGTCAAATGAGAATTGGGGCTTTCTTCCCCTCTTCCATTGAAAAAAACAAACCCACAGTGTGGTTTTCTAAGTGTCGCAGAACTTCCAGAAAAGTAGATTAATGAGCAAATAAAGGTATCAAACTGGTCAAACATCATCCACATATGCGGCATAGTTGGTGTTAACTCAATCATATGAAGATTCTAGCCCATGTCGAACCTGGGAGGTCATACTATGAAAGACCAACTGTGTAAACAGCATCAGTTCAGACAAAGAAATACCCCTGAGATAAGTTTTAAAACTGTCCATGCAACATAAACCAAGTCTCAAGAAAGAAGGTAACATACTGGTACAATGCATCATTTAATCTCAAAAGGAATCACAAAAGCAACAGCTGCTTCTTGACTATGAGTTTAAGTATAATATGAACACCTTCCCGACATAAATCCTTTTCTCTTGAGATTTACCATTCAGATTACTATACTGATGTTAAGAGAATGACACATGGGATTTTTTTCTTTCCTTTATACAGAATTGTTGGTTTAAATTTTAATAAAAATTGAGCTATTTACGTAGTCTTTTATTTTAGCAGCCTGTATTATGTAGCTAATTCCATAGACATTCTATTCACAAACAGCACACAGTTAGCGGTTAATTTTGTCACAGAACAAAAACCAAAACCAATGAACAACAACAACAACAAAAATCTTTAAGCACAGTACATATAGTAAATATAGTGTCACTTCTAGTTCTGTGCTTCAACTTCTTTGCTGTTATGTCACATTGGCATTGAACAGAAATTAATGGGACTTCTGTATGTACCTGGTACGTTTGGCAGAAGTCAAATGTAATAAAATAGTTGTGGTTCAGAAATTAAACTTACAAAAGCTTTGAATTTACCAAATTTTATTATACAGGAGCAGAAAACTATCTCAATAAAGGACCACTTTTCAAATAAGTCTCTTCATTCCTGCTGGAAGTATAACAAATTACATTTTACTGAAAAATAGCTAAGTTAATCTTCCTTTCCCACCTAACCTTTCACTATTTAGCTCAGCTTCTGCTGTCATGATCATGATAAAGCTTTAATCACTATTACGAAAAAACTCAAGACCTATTTACCCTTTAAAGAATAAACTAAAAACGCCTACAAAGCCTTCACTTACAGAAGTGGTTCTCAACAATTACGTATCCTCTTCCTATTTGGTATTTTTAGTTTTGGAAATGTTAAAAGCCATTAAAACCTACACGGGTAAACTAGCTAGCCAGCCAGCTAGTTCACATTTATTTAACACTTCTTCAGCTTGCAATTACTGAATCAGTAAGGCCAAGATTGTTTATTGGACTAGTGAAGTGTTAATGTGATAAGGAGAAAAAAAAAAAAAGAAAAAAGAAAAAAAAGAGAAGAAAAAAAGAAAAAAAGAGAAAACCACCATAACCTCAAATGTGACACGTTACTTGTACTAATGGTTATAGAAACCATTAGTACAAGTAATAGAGCATGCTTCTCCACTGCTGTATCTACCAGAAGCTCATACTACCATACCCTGAAGAAAAAAATATACATCACATTCAAGTAAGTTTATTGTAATAATGGATTATTAACTAATCACAAATTAAAATGTATTGATTATATATCTTTTAATGTAATGAACTGTTTTCTCCCCAGCAAATTACAGCAGATGCCTACAACTTACTACTTAAATTAATTGTAACTGTGGCTATCAAAGTATTTTAAAAACCTGAAAGGCGTACTTATTTCACCTCTGACAAAGATGTGTTGTTATCAGTAACTCCAATAAGAAAGTACAACTCCACCATAAGTTTCTGGCGAAAGGGCACAAAATGTACCCTTCTTACAGGACTGCAGAGGGCTTCCAGAAAAAGTGTTTGATTACAGCTTTTATTTTTAGTTAAAGAAATCATCAAAATGTTTCAGTGCTTACGAACTCCGTTCTAAACCCATCTTTCATTAAGCAGTCCACACATCAAACCACCTAATCACCCTCCTGAAGCAACGCTATCCAGTGGACACAAGAAACCCTAATCCTTCCTCCAAGATTTTCAAGAAGTGAAATTAGAAAGATGACATTTGCCAGAGCTTTGCCCTTCAAGATTACTATACATAGAACCAGAACAGTCCCTCTTACTATTCCCTGAGAAAGTTTGAAATTTAACTTAATAACTTCATGCTGATGAAGAGCAAAAAGTAGGATTACAACATACTAAGCAATAATACTACTACGACAGTATGCAAATTCTTCTGTCTCACTGACACTTCACCGTTTGCAAATTCAAACCCACTACTGGAGTAGTAAGACTGACTATGCTGTGGTTTATAATTGGTATTCTATCCCTCCTCAGCATTGTTGCTGTGCCAGACTAACAGGTATTGCATTAATTTACTGCAATAACTTTAAAATTCTACCAAATTAAACATAATATTGACATTTAAATATTAAAAATGTAACAATTTAGAGAAATTCTAGGTTTAAAAGTCAAACATTCCACTACCAAAATGATGAATTTTGAAGAACTTACTAGAAAAGCAGATTTAGGCATGTATCAGTATAACAGGGGGGAAAAAAAACCCAACCCCCCCCAAAAAAAACAAAACAGCAACAACAAGAAAATCTTAGTCTTAATTAACACCATCAGAGTTCCCACTTGATGATACTGCAGGTATGTACAAATGTTTATTTACTAATACAACTTGCACGAGGCATACCTTTGTGGAACTGCTTTCAGTAATTTTTGCTAGCTGCCAAAGGATTACATAATGAGTACACTGCAGTGCATGAATAACGATCTGAAATCAAAAGGAAAAAAAAAACATGTTAGATGACAAAGACCAATAAAAGACAGCAACAAAAGCTATTTATTGTTGTATGTAAAAAACACATTTTAACTACAGACCTGTTCTGGCATGTCTCCATTTTCAATGCCAGTTTTCAATAACTTGTAGTTGCAGCCAAACAAGTCCCATCTTGATAGGTCATGTGCACTGGAAGCATTAGAAATGAAGCAAAGATGTAATTTAACTATCATCATTTCTGCAATGTGATGTTAACAACCACTAAAAGTTTAACTGGTCTAAAACATTTTAAAAAGCAACCACCAAAAAAATTACCCGCCATGAATACTCCCCCAAACCCCAACAACACAAAAAAACCCCAACCAAACCAACCAAAAAAAAAAAGCCCAGATGATTTCAGTTTTGTATGTATTTCTTCATATATTCAAAACGTGTGATGTTATGTACAACACTAAACATCCATGCTAAACAAAAAAACCTCCAAGTTGCATTAAAAAGTTATCAAATTAAAAACAAACAAAAAGAATCCCACACACCACAAACCCTGACAGATGTTTGCAGAAGCCTACTTACTTGTGAAAAGCAGTGATTCTTTTCAGTGTTGACAAGACTTGATATGCATCATCTTCATCAGGTTCCTCCCCCTATTTAATAATCATATAGTAAGAATCCCAAGCAACGTATACTGAGCAAACTAAGGAACTAAAGATAAAAACACACCAAAAAAAAAAGAACAAAAAAACCCCAACACCCAAATTTAATAACACCAAGCCCCAAAACACAAACACCCACCCCTAAACTCAACCAACAACCACCAGAGAGAACTGTATTTAAATTATTTATCAATGACACATTTGTTTTTAGAATGTTAGTTAAAAGAGTTTCAGAGTGAAAGTAGCAGTTCATGTTTAGAAATAGCAGCACAAGGAGAAACAGAAGAGGGGGGTGGGGAGGAGGGAGAAGGAGGGAAAAAAAGTCTAGGATAGCAGAATACAATGTTATTATGTAGGTGCTTCAATTTTCTCTGAAGAATCCAGCAGAGGCCACTGTCAGACAATAGATACTGGACTAGATGGGCCACAGGTCACTACCTCAATCTTACTTTAATCACAGGAAAAAGCCTTTGACAGAGGTAAGAATGTGTTCTGTTCTAATTTTCCCACAAGTTCTGACAAACTTGCATTTAGAGAAAGGAGTAAAGAGGAAAGGGTCCAAGAACTACTTATGTAAGTACGCATGATAAACTCTAAGGTCACAGAAACTCCTCCTCAGTGTACCAGAGATACTACAAGTCCCATGCGTTTCACTTTCTGCTGTTGCACAACCTCAAGCACTACAGATGTCAACACCTCTACCGCAGCATTTGCCATTTCCCTTCAAGCCAACTGTCTGACATTTCCTTGCTTTACCTCTTCCTTCTCCTCACAAAGAGAGAAATAAATGGATTACTAGGCACATTTCTTACATAGTCCATGTATGCCTAGGGTTTCTAGAGTGGAGTCCTGGTTCAGGCCAATAAGCAAGAGGAACAAGAGTAAAGCTTGATAAAATAAGTCTGCATCCGTGAAGTGTGGAGAATGAAGCCGCCAGAGAAAACTCCCATGCTCCTTATCACGTATGAGGAGGAGGAGAAACAAGTTTTGTCTGAATGTCAGAGAACCCACGTAGCGAAGTTAAATACTGTATCAGAAAATTCGCACTCTTCAGATTAGCACAGTGTGGGAACAAAGCAATTTTTAAGCTATTAACTGCATCTGCTTGCATTCAGGAAGGGAGGGGGAGTGTTTTCTAGAGATTTTAACAGCAGCACCGTGCAATCACAGGCAAGACTAGCAACACTAGCACATCTGAGAAGAATCCTAGTGGAATTACAATGCTACATCTCTCAAAAGCATCAGCTTAAGAACCTAAAGGTGAAAAGTTTACGTAATTTTGTAGTTTATCTGAAACTTAGCTCAAATTCCCAAAAGACACTTATCAACAAGAGATTAAAGACTCACTGTCATTGTATAAAAGAACAGTCTGAGATCACATAATCACAGCAATGATACTGTTGTATTATTGTGCTTCACTTAGCAGGCTTGAAAGTCAGAGGGAAATTTCCATCCCTAAACTCACTGACTTGCATGGGAAGGCAGAACAACATACTGGAAATATTTTACAAGGGCAGGAAACGTTGATCTTGCATATTAAAATACCTCTTGCAGGAAGTCTTCAAGAAGACGATTAAACTTGTCTGCCAGTTCATCTATTAACTGACTTCTTGCAATGTCAACCCTGTTAAAGATTGTGAATTCTTCATTACAGAGAGCGTGGTACGTTTTGGAACAGGCTTCCAAAACATCTATATCTGTGTGCTTCTCCACAATATCCCGGATTTGTCGCAGTAAGGCATCCAAATGCTACAAGAAAGATGAGGCATGGAAAAAAATTATGTATTCATATATATACACACATGCGTGTGCATATATCTTGAATTAACCTTAAGGAATTTTAAAAGATAAAATCAATTTATTACTTTTGTAACTATGATACAGAACACAACTTCTATAAAGCTCATGAAGCTTCTCAGTAAATTAAAAATCTATTTAGCAAAAATTAAGTAGGAGCTTGTCAAAGGCTAAAGATTCAATGCATTTTAAAAGTCATTAAAAATTTGCAATTGTCTGTATGGTTTCATCCAACACTTGAATTTCCAGTGACAACTGAACAACACAGAAGCATTTATCTCCCACTCACACAAACATTTATAAATCGTCTTAAAAGCTGTATAATTGAAGATTTAGTTTCATAACACTCAAGTATCAGCACTGAAACCAACTTCAGTTGTTCTTACATGCCTTCCTTCAACCTGAGTTGCTCACTGCTGCTCTATCACTGCTAGGTTATGCTGTCAACTAAACATTTTATGGCTGTTTTGACCCTAATGATTTCCAGCTACTTGCTTCACAATAGAGCAAAATATTGCATTTGAGAAGGAGAAAACAGAGATGAGAACAGCTTACCCCAACTTCATCCCCACAGCAAATAAAACGAAAGCAGTAACTACATAATTTGTCATCTGGTAGTTTTTCCCTTTTTCTGATCACTGAAACTAATTCACCACCGTCTTCATTGCATGAAAAAGAGAATTATCAAGCTACTTCTACAAGCTTTATCTGTCTGGCAGCATACCTCAGACGTGACCATTACCAAAAAATAAATGCTCTCGCAAAAAATTCATCAAACTGGCAAGATTCTCTATTGCTATATAATAATTGCTCTAATTGCTATAATATAGAGAAACTTCCAATGTCTCTAAGAATACAGTCACAATTCTGAAGTCCAAGTCTCATTCTCAATAAGGGTTACAATAAATAAGGTCTCACTCAAAAAAACCCCACACCTACAATGGTGACTGGAATTCCAATGACTAAGTCTAAATTGTGGGTTTTCTCCTTCTGTATTAAGTGTTTTAAATGTTACCTTACCTTCTCTAATCGCCCTGTTGTATAAATTTCCAAATCAAAGTACTGTGGCAACTGCAATAAGTTGGTGACCTTTTCTGCATCTACAGAATACTGTAAAATTGACAAAGAAAAATGTTTAAATGAAAGTGTCTTGGACATCACAATTTGGTATAGAACAATCAAATACTAACAAAGACTAGTAAGAAAAAAAGAAGACTTGTGCAAGACATACAGTTAATTACAGAAACTACATATATATTTACATGTGTATGTGTTACTACATTTATTTCAACAGTCCATCAGCAAGAAATGGAATTACACCTACCTTTGCTAGCAACTGAGGAAGTGCCACTGCAAAAAGTTCAGTAATTTTTGTCCTGTCATCTAACTGTGTTTTCTTTTCCTTTGCTGTCAGCACCTAAAATATTGGTATTGAGAGAGTTTTACAATTTTAAGTTCTGGTGCAAAGTTTCATTTTCATTAATGAAATGACAATTAGGTACACAGACCTTCTAATACAATTGTAAAGTATCAATGTAGTAAAAAAAAAGCCAATTAAAAAAATACATTCGCCACCCAAAAAATGTAATTCAAAGTTACACCTACTACTGAGAGTATCTTGAGAACAGAACTGACAATCTAGAACAAAAGGTTTACCTACCCTGCAACAAAATACCATGATCAGCATGCTTCTCTTGACAATGACAGAACAGCAAACCTTTCAGCTTATTTATGATTTTTAATGAAATGTATTCAATTCATATGTCAATCTGATCTTCATACAATTTTCCAATCTGTACCTAAATGGGTTTCTTACCAAAAGCTGCAAAAAATCTTGAAAGCAGTTCCCTTCCCTGCTTAATGCCCCATTAAAAGAGAGCTGCCCAAACTCTATATAATCAGAGAAAACCAACTGGCTGGACTGCCCTCCTTCCAAAGAGCCTATGAAGTATATTCCCTTCCCTGATTTCACCCTTTGAAACTAGTTTTCACTTTCCCAGACATTGGTTTTTGTTCTCCTTTCCAACCAATACTTCTTTAAAAATCAATTATGTACTACTTCTAATAGTAAAAACAAATGCAATAGTCCAAACAGTATGAAGCATGCACCAGAGTCCAGGAAAAAGTGAACTAGCCAGGTAGTGAAGGCTGTGGAGACTGAAGCTAAATTTCTGACTCCAGTCCCTTCAGCAGCAACCACCTACAACCTGCTTCTTCCCACACTGTCCCCACATAGCCATTCCCACATCTCGAGACAAGTAGCTTTTTCCTTCCTACCCTTTTGCCTGTTCCTCTTCCCACAGGAGGATGACATTCAGCTGCTTGCCGAATTGTACAAAGCATTATTTCAATCAGTGCGCTTTCCTGTCTATCCGTTAAAGCTGAAATTTAAGAAACAGATGTTAATACACAGCTTGATTTCTCATTTTCCACTAGTATCTAAGGATCAAAATATGTTGTTGATTTTTTTTAAAAGAAAAGAAGAAACGCATTTAAGCCAACGGCTCATTTCCAAGGGTGGGGGTGGCACAGAGGACAGAGAGGATAAGCACCTTATAAAGCAACACAATAAAATATTTTTAAATTGAGGGAATATCCCTGGATGAGTCACAGGACAGGATGAAACAAATACCAAGTTTTATAATCATTTTAGTTCCTTTTCATTTTTTAGAGGTCCATTTACTAAGACCTATGAATTACAGAATTATGCAAGGGGGTTTGTTTGGTTTTACTGTCACTGAAGAGATGACTTTCTTTCCATAGGGTAGTTTTAACACTCAATAAATAAACCCATTTCACAAGCAACTTAAGTTTCTCTAATACCAGAAGTGCAGCCTGAACCTGTGGAACAACAGGGCAACTGGACACTGCATGCTTATTCTCTCTCTTTTCTCCGTCTTTGCTCCCCACCATTGTTCTTCCATACCAGAAGTGATTTCTTTCTATTCCTCACATTTTATAATTAGTATCAGTGATTTATTACAGATATGTAAAAATACAGAATATGTGGGGAGTCATAAATATAAACATCTTGGTTCCTCATAAATCAAGATTAACAGAAACTGCATAGCAATATAGAGCTCTACAAAAAAATCTTACGTTCTTCTCCATTCAGAGGCTCCTCCAACAGAAGACTGTTCATACATTCCCAGTCCTTCAAAAGGTCTGTTGCACAGTCCCACATGCTGTCCACAAGATAAGCAGCATGTTCATGCAACTAAAATGAGAATAGATTAAGTATTTTTCTTTATCAGCAATGAAGTTCATTACAGAACTTGCTATAATACACGGTATTTTTCTCACTTGGCTCCTGTCTGTGGCAAAAAAAGAGAGAAAATTTTGCGAGCTCTCTCAACAGAAGCTCTCTTCCCCAAGTAACTTAAAGATATGAATCCAAACCAACTACTACAAAGAGTAGTGCTACAAGATCTGTCAGAACTTGGGGAATGGGGGGGGTGGGGGGTGTGTGCGTGCTTGTTTTGGTGGGTTTTTTTTACCTCCTCCCTTAAAGTCTCCTAAATCACAATTCCTTCCCACCTATATATTAGCATGAAGAATGATGGAAGAATATTTGATAAGAGTAGAGCTCATAGCCTGTCTCAACACTGCATGCCAGACAGATCCTTCAAATAAACACCACCACACAAAACATTCTTTGATCCCCAGGTTGTTCAAATAATAGGAAAACTATAACAGATTCATGGTTATTAACCAATAAGTGGGGAAAAGAAAAACGACAAGAAATGAAATTCAAAACAAAACTGACTACAAAAAACCCAACCAAACAAAATAAACAGAGAAAAAAGAACACATTCCACAAAGACAAGGATATCCCTGAAACTCAACTTACTTCACTTTCCAAAAAGAAAAACACTAATGTTTTCACAAGATTAGCATTTGGACTTTGTCTTCCCCTCCTTTTAAGTATTCCGTCATCTTCAGCATCTCTGCGGCTGAAAAGCCTGTAGGAAAAGGTATTTCAGGACAAGTTTCTTCTTCATTGCCTTTGCCATGGTCATGTGGCAATCCATATCAAGATACTCATGTGGTAATTCATATCAAGATACTGGTTTTTACAGACACACACTGAACACCTTGCTGCTTGGCTTCACATTTTGTTTTGAAAGGAAGTAATTTGGGACACATCATTTTAACAATTTTATATATGCTGAGTTGGTATTTCACTGATTGTTTCTAGTGGAATGTATAATTATGACAACACACTTCACAAACAGTGATAATTGCATGCGACTGAGCTCCCATGCTCCTCTTTAGCAAGCTATATTTTCTGAACCTCCTCATGAGTCATTAAAGCAGCAAAGAAATACTGGGAGAAGGTCTGTACAGTATTAGATGGAAACCTGATTTTGTTTCCTTACACACCAGACATACGTGTTGAAACTCCCCACTGCTTGTGCATCCCGTCCCATTTTTTAACTAGAAAAGTACTTTATAAAATGGTTATATCAGCCAGCTTTGGTGGTGGACTCCAAACAGGAAAATACTCGTTATAATTCAAGCACAAGTTACACATTTGTTATGATGCAAGCACAAGTTTTAGGTACCAAACTATGTAAGCATTTTAAGATGCTTCACAGAACACAGGAAGGATGGGAAAGGAAAAGACAGAGGCATGTCTTTACTATAATTCCCTGTAGGTACAAGCTTTTAAAGCACAGCCCACAAAATTGCTCTCTATTTCCTATTAAGAAAAACTGCAACAGTTGAAAAACTATAGTAGTGTTACATTTTCTGTATGTTATTTCTTCTTAAGGCCACTTCATTATTCAGTTTTTCCTTTTCTTAATTAAAACTAATGAGAATCACAGCATTAACGCACCCACTAAAATCTACAGGGACAAGAAGTTAACTCTAATTTCTCCACCTTACTTTTTATAAAGAAATTCCCCCGCGGCAACTGCTACTGGCCGATGAGCTGAATAAACCAGATGGTAGACATTTTCACAGTCTTCTGCAGTCAGAACTTCTTCACTACTCCTAGGGGTGGGGATGGAAAGATGGAAAGGAAAAAAAAAAGGCAGCTGAGTCAACAGAGTACAAACTCCAATGAGGGAGATGGAAATGAAGAAGATTCTTATTTTTTTCCTTCAATTTATCATCCTAAAACCCAAAACAAGATAGTTTAGTTCCAAAGTCTTCCTAAACAATAATTACTTATGAAATATGAGCATTTGGTAGAAGGTTATGCTCAAAAGTTCAACTACTGTGTAATGTTCAACCCATCATGAATTTCTTCAGTTCAAATATTCCATGATGGCTTCAAATTAGGGAAGCTGAATTCCAAGTTTCTAGCACTGTTCTAGCCAGATTGCTTCTGAAATTCCAATCTAAGTGTAAGATGCACAGACATTTCTCTAGACTTTGGACTACCTGAATTCTGTCAAGCTGCTGTCCCATCCCAAAGGTGTAAGAAATACTTTTAAATTTTAATATTTGTCGTAGGTCAGATAAGGAGATATACATGTACTTACTGTAAAACAAGAGTGAGTAATTTTATTGCTTGGACTGCAACATCGTATTCTTTGTCAAGAGTCATAGACACAATTCTATCCTAAGAACACAAAAGAAAGTATTTTCAAAGAGGAAAGAAGTGTAATACAACTTTAAAAAAATTCATACATTCTTCAAAATATGAAGTTACACTAACCTTGAATCGACTGGTGAAGAGTTCCAATTTGGAATTAAGCTCTTTATTATAGTAAAGCCCTTGCAAAGCAGTTAGGCATTTGAGTCTTACTTCTCCTTGCTAAAATAAAATTAAGAACTGAATTAGAAGTCAAGTATAGGATACAGATGCAATCTTCAAATCATACAGGTTCCTTTCAGTCTGAATTAATTCAAAGACAAAGATTAAATGTTGTCAAGATATACTATCAGCAATTATGTTAACAACGTAAGAATATGTCCTTGTTTGTAACAAGCCAATGAAAGAAAAACAACAAAAAAACCCAAAGGCAAACCCCCAGTGTCTTACTACAGTTACTGTCTCTGTAAGTCAAAATAACTTGTTTCATTCTTAAAAGATGTACTCTAAATGCTCAAGATATTTCTAAGTAAATTCTATATGTTTCCTTTCACTTAATTAAAACTGGCACCACCTATATCACTAATGACCAGATCTTGTTAGATCAGAATTACCAAGTAGGCGAAGAAATATTTCTCCTGAAGTACAAGATCTACTTTAGCAGGGAACATGTTTTAATGCATAGATACAGAAATACTTTTCAAACATCTAGGACGACTGACTTCATGTAGTTTCTTATCACGCCACTGCCAGACGTTATTGGTTTTCTGATATCAAACCCGTAAAGAGCAATAGCATAAGTGAGCATCCCTCATTTCTTTCACTTCAAATTCAACACCTCGAAGTCTCCAATGCAAGAACTGAGACAATGTGCTGACTCAACAACGAATCAAGGAGTATTTCTAAACTGTATCTGTTAACCACTCCGAGCAGGGAATAATCTCTAGCTGGTAAGTAACAGCTTGAGGCACTCGGCACAAAAGGGGACTTTTCCCATGCTTTTTACAGCTAGCTGAGAACGCTAAAAAGTTTCTTAACTTGGCAAAACAGAGAAACTGCCAGGCTATACGACTGGATTATTTAATGTGAAATGCATTAATTTTAAATAGTTAAGTATCATAAAGTAGAAGTCTGTATCAGCAATAAATAAACAGAAAAAGCCATTTCCTTACAAATAACAGTTTCTTAAAAATCTATATATACTCTCTACAATATTAAAAGGAGTCAAGCCTAGTTGATATAAATGCTGAAATGCCAGTGCTTCTCAGTGATAAGGAAAACAGTGACTGATTAAAAGAGTTAAGAGATCAGAACCTAGCCTAGCAAGATCAGCAACCAAAACCGTGTAGTTATGCTTCATGATTCTGCTCCTTTCCCTCCATGCAGCTTACCTTATCATGCATAGTCCATCCTACATATTTTAAGTAGCTGTCATTGAGAAAGGCGTCACTGTACATCTTCATCCATATTCCAATCTCTTCAATACATATAGCTCTTATTTCAGCAATCGCATCTCTGTGAAGTGGGACAGTAGGATCAAACAGATCAGTAATTAGAAACAACTTGTCACCAGCTTCCCAAATAAATTAACAAAAGGTACAAATTACTTACTAAGAGAAACTTACCGGTATCTATGCACAAAAACACCTTTAAATATTGCATTCATCATGTTTTCTATTTCATCCTGATTTTCCTGAAGCTGAAAAAATTAACAGAGTACATAACAGTGAGCAACACTTCTACAGTTGGATCAGACAGTGCTGATGCTAGACAAACTAACATTTGCAAGTGTGGCCACTAAATCCTTTCCTTAAAACATTCACAAATGTGTTTCACAGTACAATAAGCTATTATTTAAACAAATTATATCTACCACAGCATAAAAATTTTAGTGATTCTGACCATTTGAAAACTGTTCTTCAGCTGTGACAGAGACATCTTAGGTTTCTGCAAGGTCCTTTTAAAGTTATTTATAAAAAAACTTGATTTAATCTTCTAGCAACTTTAAGCCCAATGCTCAGCTCGATTTTTAATACACTATGTTTTTATGGACACGTATTATTAGAACAATACCCAAATCATGTGAACCACATTACAAGGAATCTTTTTAGATTATAAATTCTTTATCACGCAGAAAACACAAGATACCGAAAGAACTGCAAATGGCTACATGAGCAGCATATACTGTTTTGAATACCTCCTTCCTATTCATCCATTACTCAGGAGGAAAAAAAAAGCAGAAACTGAGTAAGGTGTTGCAAAAAAAATTAATTTCAGAATATAAAGCTGAAAAATAATGGAGGAGACAAATCTAGTCTCAGAATAAACACCACAAAAGAAAGGTATGCAAGTGAGCTGAAAAGCGATACATGCAGTGTTTTAGAACACAGAAAATTTATTTGCTTTGAAAATGCAAGGAAGTCAGTTAAAAGATTTGACAACATCTAAATATTATCAGCAGACAAGCATATTCTTTTTGCAGTTTGAACTTTAAAGGTAGGACAAATTGAGGCGATGTCAATAAGAATAGTTAAGGGCTGAGAAAGTCCAAGTTTCAGTGATCAGATTGGGGTGGGGGACAGCGACAGGGGGACACACACCCAAAACACCCACCACAAAGAAAACCCCAACCCCAACCACACCACCCAAAAATCCCCACAAAGAAACCACCGGAGCTATTACCCCAATAAGGGGTGGAGGGCATGCACGCCACACACATGCATGGGAATGGATACAAAAGGTAAAGGACCCCTCCTACACAAGTTCAGAAAACCAGCAAGAACAAACAATTTCCACCCCATCACGAAATTTAGGAATTTATGGAAGAAAGGAAAAACTATAAGGAAATACAGTCAGAAGAAAAAGACTAAGCAGCAGGAGAAAAGGATTAACAAAGCAAAATTTTTATAATATTTTGAAATCTCCGCACACATACCCCTACACCCACCCACCCATTTCAAAGGCTACTGGGGGCAAGTGTTAGATTTAGGCTCAGATCATGTTAAATAAAGACATGCAGAAAGAATCAATTAATAAAGTGAATTTTAGTACTGGGTAATGCTGCAATATAAATGAAACAAAACCTGAAATCAAACAATTGTTAGCAGCTTACTTTCATTTAGTACAAGAAAAACAGAAAATCAAACCCAAAACTAGAAAAGCTGGTAGGAAATCCTAAAAGCCAATATTTGTAAGAAGACTGAGATGGGAAAAGCCTTGTTTCTCACATGACTGCCTTTCCTGTGTATCAGTGTATTACTCTGAATACTGGTCTGGCATGTGCTTCTAGCACAACCACATTTAATGGGTGTTTAAGGGATCAGTCTCAAATTGTAAGAGATCTTCGCGAGATGAACAGAAGATGGAAGTTGTTAGTTCATCTGAATCGTCAAGAAAGTAAAAACATTAACAGTTAACAGCACAAAAGTTGATGAGCAAAAGTGAGATGCTTCCTTCCATCATAAGAAGCTTATTTCTAATGTCTAAAACAAACAAACAAAAAAAGCCCAAAACAGAACACCAGTTCACCAAAAATAAAAACTTAAACGTGAATGAATCTGGGCTTTCAACAAGACAGCACTGTCAGCAATGAATCAGCAAGTACCTCTTACACAAAAAGAAAGAAAATAGAAATAGATTGCATTTTCAATTTTGATAGTGTTTTCTGTGGAAGAAAAACCTTATCTAAAGCCTTGAAACAGTTTCTGCCAAGATTGGTGTTGACATCATAAAAGCAGTGTTTTACCCCAAGATTGGGGCAGCGGGGTGGGGGTGTTTCTCTAGAAGCCAGAAACAGTCAATATATGGTAAATTTTGCTATTTATTTGAATTCAGTTTAGGAAACTGGTCAAGAAATATAACAAGAAATCATCTATTACTGATTGCAGTCTCTCTTGCTAACTTTACTAAGATGGCACTACCTAAAAAAATTAAAGTCTACGTTTGTCTTTTTACAGAAAACCAGACGGTAAGAAGCAGCTTTCAAAGTTTTTCAAACGTTAAACAAGTTAAAGAATGAAACAGAGGACTACCTTTACCAAAAAAACCCCAAACAAATTACATAACAAGATTAATTACTGTAATTTATCAACACATCCTATGCACACCAACTACAGACAGTTGTACTCACCTCCTTTCTTTTCTGTAGCAAGAGTTCCAGTCTATCATTAGCTCGTTTCCCAATCATTTTATTTCGTTCTGCTTCATACTGCCGTTGTGTATTGTCCATGTTAATACTAAGATTTAATGCCACATTCACTAAAGCAGTCATCAGCTTCATGGCTATAAAAAAGTGAAGATAAGGATTATTTAAAAGCTAACGTGATCTAAGAGAAGTGATAAACAAAAATCTTGAAACCCCCTCCTGTCAACCCTTTCTGTATTTATGAAAATATATTCACTGTAAATTTCATGATATACAAACTTTAGCAGTGCTTTATGAAGCACTGCATCATTTCTTATCAACACAGTAGATGGAACACTGACATTTTTTCTCTGACAATTTTTTTAATACTATAAACATTATTGTCGAGTTGAGATATAGGATGTGCTCCCTCAAAAAAATGAAGGTGGAAAGTAAGACTTACAAACATGGTCCAGGAAATATTAAAAGCATTCCATTATCAGAATCAGTTAGCAGACCGATATTACCAAATCATTCAATCTCAAACATAGAAAAAGTTCCTTCCTTCAAAAAAAACCCCATGTCTTGGACAACCAGAGGCACCATATCACACCATTCTTTTCCCCTCAATTTTAAAGAGGGGCCATTTTCTTTAAATATTGCTTTAATTGCAGAAGCAGAGAAAGGACATTAGCCAATTAGAAGCTAGAGAACTGACCAAAACATAAACATTTGAGTGGGATTTTTTGCGGCATTGTACTTCAGAATCAATCTTTTAAAGAAAAAAACACACACACAAAAAAAAAAAAAAAAAAAAAAAAAAAACACAATCAGACAAACATGCCTATTCCAGAAAGCAGGAGGTGGTCAATAATATACTTGCTTTTCTTACAAACTTTCTAACAAGGCATGGAAGGGCCTGCATTGGCAGAGCATACACAGAACATTATTAAGTGTGTAGAACTAGCATAACGTTGATGAGTAAGGCATGAAGACATGCAGATATATCAAAATATCACCACACTGTGATCACCAAGGATATCAAGATGAAAAGAACAAGCCTCAGCTAATCATAGAAGCCAAAATTACTGCAAATAACAGTAAATATGGATAGAAGGATTTTGTTGGCTGTGTCTATCCCATATAAAACACAACCTTCAAGAACACAAACTGTAATCTCATATGAAATGCACAAGTAATTACACAAAATCAATAGAATTGATGACTGATGTGAACAAATACAAACAGACTACTAATAAAAATTATTTTGTGTGACAAATTAACATGCAACAGGGAAGTTTTGCAACTTTTATTCAGGCACAACTCAAATCACAAGAAGTAGTAAAAACCTGTTTTCTAAAGAACTAAAATGTGTATTAGCCATATGGTACAACGATCAAATTGAGGATACAGCAGAATCACTATATTCTCCTGAAATAAAAGGGTTCATTCCTTTCTCCTTAATAAATGCTGTGGCTAGTGGGAGCCTCTCAGCAGCAGCCCAAGCCACGGCGTGCTCATGTATATTCAAGAGGATCGATGAGATAGAGCAACTGATCACGCAGTCAGACCTGAAGCTAGCTGCACATCAGGCAGTTCCAGTGAAGTTAACAAGTACTATTTCCACTGTGGCAAAAGCTCAGTTTCATTTATAGTCAAAATTCACCTTGTTCAGACTAAAACTGCTGTAAGCAGCCTTACGCGGGCAGACTGAATGCTGTCTGAGGCCTCTCTCAATAACCAACACAGGTTTAGGACTTCCTTAGCCAAGAAGCTTATCCTCTGGTCCATGTAATGGCATATTTATTTTAAACACTCTACACTTAACTCATAAGCAATTTCTTTGTAATTTATCAGATTTGGGGACGGGGAAATCACATAAAAAGGACAATTAAAATCATACAGAAATTTAGTGACTGTATCACTGATGATGAATTCTTTACAATTATTTTTAATGCAATGAATGGAAATGCTACTTCCAATTACATTGTGCCATAGCCTCAACATACAGCACAATTTATATTTGTAGTAAAAACTACAACCAATCTAAAATAAAATTCCTGTCTGACAATGCAGAGCAGAAACAGGTTCAACTGCATTTGAGGTTAAAGATACCTCCACCCTTATTATGACTGAACACAAACTTGTAGAATCTACTGAAAAGTTTCTATGTACTTTTTCTACTGGACTTAATGCTAACAAAAATTTAAGTACCAGACAGCTGATAAAGAATGCTCTAAAATATCGTTGTGTTTCTCAGTAAAAGCAATAAAGACATGATAAGAAAGCTGTACCAAAACAAGCTGCATTAGACAAAAACAGTATCAGACAACAAAATGCAAGCTGAATGTTGAATATCAAGTTCAACCAGAACAATTCTTTCATGTGCAACACAACATAAAATGGAAGCAGTACACAGATAAATATAATTCACTGACCTGCCAGTGTGCTAGTG
This sequence comes from Falco naumanni, assembly GCF_017639655.2. Lineage (NCBI taxonomy): Eukaryota > Metazoa > Chordata > Aves > Falconiformes > Falconidae > Falco > Falco naumanni. The sequence goes on from NC_054067.1 coordinate 6,647,951, forward strand.
TGCCGAAATGCTCTGACTTGTGAGTCTGACAGCCCCGTAAGCAGTGAAATGACAGTATCCATCATATATTCATCATATATGATGCTATATTGACATTGTCGGACGAGTACTCCAATGAACTCACAAAAACTGGATTTGAACTTCTTCCACTGGGGACCAGCCATAGTTAGCGGGTAATCTCCACTATCCTATTAAAAAAAAGGGAAACAGGAAACTCTTTCAAACATCTTAAAAGTTATTTTATTAAATAAAGATTAAAAAGAGATGGGTATAACTTCAAAGCCAAAATCTCCAACGCATTAAAAATGACACATGAGAAGATTATGATTCCACAACTATGCATCTACTTAGCAGCCTGGACTTGTTATATAGAGAGACAACATTCTATGAGTCCTACCATAAACAATGCACACAATCAGATATACTGAAAAAACTACTAATTTCTCCTTTCTGTCCTACTCCCCCAAAATTATTTTTTTTTAAATCATACCCCTTACAAATCTGCTTCAAATTACACTAGAATAAATCAACCATCACACGAAGAGTTGACATGCTTAAGAACACTCAGTTCAGAACAATAATATAAGTTTAGGGGGAGATGCTTACATACCAGGCTGAAAGTTCCTGAAGTCATAAAATGACCTACTGTAACACCTAGAAGATAACACATGTGTTCCTGTCCTCATTTGGAAACCTTTACAAATAATGATAGAACAATGGGCAGGGGCAACTCAATCATTTGTATCAGTGCTTCTGTGATAAGCTTATTTAAGATGCTAAACAACACTACAGATTGAAAATGAAGAAAGTATCCATGAAAAAGGATTAGAAATCTAGGAGTTGCTCATTAACAAGAAAGAGTGAGCATAACATAGTGATAAAAAAAACCTGAACCAACAGTCCCAGCTGAAGCTTAATAAATTTCATACTACATTACCTTAGAGTAATCAAATCTATTATGCACTGAGATAGTTCTAAGGGATACTAAAATCTTCTTAAATAAACACATATTACATTCTCTCCTGTTAAAAGTTACCAATATTTTTTGGATTTTAATTGGGGAGGAGGGAAGTAAATTATTTCTGTATTAGGCAAATTTGGGAAGGAGGTTTTAACACTACCTTTACATTCTTTGGAACACAGCATATAAGAAATACCACTCGGAACTAAACCCACACACACAAAGACCACCACCACCACCCAACAAAACCCTCGCCACAAACCCGAAACACAAAAAACATCCAAAAACCCAATGCCTCTCATTTACCCCAACACTCAGTGCAACAGAAAGTGTCAATGTAAAAGAAAGAAAAGTTGTAATTCCCCTGAAAGGCAAACCATTACTCCTCAACTGGACAATAATCAAATTCAAATCTCCAAGATATGTATATTAATGAATGCACAGAAATACATTTAGCAACCATTTTGTAAGTTGAAGATGACATAAAGGCCTTACACACAGAGCAGGAATAAAGAGGCATCCCACACAGCCCCACAACAGGGGTTCCCATTATTCAAAAACTGAAAGTTGATACTGATTTCTTAAACCATTCATAAAACAAGTTACATACATGTAGAGCTTTACTTCCTAAGTCTCACAAGTTAGTGAAATAGGGGGGTTCAAGATTTTCATTCAGAAAATTCCTGTCATTTCTGCAGCTGACTTGTAGCAAAGTGATCCAGTAAGATTAGGACAGGTAAAATAAAAAAATAGCATCAATACATTACCAGCACTTCATGAAATTACCTCATCAAATTCCTCAGTCATTTTTCGGATTATTTCAGAATTCTGCATGTGTCGGAACATCTCTGCTGTAACAACTCCTACAATTTAGATATTAGATTATTAGTACTTTTAATATGAAAGAGGTAGATAGCAGATGACATGCCTCCTGCTACAATGTAAGAATGATCAATTTTCAGCTAACCTACAGATTATACATACAGTTTTTAACAAGTGTTAAACATGTGTATTTTTTTATTTTAGCATCCATGTATAACAAGCGCCTGGCACCAATCCTTTTTCTAATATATACACATAGGTGTTATTTTCATTCTTTTTTAAGTGCGTTTGTCTGCATGTACACACTCATCTAGAATTTACTCATTTGCTCCTATTCAGAAGTCAAAGATACTTGTGTCAGACCTCTTCATCAGCTGAGAGCCTACACTAATCTGAAGTGACCTTTCAGGACTCAAGGATTCTAAATGGTATAAGACAATCTTGAACAGTTCTGTTGCTACTTATTATCTTCTGTACTGCAATAAACACAGTGATTTCACACAATTTCTATTTGTCTCAGCTTAAAATTGTTAGTGTAAATCGTTACATAAAATATATCTAAAGTTTACTGCAACTATACTGCAAAATTCATGACAAGGATCATCTCAGAAAGCATTAAAAGATTCTGGAGTTTTATCTGGTAACAATAATCAAAAGGTCACTGTTCTTGAAAGCATGGATAACCTCTGAGGAATGCTGTTAGCTTTCTGGAGATTTGTGCACATTAAAAGTTTATCAGGACAGAGAACACTTGAGAAGAACAAATTACATCCAGTCCTGCTCTATCAAGTGCAGTGATACTGCAGGGTCAGTTACCTTCTCCTCTTCAAAAGGAGGTGAGGGGGAAAGGAATGAAGGACATGGAAATGAGAAAAGAAAACCAGAAAATAAAGAAGAAAAAATACAGAAATAGAATCTTACTGTAGACAGACTACCATGAAGCTGTCCATAGTATCCTTCAAATCAAGCACCTTTAAAAAGTCTATGAAACAACCTTAAAACACTCAATGATAAGCAGTTGATTAATCCAAACTGGAATTCCAAGACTGAACAAGCTAAACTACCAATGTTTAAGAGAGAGAGATGGTTTCCTGAAATAACAGGAAAAGCAGAGAAGGTTAAGTGCTAAGTGCCAGTACTGCATTCTCTCTGGTGTGAATACAAAAGGCTTACTCTACATTTTAAAATATAGTACAATATTTCTAATCCTCCTGCTCCCACCTTCAGAAATACTAGCTTAACTACAAGAACCTAATAATGTAAACTAGCTGCAAGGATGGAGCAGTCCTACAGGACAGGTAACAATAAAAGGCAAAGAATGAAAATCATGCTACAATACCACTTAACGGATCATTAAACATTTCAGTATCTTACCTTTGCAGCCTGAACACTGAATAAAGAAGTTAATGAGATCAAGAAGTGCTATATCTCTGTCATGTTTGTATGACTCTATCCAGTCATCCACTACAGACTGAAAAGAAACAAATATAAAGGCACTTTATTTTTCATAATTGAAGACAGCCATTGTTATTTAACTGGTTTCCAGTAAAAGATTCTTGTTCCTTCCACAAATAAATTGAACTCTGTGTTTTTTCAATTAATACAGAACAAAATGTTTGAATGATCCTTTACTGCCATAGAACAGTTTTCAAGAACTCCTTTTACTCTATATAAAGATATCCAAGTAAGAAACTGACACCTAAAGTACAAGAATACCATATAGTCCTGCAGTAACTTTTTTGATGAAGAATGCAAAGGTAACTGCTGTATTTTAGAGAAGCAGGTTTTCTCTCTGCCCACCCAGTGACACTACTCTAAAGATACTACTCAGGTGTTCAGTTCCAACAGCTCTAACTCCCTATACTCTTCAAAAATTCAACCCTTTGACAATTTGTGCTCTATACACATTACCCCTAAGAGCATGAACAGCACCACCTTACGTTGTACGGACATTAATTATTCTGTATTCACTAAACCACATAGGAACAAAGTCATTTTACTGGAAAACCTTAAAGGGAAGCAAATTAATAGGAAACCTCCGATAACGATTTTGAGAAAGGGAATATCAACGCTATTATGTTTAAACCATCCATGTGTATGGTACAAATTGTCTACTGCAGAAGTCATAAAAACATACATCATCTAATTAATTTATTAATAAAGATACAAGATACTCACTTTAGGATCAAGTTCTCAGATTAGAGGTTTTTAGTATGTTCATACCCTGCCTTAAAATCTAGAGTCATTCTAATAAATTCTAAATAAAGAGAGCTGATGGAATAGTTCAGAACTTCCAGAAGACAACCGGACTGACTACATGTCTCCAATGCTTCCTATCTGTACCCTCAGTGCTTACTCTCACAGGCAATAATGCTGTGAGGATAAATAAAACATTTTGCCACGCAGAAAGATTCCTGAACAGAGATACAGTTACTTCCCTCTTCCCTGAATTTAAGACTGTTTATAGTATGACACACAAGATTCCTCAGCAAGGCAAAAAGAGTGGAAAAATTCAAACTGGCATACACTTCGCAGTAGGAGCAGAACCCACAAACCAGTACTGATTTGATTGACCTGTGGGGAAGAGGGAAATAATCTAGGAAACATCTTAAATTAGGCTTACAAAGGTCACTGTGCAAGACCAGGGTAATGCTAGGAACAGGACAAATATTTCACTTAGGCAGCCTTGCTTTCAGAATTTATTTTAAAGAACATCCAGCAAAATAGTTTCTCAGAACATTTTGTCTCAGTGGACGAACCATCTGTTTTTGTCAGAGAATAGACACTAACTCAGAAGAAGGTATGGAACCCCATTTAAAATAAAATTGAGTAAAAATTATTATCAAAATCTTATCAGGTGAGCAAGTGCTGAGGGCCACAGAGAAAAACTTCTTGAAACTAAGTGCTGAAGTGGACCTGACTTCGGAAACACTTTGAGATTTTTTCCTTCCTTAATTTTATAAAAATTTCGACTAAGATTCACTCTATTACCCATGTTACCAATTCCCCAAATTCAACAGAGTAATCAGGCCTGGCAAAGGCTCATTTTGCTCCTGGAAAGCAAAAAGATTTTTACTGTGTACCATTTTAAACAGTTCAGATGTCAAGAACATACAACTGCTGATAATTAGCTGAAAATGCAGCGCACACAGTAACAGTTAGAAAAGTACAGTTTTTCCACCCGCTCTGAAACATGGCAGAACATAACAAATGACAGAACTATCACAATTTCTCCGCACAAATTTGAAGGAATCTGTTCTTTTTTACAAGCCTCAACTAAATTTCTCCCAAGTAATTCAGGCTTCAAGGTTCCCAGCTCTAATGCAGGTGCCTGCAAATCTTGAGAGGACTCCACATAGACCCAGCTTCTTCCCGCACATGGATCACAGAAGCTGGAAACTCTAGATTTCCAATCCCAAAGATAGTCCTTCTTCCAGGCTGCTGAGGAGTCACATGAGTGAGTCAGCAGGAAGGCTTCATGGCTGACAAGCTTACACTTTAACCCTCTCTCCACTGGAAGATTCACATAGTCAAGCAAATGATTTACTGATTTAACTGAATTTTTTTAAAAGTGCAACATTTCTTAATAGACAGACTTCAGTCCTATTAGTAAATGCAGTGGAGACAGTGCCTAAAGCAGACACTACTAACAGGTTAAGATTTCCTGTTCCAAATTCCACCCAAATAAGCATGTTATAATATACATTAGCCAAGTCAGCTTCATTAGAGTAGCCCTTAAGTTGTAGCTAGTAATTTTACTTTGGATGAGAGAAGAGAAGCAATTATCTCTTCTCAGATAATCTAAGCTCTGGGAGTATCTACAAACTGCAGATTTCTTGTTAAGTTATATGACAACTGTAAGCATAAGCCACATTTATATTTAGTTACACCCCCACAAAAAGGACTTTAAAGTCACATAATCTAAAATAACCTTTCTTCATTCAGAATCCTGAAAATTCACTTTGAATTTGTTTCAATTTCTTCATTATATGTGTGATTATTCACATCTAATATTTAGAAATGAAAACTCAAGTTTGTTCACAATTAAACCTTAACAATGCAAAAATCACTTTTTCTAATCTTAATCTGCAACTAAAAAAAAAAACCTATGAATTGAAGAAAAAAATTACTTTAGGCTTCATTTTCTTAAATTGTACGAACAGGATAATATTGTTATATTTAACGTGTATATTCATCCAAGTCATAGAGATATCCCAAGCCTTACCTGCATAGCACTCTTGCCCATTTTAACTACCTCAAACAGCATCATGTTTTCCACACCATTCTGTTGGTGATGTCCATTCATCCGATTCGGACCACCAGGTTTCCCTCCTCCGTTTCCACTTTTCCCCTTCTCTGCTGGTCCTTTTTTTCCTTTTTTACAGGTCTGCAATCACACACACAGTAAGTTTTCATTGGGTATTATGTAGTAATTAAAAACACTTGAATCACTATTCACACATATACATGAGGCCTTTTGTTCTCAGGAACCAGATTTAAAATCCAAAATTGAGAATAAAAGGTGATCTTGACTGATACAATGACCAGTGAGAATTCTACAGGTTCCACTTCCTCCCTCCCTCATTTAAAATCTTCTAGCAACTGAAAATGCCATTACTGATAGTGTAGTGACAAAGATTTTTCTCTTGTTTAAATTGTAGAACAGATTACACAGATTTTATTTAAAACAGCTATGGCAATTCCCTTAACACAAATCACCAAGTCTCCTCTGCAATTCATTAACCTTTTTTTTTTAATACGAGCACACTGGCAAGTAGGGGTGAAGAAAAGCAGACAGGTTTCTTTGATTCCCCAAATCAAACATGACTTACATAAAGAAGAAAGAAAAAAACCTAAACAAATTAATTGACTGTTGTACTAAATTAGTTATTACCACTTCTTAATCACTAGGCACTGTATACTGGTACAGGTACACGGGGTGCTCGGCAGCCCCGGCACAGGCCAGCCAGCGTGCCCGTGTGTGCCACAGTAGCGAAGAAGCCACATATGAAGGGTGCCAAGACACTGGGAGGGCAGAAGCCACCCAGGGAGGGAGAACACATGTTCCATGAGGGGACAGAAGGGCTACTAACTGGGTTTAGACCTCCCCACTCGGGTAGTGTAACCTCCTGTCTGCAATCTACAAAAAAAACCCAACCACTCTGAATTAAATTACTGGCTTCTGTTCACTTTTCAAATTAAGAGAGAGCCAGAATTGATGACACCAACCAAAAGAGAACGGTATTAGCACCAAATTGAAGTACAGGATGGAACACATACAGAGACTAATCAAATCAAAGCTCAATCTTTTTCTCCCCCACCTCCCTTATGCCTTCACAGCACTAAGGAAACACCATGCAAATACTCAAGATGAAGCCTTTCAATGCAAATACAAACATGAATCCTCTTGGCAGAACACTTGCATTTTCAGAAAATATTCCTAGCTCATTCAGCTTCAAAGCAAGCGATGAACGCTTCAGCTCATAACAGTAAAAGTGTTTCAGTATCCCTATAAATGGAACATACTTTTCCTTTGCCTTGTTTTTGGTTTTTTCCTTCAATATCCTCAAAGTCTGTATCAGAAGAGAAGTGTGTTTCAGACTCCCTGCAAGGATAAAAAGACAAACTATTTACACATTCTGTCAGAAACGTTCTTAAAGACACTACATAAAGTCACATTATGCTCTCGCTCCAGTAAGTCAACTCTAACAGTGAACCTGCTTCTTCTTCTGTTTAAGTCTGCTGTTGTTGAGGAACAAATCAGAGCACATCCTCACACTCACACCCTACCCTGCATGCTTCCTCCAAACAATTTACCTGGCAAAGACAGCTGTACAGGTTAAAAGTTTTAACCTGTTAAAAAGGTTAAAAGATTTAAAAGTAGGCAGAAAATAGCAACCAGTTGAGAACCTTGGTTGTGGCAGGTGACAAACACTACACCAGCTCAAAAAAAGCAAGGAGTACTACAAGTAGCTGCCACAAATACTTAAAAAAAAAAATAGGAGGGGAAACTCAACAGGTTAAGAAAAAAAAAAAAAAAAAGAAACCACCACCTTCCTTCACAACCAAAGTGTCTCAGCAGATCTCTTCATGCTAGCAGAAACTAAGTAAGCAGTTAAGAGGTATGCGCTTCTGTTGAAAGGTGTGGAAAAAAAAGTTTAGGTGAGGTTTCTCCCTCAAAGATAATCTGTGGTTGTTTAGGCTTATAAGATAAAAAGATGTTAAAACAATATACAAACTTTCTCGTTTGTTTCATTTCCTACATTGCTACAATACGCTGCATCAATACACAAATCCTTTATTGCCAGCATTGATGGGGTGTGGGTGGGTGTGAAATCACTGGAACGGTTCTGTATTTCTACATTTCCTGTAGAATACAATTTAAATGATGCTACTAGATCTTGTTTTAAACACATACATGCAGTACAATGAATTCCAGGTGCTACCAAAAATTTTGGATACACACTTGCTGAATTGTTTAACAATGCAACCATAAAGATGACCGGGGGCACAGGAAACCCATTCCCATGTATTTATAACATTCTAAAACAATCCAGAAACTTAAAATCTCTATCTATTGCAAGTGTCTGAAAGGGGCTTTCTGCCTTGTAACATGTATTTTGCTAATTCTAATTTTGTTGACGATGTACTCTAATACGGACTGAAGAAATCGCCAACCTTGGGCTGTGGGGGGGTGGAGGGGAGTGCACAGAGAAAGAAAAAGGTGAGACATTCCTTCAACACTTCCTAGGTGTTGTTCTTTTCACAGGAAAGAACAGAACCCAAATTCCAAACATTTCACTAAGCAATGAACCATACCAACAGAGTAAAAAAACATTATAAACAGCCATAAAAACAGTATTTCACATTAAACCATCTTTCAATTTACCTTTATTTCTCCTTAAAAGGAATAAAAAACCCCACACAAACAACCTCACTGATACAAAACCATTTCTTTGTATCTTTTTAGATTTTATACCAATTTAATCCATTTCAACAGGCTGCCAATTTCTTGACAGTTAAAAGGTGTGGAAATGGACTCTCTTGGTCTGCTTAAGTGATCATTATCACTTTACTCCTCTGTCCAAAATGCAGTCTATACCCGATTTTAAATCTTGGAAATGCCAATGTCTGTTTCTTAAAACTGTAGGGAGACGAGACACCCAATAAAATTAGGTCAACAGCATCAAGGAACTGATGCCTGAGGAAAGCTAAGACTTCAGGTTTTAGCTGAAGATTTGGCATTGGGTATTTTAAATGTTAGGCAACCTGCTCCAGTTATTAAGGGCAAACTCCTCAACTACTTCCTCTCTTTCTATAAAGAAGCCTTAATAAAGGAAACTTTTGGTATTCCTAATCAAAGAGTTTCTTCTTCAAACATTTCATTTTGAAAGACAGAATCCTGAGAAGTACATCACATAAAGTGTCTGTCACAACAGCTTCCTACTAGCGAAGTTTAAAAGCCAATTTAAAATAATAAAGCACTTCTGAAGTAAGGCTGAATACTCAAGAAAAAATTCAAACTATGCTTTATCAACAGCTCAATAGAAAAAAATCTAGAACTCTATTCCCTCATTTTGTTTCCAAGATAAAACCAACCATATGCATCAACACTAGTAAAAGCCAGTACACTTAAGAATGAAACTACAAATTCTTAAAACACTTACTGGAGGAGAGTAAAATCAGTTGGTATTTCTGGAGCTGCTATCATTTCTTTATCATCTTCTGGAACACCACTGTATTAGAAAGATATTCAAAAACCAATTCGAAGTACAAGCTTACTTTTCTTTCTTCCTTTGTAACGGACAACTTCTGTAATAAAAAAAAAAATACAGTTAAAGTTTTTCCACATAAGAAGGGGTAAAAAAGTTGGAAACACAGACAATTTAAATCACACCACCCTGTTTCCAACCAAGCATTTTCCTCCTTTAAAGATTTTATATTTTTTACTCCTTCCATGATCCTGATACAAAGTACCTCCACAAACGTTAAAAGCATCACTGTCAAAGGAAATACATGAACATGGCGGCGGGGGGAGGGGGGCATGACATGGGGATAGGACAGGATGACACGCCACCATTTTCTGAATAGGGTGAGCAAACTGGAATAGTTTTCATTAACACCTTGCAAGTTCATAGCTGTTGTTTCTAAATCTATACCAGATTTAAATCTGACCATAACACCATGCACTGCAGAGCCCAGACTTACCAACACCAGGATATTTCCGGTTAACCAAAGCAAAACTGCATTTGATGTTAAATATAAAGCACAGTACAGGTACATTTAACGACATTATATATACCAACTTTGTATCTCCAATTTGTAAACTTCCATGACATTTTCCATAAAGATAAGGTCTTCTAACAAGTTCTTATTAGCAGCTGCTTCACAATTCCCGGTATTCTAGAGTTGATAAACCAGGCTTACAACAGTTTTAATATTTAAAGCACTTGACAAGACTTGAAGAATATAAAGGAACGTAATACTATCCACGTTATAAAGAATAACATCAGAAACAACACAGTCTTTTATCAAGAGAAGATAAGATGGTTATATACTTGCTTTTCAATTATAATATTGTTGCCTATTCATAAATTCTGTTATTTATCTAATTTTCCTATGTTTAAGGGGGGAAAAACTCACTGGATACTTCAAATACAAGAATTAACCATGCAGGCTGAAGTTTTCTATGTCAATTGTCTGCCCCAGGCTAACTTTTATACAGTTGAATTAAGAAAGCATGATGTTCACGTATTTTAAAGATACAATAGGAAGGAGAAAAACTTTCAAAGTCTGCTGACTCTACAGCTTGCTGGAGTGTTTAGGTATTTGAGGGAAAGATTTAATTTTGGCATGCTAAGCACATGTTGCTTAATGTCTGGTAGCTATGCTTCAGAGACTGTGTTTCAATTGAGCATGTAGATCGAGGCTGTACCTTTTTTTTCCTGCAAGTGCTTATTCCGAATGCTAGGGGCCACTGTAGCTTCCAGAATTTAGAGCGCTGAGAGAAACCATAAACCCTGAACTTACTACGTTCTCTTTCTTCATGTTTCACAAAATTACATACAAGCAGAGAATCAGAGTGGAAAGAAATAGTGGCAAAGAGAAAGAAGGTTTGAGATAGACCGGTGAATCTCAAGATAGTCTGCAAGTACTAAAGCATGTTCCATCCAGAACACAGCAGAAGAAAAAAAAGCTTCAACAACATTGCTGCTGCAGAATGGCAGCAACCTTTGCCACCCCATTCCTCCATTCTCCAAAACCACATGGGCACATGACCAGTGCACTTCATCCTCTCCTGCTCCATCTATACGCTCTCTTTAGCGAACAACCATGCACAGGCAAGGTAACATCCCCTCCCCACCATTCATCTATGTAGGCTCTGCCATTCAATATCACCTGATTCAATTCCCCAATAAAATGGCTAAAATATACCTCAAGATTTTTTTTCCCCTGGATTATCAAGTTAAACTGGTTCAACAGTAGGTATCCGGAGAATGCATGGGAAACACAAGACTGTATAGCCATGAGCAGGGGAGGGAAGAGTAAAGCTCCCCTGTTTGGTGGCAAGCAGCTATTATACTACCCAGGCTGTCTGTAAAATGATCTGCTCAGTTGGTGACATATTGACATGCTCTACATTTTGGATTAGGTATATTTGGGAAAAAAAAAAAAACTTTGCTCTGATTACTATCAGATTTGAACTTGGGAAAATACCACAGCACAATTTAGTGCCTTTGTCATCAGGCTAGCACCTGCTCAGAGCTGGACCTCAGTAAGGGTGCGGGGAACAAAAAACTGAAAGAGATCCTGCCACACAAGTCCTTTTGGGGGCATGCTTGTGATTCAGTCCCAGCGCAAAGCAAAGATGCAAACTTCAAAAACCACACTGCTCAGTTTCAAGTTCAACCTGTCTATCAACATGTTACTTGACTTTTTCTAGGTTATAGATTTTTCAGTGTTGAGAAGCAAGACATACTAAAGTGACAATCAGGATGTTTACATGCAAATTTTGTATCATGGCTCACTAATACTACCTATTCACAACACTAATATTACCTATTCCATAAAATTTGGAACCATAAAGAAACAAAGCAAGTTAACCTCTTGTTCACAGAATTAAGAGATTTTTTGCTCCCTTCATGAAAAGCAAATTTGGTGTCCCACCAAATTTTGCAAAAATACTCAATACAGTTTTTTACAGTCACCTAAGTATTTTAAAGAAATAATTAGTAAGGAAAGTATGAAAAAGGATGGGTAAATGATTAAAGTGTATATGCTCTACATCAAACAAGTCAAATCACTTTATAAGAACTACCTGGCTGCAGTTTATACCAACTTGAACTTTTTGTAAAAACCATTCATCTTGGTACAAACAACAAAACATGAAAGAAAACATGCACTGTTTGATCAGAATTACCTCATAAAATGGGAAAGAAATACCAAGTTCTTGCTAGATGTTCAAGTGTTGAGCTGCTTAGACTCACATTTCAAGAATTGTTTTTCTTGAAGGAACAAGAAACTTGGCCCTCATGAGCGCAACTACATACCAGCATTATGGAAAACAGTAGCTACCGATTAATGTCTTGCAAGAATATATGAGGTAAGACTGTAAGGGATCTCCAGAGTCAAGCTCAGACTCCAGCAGTGATCAAAAAGCCCCCTATATTTGTCCCAGTAAAGGATAATTTGAGAAGATTTACATACAGAATCACAGAACGGTCAGGGTTGGGAGGGACCCCTGGAGACCACCCAGTGCAGCCCCCTGCTACAGCAGGGTCACCTACAGCAGGTTGCACAGTCACGGCCAGGCGGGCTGGGAACGTCTCCAGAGCAGGAGCCCCCAGACCCTCTCTGGGCAGCCTGTCCCAGGGCTCTGCCACCCTCAGGGTGAAGAACTCCTTCCTCCCGTTCAGCTGGAACCGCCTGTGCTGCGGTTTGTGCCCACTGCCCCTCGTCCTGTCGCTGGGCTCCACTGGGAAGAGCCCGGCCCCGTGTCTTTATACTTGCCCTTAGGATATTTGTACGTATCAGGTAAGATCCCCTCTTGGACTTCTCTCCAGGCTGCACAGGCCCAGCTCTCTCAGCCTACATGCAAAATATGACATGGACTTCTGATTCTCAACCAGCAGGGTCAACCTAGCCCAGTGTGCCTTCTCTGGCACTGGCCAACAGAAGCTGCCCAAGGAAGAACACATTTGCTTTGTTCGTATCAGTGGTTTCCCTTGAATACCTTCCCGGCATCCAGAAATAACTCGGGGATTTTTTCAGTCAAAGAGGCTGTGTTCCTATACTTTCTAACCCCTTAACAATATTTTTGCCATTAACATTTCCAATTACTTTTTGCACTCAATATTCAGCAGCGATGGTATCCCACACAGGAACTCCCACAGCCAAACTCTGTATTGCCAAGAGGCACATTTTTTTTCCTTTGAATTTACCACTTTCCAGTTTTATCTGATGTTCACTTGTTGGCATTGGTCATTCCTCATTATCCTTGATCTCTGTAAACACCTTCTGGAAATTCAGGGCTACTGCCAGCCACCTCTTCTTCATGCACATACTTGATGACTCATTCAAAGCACCCAGTTTGGAAAGTCAATGAGAAAGCAAAACAGTCCACATAACCATCCTATTAGAACTTTTAAAATATATCAAGTTCATCACAGTGCAGTCTGAAAAGAGGAAAATGAAATTCTTGCAGGTGCCGTTCCAAACACTGAAAGTCTAAGTTATCTATTAAATGTGCTCTAAGAAGCAGATTATTTTAGTAAGTTAAATCTAAACTGAAGTGAGTCATAAAAAGCAGCTCTTCTTTAGGGTTTGTTTTGCATGTTCACAGAATTCCAACTTTAATTTTCCCAAGCAGACACTGAAATCTCTCAAGCCTGTGAAAACTTTCTGAAGTCACTCAACTTTGTGAAATCATAATTAAATTATTAACTATAAAAAGAAAATGTATCCTGCTGAAAGATCACAAGGTGGAGCTCTAGCCTAAAGCTAACTGAAGAAACTCCAAAAGACAGGTCATCCAGAGGTTGACCTAGTTATTTCTGTGCAATAAACTTTATAATAGATTGCTAAAACTGCTATAATATTGTGGCACATTTCCTTTAAATTTATATATAGATTACATAAAGACACCAGAAGATTCCTGTGTCTTTTCTGAAATAAATGCATATACGTATTTGATTCAATGACTCTTCCAGAGGTGGAAAGGCATACAGCTGCTGTAGTATGACTAGTCTCAGTATTTAGTTTTCAAAAGCAAGAAGAATTTTAAAATACATTTTAGTAGCAGAAGAAATGTATTCCTTTATTCTACCCTGCCATTTAAAATTCTGCCAACCGAAAGTTAATGAACTAAAAAAACACTGGAACAGTAGTAGTCCAGGAACACTAATCATACATAATGTTGACAACTCTAAACGTAAGAGGATTTCTATTTCTTTTGCCATTGGCAAATAATTGGCAAAATATTTCTATTTAAAATAATTTGACTGATAAAAGCAAGAGCTAAGCATGAAATGCTTTAAAGAACTCCAATGTGTCTTCACTGAAAAACAATTCAGAGTTTTAAAATGTTATTTTTCCCTAATACCAAATTAATTATTCATGTATGGTTGTGATTAACTCAAATATACTGGCCAAACATTCAGATCTGAGAGAAGCTGACGAAGTTCACCAGCACAATTCACACAATAATACATATGCCATCAGCAACCTGTCCTCTCACTATTTGTTACATGCACAAATAGGCTAAACAAACATTAATGTAATTCAGTAAGCAGCCTTTGTTAAAAGAACACACCTATATATACACACACATGATACAAAGAATCACAAGATCTGTCCCAGAAGCTTGTGTTCATACACTTGTGTAAACGCAGTAACTAGACTATTACTTTACAAGCTCACAGCAAGGTGTTTCAGGTAGGTGGGTTCTGGTTTGAGGCAAGTTCCGTACACACACACTTGGTGGTTGTAGCTGCTGCTTGGCATCTATTACCTGGAAGTTTTATAAGGCAAATCAGTAGAGTGGTTCATTTTTCTGGGGAAGGCTGAGATGAAAATTTTAAAAATGGCTATGTGGCCAAGACAAAGATTTTGAAAATACAAGATGGCTGTTCAGAGATGTGTTGATTTTCCCTTGTAATTCAATCTTCGGTAAAATCAAGGGCCTCACTTTCTTCACTAAGAAATTAGAATTTCAAAAATTGTAATATTGAAGTGTGTGGCTGAAGTTCATCTCTGAATTATTTATCTATCCATGAATGAGAGATGCTGATGCTTCAGAACCGATTATGCAGCAGCAACAGTTAAAATGCTAGTCAGATAAAGGACCAGAAGTATGTCCATATTGTCCTTTAACTATTTTAGAAGAGAAAGACATTATCAAATACTTTATGCCCCTCCTTTTCTGAGAGATTAGAACACGTCTAACCTTGTATAAAATAAGGTTGGTTTGTTTGGGGGTTTTTCTCCTCTATTAAGTGGGTTTTTAAGTAAGATTTTGAGCAACTGCATGACATTCCCTACAGGCCTGAAAAGGTATGTTATTTCTACTAATATTACACAGTATTTCAGCTACCAACAAGCTTTAAAGCAATTCTGTAATTTGAGTAAAATACAGGAAACATACTTCAAGTAGCATTCTGTATGGTAGCAACTGTAATGTGATTTAGTTATACCATATCAGCAGTTTTGATCACATTATGACAGCATAATCAAAACTAAACTGAACAACAATGCAATTAATACCTTTAGATGTGTGGTTATTTTTGTGCTGTTGCTTAACAAATGAGACTTGTAATTCCTTTACAAGATGACCTGAACTAGACATCATCATCTACATTCTTCCATGCTTACCAGCAGAGACATGGTCTGTCTACACATTAACAGTCCATGGTGCCAAAATCACTGAACAGTTAAGACTCCAAAGAACCTAAATGACCTAATTTATACAGGTCTTATCTTTTCAGACTTTTTCTCCACAATTAATTTTTTTCTCAACTTCCATTTCAGCCCCCTCCACACCACTGCCGTCCACTCATCTCTCTTCAAGCTTTCAAAAAATGAAAAAGCAACATTATAGTGACTGTTGCTATTATGCCATCACACCACCATTTTTATTTCCCGGCCTGCTCTTCATTCAATTTTTATAACATTTACTCTTTAGTTCACGCAACAAGTCTGCTGATTAAGTGGAAAAAAGCCACATGCTTTTCTGACACTGCGGGCTGCTGCTGAAAGCAGTAGTCTTTCCTTCCCACTCCCCAAACACACAGGGAAGTCTTTGCTCCCTTCTAGCACTGAAATGAACAAGCTACAAGCAAATGATGAAAACAAAACCCTTTCCTCCCCCCCCACGAGTAGCTCTCCATTGGATCAGCCAACTGCATCAACTCCTCCTGCAGCCACACAAGTCACTGGATGTAGTATCAGAGGCAGCTCTGCCAGCGTCAGTGCATCACCAGGAGGGGCAGAGCTCTGCGGCAACGCAGGACCAGACACACCGAAGTGGCAAAGTCAAGTCTTTGCACAGCTACTGCTGATATTCCTTTCCTTCCCTTCCCTTGGGAGAGGCCACAGCCAACGGCCTGCTGTTCCCTGGCTCTGGCAGACCAAAGCAGGCAGCAAGGCCCAGATCCCCCCCTGGGCTCCCACCCCTTCGCACCTGGCTACTCGCCCAGGAGGGAGGCAGCCCTGCAGGTCAGCACCTCACCTGGGACCCGCGCTCACACGGAGGCAGCATGTTGTACCTGGAGATCCATCAGGCACCTGCCCAGTCTGAGCCGTCTCCATCTCAAAGCATTCTCCTTACTCCTTTTCCACACACATTTCATTTCCTACATTTTCACTATATTTTTTATGTGCAGATTGCACACACGTACCCATTCGTATCCTAGCAGCCTTCAGACAAGTAGCCCAGCTAACGGCTGATGGGGACCACCAGAACCTGGGGAGACCACCAGCCAGGAAACAGCCAAGCACATGAAAACACAGGTCCCCAGAGGTAATGCACTCATAAGTAAACAGAAAGCAACATTTGTTTTCACTGTTTAATGCTGTGAAAGCAAAAGATTAAACAGGCTTTATTTTGAGAAGAAGAAAAAACACCCCAACATTTAAAAGGCGTATGAAAAGAGTCAGGCGAAAACCTAAACTGAAGGCTGAGACTGTACCCCAAGTTGAAAGACTTGAAAAGCAAGTAACATACAAGGACCTCTGCACCAACTTAGTAACACTGACAACCTCAACTTCACCATCAGATAGTCCCCCTCAGTAAAAGTTATTCTTTGGACTTCTTCTGTTTTTATTAAGTATGTGGAAAAACTATTATGGGAAGAAAAGAGCTTGCTACAGTGCCTCACAGCCATAGGATTACTCATTAGAGTACCATTAATAACATCAGTATCTTCAGCGCAGTAAGTTAAAATACTACTACAAAATATAAACAGTTATGGTTTCAATCACATGAGGTTTTTATATAGGTATTTAGTAATTTACATGGTCCAGTAAAATGTGGGTTTAAAACACCGGACATAAGCATTACAGAATACTGAAAAATTAATCAACTGTATAATAAATGCAAATATTACCCTTATTAAAGGGAAAACCACCCATATTACTCTCTAATGAGTCTCCCCAACAGTATTCCTGAGCTTTATTAAAACACACCTGAAATTCCCATACATCTTTAAAATGGTTTGATTTCGGATGTCTTTTAAAAAAGGCAAAGGTAAGATAACAAAAGTAGAAGTTACACCTCATTGTGTCTGTCACATATTTTCCTGCCAAAAAAGAGATGGCTTCCAGATGTTGCAGTCTGCGTGGAAAATGAGGCTCTTAGGAAGAATAAAAGCCAAGTCGGATGACAACCAAGATTTATTTAAAAAAAAAAAAAAAAGAAAAAAGGAAAAAGCCACATATGCTTACTTAAACAAGCCAAAAGAGGAGTACTAATTAATTTATGATACAGGGCAACTACACCTCCCAGCTGCGTAAATGCCCTGTATTTCCAGACTAAACTACAGAATACATCAATATGCCCCTGGCACACTCTTTTTTCCAAAAATGTTGTCCTTTTCACATCCCCTCAAAATTCTGGCTGTTGTAAAAGCTAGGGATGAAGATGCACATGCCGTGTCCAAGCAGCTAACTAGCTACACAGTAAAAGCCTAGAACTGATTTGGCATTGTTCAAATGTGCAGCCAACAGCGATGAATTCAGTTCACGTGGCAGAGGCAGGTTTTTCCAATTGACAAGGTATCCCATCCAGCAAGTTTTTATTTTTAGTCCTTCCACTGATTGGTGTGAGCCTGCAAGCTGCCTTGCTTTACAGGAGCCTCAGCTTCCCCTCCTACCATATAGCTTTTCCCCTTTGGAAAGTCTAGGTCACTAAGGCTTTGTGACCAAAAATTTGCTTGTGCATTTCTAACAACTGCATTTGATTATAAATTCTGGAGGGGGGACTACACAGTACATACTGCAATAGCATTAGTTGCTACTGTGAGACACAGTCAATATTAGATGACTAAAATAAGGGGAAAACCCCGTAAAATACCACTACTGAAGAATGGGAAGCCAAGTCTCTCGAGCCCATCTCCCAGAGTCAGCTCCTATCAGCCCAGGTCATAGCACACTTTGGACGATCCTCTGAGGAGCCCACTGTACTTCTCTGCACTGTGATCCCAAGCCTTCTAAGATTAGAAGGGAAAAGGAGAACCAGCTCAGTTCTGTGTTTTGTCAGCTGAAATCCACCAGTTTATTAGCTGAAGCTTCACACTACATAAAAATGGCTGAGCTGCTTCCAGATGATAACTAAAGAGACTAACCCAGAACAGAAACAAACAGAAAAGAATATAAGCACAAATCAAAACTCCATTACCCTTAACTGGATCTTTAAAATAATTTAATTTAGGAGAAAAAAAAAAGGGGGGAGGGCGGTGGGGAGGAGATTTGTGGGTGGTTGGTGTGTAAGAATGCTTCATGTCCCATTCCATCCTGTTCTCTTCCACCACACCAGCCCAGCTTATTTTGTAACAGGCCTGGACTACAGACAGTGCATCACTTTTCTCCAGTTCCCTATGAGCCACCTGCAGAAACGCAGCTACTCCACACCCCAATGCAGCATGCTGTCCTGTCACCCTCTCACCTGACGGCTGTCATCGTCAGTCCCAACAACAGCAGTGTAAAACTACTTACAGTGAAGCTCCAAAAACTGCCATTACCTGTTTGTGTAAACAACCAAGAGCACTTGTCCATCCTTCCCTGGCTCAACTGAAATTCTATGCCATCAGAATGAAAAGGAGTATTTAAGAAAAAGGAATAAACATTGTAACACATCCAAACCAAGCACTATGACAGCTAAAACCTAAGCCTTTCATAAGTGGATTATGGCTCTTTCAACAATCAATCTAAATAATCATCCTTACAAAATAAAACTCAAGCAACTACCCGTGTATGCAAAAGTTGGCTTCACCTCTAAAACAGAGGAAATAAAGATAAAAACCTTGTTATCTTTCATTAAAAAGTAATCTCTGCAACTGTGCCAACCTCAGAACATCTGTGCTCCATACATCCTCAGTCATAACTTAAAGATTTTTTAATACGCAACATTTTATTCTTGTTCTCCCTCATAACATTTGGGCTAAAATCCCAATTGGTTTGTTCGGAGATTTGC
The DNA here is from genome assembly GCF_017639655.2 of Falco naumanni. Taxonomy (NCBI): domain Eukaryota; kingdom Metazoa; phylum Chordata; class Aves; order Falconiformes; family Falconidae; genus Falco; species Falco naumanni. The sequence continues at coordinate 6,667,420 of NC_054067.1, forward strand.
AGCACTGAATACTAATTTTATATGAAACAGCAGTTGTGATGTTATGGCTTTCCCCCACACAATTTAGAGAACTGAATATATCCACAATGCAGAATGCTAATAATCCATTAATGAAATCATTACCAGATGAAAAAAACCCAACATATTATCATCACCAAGTCTAAAAATCACTTTTCTTCATTCATCCTAAAACAGAGCCCTGTTAAAAGAATTTTGAGGAAGACTGGTGCTGACGCCTCACGTGTAGAGACCTAGGGCTAGCCACTGACATTCATTAAACATCCAGAAGAAACCAGCATGGCTACATGTATACATCCTAAGAACACTGCAAAAATATGCATTATTCAAATCAATAAGTTCTTTAATTGCTCACTTGTGGCAGGTAACAAATTAAGCCAACTGAGAGAGCGATAACATACTATGCCCATTTTATAAAAACTATTGTGAAGGAAACATCAAAACCAGGTTTTCTAGAGACCAAACTCATTTTACTAAGCAAGCTGACAAATACTGAGAAACTCCTGATGTGCGTAAAATATTCTGAAGCAAAGGTTAGTGAAACTTGGCCTTTTGAAAATACCTTCCTTTGTAAGTCTCTTAAATACTGTGCATTAGGCACCATAGGGATACAGGAGCATCTATTCCACACAGATCTAAAATACAGTATGTACAGCTTGTTAAATCAACCAAAATTAAACCTTCGGTTTCTTCATTTAATCTAAACAGGAAAAAAACAGCAAAAAGCTATACCCTTACACACATCTTGAGTACATTCAACACAAAGCTAGTAGCTCCCTCCTCCTTCAAAAGGCAGTTAAAAATTTACCAATCACATAATACAAGTATCATTATTTCTATTAAACATTTTACTTGAGCAATGTTCAGGACATGTAAAATAATTTTAAAACTACAACTATCACACTTATTAGCTCAGCAACAGCGTAGAAGCTGTTCAGAAGCGTAGTCACTTCCATCCTCTTTTTCCCACATTTTCTTTTTAAAGAAGGGGGAAAAAAAAAGAAAAAAAAAAAAAAAGGAGCAGTAGTGCCAGATGTCTCTTAAACAAGCTACATGTGCTATGATTTCTCCCCCTTCCCCCACTCCAAGAGAGGCATTCTGGAACGGGGTGTACCCTATAGCGCCAGTTAGCTGAATGCAGAGAATCGCCCCATACTCTTGGAATCGCATGAAACATGCAGCAGATTTCTAGGACTCCAAGGTACAAATTGCTTACTAATACTCTCACCTCTAGCAGATAAAACAAGTCTCACATGCTAAATGCTGGGGTTGGTTTTTTTTTTCTTCCTTACAGCCGAGACAAAAATGCAATCTTAGGCATAAGACAAAAATTCAAGCTATTGTTTTCACCGTCTTAAACACAAAAAGAACCTCCTTTTAGTAGTCACAGTTTACTAGCACATTTAATACAAGGCATACCAAAAACCATTCTTCTCTGCTAAAGTTAGTTGGAAAGTACGTATAGAATGTAAAACAACATTTCATTGCAATGCTGACTGTATTTACAGCACCTATATCTTAATTCGTACAGCAGCTTAATACTTGTGGTTTTGTGTGGCAAATTCAGATTAATTTACTGCTGAACAACCCTTTCCTAGGACTCTTAACAGTCTGTTACCCGCGGGGGGGGGGGGGGTAGCTAGATCAAATATTGTAATATTATGGGGGAGGGTGGGGGGGGTGGAGGCGGTGTGCAGAACAGGGAGAAGGAAAAAAAAAAAGTTTTCACATATCATATGCTCTGGTTTACAGCCAGATCTATTATTGACAGCTCATCTTCACTGACAATTAAAGCTAATATTCTGAACTGCAAATAGGGAGGACTAAAAGCGCTGACAAATCCTGTTTTGCTGACTTTTGTTACACGGGTGGCAACCTCCAACAGAGGGATGGAAAATTCATCTGCCACAGTGGAAGTCACCAGAGGACAACTATCAAAACCTACAGTTGTCCAACAATTGCATGGAAAAATGCTTTAGTCACTCACTATAGTTTCAGCTTTTCATTTATTATCTGAACTGCATTATCCTCTTGAGGTTTTCAGCTCATGATCTTATTTGACTTACCAGTTTCAAATTACCTCTAATTATTAAAACAAGAATTGCTAGATTGCAAGTGCTGTATCTGTCACCATGTCTTCTCCCCAACAATTGCTGTGGTTTCATAATTAACTGTATTCCTACTCTTAGCACAGGTTTCTCTTCCTCTGTTTTGCACCAAATACATATCCCCCATGTCCCCACATTCAAATCAGAAATGGGTAACTCAGCAGTTGAGAACACAGCACGCTGTTAAGTGTACAGGCCTACTTTAGTTTCTCTGACTTTTCTCAGTAAATAATTCCAACTGTTTTAAACAGCTGAACAGAAGACTGATTATTTAAAATACGCAATACCTCTTTCAGATTTCTTTCTTCTACTCCGTTTTACATCATACAATGATGCAATGCTGAAATAAGTCAATGTACCTACTTTAAAGCACATATTTAAATTTCTGAAATACAGAATTAAATCTAGTTAATTTCCCATATAAAGTTATTCATTTGTCCTAGCTACTTATTCAAGAGCAGTGTTTCTTTGACTTACTTAGCCATCCATTCCGTAATTATTTATTACTCCTGTGTGGAACTGAGCAGACTCTGCTCTTACTTATGGCTAAGAGATTTTGGTCTCATAAATTATTTTTACCAATAGCTTGTGATCACCACTCAGGATTCTAACATCAAATCATAACATCTAATGGCAAATAAAGTTTTTCACCAGGTAAGATTCTGCAAGATTATTTATTATTTATAGCAAGTTCACAGTTCCTGTGAAACCAAGGTCAAAAAAATCCATTACATATAGTTTGTTATCACAGGGCTGGCTATTCATAATGGGGAAAGGGAAGAGACTAAATATTAAGTAACTGGATTAGGATTCATGCACATTTGAAATACCTTTATACAAAAAACAACATAGTATACTTAAGTATCATCAAGTAGCAAACTTTTTCCAAGTCACCATTTTAATGCCCCAAGCACTGATTTCCTAAGACTGGATCAGCAATGAGCTATGTTATATTAATCTATTTACATCACTAATGCAAGTTTCCAACTTTGTTTTCTGATTACTCAAAAAAACACTTAATATTTAGAACCGCCCTTAAAGAAGCAGTATAGAATTCACATGCTGTTGTACCACTAATCAGGATTACAAGTATATCATCTTGTTTCAAATCAGTTTGCACTCAAATTTTTCTAACATTTAAATGAAATCCCTCCATAGGCATGCCACTGGAAGTTAGCATCACCTGACAAAATAGCTACACATAACGTTTAGTTACAATAACACAATGCTTTGACTGAAATGCATTCATTACCTCTCCTTTACTTTTGTTTGCCCATATACAACTAAGCATACTAAGTTTTAATGTTTCAGAATAAGGTTAATTCCTCACCTAACCTATATGAAAAACCTCTCCTTATGTTGATTACAATCTCTTACATAGGTGGCAAAACATCGGTTACTAATGTATCAATTGATCTGAAGAAGTAACAATAATAATCCTACTGAAACACACTTAACAGATCCATCCTGGAAGACTCAAATGTCAATAATCAAAAAGGGTTACATCTTTCCAATATTTTTTTTCTTCCCTGTTTCAGCATCAACTGCTGCTTTCTTATGGACATCATATTAAGGAAGAGTTTACATATTATGAAAACATTCTGTTTGGATTAAGTCTCCTACACTCTCCACAACAAGCATACTAGGGGCCATCAATATGTATGCCTGATCCTGCGCAATTTCATCAACTCAGAAGGTGAGACTAATATTCCATTCAGAGGATGCTTTCTTGGCATCAGACCACCTTGGTCTTGAAACAATATAAACTGTATTTTAGCAAAAGTTAGGGAAAGAGGTAATAACATTCAATCTAATTGTCAGACAAGAACATTTTTATCCGAGTGTAAATTAGGTCTGGCGGTTGTTCAGCTTGACCTCTACTTACAATAATCTTGCCCTAGGGTATGAAAATCCTAGATCATTAAATGCTACGAATTTAGTCTTGCAAGCAACCTAAAATGAACTTGCAATCAGAGTCACGGTTTTCAACTGCTGTTAAAGAGTTGAGGAGACAACAGTGGTAACAGATAACACCATGTCAGGTTGGGCTTTTTGTTAGGTTGTTTGTTTGGGGTTTTTTTGTTTTGTTTTGTTTTTGGGGGGGGTGTTTGGTGGTGTTCTTTTTTGCATTTGTTTTTGGTTGTGGGGTTTTTTGTTTGTTTTTTTTTTTAAAAAAAAAAACAACATAACCACTATTTCTAACTTTAGGATATTATTTCTGGTTTCAGGGTGGTTTTGAGATTAAGTGAAAATAATCACCCTTTAAATTCAGAGGTCAAGAGAAAAGCAATCCACAATTTTTAAATATACATATATTTCAGTTGAAAGTTTTTCTGAGAAAAGATGGGTTAATATAAAGCTGCCCACTTCATTCAGTTATGAGAAACATTTTTAAATGCCATGTTTCCTACAATTCCCTAGACAGTCAACAGACATTTTAGGAACTGCTACCAATTCATTACTGTGAAACAGATGCCTGCCAAAAAAATTAATTACAGAATATAAATTTTATTACTATGTGAATTAACTTAAGACTTTATATGCTAAGCATTAAAACTACTCTAGAACCACAGAATGTGGTATAACACACAGCCCACTATGAAAACAAGGCAGAAGAAAAAAACCCAGAAAGATATGTAAGCACTTCTGCAGCTGATCATAGGAAGATACACTTGCTAGGCCACAAACCAGTAAAATTCCTCTTCTGCGAGTTTTAGCTGCAGGGAAAGAACAAAGGTAACAGTAGACATGCAGAGAGGGAGCCAGACAGTGACACAGAACCTTTAAAAAGGTCAAAGAAAACTGATGAAGGACCACAGAACAAGCAGTAATTAGCTCCTTCTGAATGTAACTTACAGGCTAAGGGAAGGTCTAAGAACACAGAGCATTTGAAGGACTAAAGCACGAGAACGAAAAAATCACAGCTGTTTCAACAGCAGAATAAAACGACAACACAAACACCATCTGAGAAATCAAAAAAGCTTTAACAAGTACTGGAGATAGCACTCAATTTACAGAATTCCGCACAGGTCTCCCAGGGAATTAACTCCAATTAAGATCCACGTGTACTAACAAAAATAAGAAAGCAAAGCAAGTGTTGAAAATTAGACACCACTAAATTTACACACAGTAAACACATGCTACCAGCAACAAGCTCTAAAGAAGCTTTTTCACCCTCATAGTAGTGATATGGAGAAATGGAAAGTACTCCATCAAAACTGTTGTTGTTCAGCTTTCTCACAAATGCCTAAAACTCAACACCTAAGACATATAGTTAAGGAAATAATTTTATGCTGACTACAAAAAAAGCCAATCCACAACGGACACCTTACCAGAACATCATCAGGTCTCTCTGTAGGATATACAAATACTAATCTCTCCTTCCCAAGCAAAGTAATTGTATGACATTCTCTATCAGACCATATAATGATGTTATTAACTGCATGATGATTACAGACTACAAGTTTCATTCTACAGCAATGACGGTTTAATAATTCTTTACATTATAGTATTTCTATATTTAATTCTGTATTACAGCCCAACTGAGTATACACGATTTTAGAATTGCAATCACAGCAAGTCCCCTCAAACGCCTCAAAAGAACACATTAAGGAGAAAATTAGTTGTTTTCCCTCTGATAGGTAAAACACTGTATAGTATAAATCAATAATTTTAACAATACCAATATATCTTCACCTGACTTCCCCAAGAACTGACTTCCTTATGTTTGGCAAGGGGAAAGGCCATTCTGCAGAAAAAAAGACAACTGTTCAGCACTATTTCCAGAACAGATACCAAAATATTTTCACTTCCTCCAATAACCCTGAAGAAAGTGCAGTAATCAAGTAATTCACTTTACATATGAGGGAACTCCTTGGAGCAACACAAGCAGCGATTTCCAGCTCAAGAAATCTCCAAGTATTTGGTAGGCTGTGATACTTACAGCCCTCAAGCACTAGCATATAAAGATGCCATTAAATGGTTTCCCTTTACCAAAACAAAACTCTTGTTCAAAATGGAAGCTGGCATTTGTCATGGGAGAGAAGACAGAAGTGCTGTGACTGCCTATTTAAACCAAATCTCTCATCAATTAACACATCAAGGTTCATGCACTATGATGATTCCCCATCCTGAAAGTAAAAGAACAAATTTAAGTTTTGATACTTGGCATTCCCAAAACCTACATTAAAATAACAGGTTAAATACATTTTATTTATTATTTATAAATAGATCTAAAAGCCCAATTTCATAGAAGCAGCAATGGTTTAAAACATGTCCATCACCAGCACAGTAGTAGAATATAAACAAAGTATGACAGTATCGTGTACACTGTAACAAAAAAAAACCCAAATAAATAAAATAGTTAGACCACCAGGGCTGAAATACCATTTGATGTTCTCGTATATCACACAGCCTCTAACATTCAATATGACATGCCATTTGCTAACAGTTCTCATCTAGGCAACAAAGGCAAATCCCAAAAAATCTGGATGTGGTTTTTCAGTTTTCTGGAGCACAAAAGACTAAAGGAGGAGAAACAAGATAAAGCACCTATCTTAAATATCTTCTTAAAAGAGACAGATTGATCACTAGAAGAAAATGAAAGAACTTTTATCTTCCCTAGGAAAATGAAGAAAAAACATTTTGTAGAAAAATTTATTTATTTTCTAAAAATCTATCAACATTTCCATCAGCAAGACTAACAACTAGACAGAACTTACACTGGAATGAGGAGTATAGGAAGAAAATCACAGCACATTAAAGAAGTCAACAAAAAGTAAACACACTAGAGAGAGATCCTTAATAATGAGCAGGACAGAAATGAGAAGGGAAACACTATGTAGTGACCATGCTTAAATATTCAGTACTAATGGCTGATAATCATATTCTGTAAGCAGCAGGATCTGAGGTGTGATGTTGCAAATGCAATAAATCCCCAAGGAAACAATATGTCTTCAAGATGTTCTCTAGAAATTGCTTATGGTTGATTAAAGCAGCATCAATAACATATCTAGCTATGCACAGGCAGGTAACAATCACTCCACACTGCTAGTGAAAGGGAAAAAAGTGAAAGACCACATGACTTGCATTAACCTCAGCAGTCAAAAGCCAACGAAAAATCAAATCAGCAACACTGCAATATTCTAGTCCCCTCAATCACATCAAAGAAGGGACGTACATACATTTTGTCATGAGCAAAGAGAACTTAGTACTAAAAATATTTGTTAAGCCACAATTAGTGAAACTCCACTCTCGCACAAAATACTCGTGTTTGAGTATTTTTAATACAGGCATAAAATCACTCATGAAGAGCTGTATTTTAAGGAAGACTGAAAATATTATAGTTTAATATATTAATTTCCAGTCATTCAAAACAAACCTTTCACAAACTTTTAAACATGAGGAGATTTCTGTCACTGGATACAGGTTACCTGCTTTCAAATAAAACAGCTTGAAACCAGAAAGAATAATGAACACCCACCACCCAAAGCCCAAAGAAAACTGCAGAGATGGAAAAGAAAGTACTCCTCTTCCTGCTCTTCCCCCAGTCATTTTACAGCAGACAAAATTTCTGCTATGTCTGTTCCAGTGCTGCCTGTACTTCCATATGTAGGGAGAAAGAAAAAGGACAATGCACCCTAACAGATGATACCTAGCTCTCAAAACCTTCTTGACTATTAACATACAGATGGCACTCACACTTGCATCTCTAACAGTAAATCTATCCACCCCTGTAGCACAGGCTCCCTGCATCCTTTATGATTGCTTACCGATGATATAGAAAACATGACCTATAGATTTTTACAAAAATTTTTAAATCTCACTTTAACCTGTAACGATTGCTTGGAGGTCTGGAAGGCTTCTACAATTCTTCTCTAATGGACTACAAATCCTACAAGCACATGGGATACAGGGATTAAAAGTACAAATCCAGGCAGTAACTCATCAGCTGATTTATCAATGGTAAGAAAAGCTCTGTCATGGTTCTAACGCTACAAGCAAAATGATGTTCAGTGAAATTCATTTGCAGAATATGTATATATTTAAAAATGCTCCCCACCACAAATATTTGCAAATATGTAACCATCATTTATTTTAAAAAGACAGCCTTTTAACTATGCCGAACTTACTCCTTAAAATAGGCTATTAACCTAAGTTACCCTTCAGACAAGGCAAGCTTTGTATTGTTCCCTGAGAAAGCTATGGTATTCTCAACCCGTGGTGTAAGACAAGAAAAATTATTTATTTTTTTAAAATTTAAGCTGCTAAGTTTCTAAGAATAGTGTGGAATCCAAAACATTTTTCTAGAGGCTACCTACTTGAATCTCACATGCTTTAGTCATGTGAAAAAAAACATTAAGAACCCAAGTGCATACAATTTTTTTTCCCCACAACTAGACACTAGTGTAGTTTCCAGAAAAATGCCAGAACAAATGTTACTAACAGGAAAACAGAGGATTTCTTAGAGAGATGTGAGTTTTTAAATAGAGGTCTAAGCTAGATATACTGTACATAGAAATGCAAACAGCTAAATACAGTTGGCCAAAGCATAAGAAACTGGATGACCATCCACTACAGTCGACCTACCAAGGTGTATCTAGCTACTCTGAAGAACTGAAACATGACAGCACATCCAGGTTTTAAGCTTCCCCCACTAAAACTACATAAACCAACTAATAACAATGACACTCACGTGTTCTTTTAGAATTCTACTAGCTTTGCCCAAGTGCAGTAGCTACAATGCTCATCTAACTTAAACCTAACAAACCCCACTTCCCTCAAGAACTCGGCAACACCCCTACTCACCAATGTGTGGCCCCCAACAACCACTTTTCTAAGCTTGGGTTTTCACAGCACTGTTTACGTAGCCCACATTATTCCACATCCAAGTGAGATTAGAAGCAGTACGCATTTTTTCAAAAAAAAGCATAATTATGTTAACAGAAAATTTCTTAGAAACGTTTATTCAAGGAGTACAATACTGTACTTCTCGCTCCAAAGTAATTAATCACTTCAATTGAAGTTGACTGGTCTAATGTGGAAACCTTTCCCAAGATACTGAAAAGATGTTTTTATCCTCTCCATCAATACATACAAGAGCATAATGAAATTTTAGCCCAAGAACAGCTTTATGAACTCAAACTTATGACTAAGTTGATTTGGGGCCTTCATATCTCTATGAGTAGGCAAATCTATAAAAGCCTAAAGATATTTTTCCCAAAAAAAGGAGGGGGAAAGAAGTCTTTGTAATACTGCACAGGAAACTGCACATCTAACCAAGCAATAGTGAGTAACAGAAAAACAGGGAAAACATTTTCTTTCCCCCTTTCCAACCTTACATCCTAAGTAGCACTAAGTGATCAAGTTTACTTTTACAGATGTGAATGGGTCCCTGAAAACCAGTGCATCCTCTAGGCTTTTGCAGTTTGTTGGTTTGGGTTTTGGTTTTTTTATGTCCTGATGGATTTTCTTATGCCTTATCAGTGGCAGTTGTTAATGCAGACCCATTAGCTTACATCTCCATTATTGACAACTCCCCTGTTTCTACTTGCATCGCTAAAGACTCTTTACCTCACAAGAAGAACTAGCAAACATCAAGGCAAGATATACTTTTTTTTTTTAATGCAATGAAATAGAGCAGCACTACCATGGCTTTCAGAGAATTCTGAAAGACAAAGGAGTGAACAGTGTTAGAAGTCAAGAGTCTATTGATAAATCTAAATATGTGAGGGCAGGAATGAGGGAGAAGGATGAAACAGATGAAAACTGCATGGACAAAGAATTGGTAAAAAATGTTACCAAAAAAGTAATTGCTACCAAATTAGAAGATTAATATTCAGCCATTATGAAATGGACAGTATTTACACATAACATAATTTAGTCTTTATTAAGGAAAATCAGTAGTATTAACTCATCATAAAATCACAGAATCATTTAGATTGGAAAAGGCCTTGGAGATCATGAAGTCCAACCGTTAAGCCAGGACTGCCAAAGCCACCACTAAACCACGTGGCCAAGCACCACATCTATGCGTTTTTAAAATACTTCCAGGGATGGTGATTCCACCACCTCCCTGGGCAGCCTGTTCCAGGGCTTCACCACCCTTTCCATGAAGAAAGTTTTCCTAATATCCAATCTAAACCTCCCCCAGCACAATTTGAGGCTGTTTCCTCTTGTCCTGTCCTGTCACTTGTTACCTGGGAGAAGGGACCGACCCCCCCTGCCTACACCCCCCTGTCAGGGAGCTGTGGGGAGCCATCAGGTGCCCCCTGAGCCTCCTTTTCTCCAGGCTGAGCCCCCCAGCCCCCCCGTGAGCCTTGTGCCCCAGCCCCTGCCCGGCTCTGGACACGCTCCAGCCCCTCAGGGTCTGCCTGGGGCTGAGGGGCCCAAACCTGCCCCCAGGGCTCGAGGGGCAGCCGCCCCAGGGCCCAGCACAGGGGGACGGGCACTGCCCTGGCCCTGCTGGCCACACTGTTCCTGACACCAGCCAGGCTGCTGCTGGCCCCCGTGGCCACCCGGGCACAGGGCTGGCTCCTGCCCAGCGCTGAGCCCTGGGGACACCCCGTGTGCCCCCGCCAGCGGGATGTCACCCCATCCCCCACCACGCTCTGCCCGGCCGCCCAGCCAGCTCTTAGCCCAGCGCAGAGCACACCCGCCACGGGCAGCCGGTGTCTCCAGGAAATGCTGCTGGATATTGCTTACTTGCAATAACTCATGCCTTTATTTTAATTAGGCTCTCAATGAAGAGTAGTTTAGTATTCTAGTAATAATTCACAATTATCGGAAGCTTCAACAATACTATAACTTATGAATTTCCTTTTGTACCCCACAACGCGATGCAGGCAGGTAACACACACCAACAGGTACACTTACCTATGCTGTCACCATACACAGTCCACAAGGAACAACGCTCAGGGAAGAATAACAACCTATTCTAATGAACTGTGTGGCACTTCTAGAATCAGTAACTATATTATTCCAAAATTAAGTCACCAGAGGAAAAGTCTAAGCACATGAATGTGTAACTTACAAGACAGTCGTAAACTGCTTCGTGATACCTAAATCACAGTATCTTCCAGGTTTCTTCTGTGCCAACCTGACACTGAAGCACACTGCAAGAGTACTTTGACAGCGATATCACAATTGCTAATGCTTCGACGAAGCAGTGCCAGATCACCCTGTCATGAAAACTAGACATATATACACTGAGACACACAACTACATCTCTGATAGTTTTACACAAATACATAATGCCAAATCTGTCCTGGACAGAAGATAAGCAATTCATCATTAAACCCATCTGAGAACTACAGGCTGATTTTACTAACAGGCAGAATAAGATAGCACCTTCCTGACATGTAGCTATGGCATTTCTGATTCATTGACGAAGAGTGCTGGCAGGCCTTTTTCACAAAGGGTGGGCACCAAAATATGATTGTTTTTTAAATTATAAAAACGTAACTTAAGCAACACTAAAACCAGTATTACATATAATAAAGGCCCTTACTTAATCAATCAGCAGTTACATTTAGTGTTTTCTTTAAAAGAACACTGGGGGGGGGGGGGGGGCGCACAGGGGGGGAGTGTGTAAAGAACTGAGAAAAGGGGGGAAGGGGGAGAAGACATGTAAAAGGCGGCACAGAGCGCAGTCTCAAACTGTTACTCTAAAATACAGCAGTATGTTTAAAAAACCCCCGATCCTAACCAACACAGGCAAAGTATCTCCAAGTGCAAAGATAAACACATTATTTGTCCAGTAAAACCAACATGGACTACAACAAACCAAAATACCCTAATACATACCCAACAACAACGCAAAAGTTTTTTCAATTGTGTTACCAAGTAATTTCTACTTCATTTTCCTTAAAGACACTCCTTACTGCCTTAAACTTGCATTTCCTTCAGTGCTGATTTATCATTAAAATATTCTAAACAACTATTTTCTTACCATTTTTGACAATTCTATTTCTTGGTAATTTATATTCCTCTCAAACTAAACAACTTGTTTTCCTCTCCTGTTGATCTCATCCCATGGATATCCATACAAAGACATATTCCTTAGCACTGCTTTCTCAAAATTAGAGGACCTAGTAGTAACACTAGTGAAATATATTTTTCAAGTAAATTTTCTTTGCATGGTAATAAAATTATTTGCTTAAAACTTATTATCATAAAATGATATTAACTGTTCAGATTTTCTGTAAGATACTGCTGCTGAATGTGACAATTGCAACAGTTAAGCTTTTGCATGATGCCCAAAATAGCAGTATTTTTACAGCAATATGCAGCTTATACCATTTGACATGTCTGATTTATTTAATCATCTACATGCTCCCTGAATAAGCTGGAGAATCTTCCTCCATTTTATTTGGAGTATAATCTATTCCCAGATGAGTGGCTTGAGAGAACCACTTAAATAGAAATAACAATAGAAGTAACACAGGAACATTTTAGCAGTCTGAGAACACAGGCACCCCAGACTTCTAACACTGCGGACTATATTCTAGTATACTGTGATACACAAGTCCCCATATAGAACCTGCAACACACACCCTTCAACTCTAAATGTCATGAACTCTTTTGTGCAGAAACGGCATACTGTCCTAAAATAATTTACAATATGAAATGTGTTACAATCACATTATACAACATCCATTTCTAAAACTTAAGCACTTCTACTAGTTTCCACTCCAGTATTTCACAACCTTTGCCTTTAATATGACTTCTCTGGTTGTCACTCACCTTTAGAAAAGGAAGCTGTTCAACAGCAATAACTTGGCCAAGCACTAGCAATTTCAAATTTCTTCCCAGTATTGCTTTCAATTATCAACTCAGAGCACATCTTATACCAGTTTGAACTGACTGCATTAGCTATATCTATCCTCTTTTTTGCTAAATAATGAATGAAACTACAAACAGTAAGCACAGTAGTTTGTTTATAATACAGTAAAATAGATGGGTTGCTACTGGTGAAAAAGAAACAGTCCCACTGTCCCCTTCTCCCTGCATTTACTTCTAGCCATATCTCATGGTCAAGGGCACTTGTCAGATCCTTTGTTGAGCAACAATCTATTAATTTCTTTTTGAATGAATTAGCTTTCCAACAGTTTAGTAAGCTGAGCTGGCTCAACAAAAGAGTCCTGTGGCTGGTGCAAGAGAACAGCTCTTTTCAAAATCAGTGAGACACTACAGCAGACATGATTGACTGTCAAATTACATCAAAGGAAAAAAAGAGATGTCCATACTAGTTTGGTAGACTACAACTGCTTTAAAAGTTGCCATACACTGCTTCAAATCTAACTGATCCTCTCAGGCTGTAGCACCATGATGCATACGTAGTAGAGCACCCAAATGCCAGAACCAAGGGTTACCTAGCCAGCTATGAAACATAAAGGCTTGGCCCTGATGTGCTGCTTTTCCAACAGTAACAAAAATTCATAAATCACTCCATTTTGTGGTGTCTGAATAAATGTTCTGACAATAGTTGATCACCTTTGCCTAAACCCTACATACAACAGCAATGATAAGTGGCAATGAAAGCAGCAGAGATGTGACAGAAATAGAAAGACGTTACATCCCTGCAGAAAAAAACCCCACTAGCTCATTTTACCACATACAGCCAAGAGTGGTCTCACTTAGGTTCTATAATTCATTACTATTACAATGTTTCTTCAGCATACCAGACACGATTAAAATCTGCCATTACTCTATATAAAGCCAGGACTAGCTTTATTCAATCACAGACAGCACTCACCACTGAGTAGTTTAATACTGTAAGAGTACATAATGAGAACTAGTTCTATTTCTAATTATTTTCTTCATTGATCTGTGTAGCTTCTAAAAATCAGGCTGTTACCAGAAAACAAATAATTTTTTTTTTTTACTGTGTTCATGCCCTAGTATTTTATCAGATGAAAATCAAGTAGAAACACAGTGTTATTCTGCTTTAACTAAGACCAGAAGAATTCTTAGGACAGTACTAGGCCTGCACATGGGACATTACGCATGCTATCAGTTTTTGTATGCCATCACTTTCCTTAAAAAACTAGCTACCTTTTAGACACTTGGTGAAGGTCAGAAGTCCAAGAAACATACAATTTCTAAAGCTACTGAACTCTTAGGACAAACAAAAAAAAACCTTCATCAACTAAACCTCAAAACCTCATTAACTAAAGATCATCAGTGAAGTAATACATAATGACCAATTTAAAATTGGTGAACTGTTTGGTCAAAGACAAAATGGAACAGGAAGTAAAAGATCAAACCTTCTTCTGTAGACTTTTTTCTCTCTGAAATTTACAGTCAGCTTCTCACGTGTTAAAACTTTGTTCTCAAAATTCTGAAAACTATGTATTTCCAGAGACTATACATTACTGTCAGGCTGATTTTTTTATCTTTTTATGTTAATTTAGGAAATTTCTCTTTCAACCCTCTGCTAAAAGTTTAATACCAATATGCCATATCCACCACTCCATCTTCCTTAGTGTTCTGCAAGGGTCTCCAAGGTGTAACACAATGCCACAGAGAAGCAGCCACACCAGTGTTTTCTGGTGCAGAAAACAAAAAAGCTGTTTTAGCACAGTAGCCCAACTATACTAAGATGGCCCTGGTCTCAATATTTTTTCCTATTAGTCCACACTGTTTTCCAGCATGCAATTTACTGTATAGACCTATTCTTGCAAATTTTCATGTATAACTCCCGAAGGAAAAGCTGAGGTGACAAAATCTTGAAGCTTAAGCCAGAACTGCTGAAGCCTCTCTTGAAAAGGATGCTTTAACATGAAAACATATCCAATGCAATTTGCAAAGACACACATTTATGAATTCATGCGTATTACAGTTGTAAACTACCTGACGGAAAGAATATTTTACCACCTCTTCAGAAGAAAAACAAGCAGTAGTAAATCTAGGTAATTCAAGCTAAAACGTACAACTACATAACTTTCCGTAAAAACTGCCACTCTAAAGGGGTATTTTTATGAATTATAAATCCATTGTTTTAAATCCATAAGCTGATTTTTCAGACCCTGCTGCAGCAAACACTTAAATACAACAGCTGATCAACAGCATAGACAACCCCCAACATAATAGTGATTTTTAAAGTAGATTATGGGATCCTAGCAAAAATGTACAGATACTTTGGGTTTGGTGTTCTGACAATCCTACTGTAATCAAAACCCTAACAGCTTAATGAATCTATCATACCAATTACATTCAATACATATCAGCTAACTGAAAACCACTATTTATAATGTCAGGACAGAGATAGGGAAAACCTTATTAACTTTTTAGTACAGGTATACAGTAAGTAATTAAAAGAAATTTCAACCTAAGACTACATTCTAAGATGAATAACAGACAGATCTTAAGCAGTAAGCGTTATTCTCACAGCATTAATATGCTATGGCTCCCCAGACTGGAAAGAAATAAACCTTAATATAGCAGAAACAAAAACTAGCACAGAAAAGCTTGAAATACCATGCACAAAATGAACAAATTGCCATTCTTTCCAGCAGTCAGCATCCTATAATACACGGACCTCCTGAAGAGTAGTACTATGCTCTATTCATAACTTTTTCTACACCACACTAAGACAGAAGGGTGGAGTGATAAAAACACTATGTTAATAAGATGATAAAGATTATTCTTAACTACACTACTTACAGCATTTCGTTCTTTTGACATCAAAAAAAGTAGGGGTCATAACTGGCTGTTACTGATTTATACTGACAGAAACTGGGCTCAAATGTTAAATAAAGATTAGTTAATATTTGCAGAAGACTTTGAACATACAAAATACTATGTAAGTAGCAAGTATTAAGTCTTCCCACACACTCATTTTGGCATGCCTCCAAGCAGGGAAGTCCCACAGAAACATTTCAACAGCAGTAAGGAGAAACTCCGAGAGCTCAGGCAATTGCCGCTACATTCACAACAGTCCTTCTAAGAAGCACCTGCAAAACTGGGCAGAACCAATGCCCACGGACTTCTACAAATTCAACATCAAAAAAGTAACTCCTGTTCCAACACGGCTTATATAGATGCATACTGAACAACCCAAGTATCTATGACCCTCTTGACAAGCTAAAAAAATCTACAAAACTCAAAAAAAATTTGTACATGTGGCTTTCCTGCTGTCTAGTATTTCTAACCAGAATACAACTTCACATAGTACAAATCACAGCCTAAGTGTAGCTGTCAGTTTGATTATTCACACAGCAGCTTATTTTCAACAAATCACAGCTTCTGCCTAGAGCAGACTAGTTTCCCCAATGTAAATTCTAAAATGGTGAGGAATTAAGCCATGCACCACTATGCAATCATTTCTGATCGATCAACAGTAAAGCTCTTCCCAAACACCCAAGGAAGAAAAAGCTGGCATCTTCCTAGGTAGTTGAAAAAAAAATTAGAGGATTCCACGTTGTGAAAAACACTCAGCATGTTTTCTTCCAGGAGCAGAAGAAAACAATGCTTTGAACTGATCCTAAAGTGAGGCAGAAAGGAGAGGCAGGCAGTGTATTCAGGCACTATTTGGTCCATTTCTCAGTATCGCTAAAGGACAATATTAATATTTTACAATCTTAAAAAAGCGTATGTCTGGTTTAATTATCAGGTACTCCCAGAGATGACACTTGTAGCCTCAGCATGCCCCCAGCAACTCAGAACCTAGGAAGGAGATGAGCTGGGAAGGACGGGACTCAAGATCATTGCACAGGATGGTCTACATTGCGTAAAAAGGCCAAAGGCAGACCTCACGTATAGAACTGGCACTGCAGCTTCCATAAACCACGGAAAACTCGAGAGTGCAAAGGCTTATAATAAGATCTAACCACAACAGGCTGGTAAGCATCCAACTGAAGGAGGTCTAGCAGGGTTTCGACAACAGCATCTGATTAACCATGCTAAGGCTGGAAGAAAATCTTGAGGGGAGGAAACTCTTCTATAACTGTTCCTAAATCTTCTCCTACCCCTTCCATCTCATTCCAGGTAACACCTGCACAACTAACCAGCACACAGATTGAAACCAATGAAAAACATACATGATCTTCCTGTCTGCATAAATTATGCAAATCAACATCAGTCCTGTATTTCGTTGCAGAGCTTTAATTGACCTACAACAGACTAATATTACAGAACCAAAAAAAAAAAAAAAAAAAAAAAAAAAAAAAAAAAAAAAGATAAAACAGAGATCACTACAAAGATTAAAGGATTACTTTTGGAACTGGCATATCGCCCAAAGAGTAAGATCAGGTACAAAAGTAGCAGACAACAGCAGTAGCAGAGTTTTATTTTCCTGGTCCTACAGTTACAGAAAACATTACTGCTGCTGTTGGACCAGACAACTGATACACCACCTCAGCTACTGAAACGGGCAGTTCCCCTCAATTCTGTGTTCTCACTGGCCAAAACCTCTTGCATCCTTCTCCACGCAGAAGCAGCACTCATTGACTCCACAGAGATTTAACCCACAGAAAACTAATCTTCTTCACAGCTTAGCTCCTTAAACCAGTTCACCTACGGGGTTCAAATGGGCAGAAAATACAGACACAAGGCAAACTATATAAGCAAGTGGGTCAGGACACAGAGACAGCACCACCCTATTAGAGGCAACTAGTCACTGAACTGGCCTAGTGACACAGCAAAAGCACATCTTCAGTAGCTTGAAGGGAACAAGTATGGAAGGAAGAAGACTGAAAGAGGGAGGAAACTCTGCATGTGAAGGTATGTTCAAAAATTACTTCCCATTACGTAACGGCCCAGTTCTGTTCTTTCACATCAGTTCAGTAGTCTCTCCACCAACTACCTCAAAGTAAAAAACAACCTTCCATTTTCAATGGATTGCCAGCTCAATTTTTCTCCTCCAGATCTGCCCCCTCCCCCCCCAAAAAAAAAAGGCTTTAATAGTTATTTCTTTCAGTTCCTGACTTCATTAAATATTTAAGACAAACATTTACATCTTCCACATCTGAGAGGACAATGTATTCCAAGATCTTACATAAAAGCAGTTATTTATGCCACTAATAACTCAATGCCAACATATTCCACAAAAGCAAAAAAAAGTTAAGGTGATGCAACTGGACACAGAACATACTTCTGAAATGGTTCTAATAAGCATCAACATATTCTTATACTTTCCTATCTTTCCCATCTTTCCTGGCATGCTCTCCTTCATCCTGGTAATACTATTTCATCTACTAGGATGCTTAATTCCTTATATACTGTCAAATACTCCTTACTGTAATGGAACTGGAAAACTTCAGTAAGTGTCTTTAATCCCCAAGCTACCAAAGAAGATGGACTCAACCTTGCATCCAACAGAACTGTTCGAATTTTTCCATGCTTCTCTTCACTGGAGATAGGGGAAGACTAAGCCCATTTGTAAGATTATGCAAGAACACATAAATCCTCTCTGTAAACAAAACTTCCCTAACCAGTTCTGAATGCAAGGTATGCCTCACATAGTTTATACCCCCTTGGCAGAAAAAGGAAAACTTGAGAATTCTGTTTCACAGAGATCGTTACTGCATTTGCGGGTGAATATGAAGAATCTTAATGCTTGACCTACTGTATATGAAAAGGATGAATTACTGTATTTCCTTCTATCCACAAAAATGTTTCTAAAAATGTTTTTGACATTTTTATATCACACTGATGTATACAACCTGTGTTCTTGCCACCTCTGAAAATTTTTGTTTAGCAGCGACTACTGCTCTGAGGCACAAATATACTCTAAGTACACAACTTTATTGACTTCCATAAAACCATTGCATTGCTGAATAGAAACTGAGCAGTGTAACGAGAAAGACAATGCAATGCAGCAAGAGAAATAAAATGCCTAAAGGCCGATTTTTCTGATTACGTTTCAACTGTCAAGCCACAGGTCTTCGAGTTTACAAAATCTGCTCTATTTCACAGTAGAGTAGTAATAAAGTATACGCACACTGCTACATCAGCAGCAATTTTTAATTCCTAAACATTTTAAGAAAAACAATTTGAATGTGTCTATTTTCAAAACACAGCTTATCGAAGTCAGTCAAATGGAAGCCCACTTAATAAAACAAAAGCAGCTTAAACATGTAATATTAAAGACAAAACTGTAATCCAGCAGCACATGCAAAAAAAATCCAAACGTTTTTCCATTATCATTGAACTATCTGCCTTAACAAATCATTTCTATGCTTGGTAAATCAATATGCAAAAGCCATTTTCACCTTTTTTGGGCCAATCATTTATTAGGCAAGTAATGACAGACCTATACCACAGATGCAAGAGAGATTCTTGTGCAGCTTTCCTCTCTGGTTACCATAGTTTCAAATGAACTGTAGATTTCTAGAAATAATACTTATGAGAAGGAGTAAAAATACCACTGCTTAAACATGAAAACTGCAAGAAGAATCGTTTTGATCGGTGTATGAATGACACTGAAGTGAACAGGTAAATGCTTAGGAAAGGAAGTTTTATTTGCAAGACCTTGTCATAGGCACAGCAATGAAGCTCAAGTATGAACAGCAGGAGAAAAATAAAGGTAGTAAATGCAACCAGAGGGAAGAGGAAAGCAGGCACCAAAAAGTCATTCGGTAGCCATGCACCCCTCTCTCTTTTTCAATGATTCCCAATAAAAACCACAATCAGCTCTAAACCAGGTCATCAGCTTCCCAAGCCTCCATTATCCAGGAATACTTTCCAAACATATACATACTGGGGGGTGGAAGGGTGTGAATCTTCATAAGAACTTAAGAGATTTTAAGATCTGAAATAAAGACAGACCTTCCAATAAAAATAGCATAATAGGTTGCCACAGAGACTGTGGAAAAACTCCATCGTCTTAAAACATTCAAAACTTGACTGGACAAATTCCTGAGCAATCTGGAGGAGCTAGACCTCCAAAGGGTCCTCCTATTTGATTCTGTGATCTAGAACTCAAGTAGTTTTTTCTCTGTGGTATTACTTCTAGGAAACAACTGCACATTCAAAGCTTTATTTTATGTGGTGTGAAAAGGAAGTATTTTGGATACAGTTTTCAAACAGGTACATAAAGCAACAATAAAAATAAAACAGTACATGGCAGCACACCGAACTGGAACTTTCCTTTATAGTTCCCATCCCAGAACAGCACAAAATAACAATTTTTTAACTTAGGTTAATTATCTTAAATTATGAATATCCCAGTCTCTCCTTTACAACTGCAATTAAACTGCATTCTTTAAATAAAGATACAATAGCCTGTATCAATCCTACTTCCTATTTGTCTGCCACAAGCATAGCACTGCCTGCCATATGCATACTGTAGCTACCGGTCATTCTTCTTTTGGGAAAAGGGAGGAGAAAAAAAAAAAAAAAAAAAAAAAAAAAAAAAAGTCTTTATCAAGTTTCCCCAGTTGTCTCCCTTGGAAAAAATATCATGATTGATCCGTTCTCTGTTTCTAAAAAGATTAGAAGTAAAATGAAGAATATTGCCAGTGATCAGGATGTACCGCTTTACCACTCAAATGGAATCAGTCACTATATCCATAACTAAAAAAAAAAAAAAAAAAAATTTATTCCAGGACTCACGTCACATAAAATCACCTTCAAATTAAAAGCCAGACACCTGAAACACACGCTACATGAATTACAAAACCTGTTCCTGACATTTACTACTTACATTTTTTTAGTAACTTCAGTTACCTATATATTCAATTACCTATAGTAAGATAATAAAGGTAACATACAGAAAAACACAGATGATCAATATTCACATCCCTAATCCATACACACTCTCCTCATACTGAACACTCCCTACTGGAAGATTACACTCTGACAAATAAAGTCAGCCAATATAATTACTTGTGTATATTATCTGCTCTGATTGCTAGGACTTGGTATGGTCCAAATTTCCAGAGTTGAGCCTTCTGGAGGGATGAACTAGGACTTTTACCTTAAGGAATAACAGTTAATTGCATGAAAGACAGAAAAACCTTATCTTGAACAGCTTATTTTTATTTGCAAACAAAGTAAAAGTCAATCTTCTTTTCCCAGATGAAATGCTGCAAGGAAGATACTATTTTACAAAACTTAGGCTGAAATCCTACGTTAAATAAAAAAATACAATTCAGCCATAACCAAGAACTGCAACATTACCTCCAAATCAAAAATATTAATCTCCTTCTAGACAGATGACATGTATTAAGCAATAGGGAAATAACTGCATTAAGTCCTCTTTGCTACGTGACTACATGTACTACATCACCACATCTTCCCTGGAAGCATCACAATGACAAGCATGTACATGAAATGACACCTATCTCTCACTGGGAGCAGGGTACGACTGGGAAAGGGAGAAACTCCAGGGAAGCCTGCAGATAAGGTTAGTTGTCTACAGATCACCCAACGCTCACTCAAGGGCCAGAAGTTGAGCAGCATTTTATCAAACCCTGGCAGCAACTCGAAGCCAATATTGGAATGTAATTCCAACTAAATAAAACATGCACACCTAAAGCTTGTTGTTTCTTTTTTAAGTGGTCTGTAGTTTCGGAAATATTTGTGCATTCTGTCAGTGTATTTGATTTCTTTTCATTACTTTGCTAATAGAAAACCCTGAAGTTTGGATTCCAGCTGTAATTCTTCTTTTCAATCTAGACCGCTACAGACATACATATTACATGGCTACATGCACCACTGCAGACTTTTTACAAAATACAGGTGAAATTCATGTGCTTGCCCTATCAACCCTAGAACAATGGCAACAGATACAAAAATACTTCCCTCTCGAGGAGCCACACAGCAGCACTAACAAAAAAATGCTGTAGAAAACAAATATTCTTCCATTGACTTCCAGTGCCACACATTTCCTCACTCTAATCCAATGACTAACCTCTACTGAAATAAAAGTATAGACAAGCAAAATGCATTAAAGGCTGCGTAAGGGCAGGACTAATAAGCCATCAGACTCAGAGCTATAAGAAAGTAGAACGTTCATCTATGTAAAATTAAAAAAAAAAACAAACACAAACCAACCAACACACACTCATCTCTAACTACTTGTTTTGGGTTGGTATTGCGATTAACTTCTCAATTATGGATCACGATCTACACTATATATATTGATATGCCTATCTTCTTACATCTACTCACTTTCAAGATACTCTTCTACAAAAATAAGCCCTCTGGAGGGGGAAGTTATAGCTAGTTACACAATCAAAAAAAAGTACGGAATATATTACATTAAAGGACACACCTGGACATAAAGTATGTACCTCGATAAAGCAGTTACATGACAGCTAACTTAATTTCCCTCTGAAGTCACAACAGGACAAGAAGTAACTGCATACAAATACAGTCCTGTACGTCCTTAATTTCATACTCAAATTGGGATAAAAAAAGTTTTAAAATAGACTCTGTCCATGTTCCTCCATGCAACTCCAGCCAGTAAAGGCTAGGAATAGCTAACTGTCACATGAATGCCACAGGGGAACCTTGGGGGATCAAATTTTCCCATATCCCTATCTCCAAAATTGGGTGCCAGACCTCTCCTCAGATCCGACCAGTTGAGGGCAATTGTTTTTGAGCTGGAAGAAAAGATCTTTTCCATCTTCCCTACCCAAGGTCTCACAGACCTGAGATTTTCCTTAATAGTGCAACACTTGGAGATACAGGGATACTAAAAAGGGATGGATACATTACACTGAAATGTTGCAATGGCACAAACCCCCCCCCCCTTTTTTTTGGGGGGGTGAGACCTTGGTGATCTTGGTGATCCTGGCCATCAAACTGACTATATCAAGAACAAAGAGTGTTTGTCTTGATACCTCAACAGTAGACAATCTTCCTCAAGACAGAAGGCAGTCAGACAACAGGCCGTCAAGCTTCCCAACTTGATCAAGTCAGCATTAGCCCTACATATAGGTGTCTGTGGTGATCTAAATGAGGGCCACTTCCAGAAGTTTCCCTTACTTTTGATTTACTCTCAAGAATCTGGTGAAGTTGATTTTTTTTTTTTATGAACTGCAACATGAAAAAACTTACAAGAAATTCTAGTTAAGACAACACATGATTAAAGGTACACTTTTAATCTCCCAGTTCCAAAACAAGTTTTCACTGTATCACTCCCTAGTAAGTTTTTGACCTTGTTAAAAGTCACATCAGATTTCAAGGCTCACTCTTAAACCACAAAGATACACAGTTTTTTGAAAGCAGATTTATTTTTTTTTCCAATGTATAAAGCCAACCGAAGCCAGTGGACAAGCCATCAAACATGGAAAGAGTGGAAAAGTGTAACTGGTTGACTCCAGAAAGCAGTCTTTTGGAAAAAAAACACATGCCAGTGCAAGAGCTTCCACTGGGCCGCTGTAGCACTGCGGAGGTGACCAACAGGCTCCCCCCGCCAGGCCGGGGTGTCCCGCCGGCCGCAGGCTGCACCCAGCTGCCCCACCAGGCGCCCTCCGGGCCGCCGCGGCGCCCCCTGCCGGGCGGGGGCGGCCAGTGCAAGAGCGGCCCAAGGCCATGGGAAACCACCACCCACTGGCAGATCCAGACCTCACTCCAGAAGGAGCCCAACCCTCCGACCGTAGTCACTCACACAAGATAAACTCTTCCCTGGCAGAAAGGACTCTCTGATCTTCACCAGGACGTTTAATCTGCCTGCAGCGCCACCTCTGTCCATAGCCAACAGGACAGAAGGGGCAGGAGGCAGGAAGACCAGAGCAGGTCAAACCACAGAACTGCCATGGCCAGAAGAGCTATGGGACCATGAAGAAGTCCCATTTTTACTCACCCTTCGACTTTCAAAAGCAGAAGTGATCTAAAACATTGGACGGCCTTGAATCTAAACCACTGCAGTAAGCCCATATGTCACCATTTAAGTTCTTGTGATGCACAGGGAGAGCGCTGTTCCCATTCCTCCACAGAGCTGCTGTGTAAATGCTTTGGCTGTTCCAACCCATCCCCTGCTGAACCCAGTTTCCCAAGGACTAAGTTACCACTTCATTCTCTCTTCTTTGTCAATGATCCTCATATAAGGATACTGAAGTTTTCAGAATGTGAACGTTTTAAGTGATACTGAGAAAGTAAGCAGAGCTTATTTAAGAATATTAAGCTGGTAAGTCAATGGCTGCTATCAATTGCTTCCTGCCACTGCAAGTACTGAAGCAGATGAAGCTCTTGGAAATTCTAGCATCTAGCTGACAGAGACACAATCCACAACACATTCCTTTTTCCAGTATGTTTTCCCAAGTCCTCACACACACAAATGAAACAAAAAAACCCAACCAACCAACTCACCACCGAAACCCAACAGTACCATTTTGGAAATTCACACCTACAATATCCTCCTAAGGTTCAAAGCCCACCAGATAACAAACAGTCACACTGTAGGCAGAGATCACACAGAGTTCAAAACCTCATCTTGTTTGACAAAACACAGCATTCCAGCAACACAAGCAAGAAGCATAAGTAACCAGCAAGAATACTTGCTTGTTTCTGGGGATTCGTTTGGTGAAAATAAGCCACTGAAGTGTTTAAGGTTTCTGTAAAACATACAACCTGTTTGTACTGCCACGCCAGTTCCAGAAAACCTAATCTCTCCTATAATATTTGCCTACAGCAAAACAACAGAGACAGTAACACCACAAATGAAAATGACAAATGAGGACTCTCAAATCATTCTAAATTTGAACCAGAAGTGACAAAGAGAAATCTAATTAAAAAAAGTTCATAATGCTCTGATGTGCTAAACTGTTTCATGATTTGACTAAGTCTAATGTAGTTGCTCCCACCAACAAGAGCACACACTTTCAAGTGGTTTGTTGCCTACAGCTATTTTCTACAGGAGACTGTAGTAGCATGTAATATTCAAGAGAAGCTGTCTACATTACTTTTTTTAAAAAATAACTCAGTTGCTGTTGATAAGTTATACTGAAACAAAATAAAACTAAAGAGGGTGTTTAACTGACAATTCTATTTACACTCCTTCCAAGTGGAAATTATTTCATTCCGCACATTTATGCCTTTATAGATTTTACCATGTAAAGCTGGAATGTGATATATTTACGGAATTTGAGTTAGATTAACAGCCAGCTAATTGAATACGATTTTAAAAACTGAATGCTCTTCAAGTAGTGTAATGCATTTTTAAATAAAGTATTTTATTTACACCAAATATTTTATGACCTAGCAATTTTCTGATTTCCAAGAACCCTATTTTTTAAATATATTAAAACATCACAGCATCATTAATGATGCCAACTTATTCAAACCAGTAACTTCAGCTTTCAGTCGCAAAACATCAAGCCTTTACATCTAAAAGAAAAGATCTGTACATAAATTTTAACTAGTCTTCTTAAATACAAGTTTAACAAACCCTTATATTGCTTACTGACTCCACTCAGTATTATCTTTCTGCAACTGTAAATGGATGAAAAACTTCCAAAAATGTAACTCCAGCCCACATACGTAACTTGGGAGATACCCAAGCTCTAGGGAATTTCAACAGGAAAATTACAAGTCTCTCCCATCCCCCAGTTTCATGCCTGGGTTTTCTTTTGTTTGTTTGAATTTAAGCTTATACAACACCCATCCTTAAATATACCACAGCTAATACCAACAACAGCAACGGAAATTCAGATTTCTCACAGGTTGCATAAAACCCACCTGTAGACTACAGCATAACAGTCCACTGCTTTTGCTAAAAGGACCCACATGAGCCCCACTGCTTATAGAGCAAGATCTATCTGCTATAGATGGGAATCTATAGATGCTATAGATGCTATCTGCTATAGATGGTTTTTCCTTTATGTAACTCTGAAGCTTTCTTAGTCTCTTTGTTTAGTTAATCAGAAGGGTACAGGGATTCCACCCCACCAAACCCAGTGCTGAAAGCAGCAGAAAGATGGATTGTGCCAACAGCAGGGCATTGGTATTCTCACACCTTGTTTCATTTTGTAACGAAACTGTTATCATGGTTCCAAGGGAAAAGAAACAGTGTTACCCAGCAAAGAGAGCCCCATGCAAGATCTGTGGCATTGTGATTCTGCAACTGATGACCACCAAGATTTATCCACAAAATTAAGAGTTAGGGATAACAACCGATGAGATAAGAGATTCACGCCAGTCATTGCACAATCACTTGTGGTATTTATTTACCTGCACATAACCAACCGGCCTGCATGTGGGTATGTTTTAAGTCCCAGGCAGTTCAATACCAGGTAAGCACGAATAATAAATACTCGAATAAATAATGGATTTAGGGAAAAGAGAATATGAAAAGGTGGAAAAGTTGTTTCAAACGGCCAAGAATTACGAAGGAGAAAGTCATCTGTCACAAATCAGGACCGCCATGCCAAGAGTTAACAGCAAGAGGTGTGCTTGGGGAACACCTCACTGCAGGAAGCGCCAGGAACTCTAGCTTCTGGTCACTGAAAGCAAGACTGAGCCGAACTCCCAGCAGCACAAGGACCTTCGGACGCGGGCTTCGAGGGAAGCCATCCAAAAGGCGTTTTCTCCCCCTCGCCTTTCACCAAATCCCCACGGAACGGGAAGACGTGGAAGCCTTTCCACGAGGTGACCTTCGCGCCGCCCCCACCGTTCCTGCGGGGGAACCGGCGGCAGCGGCCGGGCCCGGCCGGGGCGCGGGAGGAAGCCACCGCCTCCCGCCCGGGCGGCGGCCAATGGGCGGCGGGCGCAGGCAGGCGGGCGCGGCGGCGGCGGCCGCCCGAAGCGGAGCGGAGCAGGCCCCGGCGGGGCCGCGTGTGACGCACTTCGGTAACCGGACTCCCCGCCCCCGGCACGAACCGCCGCGCTGACATGGCCCCTCCTCGCCCCGCCGAGAGGGACGGCGGCGGGGCGCGGCGCGGCCCCGGGCTACCTGCGGGGGCTGCCGGCCGGGGGAGGCGAGGGGTCACAGCGGCGGGCAAGGCGCCCGACGGGACCGGACACGCCAGGGTGTGGCGGGGGGAGCACACGGGAAGGAGCGCTCAGCCAGCGCGGGCGGGAGCCGTGCAGCCATCTCCGCCAAGAATTAAAAAAAAAAAACAACAAACCAAAACACAACAACAAACCAGAACACAAAAACACCCAGAGTAACTCCAGCACCGGACTCGGCGGTCATTGAAACTTTGTGCTAACTCCGAGCACCGCATCCCGGGGGAAGGCAACAACAACAAGAGCCGAGCCGGGCAATAAATAAATAAAAAGCAGCGAAAGAGAGAGCTGAGGGCCTTCAGCCCTCGTCCTCGGGGGTAGGGAGGGAAAAAAAAAAAAAAAAAGTTTAAAAAAAAAAATCGAGGTCTGTCGGTCGCGGGTTTCCCCGGGACGGCCGGGTTACACAACGCTAGCAGCGGCCGGCACCGAGGGCAGCGGTGCGGGCCCCCCCGCCGGCACCCCCGGCCCCGGGGATGGGCACAGGCAGGCGGAGCAGCCCCCGACACACGGGGCCGCCCGGCCCGGCCATCTGCTGCCGCTCTCGGCCGCTCGCTCCTCGCTCCCCTGTCCCTCCGAGGCCCTAACCACGGCAACAACTGCATACATATATATATTTTAAGCCGTGTAGAGAAAATAAGCGCCCAGAAAAAAAAAAGAAACACCAGGAAAGCTCTCGCTTCCTACCTGGGCAGGGTTCAGCTCAGTTCAGTGCGTGCCGAGGAGGAGGGGGCAGAGGAGCACTATCTAAAACAAAAGTGGCGCCAAAACCCCCCAGTAAGAAGCATTCTTCTTCCTCCTCCTCCTCCTCCCCCCCCTCCCCCACCGGGGCCGGCGAGAGCCCAGCGGGGTTCCTGCAACACGCGGCTGCCGGCGTCGGGCGTCCCCGGCACAAGTTGGCAAGAGCCCTTTCTTTACAAAAAAATAAAGCAAGCCGAACGGAAACTGCCACAACTCTTCCTCTTAGCGGGCAGCCGCCGAGGAGCTCGCCCAAAGTCAGTCTGGAGGGGAAAACTCGCCCCACAAAGGCCTTCCCCGGGCTGGGCGCCGGGGGGGGGGGGGGGGGGGGGGGGGGGGTCGCCAGCTCTTTCGGAGGCGGCGAGGGGGGAAGGCGCAGGTCGGTCCCCACGTCCTTGCTCGAGCCGAAGGCACTCGCTCCCGCCAGCCCTCCGGCCCGCTGGCTCGGGGGAGGCGGCCGGAGCTGCCCCGGCTCGGGGCAGGGAACCGGCGGAGGGCAAAGCCCGATCCCTCGGCACTTCCCTCGGCGGGGAAGCCGGCGGGAGCGGGCTGGCAGGAAGAGCTCAGCTGCTGGGCAGCGGGAAGGAGGGGGAAGGGAGCCCGGGCGAGCGCTGTCAGGGGTGAGAGTCCCCTCTCCCCGGCCTCCTCCGACACCCGACCCCGGGGCACCGGCAGCCGCCCCACCATTTTCTCGGCGCGGCGCGGCCCAGCGCTCTGCCCCCCCCGAGCGCGGCCCGCTCCGTCCGCGGCGGCCCCGACCCCCGTCCCCTCCCTGGCCACCCCCCGAGCGGCCCGGCCCGGCTTGCCCACACACACACCCCACACACACAATGCCCGAGTCCTCCATCTTGCCAGCAACCCCTGCTCGGCTCGGGAGAAGGGGGGAGGAGGAGGAGGAGAAGGTGGTTCTCCATTTTAGCTCGCCGAGCGCTGGGCCCAGCCTGCCCGCGGCCGGCTCTGGGGAAGAGGAACGGGGCTCCGGGCGGGCAGCGGGGGCCGCTTTCGGCGCCCTCTCGCTCTCTCACTCGCGCTCCCGCTCGCCTCCCCCCTCCCCGCCGAGGCGCGCTGGGAAGGGGGGGTGGGGAAGCGGGGGGCTGGAGTGTTTTCGCGGCTCGGCCCCGCCGTCCTCCATCTTGGCTGCGCGGAGTCCCTGTGGCCAGCCGGCCTAGCGCCCCGCGCCGTCCTCGCAGGCCCGGGGACCGCGGGCCCCGTCCCGGCCTCTCTCCGCAGCCACGCACCGCGATCCCGAGTCCCCCCTCCAAACTTCCAGAAGCTTCGCCGCCATTTTCTAACTTACCTTGCCCAGTATCGGCGTAGGCAGCGAGGAGGCCCAGGCTCGTAGCTCCGCTCCTATATCCCCGGCCCGGCTGCCGGTTGCGCGCCCGGCCCGGCCCGGCCCGGAGACTTGGCCGCGGAGGGGGGGTCTGGGGACGGCGCGGGGCGCGGGCAGGTTATTTAATTTGGCGGCGGCGCTGGGGATTGTTTGGGGTGTTCGCTGCTCGGCGGCTCGCGAGCGAATGGAGGGCGCAGGCGCCACCTGGCGGCCTCCGAGCGAGGCCCGCTCTCCTGGGCGTGGGGCGACACCTGCCGGCCGGCCGCGGCGCAGCCCCGCGCCGAGCGGGGTAAACAAGGTGCCGCGCACGCGCGCGCCGCCCGGCCGCTCCCCCGCCCCCGCCGCCTCGCGAGCGCGGCGCTCCACGGCGGCGGCGGCCCGGCGGGGGCGGCGGCGGGGACGGCCGGGGTCGGGCCGCCGCCGGGGTGGCGAGGCGAGGCGAGGCGGCCTCTTCCTCCTCCTCCTCCTCCTCCTGCCAGGCGGGGTGGGCCCAGCCTCCTCCGTGCGCGGCCGGCGGGGGGGGCCCAGCTGCTGGCTTCATTCTCGGGGCAGGATCGGGTGACTGAAGCAGGAGACAGCCTAAAAAGGAGAGCTACGGCACGGCACGGCACGGCCCCGGCCGCGTACAGCCACCCGCGGGCGCGGGGCCTGGCGCCCTTCCTGCCCCCTTGCAACACCGCAGTAACTGGAAAACAATCGTTCGGCTGAGGCAAAGTTCAGCCTTCCTAGAAATAATCCCTTCCCGCCTGCCGGCCCCCTCGCCGCCCGGGGCTGCCGGGCCGCCGTTGCTGCGCCGTGCCGGAGCCGGCTGCGGGGGTGCCTGTGGCCGTGAAGATAAACGCGCGGCTGCCCGCAGGGGTGTGTGCGGGGTGCCCGGTCTCCAGAGGGCACAGCGGGGCGGCCAGACCAGCAGGAGCTGTTTGCTGGCACTGGTGGTGGTTCTGGCGCTGGGCAGCGTGCTCCCGAAACGTTTGCTGCTGCTCGTCGCAAAGCGCCTTCCTTCCCAGTTCAAATTGGCGCTTGCTCCTAGCCTCCCAGGGCGATTCCTTGTTTCTCCCTGTACGAAGATTCCTACGTACCTCAGACGATCGCATATAAGCAATACAGAATACTTTGTGACGCTTATTCTTCTAAATGCGCAATTCGATAGTTCCTTCTACGTTTTTTCTCTCCCTGCATTGTGTAATGCTAAGCACATTACTCATGCTGAATAGTTGCACGTAAGCTTATGGTTAGATCGGTCAGCACAAGAACAGTTTTGTCCTGCTAATTAGTCTCCAGCCGCCTTTTGTGTTTACCTACTTTTAATTTTGGGGAGATGGTTAGCATAACTAGGCAGGTGCCAAGCAGAGTCGCTCTACTGACCTGCCTAACAAAGGCAGGACACAAGAAAAGAGTATCCATCAGCTTCAGCCTTTCCAAAACTAAGATGAGGCATGCACAGCGAGTAACAGTCATAATGGAAGCTGATCAGACAAGGAGAGTTTAAAATAAAAACCTAGTGTAATACGAGGTGATGACATCTAGCAGTTCTAGATATAATCTTTGGTTGGTACCTGGGAGAAGACTTCCAAAAATGAATTCCATTCTGTGGCTTGAATTCACATTTCATAATGTTTTGTACCTCCTGTCAAGGCTGCGGAAAAAACAAGAAAATTGGGAGAAAGATACCCTTTTAGGGAACAATTTAAAACAGCACCCCAAATGCCTCATTGTAAAACTACGTTCAAAGTTTCGGTTATAGCTACAGGTGCTGCTGCTGCTGCTGTTTCGTGTGTATCTGTTAATGCCTGATGAAATTATAGAAGAATTGTGAATAAAAGATAAACTGTAAAAAAAAAAAGAAAACAAAACACACAAAAAAACCAACACACCCACCATACCTCCTAACTTTTAAACTTGCCCATGATATATGTTGTTGTTAAATTACACACAGAAATAGATGGAAAGGAGCTAGATCCGTTTGCACCTTCCGTCTACAAAGTCAATTTCTGACAGCTGCCAGACAACTTTTCCATGAAAATAAACCACACACTTCCAAAACTAACATTTTGCCTGCACATGGAATTCCAGCAATGTATCCTCCAATTGAGATACAATAGGGCTACTCATATTACAACACAAATCCAAAACTTTGTAAGATTATAGCAGCCTGCTGTGAGAGCTGGCAGAAGCACAACACTGAGGCAGCTTCAGACTCAGCTGTGCATAAAATCCATTTATTAGCACGTGCATCAGATATTTGGGCTGTTCCAAAAACACTGTAGTTCACACTTGACCTCATAGCTGAGATCCTTTAGGTAAATGTGTTTAACAGAAGAAAACGTGACAGTTTTTAGGGTGTGTTTTTTAAAGAAATGAGCGTGCAAGTGCTGACAGTACCATGGCAGAGAGTTCAGCCCTTTTCCAAAGCTGACTCAGACCTTAGAAGCCCAGATTCATAACACTTCTGGGTGTTCTGACTTGCATGACAGAATTTGCTTTTTGAAACTTGTAACAAAACCTGCAAACACTCTGGGGACCCGGCTCCAGGTGCAGCGGCGTATTACAAACCATTGGTCACAGAGCCCGCCTAAGAGGATTTTGCACTCCCCAGTGCATTTCCTCCCTCCCAGTTGCTCCACTCAGCTGCTGGCCTGGCTGCTGGCTGAGCAAAACTGTTGCCTCATCAGAGAAAGGGGGGGAGGGCCATTTGTTTTCGAAGGGACTGGTTTCATTTTTTTCCTCCCAAACCAGCTCATTTCTCGGAAGCCAGAGTACAACTACGTAAGCAATTCAGGCAGCACAACTGAAGGTGCGGTGCGCTCCTACAAAGGCCGGGAATGTTTCTGCTCTGCTCCAGTGACCAGAACATAGGAATTCCTTATGCCAGCTGTGCCCTGGGAGGACACCTGACAGCACCACACTAGGATCATGCGAATAACCACCACAAACTGGTTTATATAGCGCGCATCTAAGGAGCAAACGCAACAACCTCTCAAAGGGTGGGTAGCAATATAGGGGGCAGAAAAGTTCTTAACCATTGTATTTGCTGTCTTTATCCATGGCAAACTGGCTCCCTGAAGAACCTAAGTTCTGCGTTTTCCCTGTGAACTGATCATGCTTGTGGGATTGAGCCTTCCAGTTGGTGCAACAGGGGAGATGAGACGAAAAGCAGTTCCGCTGCTAGCACACCACTTCTTTCTAAGCTAACAATTCCAGAATGGGCTCCTACCATCTGTTTGTTCAGGCTTTGTGAAGAAATCGAAGAACATCTTGAAGTTCCTATATAGCTTTAGCACTCTAGCATCCGTTCCAATACAATGAAAAAATGTAAAAGAAAAAAAAAGTGTTATCCAGGCACGATAAAGAAACAGAGATATTTTAAATTCTGGTCTTCCCTAGGAAGGATTTATGTCGGATAGAAAGTTCTGTGGAAAAGTGTAGGAGAAAGTATTCTACAGGACTGTGTCATCTTTCTCATTAAAGCTACTTTTTAGGAGCTTCAAAGCCCACCATTTCTGATAGGAAGCCCAATTCAGAGAGAATTTAACAAAGACTTTACAACAGGGACTTTTACTATGCTTGAACCAAAAAGAGCTCTTGATCAGTCACCCAGTTAAGAAACTGAGCAAGGCAAGGGTAGATACCAATTCCATGTCTGAATTAATGGCCAGAGATTCACCATTAGAGATCAGAATAAACTCAAGCTGCCAGATGGCTGATTCATTCTTCCAGGCAGGAGATTCATCCTCATGCTGCTTCCTTTTCTTTGAGGGCAGTGGAATAGGAACCCCCTCTGCAGTTCCGTTTCCTCTTTTCTATTTAAAAAAACAAAACAAAACAAAATCAAAAACCCAACACAATCCTTTACCATTCCTTTTATTTTTTAAAAGGATTTGCTTACAAGAATTGGAAAACAAGCCAGAACTTGTATACTAGATTCGTTCCAAGGTGCAGTGGGTAACTGTGATGGCCTGTATTAAATAAGCCACGGCATATTTTTACCTGTTTAGTTGGGTACACAGGGGAAAAGCAGTTTTCCCAGTCAGGTGTATTTTCCTCTGATTTTTGAAACTGGATTAGTCACTCTAGGGAAATCTGCTCTAAATCCTTTTGGAGATGAGCTATTACATAAGAAACAAAAATAAAGACAAAAAAATGGGTTACTTTCCCATAATTTCCAGCAGAGAGATAGCACATCAATAGCTCCTTAGGCCTTTCCCTGTACTGTGAATTATTTCATCCTTTTGCGATTTACATAAGTCTCCCTTGCATGCCCCTATTTCTTGCCAGGTCTTTCCAGAACGCCTAACTGAAGTCTGAATTTTTTTGATTCAGTAAGTTGCTGCCTACCATGCTCTCAGACCTGAAAAGATGCACAGAATTACAGTTTGTCCCGTATCACTAAAAAGGAAGGAAGTTTTACCTGCCCTTCGCTACCCGCTCTAGAAATGAACAGAACCCCAGTAAGTCACCAGTGCCTTCCAGCTAATTGCATTATCGGCAGCTTTATTCAGCCATCTGTGCCACTGGCTGCCTGAAGCCCCGCACTCTTTCCCCTGTTTGAGGTGAGGTGTTCTTGCTATGTATCAATTCTTTGAGATAAAAGTCCCTCAGCCATGTTTTCAAGTTTTCATCACCAAAGCATGTAAAGGCCCCACCGGTTGCTGGTAGGAAATAATGCAAAACCCTCTTCCCAGCTTCAGTCAAGATGCACCAATTTGACTTGAGGCTTCACCTCACCTTACGTACAAGAAAGTGTTCCCATGCAGGCCACCTCTGTTGGATCTGGGACGCGATCTGCTCTACTTTGCAGATGTAGGGAAGTTTTGGGAGACATGACCAAGACTTGTGTTCCGTAGCTAAGCCCAGGCAGAGGGACCGTGAATCAAGACTCATTTTATGAGTCAGGCAGCATGACAGCATCGGCGACAAAGCCTGTGGAAGAACCACGGGAACCAGAGAAACATGTTTCAGGTTGGGTAAGTGGCAGAGCATGGATGAAGGCAGGAAAGAACAGATTGTACAGCAGAAAAAGGGCTGGGGTGAGAAGCAGACAAGAGCTGAAATAAGGTCAAGTGGGCCAACCAGCAGCAACCAGCACTGAGCAGGGGAAGCAGCTAAGCGGCAGCTAAAAACCAGTGAAACTACATCATATTCTTGATCTGAGGGCAACTCACCCATCAAGAACGGAGAGTGGGTCCCAGCCAGCTGGATTTTCCAGGGCATCCATCCCCCCTGAGACCCTGACACGGAGCCAGGGGGTTGCCTGAAAAGGGGAGGAAGGAGGCTGGTTTGTGGTTAGATGAGGTTAGAGTGGAACTGGGAC
Source organism: Falco naumanni (assembly GCF_017639655.2). Taxonomy (NCBI): domain Eukaryota; kingdom Metazoa; phylum Chordata; class Aves; order Falconiformes; family Falconidae; genus Falco; species Falco naumanni. Next base: position 6,701,822 of record NC_054067.1, read on the forward strand.
AGAAACGTTGTCATTCAGCTCAACCTTTGCCCAAGATCATAGAGCAAAACAATTCTACACCACAAAGTCCAATACGTTTGTTTTATGTTTAAGCTTTGAAGAAAATCCTCCCTCAAATGGATGGGACGGCTCTCTGCTCTGTTTCCAGGCAAACACCAGGTTTGGATGGTGACAGTGGATTGATTTATCTTGGTCTTTTCCCCATAAACCACTGAGGATAGAACTGAAGAGGGTTAAAGTGGGAGTATATGCAGTGGGAGGTGGTTACTTACCTGACGAAGTCAAGGAACAGATTACTCTGTCAGATAAGCTTGCATGTGTTCTGGGGCTGACCTACCACATTCCTGAGATCCTACATATATCCCTAACGTGGTTTCCTTTGGTTTAGATTTCATTACCAACCAGCTTCAAGGTTTGTTTCTGTTAAGCGCTTCTCAGCAGTCCCCTCTCCTTCCGAGCATGTCTGGGGCTCAAGGCTCTTCTCACTGCCTCAACTCTGATGCAGCGGGATGTGGAAGCAAAGCGAGGTGTGATCCTGTCATTAGCTGTGAGTACGATTTTTTTTTCTAAGTGGCACAATGCATAACAAACAGCAAGGAGTACAACAGTTTGTGACACCTTGGTGGCTTGCACAGATGTTCAAAACCGTTAAGATAAAAATACTTCTTTTAGACTGTAACTTCCTTTCGCATGATTGTGGAAGTCCTGCAAAGCCTCAGTGCCAGCAGCTGAAACCAAAGTGTTTCCCGTCCATGGCAAAGGGCACTCGCGGGACACCCAAGTGCCGAGGACGGCGACTCCCAATCCCACTCCCCCTAGGCACACCCTTACGTCCCTTCTCTGTACCGCTGGTTCCAGCTGTGAGCCCAGCAGAGGTGAAGCTTCCAACCTGGAACATGGGCATTCCTTACAGAAATGTGGAATTGCCGATTAAGCCTTTACAAAGCAACTGTTAACAATGTTATAAGAGGGCTAAATTGTGATGCAGAGGTAGGAGTCAAATTAATGTCACTTTTGGTACATTCTGTTTTGCAAAACACCAGAAGAGACATTTGGAGCAACAGTTATTTTTCTGGTGGCTTGTACCCTTACCAACAGAGCTTCAGTACTGGCTCCAGTACCACCACCTGGGTTGGTTATGCAGGAAAGGGAGGTAACGTCAACCTTAGACTCAGAAGCCTCCCTCTGTTATGCAAGAGTTAAAAGGAAGAGGCTTCTGTGGCTTGACACACACTTTTGAAAAGCTGGTATTCAGAAGATTAACTAGTTGGCTCAAGTGATGACTCTCATCATACCGTGCAAAACTAAATAATGTAAACCATGTCAACTGTTTTGCAGGAAGATCTAACTTCATAAGATCAAAAGGACATAACATGAGTAAATTTAAATGTTCTGTCTTGGTGATTTCTAGAGGTTAGCTTATTTCATTCTCCAAAATTTGCAGGTGACCATATGCATTTCTACTGAACTTGGCTTTTCAGCAGTTACTGTAAATGATTCCCCTAGATGGTTTCACCATGAGACTCTGCAAAAGTATTTTTCATTTTTTGATAGTAAATGATGCTTTTCAGTCTAGGGGCAAACCCTAATTCAAGTATCTCTCCAATACATTTCCAACAATTCTAACTTATCAAGCATTTTCTCTCTGCCATCATCAATAGCCATCCAGGCTATAAAACTGTAAATTAATACTTATCCAAAGGCAACCAAGTAGTTTTCACCTACCTCGAACTATCAGATACTCACAATATAATTAAAAACATTTTTTCCCCAGATATTCCTTGGGGTTTTGTTTATCCAAGCCATTTATAACTGAATATATGCTGTCTTCTTTCCTGTCCCAGGAAAAATCAAGTTCTTTTGTTAATTTAGTCAGAGCCATATTCTCTGAATTAATGCTTACAGTATTAATGTAATGTTGATATCAGTATTGCTTAATTGGAACTCCTGGTTAAGAAAAAATTAAAATCTGAATTTCAGCAAAGGTTCTGTATTATCACAGGTCATCTGCCTCCTCACAGAAAGCCACATTGTAATTACGGCACACTAATTGCTGTACAGCAGCATCAGTCCACCTCTTGAAGCAACGTGACACAGCGGCACTCACAAGCGCAGCAAGATACTTGCAACAGCCCGAATTGGCATGAAGGCATGGCAGGGTGATGGGGGGGAAAGATTTTCTTCAAGTTTCCAAGCTACTCAGTAAAACTTACACATGCAAAACCCACCCCCAAAAAAATAGTAAGAGGGAGAGTATTCACTCATTCTTCAGTTCCGCGAGGGATGAAGATGATGTCACTAGCCTGGCTCTTCCCATTTGACTGTACGGAGGTGACAACCATCACCCTTCACAAAGCAGGTTCAAGAGCTAAGGCCAGTCCCACCGTCCTGCACAGGACGAGCAATGACAAAGCCTCTGGGGCAGCAGTGGAAATCTCCATCCCACTCTGGCATTTAGCCTCCTTGCTGACAGGAGTCACTTGTGCACAACGCAGAGGGTAAAAAAAAACACCCACCACCACGTACCAACACAGTGTTCATGTACTTACTGCTGCAGAAAAACACCGCAAAGGCCAGAAAAATCTCCTTCACTCTATGAAGAGCTGACCTTCCCTTCAGGCAGGCCTTGCACATCAAATGCAAGAACCTGCATGCCTTGAAAGGCAGAACAGATTCTCTTCCGAGTGGTTACTACATACTGTGGCAACAAACTTCACCAGCCCTTGTAATGTTTAATCCCAGCATACAACTTCAGCTTCGAGTTTGACATGAACATAGTAATCAAGTGTCTGCATTAACCTCCCACCCAGGTCTAATTAAACTCTAACAACCCATCATATTTAATTATTTTTTTTAATTTCAGTAAAACTCAAACATAGCTAACTTTAAAAAACTCATTAGGTTAGGTTAACAACAGTGCTTTGAAAACTTTGACTATATGCCCTGTAGCTTCAGGCTGCACACACAGGTGACAAAAACAAACATTGAAGCATTGTGGTCAAAACTAACCAGGCAATATTAAAAGAAGTGTTGAAATACTCTAACTAAAAATATACCTATAATAATTTGATTTTTTTATTGTGCTATGAGCTTTGGATCAAGCCCCAAATCAAATTTAAAGATGTACAGCTAAGTATCTGTAGATCTGTACAATCGGTAGAGTAAGTCAATATTATGTTTCAAGCCCCTTGTTTCAAAGCAGTGAGAAAAAGCTAAATGCATAACAAAGACATCAAAACTATGGGTTTTCCTTATTTTAGCCTTGTGTTTCTAAATTGGGCATGCAATTTCCATGTTTTCTAAACAAAACAGTTCCAAAACACATTATTAAAACCCCTTGTAAATCTCCCACATATCTGGAGCAGCAAATAGCTCTGCTACTGCAAGTAAAACGGAAATAAAAAAGATTTTTACATAGAAGCTACTAGAATAAAGTTACTGAATACTGATACTTGAATATATTCCATAGCTCTTTGTTTCAGCTCACTCTTTTATAAAAGACCAACTCCCAGGGCATCTTTGTCCTGCTGCTAACCTCCTTTTCAAAGCACCTGTGCTTCTACTCCATTTCTAGCTCTTTGAACACGCAGCATAGTATCAGTGCCCGTGGAATTTCTTCTGTTTCTTTAAGATACTGAAAATCAAAGTAATTTGAAAAAACATCTTCCTAATTCAAGCTGTCAAAATTTGATGACTATGCTAATTATTTTTTCACATTTAGTCTGAATAGAACTCTGATTATAGTTTTTGAAAAATAAAAATAAACCTACAGAGCAGTTATTTTGTCATCTCGCTAACAGGCCTTTAACCCTTTAATGCTCCTAAGCAATTAAAATTTGAATTACTATTACAATTAGATCTTTTATAACAACTATCATGAAGTTACTAGAAGGGATGTGGTCTATCTTTTAAAAGTTAAATAGCATAAACGCTTGATGTTAAAGCTGGTTGCTTGCATATTATTTGGACAATGTGCTTACTCTCTATTTCAGCTTAGAAGGTACAATTTGTGACCCACTGCCAGGCTCTTCTCAGTTCACATACTACACTTGCAACCAAAATCACCTCCGTACTAGGATTTAGTTTTGTAATAGCTCTAAGTAAAATTTGGTCAATCTCTTTCTCAGACAAGGCTTTACTGAGCTGCGTGCAAATTCCCGCAGCCTGTAAGCTGGATCCAGCTCATCCAGATAGCGTCTCTCACATGACTTAGGTCAAGGTTAGGTAACAAACCATCTGCTTGAGCAAGTCATCCTAACATAGTTCATAACATTAACTAAACAAGCTATTTCAGGCAAGATACACCAGCTCACATGCAAACACCCCCCCCCTTTAATTTCCCTTGAGAAGTACAGAAAACCCTCCCTGCAAATGAAAATGGGGGCTAGAAACAACCCTGTCAGAACTGCCAGTCTGTGTCTGTCCTGAAAAATCCCTGTACACATGAATTACCTTTAAAACTAAACTCTTTAGAGAAAAGTCCCAAATGGCAAAATAAAACCTTTCTGTGCTGAATTATTTATGAATTTCTAGTCATCATGTATTCCAGAAAACCAAAATCTAATTTATTTAAAAAAGCAAAATTAATGTATTTAACTTCACAATGAACAAACTTAAATTTATACAAACAATAGATTTTATTTCCTCTGCAATTAAAATATATTATCCTTAATAACACTCAGGTTAAATTAGTATCAGTTGAGTTACAAAACAAAAAAAGCAACTGAAAGCATCCTTCTGTTTGGTGGTGGGTTTGGGGGTGGTTTTTTTGCATGTGAGAATTAACTATGATGATCAAGGAACAGCTAGGTTGCACTTTATTTTAAATATTCATAACATTACACCAAGATATAATCATAGCACATATTTAAAAAAATATAAAGAATAGACATTAGATTTCTGTCTACTGGATTTAAAACTTATAATGTGAAAAACTATATTCTATATTCTAAATCTCTTGGTGTGTAGGACTCAAAGAAAAATATATGCACAGAACATTAGTAGCTCCACAAAATAAGGAAGTCACATAATTAAGTAGAGTGATCATAAACCAGCTGTACTTAAATACAAAAATCTGATTTTTAATTGGACAACTGAGTATCAGTCCAGTAAGAAATAGTTTCAACTATTTTAAGGTGACTCTCACTAGAATTGTTCTTCACTTTTTAATGCAAATGTTGCAAACCGACAAGGACAAAAAAATTTCTAACATTACTTGTGAATTTAAATTAAAACAAGAAAGCATTTTCATGGAGATAAGAGTTTACCACCCTCTTATAAAAAAAGAGACAAAAAGAAGGACTGCAAACTATTAGCAGATAAATGAGTAAGGATGATGTTAAAAAAAAAGAAAGAAAATCAAACAATGACCACCTTTTTGTGTAAGAGGGCAAGTTTAAAATGAGACCACAAGGTACGTAAAATCTCCTTAATTTCAGTTGAGTTCTCTTTTATGGAGTGAAATCAATGTACATTTTATATACAGAGGGATTTTTGTGAAGAACAGATAGCTAAAATCAGTTTACTGAGGCCCATTTATACATCTAAAACAGAAAAAATAAATGGGGAGACAGGAATTACATATCAAACCAGACAAACTTACAAAGTAGTAGTGGCAAACAAGGTGAAATATTGCAGCAGCAAGTTTACGCATATTCTCTGAATTATGTCACAACTAAAGTTACAGAAATAAGGTAACATTCTCACTCTTACATGACATTGGAGAAGCTAAAAATCTCAGATATAATACACATGTACATAATTTTTTAACCTCACTTATTTACAAATTGTATCTAGGGCCAGACTCTTTATACAACTGTATTCGCACAAACTTCAGTCATACAGAGTCCTACCAAAGGAACGATCACATAAAGATTTGCATTACTTAGGCTTTCCCAAATCATGTGTATGAACTGAAGTTACAGAATATATTTGCCTTTCAATGTTGGTTTTTACATACAAAAAATTTATTTAAGGAAAATATTTTTTTAATGTTATATGTAGAGTCTGAGAGTAGAAAAACCTAAATGCTGCCATATGATTACATCCTGGAATTAACTGCATTTTTTACATTACATTACACAAAGCAGGAAACGTTGGCATCCACAGTGTTTTATATTTCACTAATACATAAAAATTTCCTGTCTTTTCATAATGTTTGTACGACACAGAGGGCATTTATTAAGTGCTTGAGCACATTCCTTACAGGCAACTAGGTGACCACAGGGAATGAGGACAACTGATATGTCTTTAGCCATACAGACTTTACAAAGCTTTTCTTCCTGCAAGCGCCTTAACTTCTCTTCAGTACTGAGATCTAAGGAAAATAAACACATAAAAAGAAGTTATCACAATTAGTACCACTGAATCTTTTTTATTTATACACAAGGATAAGGTTTTCTTCATATTATTTAAAGGCCACACCTTTAAAAAGAATAAGAAATTACAAAAGATTGGAAACCAAGCTGCAGCATGGAATCCTCTTTCACGCTGCCACCCCCATCTCCTTACATCTCCCAGGCCAATGCAGGGAATTCAACTATCTATATTTGCAAAAGCTTGAAATATCTATAGAATTTAGGATATGCATATTTCAATCAGGAACCATTCTTTTCACAGACTTCCCATTCACAACTTTCCCAAAACTTGTACAGAAGGTACAAGAAAGGCTCATTGATAAAGGTTACGTAATCTGGATTTATTTCTTTCAGGAGTTTCTCAAATGAAAAGAATGAGTATGTGATTTCCCTTCCTGCCTCTGTTTTCAAAATTCCCATACTTCAAAAGCCTAAAACTTTGTAAAACGGGAAGAATCAGTTTTGCATTGTACATGAGCTCTTTCTTATTCTAATACACCACATTGGAAAATGCAAACTTCTAACACCTTCCCCTGACACTTGGGGAGAGCCCTGCACAGCCAAAAATAATGTCCACCACAAGTTCTTCTCCGCTCCCCCCCCCCCCAATGTCCATTAAAAATCTAATTAAAAAGAGTGGGCTGGTAAGATCCCTGCCTAACATGCCAACCAGATGGTCTTTTCCCTCCCTATGAATCAGCCATATGTTTGTCGTGAAGGACAAGTTTCCTGAGTTGTAAATCTTGGGTTTGGTCCATTTGCAGAGTGTACCACAACATCTTTCTGAGCATAACCTGCACGTCCCAGCCTAGCTGGAACAGAAATAATTGGAAAGAAACATCAACTAAAAGTACACTTTTTCTTATTGGCCAAGAAGGAAAATGCTTCTATTCCAGGCAAAATTTTATACTCAAAAATAAATAATACTCTACTAAGATTTTTTTTCATTTTGAGTATACTAAATATTTGCCAGTATGTTGCTGTGTCTATTTCATTTTGCCACCAGAGTCCCCACATCTATAGTTACCCTTGCTTTTATTTTTAAATGTCATTGTCACAATAATTTTCACTTTTTAGTTAGCACATTTAACTTTTCCCAGAAGCATGCCAGACTTATTTCAATATTATACACTTTTGAGGTATTAATACTACTTATTTTATAGATGATATTTACAAATGCTGCTACGCTCAAATAATTTAAGACCCTCTTTGTCCAGTTTTTTTACGTCCAAAGATAAGGCTCTTGAATTTTAAGTTACAATACTGTAACTTCACCTTAGATAAGACTTGGATCAGAGGTTAGAATAAACAGATAACAGTAAGATATATTTCACAGACTAAAGAGCTGATATGAAAGTACACACAGAGGTTTTGCAATTGAATAAGCTCATCTTGCTCAACTGGGATTTCATTTGGTTCTTCTTCCCTTGTATGTTCTTTCTGAGCACTTAAATCTGCTACCAGATCCTCAACAGATGTATGACTTTCTCCAGACATCTGCAATCTCTTTTCCACGGTGTTCCTAATCTCAGACAAACTGAAACCCATGTCTATGGCACTTTGTACCAAAGGATTCTGTAAGAGATCATCTAAAACAAGAAATTAAGAAAAACAAAACAGCAATTTAACAAAGGTGAATCTGATATTCAGACACTATTCACTATAGTACTCTAAGACACCTATGCAAATAACTAGCCAAAGGAACCGTATTTCTAATTTGAGAATTTTGCTATTGTACCAACTGCACTGTCAAAATACCCAAACCCGCAGATTTGAGATCTCTTCCACCCTAGCTTTCCCAGTCTCCCTACATCTATTTAAAATACAGAAATCCTCCTAGATTTGCTCTTCAAATCAACGCTTTCAACTTCTGAAATAAAATGTCTTACATAATTAACATCACAAATTCTGTAACTGAATGTTAACAGGATTTCACCCAGAATTCCTAGGCACAATGGAAACCTAAGTATTTGATAATATTACACTAATTTTAATTTAGTTCGGGAAAGAAAAAAACCAAACCAAGATACGTATGTTGAGAGAAGTCACTAAGTATTGTTAATTTACAAAACCAAAACAGCACAGTCAACAAGCAAGAGGCAAGTAAGCCTATCCGCAGTAAGACACAACACTACTTCTGGAAACCATTTTTCAGTCTGTTGGACCTCCCCTTTCATCTTTTCAATGAATTTTTTGAATAGATTTCTTATCAGGGTGTCTTATTTCCAGTTATACTATTACATGTAAGTGGCTAATTCTTCACTTAAGAAGGTTGTTCAAAGAGCAAGATTTTTTTTAACCCGATTTTCACTCTTGTAAATGAGCAGCATGTGAGAGATTTCTAAAACAGGTTTTGTGTAACCACTCATATTAGCAACAACTATCATTCCCTGGGATGAAGCCGCTTGACTGTCTTCCTGCTACGCCTTTAACCGGCTTGTCTTTTTATTGCTTGGTATTTGTGAAAAACATTGCAGGAATGTGTAATACTGGAGCACATAACAAGCTATTTAAGTTTTCTCAGCCTCCCAGTCCTTGCCATTTAACACACCAACTCTTCCTGCCTCATGAAAAACAACGATTGTTTCAATTCTGTATTTAAGATTTATCCCACAGCACTACTAATTCAATACTTGACGCACACTTACTAGCTATAAAACTAAAAATGCATCCTATGCATACTTCTTTCATGGTTTGTAATCATTACTTTACAATATTTATCCAACCATGATTAGATTTCCCTTAAGAGAAATAAAATTCATTCCGCAGTTCTTTACAAGCAATGAAGCAATGGAAGAGTATCATCCAACAATTTGCCCGTCATGCTTTACTTAAAAATGTAATAGGTTTATTTTTAAAATTAACCATTTCCTTTACTACACATGCAAATATGGATATTCCAAAACAGGGAGGGCTGTTTTGGGTTTTTTTTTCTAAACAGGTACCTTTAGGAAGTATCGTCCCTTCAGCAGCTTCTGTCTAAAAGTGAAATATAAACAAACAAAATTACAATTCTGGAGAAGGCAGAAGGAAACCCATACAGTTACAAGACAGAAAATATCTATTTGATCTCAGTTATTTTATTGACTAGAACTATTAAATCTGCTCTGAACAGCTGCAAAGGGATCACTGTTTTGTTATGTTATTGTTTTAAGTTTTCGTTTTAACCCATCTTTGCTATAATCATACGTACATGACTCAGTCTATGGAAGAATTCTAAAATAACATTGGTTTTACTTTTTAGTGACTGCATACAAGTTTAACAATGCTCTACTAACAAGAAAAGAAAAAATTTTTACTATGCATGAATAGGGAAATCATTCATCCTAAACCTGGAATTACCAAGCTATAAAACAAATAGAACTTGTTCTGTACTAAACACACAATTAATATAAGGCACACTACCTGTGATCCAGAAGCCAACTAAGGAGAACTGCAAGATCTATAAACCCTGCGTGACACCAAAATATATTTCAACGTCTTTCACTTTCTGCCAATCAAAGCAGCAGCAGAAGGATTAAATGATATGCAGATAATCAGAAGAGTAACTTCATATGAAAACTATGTAAAGACTACTTTGTATTTTCACCAAGTATTTGATTAAAACGACACTTACTGTTGAATCCCTACATCCATCTCTTAAATGAACGTTATTTATAAATTCTAGCCCCTTTTTCTTTCTCACAAATCTGCACCTATAAATAAAAATATTTAGTTATAACAAAACTGCACAGGAAAACAAAAATCAACTACATAACTTTGGAAAGCTTCAATACATTTCCTACATCACATAGAATACTAGCTTTTGAAATCTCTGAATGTTTAGTCAACATCAGTAATGTCATTTAAACATTTCTAAAAACATCTTAATCACTTCAGCAGTATTTATCTTCTTCACATTTTTGGTGAAACAGAAAGTTAAAGAGTTGCTGGCCATTACAGCTGATGCCACAGGTTTATATAAGACTCCAATGAAAAACAAACGTTATGTTAAAATGTTGGTTTAATCTTTTGCAATCAAAGAAAAGCAGTCACTGGGCCGACAGGTGCCTTACATGTTTTCTTTCAATACTTTCCAATTAGTCCTAGCCACTGGTCAGAGCTCTTCCCTACCAGAAGATTTAGGGAATGTCATAACTCCTCAACAATAGTTCTCTAGCTTCAGCAGTTCCCTCACCTTCAGCACTTCACGGACGTAGTACGCTACGCTGTGAGGCTGTAACACTGCCACTCAAGTTGATGTGCAAACAAAAACTCCGTATTAGTCAATTAATGATCTGGGGGGAAGTAATCAAAACTGACATAATTTAAGCAACCTAAAACAAGACCAAACCCATATAAGGAGGAGTGAAATGTAGCAAGAAAATGAGTCTTCACCATTCACTGCACCAAGCCAAAAACTTGGAATGGCATCTCTTTCAAGTGGCAGACACTAATAATTAAAAGCCGCCTTTACCACTACTGAGAAAAGGATCAGCTAACACATAAATACTACCTCCCAGCTTCCAGAGAGCCTTTCACCACAGAAGACTAATTTGGCAGCTAATGCATAAAAGACGTTGATTTTATCAATGTTATACAAGTAACTAAGTCTTTGTACTTGGACAGCTTTTATCCACCTGCAAGAAACAATGAGTCATATACAATTCCTCCTTTCCTCAAGACAGGTTTTAGACAAAATTGGCAGTCTTTCTGAAAACTGGAAGTCTGGAATCCTCAATCCTTTAAAATTTATGCAGAAGTATGTTTAGAATTCAATACCACTACCGAGTTCTTCAGGTTTCCTTGCACTGTGACATAAGTTTAGTCATTTTGTATCCTGACATAAGTTACGAACTTTGGCATGTGTGATGCTATTAAAATAACAATTAGAATGTAGCGCTCTGATGGTAAGAAAAAAAATAATTAGATACATATCCACAAAACTTTGTAATTCTGCTAGCTGAGACATCAGTTCAGTCCAGACACAGAAATCTTCTCTTTCCTTTAATAATTCCTACAAACAAGCTGACATACAAACAACACTGACTTAGAAGTATAGTTATTCAGAAAGTACTATTTTAGGACAATTTTCAGACTGCCCACCTCTAATGAGTTAGATGCACCCTCAGCCTCTTGAGATATAGTTCTCTTTCACACCCACTTCAGAAGAACTCCCTCCTACCTCTCAATGAAGGCATGAAGTAAATGTCCTCTTTTGAGGCCTCTGATATAACATTAAAGCCTATGTTGATGATTACACATATAAGAGCAGGACTACAGAAGACAGAACAGATGGAACAACAAAAATAAAGACCCCATACAAAAAACCTTAAAAATCTCTTATGTTTATTGAAAAGGAAAACCACAAACCATGGAAGGTAACTGCTATTCCTTTGGTACCTCCATGACAAAAATGAAGAAGGAAGTGGAGGAGGGCAACTAAAACAAAAGGTTATTTACATAAATCTAAAGAATGTTAACCCATAGTCAACTGAAACCTTTAGTAGTATGCTCTGTTATTAAAATATAATATACTGTAAATAAGACTCAGAGTTGCAATAAGAAAACAATCAAAAATACTTTACCCAGGAAACCATTTGGCATGTTGATCCCATGGGTCTTCATTTTCCTTCCATTCTTGCAATCCTCCACCACAGTGGAAACACACGACGTGATCACCATTACCTGAGGAAACACACAAGAATAAAATTACGTATTTCTACTAGGCATAAAAATAAGTTTTCAACTAAAATGTTACATTATTAAGAAAAAAATATTTTCTTGCTTAGCAATTGTAACTAAAAATAATTCAATTTTAAAGAACATAATACATATGATTTGAAACAAACGTTCAGGAGAGGCTTGAGCTTAAAAAAGACGAAGTATGAGTCACATGAAATATTCCCAAGCTTTATTTTAGCAAGCAATTAAACAGATAAAAAGTAAAAGCTAAAAAAAAATCTACTATCAAATAGCTCAATCCACTAGTAAAGAAGCCACGAACTAGTGTGCCACAAAGAACTAAGGATGTTTCCATGCCTTTTTGGTCCTCTATTTCACCATTAACTGGCCCTACACAGCAGTAGCATAACTGACTGAGGAGATGTTAGGAGAAATTGCACTCTCTCTGTTCTAGCACTACACCTACTGTAATCAAAGACTGCGCCAGAAAAGGGCTTAGATATTCTGTTTGTTGAAATGAGGAGGTATGGTCAGAGTTTTCCCACAGAGCTAAATGGTTCTCGGGCCACAAGAAACAGAGTTTTCACAGAAGTCACATGAACAGCCATTAGGTTGGATACGCTGGCGCATGTTTAGTGCACCTCCACAATACGGATCTCACTTGGTTGTGAGAAGCTAGGTACTTTAAGGAATCCAGGAAGAAATCAATAAAATCAGTTCTACTGGGTACAAATATTGCCCATATATCACTCATACAGGAATGTATCACAGGTTTTAGTTATGGCCAGCAGTGAAACAAATGGAATCAGATTAAAAAATTCTTCCGAGACCTACTAAGAGAGAAGCCAATTAAGATGACACCAAGAAATTATTCCAGATAATCCCCTTTTCTTTATGATCTAATAAGAGCCACACTTTGCACTTGTACAGCATCTCTCAGTGAAGAATTTCAAGGAGCTTTAACAGCACTACGCAATTCAATCTAATTGGGAAACCAATGCACAAAGACATTGGAGTCTTATCTAAGTCAAACACTACATATTTAAAAGTAAAAGCTCTTCCACTGGAGTCATCGTCTTCATAAAGCTTTTACAGTAGGCAGTAATGGTATTTGCTGGTTTCAGGTGTCCAAATGCTTTGATAACACAAACACATGTTAAATCAATAAAACAGCACACCACCTGGACTTCGTTGAATAGGCTGCTGTACATGCCACAAGTCCACCCCTTAGACCTAGGGTAGCTATCTGGAGGGCAGCACTTCATTACTTAAAAAAATACAAACTTCAATAGTTGTCATTGCGAAAGATGTGAGTGTTTTAGCAGGCAAGGAAAACACATTTCAATGTTTTATTGCCAAAAATGAATTTATGATTAGATTTATACTTTACTATTAAACATACTTGATATAACGTATGTCATTTTACATAAGAACTATGAAAAGTAGTTTACAGAACAAAGAAATTTTGGCAAATCATTCCATATTACAATTAAAAAGCTTATTTTTTCATAACAAAACACTTATATAAGATTTCTTTGTAAAAGATATTAGCCGTTTTAAGGTCTGGCTTACCTGTGCTATAGAACCCAGCTTCAGCAAGTTGCTCTTTATCAACAGGATATATCCAAGTTAAAAATGTTTGTAAACGTCTTCCGTATTTTGCCATAGATGGATTCCTTGGATGCTGTGCATTGTTCACACCACCTCTCTCAAGCTCAGTGGGAACAGATTCACCTGGAACATTTCCAACATCCCAGCCCAAGACAAAAAAGCAGTTGGGAAAATGCCTCTTGTGTTCTGACCAAGCTCTGTCGCTGGGTTCCCACTTTTTCAATTTTCCACCACAGCAAAAACATGCTACTTGATCACCAACACCTGTATAATAGAATCCAGCATTAGCCAATTCCTTTGGTGTCAACTGAGCATCAAGGGGCCAGCTGTCAAAAGACTTTAATCTTGTTTCTTCACTGCACATAGCACGGTTTTTAGGATACAAATTATCTGACATATCCACAACCTGCCTAGTTCTCAACAGGTAATCTGCCTCCACATCAGAAGTGTCATCCAGAGTACACAGGAGGGCTGAATTGCTGGAACCATTTTCAGTTCTATGCTGGTAGTTCTGGGCAAGAGGATGTATGTTATTCTCCAGAAAAGCAGATTCGGTAATAAATTTGCAGTTTGGGGAAAGCTTTTTGTGTCTCTCAACTGCAGAATCCCCAGATGTCCATCCTTCGATAATTGTACAGCAACTAAAGCACTTCACTTTGTCACCTTCTCCAGTATAAACAAAGCCAGCTCGTGCTAGTGCCGACGCTGAAACTGGACAGCCAAGTGGAAATTCAACAAAAGTTCCTAGTCGGTAGTGTTCCTGTGCCCATTCTTGATCATGGTCAGTGTCTGGAGTGGCACAAGCTTCCAGGTTATCTGAGACATTACACGTCATCTCTTCATATGTAGGGCTATCCTTTCAGATTTCCTAAACAAAAAATAAATGTTTTAATTTCACAGACAGAAGCATAGATCATAGTCATATACAAGCCTGGAAACTGGCTGAGATAAACTAGCCAGCCTTGATGTATTAAAAAAATGCCTCTTCCTCTTCTTTCCCATCTCACCCTTGCCTGCCTCCCCTGCCACATAGGGGCAAACACCAGAACACTGAAAACAACATTTTAAAAAACTGTCTGTGAAGAAAGGCAGGAAGATCATGAAGTTTTACAGGCCAATAAAAAAATTATCTGGAAAACACACAAGTTTATACATTTACAGCTTTAAAAGCATGTTCTATTTCTTAACACAGACACAGCGCAAGAATGAAATCAACAAAATATTTAACAAAAGCTCCAGCCAAAACACTGCCAAAAGGCTTCTGACCCTGAAAAATAAAGTTACAAAGTTAACATATTTAAAATACTGATCTAAGGCAGACCACATGTGCAAGACTTTACAGTCCAGTTCTGAAACACAACTGTATTTTTCCTGGTATGAAGGCTGTGACTACCATGCCCATTACAGATAGGCATCAACTGGTAAAACCACCACCACAAAAGAAAAAAAGGCTTTGGACTTGTGTATATATATTATAAAGACATACACCTCAGTTTCCCTTTTAACAAAGAAAATCTCATGAAATAAACTATCAGATGTTTCACTAGGGCATTTTACCAAAATGCTGTGTTCTGCTTAAGATCAGCATCTTGGACTACTTATCACTACTGTTCATGCCCAGCATGCTGCTTGCACGTTCCCGTGCCCTGCTTACACTCTACCAAAAGTTCCTGCGCCTCTGCCATCAACTCAGCCTTTCCTCCCTTCCCTCCCTGAAGGAACATTATTCTTCTTCTCACCTGTCCCACATTCCTGTTCCTGCCTGCACTTGTGCCAGGGCGAGTACTGACTGCTCGCCCTGCCCCAGCACCCTTCCGTTCAGAGGGCGGCTAAGAGCACGCAGACAAGTCCCTTCTTTCATGACTTTCATGATAAAAGAAAGCAACCTGGTTTCCACAGGTCCCGTACAAGAACCACAAACTCAACACAGTCATCGCCTTCATCCCAAGATGGATGAAGTCTGAGCACAGTAAAAATTCATCTCTTGTCCTGACAAGTACTGTGATATTATTGACTTAGGAAGTCCTGGGTAAAACACAGGCTACAGGGGATACACGTCTCAAACTCACTCCTTTATTAAACGGTAAATTATTGTGAGACTGCCTAAATGGACTTCTTAGCACAAAGCAATAATAATTCAGCAATTAGCAAAAAGAAATGCATATAAGGAAGAACAGAATATGTAATTATTTGAACAGCTGGGCATTTCTCTGTTTTCTGTATGGATCCTGATCTGTTTCCAGTCCTTACCTTCTTAAGATAGGCCATCAGGCAAAAATCTAGCTTCCTCAACATCTGCATTAATATTGATTATAGTTTCTTTAAGATCAATGCAGATGTTACAATTACAATAATTTCTTATATAATACCAGATTTAGCTTCTACAGGAAGGACAAAACCTTTTTTAAAGTTCAGAAGGGGGAGGGGAAATTAAAATGACTATGCATTGCAGAATCACTGAATCCTTTGCCAAGATGACAAAGACAATTAAGCTACACGCTGAGAAAACATGGCATTAGAGATTCAGCATGCTTGCTTCATGTAATCATGGATATAAGACTACTTCTGAGCACCAGCTTTAATTCCATCTGTAAGTCAGTTCATGACTAATGTAATGACACTAGAAATTACACTGGGGTTTTCTGGTTTAGCTTAGCAAATTCAAAAACAGGATCTGAATAAATTATACTGACTGACCTACAAATCTGACCTATATGCTTGTTTTGACTCTGAAGGGCAAAAAAATTAATCAGTCATTACATGTAGTAATAAGAAAGCTGTCACAATACAGATATTTAAAAAATATACATATGTATATTGAAAACAATCAATTTTTATAACAACAGTTTTAAAGTTTGTGTTTATCTCCTTTTAAAATTTCACTTTAAACCCTCTAGAAACATTTCTGTAAAAGTGACCTTATGGATCTATCATCATTACTACTACACTGCATTCATAAAATAATTTGTATCACTCAAATACTGTTGGCTACATACTGATTTTCTTATCTGCATGACTAAAAGACTTTCTACAAGAAAGCAAACAAAGCCTACCTCACATCCCTCGGAGACTCCTTTCCAAAATATCCATAGAAAAAACAAAAAAATGCATATGCTTTCAATGTATGACTAGAAGTATATCTTCATTTCTGTTTTATTTATAGTGAAATGAGTTCAGACACAGTGAAAAAACAATCCAATTTAAATTTTTACATATTAACTTTTTTGGCTTATATTTACATTAAGATCAGGATAGAGCCTCTTTGATCTGTTGCATACAAACTAACTGCAGCAAATCGCAGATGATCTACTCAGCCACTCCGTAATTTGCCCTCCCTGTACTTACTGAAATCAGGGGTAAAGACAGACCAAGATTCAAGCCTGACAGGTCTTAAGAATTTACTCAAGATGCAAAGATCACTCTTGGTTTGTGCTTTTCTGTTCCTTATGCCATACGGGGTGACCACATATCACAATGACTATGCTATACAAAGTTAAAAAACAAGAGACAAAATTCATTATGCCCCCACTTCTCATAAGCCACCTGCATGTTCTAAGCACCACTTAATTGCTCCAGTTTAAAATCTGCCATTCTTTCTTGAAAAGTAAGAATGATACAGCAGTATATTCATATACCAGGTGTGCATATATATATATAAGCCTTCGTAACGTGAACGCAGTGCTTACTGTAAAGTCATTATTTTTCATAAGCTAAAAAAGATATTTTAACAAAGCAATTTTCATAAATATTATATCTTTATATTCTCCAGCACCCTCTGACAGGGATGATCTTCAAATCATACTTACACTGCACGTGCAAGCCTGGGTCTTGCCGTACTTTTCTGGACTCTTTCATGAAAGCCTTCCCCCTCCAACATAAGAAAATTTAAGAAGCCTCATCATTTTTTTTTTTAGTAAATAACTTGAAAATTCTGAAAAAAAATACTCCATGCAACTGGCAAACATCTACTTTTTAGATACTTTCATTCCAATGACCCCTACTGCTTTTAAAGCAGGCTTCATTTTCAGAATGTCTATAAACATATAATGCTTAATTGTGCATTTTCTCCTCTTCTTCCAAAATAACTTCTCACCCTTAAAAATGTGAGCTGCAGAACTGAAATTATCACATAGGTGGTACGTCTCATATACGACAGATTCCCTAACAGAAATAACAGCATGAGTTTTAAACTGTTACCTAAATTAGTTTGTATTAGTTTTACTCCGCTTACTCTGTTGATCCTCTGGGTGTTTCCTGGAAAGTTGTGTGTGTGTTTTAGTAACACTAAGGAACTGAAAAGGAAACACTTGAGCAAAGACATTGAAGGAGGAGGATCAAAGACTAAACTGAAATATTAGAAACCAGGTTGGAGATGATATTCAATTAACTGCAATGATCTTCCTCAGTTTTATTGATTACTTTTAATTAACTGTGAATGCTAGGCAAAAATGAACTAACAGAACTACCTAAAAATCAGTATCTGTACTACCCTCCACTGCAATGGAAAGCACAGGATAATGCCTTTCAGCCAGATGTAACAGCAGTATCTGAAGCAGAAAAAAAAAAATATCTCTATATACTGCACTGGAAGTTCTAACAACTGAGGGAAAATGTAATTGGAAATAAGCATTAGGATAAAACGAAAAAAACCTTATAGATTGTGTGTTCATCACTCAGAACACTGAGATTAGTGGCTTTATTCTTTCAAACAGTTTTTTCTACAGTGCTATGAATACTTTGATATTCCTTCTATTAACAATGTAAACAAAAAAAATTATGCCCCCAACATGGCACATTTGCCACATTTGGATTCACTGGAGGTAAGAAATCTATCTGGATCCTTGCAATCAAAACAGCATGAAAAGCACATACCAAAAGAGCATTAAGTACTGACAGAAGCTCCAATCACCTCAGATCCGTTCTTTAATATGAAGTTACTGTCGTCAACTGTATCAACCACATTATTTAATCTTGATCTTTTGGAGCAGAAAGATTCAACCATCATTCTAGAAGCCTCTCAAAACCACGTCTCAGTACTGCAACGACAGAAGCAGGACAAAGCCCTCACAGGTATCTGCTGGCTTTAACCATGATCCACCCACATCACAAAGCCCCTTCCTTACAACAGCCCCTCTAAACGTAGTTGGCTTACATCTCAGTATAATTTTATCTAAGAGAAAAAGACATTAACTTATTTATTAAACATTGAGGCAAACTCTTCGCTTGTGTAAGTACTGTTTTAAATACAACATTAGTACTACTTTAAATGCAACATCAAGTTCAATTATTTGTTTCAAACAACTGTTAAAGCAACTGTTCGAAGTGTACAATTAAAACTAGCTCAGGAATACTGTATCTACACAGCAATTTTAACAGTTGCCTTACTCCAGGTCAGAGTAATGATTTAGAAAAACATCCTGCATCATAGCAGCACACAGATGAACAGTAACTGCAGAAGAAAAATATCTAAAGGTAAATTTCTGAGTTGTTTATGGCTAAGAAACCTAAATTCATAAAACGCAGCCAAGACATGTACATGAGACTTTATAATACATACCAGCAGCAAACCCAAGTTCAGAGAGTATACTTCATGTATACAGAAGTTAATTAAGCCTTTCTGCGTAAATTTAATTAATCACATATTAATTCAAAGTAGAAGGTCCAGAAATCTTGAAGTTCATCTTCACTTATAAAACCCAGGGGTTTTTTTAACTATTATGGAAGCATTAACTATCTTCTTATATATGCAGTGAGTAAACAAAGCCTCTTTTAGCCTGAAAGACTTCCAGAACCCAAGTTTAATCCTGCTTTTAAACATCTGACAGTATTTGTCACAAGACACCTCCCCCTTTCAATCTAAAGTACCATTTCATATAGTCTATTGATTATGTTTCAGAACAAAAAATAAAGACAAGAATTTAAAGCAAAAATGTTGTTATTCAAAATGCAAAATTTTACACAGCGGTTTTGCAAGCCAAACATGTTAAATTCAGCTTTAAAAATATTATCAGGTATGATTTCATGCAAAAATGTAACAACATCACATTACCTAGATCTAAAATGCTTCAAAGGAAAAGTACAGAACCCACTTTTCTCTTTCAAGTATATTTCATTAGACTTGATTATTTCCATCCTTAACCCTAAAACAGATTGGCACTATAAGGAGCTATTTTTAATTCTTCCACAGGACAAGCATGGCAGTAACCTCTGAGTCCAAAACTTACTTGCACAGCCTCATGTTCCTGACCAAAGGGTACATACACGTGGAGCTTCTGCATGACACGCTGACTATGAGAGCAATGTTAGTGTTCGTTTTTGGCTGAATTTTGAAATGTGAGAGCAGTGCAGCAAGTAAATATCAAGCAGAACATCCTGTACCAGCTGACACACAATTATGCATGTCACTTCACTGAATTTCACTTTGTGCCTGCTCAGCTGCAATTAGATCAAGAAAGGTGCACGCTGCTAACTGAAAGCATACTTAAAAGCCACAAGAAATACAGGATTTATTAAACAGCATTTAGAAATCTTAGCATATTTACATGTAATTATCAATAACCATTTGAAAAAATTTCTGCCTAGAGATTTTTTATTTTATAAAGAGTATATATATCTACAAAATGCCTTTTGATTCACTGCCAAAGCTTAAGTAAATCCACCACCTCAGTTTCATTTCTCCGTTTTCTCAAACAGGCCCTATTTAGCTTCCCAGCAGGGTTTATCATCATAGGAAGTCAGTCAGCTGCTCAAGGTTCTACTAGGCTATCATTACATCTTCCTAATTCTTGACTCTACTCACAGTGACTTTTACACTCTCCATCCTAGAAATAAATATAATCAGGCCAATAGAAACGTACTATTTTGAGAATGATTTTCATACTGTATTTTTCTTAATGAAGAAGTCATATGGGTATGGAACACTGCAATAAAAAGAAGAATGGATTCATGGCAGCGCTCAGTAATTTTTTTTGTGAACTTGAAAAATAAATGTCTTCAGATGAACTTCAGCTGTGTGTATAAGAAAGAAGGAGTAAATACCAGCCGCTATAGAAAAAACTGGCATGCTGTAGCCTAAGCACATAGTCCTACAGAGAGGTCAAAGGTCAAGCACAAGACATCATTAATGGCTCTAATTGATTAATGTATAAATCGGTGTTTTTCAAAGTGACCAAGGAAGAAGGAGGACTAAAGGTCTGGAGAAAACCATTTTAGCTCTACCACACCTTGCTAAGTGTTTAGTACAAAGTAAAGTGTGAAAGACATGACAGCGTTTTTCATTTGGAAACAAGAAAACCTATCTAAAGCAAAGGTTTAGTTCCAACAGCTGCTGCCACTGAAATGAATTGCCTACAGATGACAGTACCTAAAAATAAGGGGGAAGGTAGGGGACCAAATAAACCCACTAAAAGCACAAAAAAACCCACCCAGGACCAACACAGAAAAAAATCCTACCAAACCTCAAGCATACTGAGAAAGACCTAGAAGGAGACTGAAGGTAGAAGTAGAGATCAAGAGAGCAAACACCAAGTGCACAAGACTTCCAGTAACCCTCCCACCAAATCAAAACTACAAAAAAGGAGCAAGCCCAACAGTCTCAAGTTTCTCTGGCAGTTCCAGTAAGATGAATGTTTTATTTATGGCCTAAGCAGGAATATAATAAAATATTTTTCATTATAGGCACTGTACTCCTGAAAATCATACAGAACTCTCTGTACGATTTAGCTATAAATTTTTAATTACAAGGTAGCTTGAATTGTAACATTTAAGCTTATTGAAATTTTTTAAGTATTCTTTCAGGCAAATCATAGGGAAAGAATAATTTTTACATTTGTGGCTTTTTCCCTCCACAACACGTTGGAAAAACCAGCCTGTTTGTTCTTCCATCCTGTTTCCATACTCCTTACCACTATCTTCATTTGCTTAATTATTCTGTTCTGCCTCTTATAACACAACTCGCTGTGAAAATAATTTCAAATTCAGTACTACAACACTACCATTTAGGGGGCTGGTGGTGGATAAATTTTTCAAGATTCTTCATTTTTGTGTTATAGACTTACATTTTATATGTACAAGTCAAGTGATATAAAATCTGTTTTACATAATTTTTATGTTTTAACTTTAGAACATTTCATTTATTAACTGCTGTATTATTAACAGGAATTTGATTTAGCTCCAAGTTCTTCCTCAAGAAATTGAGACTAAACTTCCAGAACTTTTCCTTCTACTCGAAAACAGCTTGGAAGTTGTATTTAATACAATTTGAAGCATACTTCCATCCATTAAAGTCTGTGAATACATTTTGGGGACTAACCAAGCTATGCAGTTTCTACCCTACTAAAAATAGAAATTACAAGATACTTCTGTCAAATATGAAGCAGATCAGTTAAAAAAAAATTATATCTGTGATCATAAAATGTATCACTATAGAAATGTAATCCCTGGAAGTTGAATTACTGCTGTTATGGTTAAGAAACAAAAAAATTACCCAGTTAATTGGAGTATGTTAAAGTAGAATAGCAAAGAGTAAAAAGAAAAAAGACTGAAAAAGCAAAACCCACAGTGCCCTGGGACACATCCTTTCCCAAGTATCAGCTGTGCTCCAGCTTTTAGTGTTATATCCTTTTACAAATCGTTTAAACTTATAATTGAAGAAAAAGATTGAAAAAGAGGGTGTCTTTCATCAAGAAGACATAACGACACAGAACTTCGGCTACAGCAACATGATTAATTCCACAGCAAAACTGCTGAATCTTCTGGTTTCTGAAGCAAAGTTATATAACCTTCGACGTACAGGAAGCCTGTCACCTCCTGCACTGCCCACTGGCGCGGGCGCTCAGTTCCACCCAGCTCATATTCCTGGTCGTGCCAGTGCCACTTCGCTCATTATTCACATTCATCTAACTGCAGCCTGGTGCAGAAGGTACACTTCCTGGTATCACTAGCAAGAATGTTTTGCCATTGAAGAATGAGGCAAATTTGTATATATATTTTTACATATACATATAAACACACACAACAGTCATCATCCTGTAAACTCAGAAATGTCCCTTGATTTATCCTTTATATTTTATGTTTCTCAGGAAACTGGGACGATTTGGGGATTAATACCAGTTATAACACTGTGCCAAAAGTGAAATATGAAAGCTGCACCTGTTTAAAACACTCTGCTTGTCTTTCTATTTAATAAGAAACTCTCCAAAACACAGAAGGGGAAGGACAACCAGCTGCAAGGTATGCACATCTTCACTTCACACAACAGGAGCGACATTCCATCCAAACTGTGGCATGCCTTCTTCAATCTAACATACTTCCAACTTTCACGCACAACTTGCTATTTCTGGAGCCTGACTTTCAATTACCATGTTCAGAATATTGTGGATCAGAACTCCACAAGACAGACCACATGCTATGAAAAATAAAAAGCAGCAAAGGACTGTATGCTGTTAACTCCCAAAACAAAACAAAAACAACCACAAAAGATACATACAATAGTTTTTCCCTAAGAAATCAGTAGCCAATCATACCAAGTTTAGTAATAGGTTAATCAAAGCAGCTACTGGTTTCACCTCTATTTTCCACCAATCTTTAGAACAAATTCCAGTATTTACATTCCTGTTGGTAGCAAAAAAAAAGGTTAAAAGTTTTCGTTTTCACATAACCTTCAGCACTGTTTATGAAGGCACAACTCCAACACTATGATTAAAAAAAACATTTTTAAATTCTATCCCTTGGCCAAGAAATCCAAATCTAAAAATATTCTAAAGCTGAAAGAGTCTGAGGTTAGGGGAAGTCTGAAATTCAGATCTTTTACTGAAACTAGGAAGGGACATAAGATTGGGAAGACTCCAGAAGATCCAGAGGACAACAAAAAACTCCTGGAATTAAAAACTAGAGGGCAGCAAAAAGGAGAAAGACTGTAACAGCAGATGGCATAAAATCCAATGATCCAGCCTTCTCTCTCCTGGAAAATTCTGCATCTGATTATGAACTGGATTTTCTGAAACTCTTCAGCTCCCTGCAGCCGTTTCGCCCACGCTGGGATGATGGCAACAAATGTAGAAGCACCATCACAGGTACAGAGGCCTGAAATGAAATCCATCTTCCTACTTCAAAGACCGAGATAGGAACACACATTTTCTTACTGTTCTGGTAATAAATGCAAGTCTGCCTTGTATCAGTGGGAGCAGTCAAAAATAAAAAACCAAACCCAGAGCCAAACAACAACCCTCATCAGAATTCTTTCACTTTTGCTGCTGGTTACAAAGGCCAAGGTCAGAGGAGGTACAGAACAATCATTAACTTGTTCCTTTGCCCTTCTTGGCCAATGCTGCAGGTGCCAAGTTTTCTACAGAAAGAGGTAGTTGGGTGTTCTTTAAAGGGCCTCAAAGAAAACTGCAACGCAAGCACGTCCATAGCAAAATGAAGCACATAAGAAAAAATAAAAACATGGAAATAAAAGCTTGATCGACACATCTATCACATGAAAACTTGCTTTCTTAGAATAATTTACTGTGTGCCTTCTCTGTCATGCAGTGATTTATTCGATGATAAACAGAGTAACATTCCATATGAAGTACTAAAATGGCAAGTTAAGATTGTAACAATGAAGGAACAATGAAAGTAGTTCTACAAAAATATCTAAAGAGTTGCAAGAACAAATCCGTACTTCCTATCAGATGGAGATTAATAACACATAAGAAAGACAGAAATCTTACCAAGACTAAAACCACTGTGTAACAACCATTTATAGGGCAGAAGCATCAGAGAGACAGTAGTACAGACACAGAAATACAGTGTTAAAGAGAAGTATCAGCATAAATACACAGCCATGGTGCAAGGGAGAACTGCTTGGGCTGAAGGCTGAATTACAGCTGGAAGAAAAAAGATCTTGAGTGAACTTCTTCCTGCAGAATTCTTAACAACTGCTGAATACTCACAGTAGAAAACCTGAACAAAACCACATTTTTATTAACAAGCAGCAGAAAAGGCATTCTAAGAAGTGATGGGTCTATTAAAAAAGAAAAAAGGAAGAGCGGGAAAGGGACAAGACGACATTCAAATACGTCAAACGGACCAAAGACGACCACAGAAGTGCGTATTAGCGCAGCAAAATCTTCTTTTACTTATGGAAGGAGAACTCGGCACTTGGACGCTTCATTCAGGCGACGGCCTCCTGCGGCCCGGGCAGCGGGCAGCCGGGTAACGGGCAGCCGGGGGGGGGGGAGGGGGCGGCCCGGGGTGGCGGCGGGCCGGGGCCGGGTGACCCGGCGGGGCAGGCCCGGCCCAGCAGCGCCCGGCGGAGGCGGCGCGGCCCGTTCCCATGGCAACGCCTCCCGCGGCTGCCGCCCTCCCCCGCCGCCGCCCGGGAGAGGCCTGGGGCAGCGGCGCCCCCGCCAGCCCTCGGACCCCCCCACACCCCCCGCGGGCGGGGCGGGAGGGCCCCGGGCAGCGCGGAGGGACCGAGCCCCCTGCCCCGCGCGGGGAGCCCCGCCGAGCCGCCCGCAGCAGCAGAAGCCGCCCTGCGCGGGCAGCCGGGCGGCCCGTTTCGCCCACCGCCCCGGGGTACCGACAGCCACGGCCGCGCCCGCCTGACAACTCACCGCGCCGCGTCCCCCTCATTGCCGGCACCGACCGCGGGCACGGCCCCACAGCCAGCCGACACCGAGAAAATGGCGGCTCCCGGCAGCCTCCCCGGCTCGGCTGGGAGGCGAGCAGGGAGCAGCGCCCCCTGGCGGGCTGGGGGGGGGCCGCGCCGTGCCGGCGCCCGCTGGTGCAGAGCGCCACGCAGTGGCAGCGGGCGGGAAGCTCGGGGCGGCAGCGCGGGCCGCGGGCTCTGCTCGCTGCGCCGGGCCCCAGCGCCCTGCGCCGCTCCGTCCCTTCGCCGCCTCGCTCCCAGCGCCCCGGCTCCGCGCCGGCCCGCAGGCCGCCTCCCCTCCCGTAGCAGCCCCCTCATGTCACACCACCTTCTTCAGGCGGTTTCCGGCCTGGAGCACGCTAATCCCAGCGCTGTCGTCGCTGTCACCCCCTGTCCCCGCGATTACGGCTCGTTATGGCCGATCTCTGTGAAGGGCAGGGCGGGGAGCTGCAGGCGGCCTGCCCCGGGCCCTGCCAGCCCTCAGCATGATCGATACTAATCAAGTTACAAGTTTGACCTAATTACGGTGTGGTTCTCAATAACCACCGCGGCTGGAAGATGGCATGACAATGCAGTTAATTAGCCTAAAATTTATGGACTTCTCTTAACTGGCTGCGTGAGGGAATGGAGACATCACCGACTCAAAGCTTGCCGAGGTGGCGTGAGGTGCCTACCAGCGATGCTCCTCAGTACAACTCGGGCTGTATTGTAATTGTTCTTTAATCGGTGCTCGTAAATCACAGGGATGTTAAAGAAAGTAGTGGTGCTACTTATTAATAAGTTTGCCAGGAGCTGGTCTTTTTCTCCTTCAGATTGTGTTCTCGCCAGCTATCATAAATCTCATGTATTTGGACTAGAATTTTCCAAATCTGACAGAAACCTCAGGCTATTTTCTTTGGTAGTTGTAACCAAAATCATCTGATAATCACAAAATCAATCACAGAACGGTTGGAGTGGGAAAGGACCTCTGGAGACCATCCAGTCCAACCCCCTGCTAAAGCAGGATCACTTGGACACTTGCTCTTCATTTAAGAAAGAATGACCCACAGCCTAAAATGTAACGTTTCCTGATGCGGCCCAATGGTGATGCTCAGCCTATAAGAAATAAACAAAAAATTTCCCTGAACTAAAGGGAAAAATAGTTCAAGAGGTCTGAGGCTGTTGAAATATATTGAGATTAATGAAAAACTATATATATCACATGAATATAATATATAGATAATGAAAAGCTATTACTACAGAGAGGTTCTTGTTAATACTTCTCTTAAGGAAAACAACAATTTGACTGCAGTGCTATAAACCTTTTGTCATCTGATACTTCAAAGATGTGATTACACCCATGACTAACTTTGGGAAAAGTAATCAGTTTACAATCTAGCTTAAGTCTTGTAGCTCTAATACTTACACTTGTTGTTCTAGAATAAATAAATAAATATTTTTTTACAGTGGCTTTTAAAAGTAATTGTATCCTTAGACATATTTCCATACTTCTGGCATCTGGTAAGGTTACTATGGTTCTTACTCCTTCATGAGAAAACTTTTCCAGTCCCTCACTGGTAATGCTTGGGCCAATTTCTCAGGGTATCTGTACAGAGTAAAAACAAGAAATGAAGGCATTTATAAACAAGAGAACTATACTGAAAATGCAGACTGTTTTTCACAGAAATACTATAAAAATATTGTTTTAAGTATTTCAGAGATGTCCTTTAATGTGAATAGAGAAGGCCTCAAGAAATGCGCTATGGAAACATGTCACTTTAGACACACAACTGACTGAAATTTTAAAACATGTCTCTCAAATAAATAGTCTACATCTTAATGTCTCTTCTGTAATGTCTGCACATAACATTTTCCTTTGTATTTCATATATATATTTCATTTGTATTCTCTGTGTCCTTATGAGAAAAAAAATAAATGTGAAAGGCTTGAGTATTATAGGCAATATTTGTGTGAGCCAGACAGAATCTGGTTGCCTAAAAATGCCAAGATGACAACTTTACATGTTTCACTACCTGAGAAATGGCTCGATTGAAGTAGTAAAAGTCACATCAATCTAAACTCATTTCACAACAGTCCAAAGCAAGATTATTATTTAAGGATCCTTGGCATAATATGATACAGTAAGAGGTTTGTACCTTAACACCGCAATGCAATGTGAACATAAATATTTAATCTTACAAATCCTTGCCATACCACATTATTAATACATTCATTAGCAATGGTTTTCACAAAGGCCATTGCTCTGTTGAGGTTTTGATACTTTTCCAAATGAAGCAGATTGGGTTTAGAGGTCACAGGTGTTTTTAAAGTGACCCACTTACAGGGTGTCTGAATCAAAAACTTCAGTAAAACAAATCCAAAAAGTTCTAGCACCAGTACCTTGAAGAATTAGAAGACAAGAAAACATAACAGAAAAACACACATCAGCAACAAAGGCAGAAATTCTCATAAAACATTTATTTTCTAAGCAAGCTAGTTTTTTGGCTTCTTCTGAGTGTAAGTGACTTAAAGTTCAGCTTGATTAAAGTTCTGAATCAGTCAGTGGAACTGTAAGCCAAAAAGTACAGTCATACTGTGGAGCCAACACAATGCCTTTGGTGACCCAACAGCATTAAAACTAATTATATTACTTCAAGGTACTTTGATTGCAGATAGAATTGTACAATGGTAGTACCTGAGCTACAGAAAGTAATTAAACTTTGAAGAAAATGTCAAGCAATATCTTTGTCAACACAAAGTGGATGTAGACAAATGTTTTATTTGCTGTAAGTCCCTCTTGCATTTGAAACAGAATGAACAAATTGTTACTAAAATTTGTTGAGTGGTCTGTATTCAAAGAAACAAAAAAATTAGTTTACTGTCTCCATGCAGGTGTGCCCCACTAAGCTTTCCTGTCTGCTCCCTTGTGGAAGGACTTGTAGCCACTACGTTACGGACCTTAACTGACCCCAGAGCAACTCTATATTTTAAGAATCTTTGTCTTAGTCTTGTATTTTATTCTCA
The DNA here is from genome assembly GCF_017639655.2 of Falco naumanni. Taxonomy (NCBI): domain Eukaryota; kingdom Metazoa; phylum Chordata; class Aves; order Falconiformes; family Falconidae; genus Falco; species Falco naumanni. Next base: position 6,730,091 of record NC_054067.1, read on the forward strand.
GATAAGCTGGAAATAAAAAAACAACCTGAAATTTTACAGAGATGAAAAGAACCTTTCGTAAGATAAAGAAATGCCTCTCTCAATCCGATGTATATGCTTCATTAAATTATAACCAATGGATATGGAAAATCATCTTACTGTGTAAAGTGTACACATGCATTTGCACAGCATGGTTTCTGTGGTGCTGTGTCCCTGCATGATGTGCTGTATTGTATTTTTTTCAGCTCATGTAATTTATGCCATGAATAAGGAAGGAAACAAGCCCATTAGCTTAAAAAGTAAGTGCTATATCACACACAGGGTGATAGTTCACACCTTCTCCCCAGCTCAGCACCACACAGCACACTGGAGTCATACTCATTTCTTCTACTCTGTGAAGTAACTTCCCTTATACATTATTACACAGAGTTGATTTAAACTGCTGTTCTTCATTAAAAATATCATTTACAAAAGTAAGCACAACTCACGTTAGGAATCTGAAGTGTCTGGAAAGGCCAAGTTTGGCTGCAGCTCGTTTGAAAAGACACGTTTGCTTAATGAAGGGGCAGTACTTGGAGGCATAAGGGGAGCTTCCAGCCGCTGCCTGTGTCTGGCTAAGGGAAGCCCAGTAGTGGGTATGGGGGGGCTTTCTGCTAAGTGAGAGAGATTTCAATATCCTGCTGCTTGGGTGGTTTAGGGGGGTTGTTTTGGGGTGTTTTGGGTTTTTTGGTTGGGTTTTTTTTTTTTTTTTTTTGGTGAAACATGAATATTTCATAGCTTGAACAATTTTCCAATTGGACAATTTCCAAATGTTTCAAATTGTTTCATGCAAAGATGATCTTTTAACATCCTTCCAGGGGTAACATTTTCAAGATTAACTTAATGTACCTTCTACTACAATTTCTATTACAATTACACAAATAATTTTTTTTTTTATTACTGTTCCAAATTTTTGAATATATATTTTGGAGTAATGCAGAGAATTTTAATCGAATTCATGAAATTCACCAAGGAAAAATGCAAACTCCTGCATCTAGAAAGGAATAACTTCTTGCAATGATAACCACTGGGTACCACCTGCCTGGGGAGCAGCTCTGTGAAAAAGGACCTGGGGATCTTGGTAGCTATGACCCAGCAGTGTGCCCTGGCAGCAAGGGCAGCCAGCAGCGTGGTGGGCGGCATGGACAGGAGCACAGCACCTGCTGATTGAGGGGGGTCATTCGACCACATCCAGAATACTGCATCCAGTTTTAAAAATCCCAGTACAAGAAAAGCCCTGCTCAACTGGGGCAAGGTCAGCATTCCTGGACCACCAGGATGGCCAAAGGAAGAGGGAGGACTTACTCAGCCTGAAGAAGATACAACTCCGGGGGACCTAACAGCAACTTTCCTGTACTAATAAGTGGGCTACCAAGAGGATGGAGGCAGGCTCTTCACAGTGGTGTATAGTGGTGGAAGGGCAAAAGACAAAGTGTGTACATGGAAACAAGAGGTTCTGAGTGGGTATAAACAAAAGCTTTTCGACCATGAGGACAGTCAAGCAGTCCCCGTCCCTGGAGGGCTTCAGGACCACACTGGATAAAGCCCTGGCAACCTGATCTGACCTCATGACTGGCCATGCAGGAGGCTGTGTTAGATTGTCTCCTGAGATCCTTTTCAACTTGAGTTATGTCGGAAGAAGGGTTCGCCGGAGTCAAGAAGACACTCAATATGAGTTATGCATCTTGCTCAACTTTATTAGTTTCTAACACTACTTATATAGAACCGAGACACATGCATATTTGTAAAGCAGAAATATAATTGGTTAGTAGTCTCTAAACACGCGTGGTTCTCACACCCCTAATTATCATGACTAAAATAAGCATTCTATCCATGTAGCTAATTGTGTTGCTGTGCCTCAGCCTTGTAGTTTGTTACTCCCTATTTTCCCATACCGGTCCCTATCTTTCTTGGCCCTGCACCTGCTTTCCCAGCAGCTGTATCTTGTTACAGCCACGGCCTGTTGGCACAACATAATTACTTGGTCTCAGGATTCAAGAATAGCTCAAGGCTACCTTTCTTGTTAACTTCAGCACAGCAACTTCAGTACAATTCTGATTACAGGCCTATTCTAATACCAGGCCTGGATTGTGCAGATCTTCAGAGATTCTAAGGCCATGCTTCTGCAGCCATTCTTCTACAATTCCCCCTTTTTCTTTTGCACAAGCCAGGCCTGATTGGTTATGTTAAAAACTACTCTCTTTAAACAAGAAAAAACACAGCTAAAAACTAAAAGCATTACAATAATGATTATAACAAAGCGTATTCCTTCCATCAATAACGTCTTTAACCAACCTGTTATGCCCAATCCTCTCAACCATTCATCAAAGGGATTATCATCAACAAGAATATGCTTCATGTTTCCCTGCAGTTGTGACAACTTCTTGTGGATAGATATGGAATGATCGGAAAGGTTCACACAACACATCCCTTCAAAATCCTCACAACCGTGTCCGTGTGCTAATAACAAAAAATCTACTGCAGCTCTATTTTGTAATGTAGCATGCCTAACACTATCTATGTCAAGCGATAACGAATTTAAAATCTGTGATGTAAGATTAAATTGCTTCTCTCCCCAACACTCTAACCTTCAGATATATTCTTAGCGTTTAATGCAGTAATCGCTCCTGGCATAAATATGGAGGCTAGGACATTTGCTGTTACAGACTGCAGATCGACTTGGTCATTACATGTTTCATCAAAGGTGCGCAGTGCCCTCCGTGATCTATGAAATTGTGGAGTCATTTTCAGTAAGTCTTTCATATGTGGAGCAAACAAAGTTAAACGCCCTAAATAACATGGTCCACCGACAGGATTCAAAGGAATCCCTGGCCATGCTCTATCTCCACATCTCAAAAAGACTCCCTGTGGCAACTGAGAGCCCCCTGATACATTTTCATGTAAGCCTCCAGCTTTCAGTTCACCCCAATTAGGTGAACCGGTTAAATTTTGAAACCTTGTATCAAACTCCCATTCACCTTGTCCTGCTAGCCACAATTGCCACGGTTCACCAAACCAAATTACTCTAGTGCCATTTAGAGGTTGAAGTGGTGCTACCGTGTCCTCGCATTCTGGCATTCCCATTGCAGTCACGTTAACATATTTAACGGGCGCAATGCTACCTAATAGGTCTAACTCCTGCAATGGCAAATTATATGGTCGATTCAAATTCTCAATAACCGTTTTCTGCCATGCTGCATTACGCATAGAAGGCCAAACAAATTGCCCATTCGGACTCATACATGTACCATTCTGATTGGAAGTCAGATCCACTGTTTTAACATTTAAAAAAAACATCAAAATTTGTTTCATTCTCTTGCAGGGGAATACCAATTAAACAAGTTCTAAAGGGGTTGTCTGGTTGCTGCAAACTCAAACAAAAGTCTGCTACCCCTGTGATATTTGCCCATGTCACCCATATGTTTGTTCTAGGCAAGATGTCAAAAATACTTTGGCCAATGGGTAAAAAATTCATCAAGACCGTAAACCAAGTCCAACACTTAAACATGTTTAGTCCTACAATTTCCACCTTTTTTTTTTTTTTATACCACCCCATAAATCTGTACTTTCACAGATTCTGATGATGTATACTGTCTTCAATCAGCGTAGTATTACGCTAGTCGTATGCTTTCTCTTGTTTCATGCCCAGTTATTAACCAAACACAAACACTCTTTACACCATTTACGTTTAAGCTTTGGCTTACAGAACCGTTTTACCCCCCATAGCATACATCAGCACAATACCCACGGGTTACATCCATTGCAACATAGACAGTTTATTCCATCTGCTCGCTCTGAGTCTTCTCTTCTGTCTTCTGATCTTGACATACAGGTCACACAAACTTGCTAGGGACCCATATAGGTCCTTTATCTGTGGAGATACAAAAATAACCTCTACCGATAAATAACACCGGATTAGGTCCTTCCCATACACCTGAAGCCATATTTTTATACAGAACATTCAAACCAGGAACTGTAGTTGCTTGGTTCCCTCGTGCTGTTTGGTGATGTATAACAACAGGTGGTCCCTCTCTATCCTCCGTAAGGGAGAGATAGTTTAAGGTAAACAACACCTTAGTCAACCGTTTAGTTACGTCTATGTCCTGCAATTCTTTCTGTCTCTGAAGATAATCCTTCAGGGTACAGTTTGCCCTTTCAACAACTGCTTTCAGTTCTAAGGTTTGAAGGTTGTCCCGTGGGTCACCGGTGATCACTTGTTTCTGCCACTGATTATCGGATTGCCAAACACACGCAGCCTTCTTCATCTTTCGTCCTGCATCTATAAACACCGTTGGCCCTTCAGCTGGTCTTTTTGAGCGTAACAGTCTCGCAATCCACTGATAATGTTCTAACATCTTCCAGAGAGGTCCTTTTGGCCGGTTGTTGTGTACAACACCTGTATAACCCATCAAGGCTTCCTGTATGGCTGTTGAATGTCTCAGAAGCCATTCATAATCATCGCCACGGACTGGAATACTGATATCTGCTGGTTCAGTCCCATCAGTTTCAACAATCTTGTCTCTTCCTTTTCTCACCAAGGCCGCTACTGCTTCAGGGTGACTTAAAATACGATGTCTGGGTTGCAATGGCAAAAACAACCACTCCAAATTAATTGCCATATTTCCCCCCTTTTTCTTTTGCCATTGCAAAATAAGGGCAAAAGGTGAAGTGGCAACATTACAAACCAAAAAAGATAACGGATGATTTGCCATTCGGTGACCACACCAGCCAGTCGGAATCTTGCGGGATACAACTTTCAGGGCAGCCGCTGTTCTGGTGAGCAAGTTTGAGGACTGTTGGCTTCGGTGTCACGCAACCAGGATCGGAACGGTTGCAAATCATCGTTAGTGAGTCTCTTTGTGTGTCATCAGGGTGTAAGGGAATTGTGAAAAAGACAGAACAGTCTTTCAAGTCTATCACAACAATTTGCCAAATCTGTGGGATCATCATAAAAGGTGGAAGAGCAGGTTGCAACACTCCCATCACTAAAATCTGATCATTAACCTTCCATAAATCATGTCCCAGTTATGTGCATCACGATTATTAATCAGTACTGGACAAGCTAACGAGCTGGTCACCTCCCAATCACCCTCCAAAACAGCATCACAAATAACACCAGACCAATGCTGTAGAATTGGATCTTTTCTCGAGTTCAGCATCGGAGGGGTAGTTGGGCTAACTGGAGGAATTACAGGTATTGAAGTAGTAGGCAGGTTCATTCCAACTCGCTTTACCAGGTTTCTTAGTTTATCTATTACCACCTGTAAGGATTTCTCTGTATTGTTATCACAAGGTTTCTCCCCGCCTTCCTCCTCAGACCCGTCCGATGATGTTTCAGGATGAGGAGGAACTTTTGGTTTGTCCACTGTCTTATCTAAAAGCTCCGGCACTGTTGAACACGCAGGGGCAGACATACCCTTCATAGGACAAGTGTGTCCAACTCCGAAAAGTGTAACCAAGAGAGAAGGCTTAGGTGAATCACCCTTCTGCTCCACCGGCTTTTCTACCACATCTCTCCCCAACGCTTCTATGGCTGCCACCGCTACTTTTTTTTTTTTTTTTTTTCCCGCTTTCATAATTTCCAGAGTGTTAACTATCGACCGCCACCCCAGAGGCAATTTCCCACTTCTCTCCATTCCGCAATACTAAAAAATAACGCGGGCTCAGGGATCTTATTCTTTTTTCGTGCCCAGTGAACGAAGGTCTCCACTTCTGTCTCTTTAACGCCCTCCCCTCTCTTAAGGAGGATGCCAGTTAACAGCTTAATTGCCACGTCTAACTCCATCATGGTCTTCTCAGAGCTCTCCCCTTTCACAGAAAGGGTATCAGCACAGAGAAGCCCTGCCGCGATTTACTCGTCGCAGCCTTCCGTAGTGCCCCCCTTCCTCCCTCACAGAGAGGAATTTAGCGTAGAGTCCTGCCATGATTTACTCTACGCGGTCTTACCACCAGCAGGGGTGCGATCTTCAGCTCCACACCGAACTCTGGACTCCCCTTTTCGCCAGCAGCTGGGGGGATCCGTGGCGCTGGGTGGGCGGGCGAGGGGGGGAGCTGCGGGGCACGGCACGGCGCGCTGGCGGGGTGCGGGGAACTGTGCTGGTGTAAGAAGCAATCTGGCTAGCGAAGTACAGTCACTGGGTGTCAAGACTTCAGAGTCAAACAAATAATTCAGCAAGTGTTTGACTGGTTCAGATTGTAATCCATATCGTGTAACGGCTTGTCGCAGCTGCTGCATAAATTTCCAAGCAAAAGGTTTCCACACAGCGGCTGCTGAACCAGCAGGTAAAGCAGTAGTCCGCACCGGACATGCAACAGCAGAAGCAGCTTCCACTCTCCCTCCAATATAGCGTCTCTTACAACCCCAGACCAACGGCTTTGGGGAGCGGCAGGGTGGAGGATAACACCTTCCTGGGTCAGGATCCGAACATCACGACCAGCAGTAGGCAGATGGCATTCAGTCAATTGCTGCTGCAAGCGGTTTAGGGGCCGGTCGGAGGGCTTGGTTTGGGGATGGGGGATCGGGGCAGGTGCAGGTGGGGTGGGCTCATTTTCTTTATCAGACTCCGCGTTCTCATTCAGAGGCACACTCGGACCCACCGTAGTACCCTCGTCCTCATCTAACAGGGGGGGCGGCTCTCGGTAGCTGTCAGGGCGGCGCAGAGACCCGATGCAGCGGCACCCTCCGGAGATGGTGTCGGGTTTAACAGCTTGGTCGCAGATTTTTTAATGGGCACAATTATGCCTTTTGCAGACGGAGCGCCTAGTCCAAATAATCGGGTAGACTGTGACTCGGTTTCCCGACCGAGGAGGTCTGAGGCAGCCATAGCCATTTTTTTTCTCCGCAACCAGGGATCGTAAATGGGTTATGACCTCCCGGCAGGCAGTCCCCAAGTCCTTGGCTGACTTGCTGCTGCTAAGGATCGTATCGCAAAGGGAATCCCTGACCTCTCGCCTCTCAGTCACACTAAACAGCAATTGTGGGTCTTTTAAGTGTCCGTTTTCAGCCGCCCACCTACAGAGCTCATGGAGATTCTTCGTGCTCATGCTAGCCTCTCACTCAGCAAGAATATCAGTTAATAGCGTGAGTGCCGCTTCCCTTTCCATCATCGAGGGAAAAATGGTCTTACCGGTGCAGGTCCGCGCACAATGTCAATGCCGGATTCAGACGCCTTTACTCCTTACGGATGTCTTCCTGCTCGAACTCTTCATAGCAACTCTCAATTTTGCAAAGCCCACCATTGCAATGCAAAGGCAGAGTTTTTCCAGCAATTACCAGCTTTCCTGTCGTTCAGGCGCCAATTGTTGGAAGAAGGGTTTGCCAGAGTCAAGAAGACGCTCAATATGAGTTATGCATCTTGCTCAACTTTATTAGTTTCTAACACTACTTATATAGAACCGAGACACATGCATATTTGTAAAGCAGAAATTTAATTGGCTAGTAGTCTCTAAACACGCGTGGTTCTCACACCCCTAATTATCATGACTAAAATAAGCATTCTATCCATGTAGCTAATTGTGTTGCTGTGCTTCAGCCTTGTAGTTTGTTACTCCCTATTTTCCCATACCGGTCCCTATCTTTCTTGGCCCTGCACCTGCTTTCCCAGCAGCTGTATCTTGTTACAGCCACGGCCTGTTGGCACAACATAATTACTTGGTCTCAGGATTCAAGAATAGCTCAAGGCTACCTTTCTTGTTAACTTCAGCACAGCAACTTCAGTACAATTCTGATTACAGGCCTATTCTAATACCAGGCCTGGATTGTGCAGATCTTCAGAGATTCTAAGGCCACGCTTCTGCAGCCATTCTTCTACAGAGTTATTCTATGATTCTATGATTCAAAAATATAACAAATCATATAAAACTGAAAAATCAGATCGTACCAAAAGTATAATCTCTTTGAATCGTTACACAATCATGTTAAAAATTTCAATCAGTTCCAAGCTGCTTGACATGGATAAATATAAATTTGACTTAGTGAACTGTTCTTTGACACAAACTATTTAGTCAGTAAGGGGTCACAAGTCACAGAGGTTCATACGGGAAACTGTATTTATCGATTTATTCCCTAAAAAAATTAATGTAATTTCTTATTTCCTACTAATCTCATTGACTCATTAATTGCAGCATTACCATCATGTTAATGCACGGAGCGAAAAAAGCTATGCAATATAGAGCTGGAATTTTAGAGTGCAGCACAGAAAGAAAATCAAATGCAGAAAGATGACAAAACAGTCCCCTAACTAGGGACATTTTCGCATTAATATGACAATAGAAAATCAAATAACTGATAAGCAACAGATGCCTGAAATCTGTGTTTTTCCTTTGAATTATATCCTAAGTTCTTGCTACCATTGGAAGAAGAGATGCCGTCGTTTGATGGGAATAGGAAAGCCTTGCATTGGTATGCTGGTCCACAAAAAATTAAATGATTCTGTCTTCCAAAAGAGTATGATGCCCATTCCCTTTATCCACAGCACCTACTACTAGAGCACATTCTTTGTTTCCTTTCATTGCAAGCAGTTGATAAACATCATTCTCATGACATTCCAGTGAAGGTAGTGGAAAAGTCCAAAGGGAAGTTAGAGATAATTTGAGGTATCATCATAGCACAGACATAAGAAAAGTTGAAAAAACAGGATGAGCCTTTTCAATCTCAGCAATGAAGTCTTATGCAGGACAGACTTCCCTGTAAGTAAGTCCCAAACCTGTTGCTGATCAGTCAATGCAATAAAATACCTTCTCATTAACATTAAAAGCATCAAATAATGGTGGCAGTACTGAACCCAGTAACACATGCCCTGTGGAAAAGTTAGTATTTAAGCATGTAAAAACTCAATCTTCTTTTGATGTTTTGGTATACTGCTAGCTGAAACTACTCCTAAGTTCACTTGCAGGTAGTGTCAAATGAGGGACACAGTGTTCACTTTCTTTCACAACTCACTAAGCAGGCAAGCAAACATAAATGCCAAAGGAAGAGGAAAATGGTAAACATGTAACTGGTGATTTATTTTAGTTCTGTTTGAACTGATTAATGCAAGAAATAATTATCTAGAGCTGCGACTTTGGACTTGGCGACATGTGGCATATGACCATGTACATGGTTTTCTACTCCTTAATTTCTTCGTGCCAGAATATTAGTGCTGGCACGCAGGTACCAGGTAAGTCAGTGATACAATAAGTAGAAAAATGCCGAGTTGGCCTATTCCCTGGAGGCTTCCACACATTATCTTGATGGGAGAAAAGAGGCAGAGAGGAGTGAAGGGGAATGCTATGGTTAACAAACATGTCCCTTTTAACTCATCGCTTTGGTCATTCATTTTCCCTGCATCGTGTTGATGATGTCTGAGAATTATGTAAGGGGGAAACTCAAGACGATCACCCAAATCTTAGCTGGGCAAATTTTTCTGTAGTTCCTAAATGCTTTACATTGCTGCTTAAGTAGCAGGTTAAAAGAGATATTCACATGTCAAAGGCAGGTGTATTTAATCAAGTATATTCTGACTTCGGACTTCACTCAGAATCAAAGTACCAGAAGGAGAAGCAACATCAGAACAGAGAACAATGGACACTGGGCCACCAGACTGCTTTCCAGTTTGGGATGAAGAATGAGGAATCAAGACTGACAGTTTCAGAAACAGCTTCTTTTGACTCCTAATAGCCTGTAAACCCCATGTTTAGGTGGGGGTGCAGGTTTTCTCTTACATGATTATCATTAGCCACAGAAACACTTTCACTTTAGCATACCTGGCACATGGGATACCCAACCCAAACAAAGGTGTGGACCATGATGATAAAAGTTTTATTTATCAAACTCGGGTTTTACCTTCGAACTTCCATATTCTCTCAATGCATTAGTACCCTTGCCTCTCACAATAAACCAGCACAAGTTGCCTATGGTGTTCAAACTTTTTTCTCACATACGCCATGGGGTAAGTGCCTGAGAACTTCAGTAACAGCCACACCAATCGACTCCAGCAAGCTGCAGTTACTGCCCACCCACTGATAAGTGTTGAACGTTGTTTGCAAACTTTGGCTCCCTTCGCTTCATGCATCACCAGCACCCAGCCAACCCTCTGCAGATGCTCCGGTCATCTGGAGCTTCTCTGGACACACCTCAGAAGAGAGGAGCAGGAGCACAAATGTAAGCACGTGCTGCAGAGCTGCTTGGACACCAGTAAGGGCTGCCTGGCTCTCCTAGTGCTGGACAGCCACTGCCATGGAGCTGTTACACCAGACCCTTTGCATGCATGACTGCAGGCTAATTATGGGCTGAAGTTAGCAAAGGGATTTTGTCAGCAGAGTACATTAAGTCAAATACCATTTTCTGTGGGATGTACGTAATCCAAGAGGCGTAATGATCCAGGCCCACCCTGAAGAATATCCAGCTGTTTGACAAACAAGTGGGTGATGAGCTGTGAGTTCAGGAATACCTGCTTTACAAGTTGTACTATGCCTTTCTGCATCGTTGTGAGACTCTGAATTGCATTGCCAGTGATACTGTCACTGCTCAGCTTACAAAACATGCCAAAATCCTAGTTTTTTCCACGTTTTCACACCTTACATACTATTATCTTGAGATTCCAATAACTAACCTTGATAAGGCACTTGCTAGGAAGGTGTATGTGCTAGAAGACAAAATGTTTCTTCAGTAATTTATTAGGTTTTAAGTGTGCCTTCATTCTTCAGAGCAGGCAAATGGGAATCGCCTATGCAATGGTTCCAGCATAGGCTGGGAGCAAAGTCCCTTAAACCAGCTCGTCTCCACCCTTCAGACAAATCCCAGCAGCAAATGACTTGCAGGTCTCCACTTTTGCACTAACATTTTGCCATTTGGTGAGACTGTGATTCAAGAAACAATTGTCTTTTTTTCCTGCATTTGTAGATTTCTCCATTGTGCAGAGTCACTCCTGAACCAGAGGTTTTGGGGGGGTCTTCTTGTCTTTCCTTTTCATGCTAGTCAGAACAAACCAAACAGCACTCTTTAGAGCTATACACTCTGATCAGAAAGAAATACACACTGAAGTAGCGTGAATATATCGTTAAGCAAATAACTGGTCTGCTGTCTGCCAAATGCTACCCCGATCGCATTGCTCCCAGCACCATTTTTAACAGACAAAGCCCCTTCTTCACAAACATTGTGTGGAAGAGTTTGATTACTCTTCCTACCTTCCATTCTTCACCATCAAGTGCATGAACATACACAGAACCAACAAGTTAAGAGAAGAATGCAATTGTTCCAGCACCTTGACCAGAAGACTTCAGGCCACCAGGGTCTGGAAATGGAACCTCAGTCTACAGTTGGCTCTTGCCTGCGTTGGGAAGTGGGTAAGAAAGACAAACAAGCATCGGCTCTTACTGAAACAACCCTGCTTTCTGCGAGCTGAAAACAAACAAACTTTTCCCTAACCGTATGCTACTCCACGTCCACTGATCTTTAATTAAATCTGGTACATTTTATAGCTCAGGATGATGAAGTGACACTGAGTTTAGCTATTAAAAAACGCCCAAAGCTGTAAGATCTGTTTGACAATCACTATCTGAGAATGTTTCTCCTTTCAGTTGTCCAGCTGAATAGAAACAGCTGGTATTAGCTAATGTTTAAGATTCTTACTTTTCTAAACAGCATTTACCAAATGGAAATAATCTGGAAAATGTGGAAGCATGCCTTCTTTGTACCCTTTTTCTTCTGCGTGCAAGTTTAGGAAATGTGCCCAGAAAAAGAACAGGAAAAATTGCCAAACAATGACTGATGTAAAAGAAAATATCAGGAATTTAGACCAATTAATTCTTACATGGACATGACATAAAAGCCAAGTAATAAAGGACATTTTATTCCAAAGAGTCATTCTTAAACGTCTATGCAAGAAAAGTAAAGGACTGGGTTGTTTACCCCTCAGAGCACATAATAAAGTTGTGCCTTGTCACACAAATTCATGGAGTGGGTAGATACAGAGGAAATGAGCTGCTGGACATTTTATTTCTTCTGCTTTTGTACATTTCCAGCTCTCCTAATTGGTGTCTCTAGTATTTATTTAGAAAATCAAGAATAAATACTTTTTATAAGATTAAATTAACACTGAATTTTTTCCTAGCTGTGTATTTGTTGGATAATATACTACACTCTTCAAAACCTTGTGTTTGCTGTGAAGCTAAATACCTTCCTGCTGCTGTCCAGCGGTTACCACAGTGCCTAACACAGGCATTTTCTTTAATGTAGTTAGGAAAAAAACACTCAGATTGCTTCTTTATTCAGGCAGGAAGGACAGTAGGTGACTTAAGGCTGCAGTGTGACATATCATGCCTTTGCACTCATCATAATTTTTCCTTTTTTTCAAGATTTTATTTTTATTCCAATATTTAGAAAGGTAAGTGTCAACTTCTAGAAATAACAGAAGGAAACAAAAAGCCATCCTAGTTTTTAACAAGGGTCTCTGGCTCTTTTATAGGAATCTTAGGATGCCCGTGACACTTCTACTAGCACACAAAAGCCTCATAAACTATAAACGCTGTTTTATAGGACTAAGAGATAGATCTTACTTTTTAACCTAGGAATTCCCCACAATTCAGCAAAAGCAGGTAGTTTTAAGAAAGATATCCACCACATAAGCAAGGATAAGACAAAGCTAAATAAAGTTTTGTAGTCTAGGAGTGAAGACTACTCTGTCAATAATATATTAATCTGAAGAGGAACTGGTACATACTTACTTTCAAAATAACTTGCTTTTCCTGTGTTAATTTATTAAAATATATGAGTCTCTATGTTTTAGAGGTAATATATCATGTATCTTTACAAAGTAGAGCATATTTTATATAAATCCTATCACGAAATGCCTTCTATAGTGCTATAGAAACATTGTGGAATCAGACTCTTCTTAGGGCAGACACAGGTTGCAGGAAGGAAAATTCCTTGACTTAAGTCTGCTCAACGAAAAAATGCTTCAGTGTTCAAACACCGGGACAGAGAAGCCACATCCTTGAAAGTATTCACAGCGCTGTGAGATAAGGTGCTGAGCAACCTGAACTGAACTTTTTAGGGCCTGCCTCAAGCAGGGCTTTGGAGCAGTGGCCACCAGAAGTCCCTTTTGGCCGAAAGGTATTCTATGATTCTTTGACTGTAGAAGTCATATTTATAGAATACAAATGGCTGACATAAATATGGATATTTTAATACATAATAGCTAACAGGAAATGTCTAATAGCTAAACTGTCTGCAAGAAGATATCTAAAATGCATTTCAGCCAAGTGCTAAATAACTTCATTTAGGTCCTTTATAACCTGTGTCTGTTTTATATTTATCTTAAACTGTGTCAGTAAAGGTAATGGAAAAATGGCAAGCAAACTGTGTCTAGGACAAATATATCTCTAAAACTCAAGTATATTTAATTCATAGTTATACTTTTATATATGCTTTTCATTCTTTTTTTTTGTTATGCTGTAGTTCTAAAAATGAAATTGGAAATATATAGTGCTTCATTTGATGATAATTTCTGTGGAAAGACTTCACTTCATGTGGACTTATAAGAAAACTGTTTCATTACCTATGCTTGTTTAGTATTTTTAATTATTTTTGTTAAAAACCTGAAAAGAATAACTTGGAAGAGAGAACTGCAATGGGTTGAAAAGTGTAAATAATTCTGAGCTACAAATCCATATATTTACACATATAAAATGTAATATATTAGGACATGACTTTGTAAACCTTTATATAAGAGGAAAACTTTACTTATATCTAGTTTGTACAAGTCTTGGCAGGTAAAATTAGTCACCAGCATAAGTGTTTATAAGAACAGGATCTAAATGGATTGTAAATAACTTTAAAATTATCTACCACACAAAAGAATTGCAACTATCGGTGCCCACAGCTAGTGCATTTCATTTACTGTGCAAGTTGTACCATTCACAATTTCACTATAGCATTTAGTATAAATGAAACGTATAGACAATACAGAAAATGTAGTAATGCTGACTTGGTAAATTGTTTAACAATAATTGGCTGTACTTTAATCCCAGGCCTAATTATTCCCTAACTGTTTAAGTATATAATAAGCTATTTAACTAATAGCCCAACCCTTACAACAACAAAATACTCTTTTACTGAGTCACTGTTGATTGGTGGATCTACAACACTTAAAGGTTTTCTAAATTTCTTTTCAGTGACATTCACTTTGGGAAGCTTTAGAAACCATGAAACCACTTAAAACTCTCATCCTTTAAAAGCTGTATCATACTTTAATTATATTTTAAGTGAGTATACTCAGAGTTTCACGTATTCAGGCATATTTGTAGGTACAATGCTGCAGGCGAGTGCCTGTGAAAGAGACGTGCGGAAACTGGGTAGTTCTGAGACGTGCACTGAAAGCCGTGCAAGCCAGACATCCGACCTACTTCTGCAAAATCTTTCTATGGTCCCAACTGCATTTTTCCACCTTTGAATATCTGCTTTCATGCCATTAATTATTGTTGTTGCTATCTAAAAAGTGAATGCTATAGAATACAACTTTTTTTTATTACAGCTACATGGTGCTTTCCTGCTGACACAGACTCAGAGCAAAGGCATTTGCTACAAAAATCCACAGACTTTGAAACAGTCAAAATTGGCATTGCACTGTATTGGCACCATACAAAGTCAACATTAAAAACCCAAAACATACAGGATCTTTAGAAAGAAGTTCATAGCTCTGGACAAGAGACCAGGTAGACTATTTTTAGTGAAATTACTCCCAATGATAGTTGAGGGATCTAAGCATTTGCAGAGACAGTCAATATTTTGCAAGAAGGTGCAACACTGAACATTTGTCTCTTTTCTACAACTGAGTAACTTGTCCACTTTAAACCAAAATTCAATTATGTATGCCCATACTTCAGTTTACAATAATTTGTCTCTGTTAGCTTGTTCCATTGTTGAATAACAAAATCAAATTAAAAGTTGGTTTTGCAATTTATAGCTATGACACTGCCATTGTGTTGTTTGTAGTAGCATATGAAGACACAAACATCCTGGTCTTATTAATAAAAAGTAACATGAAGTTCCTATATTGACCTGAAATGACTTCTCCTACACTTAGAACTCAAATCCAATGACCTTTGTATTGAAGTGATGATCTTCTAGTAAGAAACACAACAAGCAAAAGGGCATGCTTCTCAGAGATTTGATAGGTATTATTAGGCTATCCTCAATTAGATTTTCAAATTGTTTCTGTCACATGTATTTCTTCATTGAGTGTAATAACTCCCTTTATCTTCAGCCTGTTCCAGTCTGTTACCGATACACTTCACAAAAGAAGTGGTTTAGTTTCCTTGCATAAACTTGGGATCTAAGCCCTTTTGGTCCTGCAATGACTTGATGGGTTTATTTTTCTGTATTTCTCCATGAGTGTCTTTTCATCCTCATCATGAAGGCAGACTTTCACATGTTCACAATGACACCTTGCATAGCTCTGCACCTACATAAATCCTTGTTCCTAATACCTCTTGCTAGCTTCTTGTTTTCTGTTTATGCATCTCTTAGGCTTATCTTGTAAATACATCGATTGCACTTCCCTGTAATACGTTCTCATGTTATTCCTTAGGCTTGCAGTTCTGTGCCTTTTATCATTCACGTTTTAAATACATTTTTTCCACAAAACTTTTAAAAATAACACTTCATAAATATATTAGGCACTGTTAAACTGAGTTTATCTTTTATCACACTGCATATTATATGCTTGAAATGTATTTGTGTCTTATTTAAAATCTAAGTACTGGAGGCAGAGATTCTGTCTCCTTTATTACTTGTGTTACTGCAGAGTTTAGTGGCTGTAATGGGTCCCTTTATAGTAGGTGTTGTACATACAGATCCAGAACAACAGCATTCTGTACATTATACAGCTTGCACAGGGACTGGCTATGAATAATAATTAAAACAACACTGTTCCCTCTCTGTCAGCAGTTATACGGATTTGCTGAAATTCTACAGACTTTCTGATTGGGGCAATTTTTGAAGCAGAACAACCTTTTTACCCAAAGCCCTTGCAAGATGTATGTTTCTGCTAAACGTGGAAAATACAGCCTGCAGCAGAGAAACCCCAACAGCACTAGCACTGAAATGGGCACAAGTGCACTTAGGCCTCATCTTTTTTTTTAATTATTTTACTTCAAATTCTCAATTTTCTTCGGTTTCATATTTGTGAAATGATTTACACTTCAGTAGAGAAGGGAGCATGTACAAGACTGAGAAGGCTGAGGAAAGAAAGACTTGACAGGCAAGAGGAATTTCTGGAAAGACTGAAAACGCGTGCTGCCTGGCCAAACAAAGTATTTCTTAACTCATACATCCTGATTAGCAACTGAAGGAAATTAAGAGCAGCTGGGAGAGACTTACAGAGATGAATAACATGTAATAAAAGGGGCACATGTATTAGGAATGATAATCAGAAGACAACACCTACAGAGTTGTTTGTCCTAAGTGTTTATATTCGTAATCAAGAGGATGTACCATCTGCAAAAAGATAGTTTCAAACATAGCACATGTATCACTGTACTGTGTACAACGTATGACTGACACTCTGAATTTCTATTGGAGGCTGTACTAGAATAAATAATGTGATATAATCAATTACATGTGTACTTGCAGGTTTAGGGTTCAATACTGTACCTTATTTCATAAAAAATTATCTCACAGAGATCTTACATTAGTGTGACCATGTTAAAAATGTCCAAGAAAGATTAACGTATAATTAGAGGTGGTTTAAACTTTTCATAGTAACGCTACATAAACCCATTTTAAAACAATTTTTATTAAACAAATTTACTGAATTTACTAAATGCAATCAAATTACCTGATTTAATAAATAACATCATTTATTCTAATGGTATTAACTTGTGAGGGTGTAATGAATTTTTTTTAATATTACCTAAATTGCAACTGAAAAACTAATTTGATATTTTATTGGCAAAAATGCTGTGACAAAAGACAAAGAAAATCTGCTTTTTATCTTGAAAGACAAGACCTCAGCTTGCAACGTGGTTCATAAGGGATGCTGAGGTAGTTCATCACCACAGACAGGGGTCTCTGCATTTTTAACGGTGAGGGTTGAGGGTTTTGCACTTGCAGACATTTAGAACATGGAACATGTGTGTGCACTGCTCCGCCACGCACTGTTCTGCTTAGCGCTTTCCAGCTACGCAGAACTTGAAGAACAAATCAAACACCCTGAAGGACTAGCTGAGGGACACATGCGCTTCATGCACACAACGTTCTGAAAATCATACCAACTAGTTTAGGGCTTTTAGATTCTTTTATTTAAACACTCGCTCGGTGTGTTGGCTCCCAGTTGGTCAGAGTAACGCTGGCCCACGGCAGCTGCTCACAAATGCGTACGAGCCTACACGCTACTTACACGCTGCCTTGCTTTGGGTCATGGTGAATTAGGAGGACGAACTTATTACACAGGAAGATTTTCTGTATTTTCAGCTTTGCTTTATTAGAGGGGTGGTGGATCGGGAAAGGCCACGCACGCGCTGCCAGCTGGTGCCCCGGCCCCCCCCCCAACCATTACACGGTGCCGTCGCAGCACTCGGGGAACAGCGATGCAAAGCACCGCATGGCTTTGGGCAACAGCAGAGCTTTTCCCATTGGAAAAAGCTGCTTCTTCTAAAACTCTTGCCGTTTTCAAAAGTGGTGGGGCAGAATTCGGGGAACAGCGATGCAAAGCCCGGCACAGGTTCGGTCAAGGGCAGAGCTTTCCCATTTACAGAGGCTGCTTCCTTTAAAACTCTCGCCGTTTTCAAAATGGTGATGCTGGAATCGTGAGCTCAAGATTCGAAAAGCAGCAGAACCATTTTTAACAGCTCGTAACGTCTACGTTCTTCTGATGGAACGGTCACGTAACTTGCGGTGTCACACACGCACCACACGCGTTAACCCACCCAGGCCGCCCAGGCCCGGCCCGCTGGGGCCCTTGCAGGGTGCCTGCAATCAGCCGTGCGCAGAGGCGGCGGTGCCGCCAGCTCCGCGCTCCGCCTGCCCCGGCCCGTTACCGGGGCTCCCCCCGCAGCTGCCCTGCCGGGGGACGCTGCCCGGAGCCGCTGGCAGAGGCCGCCTGACGCGCCCCGCGGCCCGTACTTAGCGCAGGCGGCGGCCGAGCGGCGCGGGGCGGGGCTGCCGCGCAGGCGCCGTGGAGCGGCGCGCGCCGTCTCCCAGGGTACGGCGCGCCCGCGTCCCGTGGTTCCTTGCGGGCCGTGCGTCCCCTCTGACCCGGGCTCGTTGCTCCACCATCCGGGCTCTCGGCGCCATACGGGGAAGATGGCGGCGCTGCTCCCTGCCGAGTGGATAAAGAACTGGGAGAAAGGGGGCAAGAACGAGTTGTGAGTGCGGGGCCTCGGCGTGGGAAGGCGATGGGGCGCCGCCGGCCGCCGGCCTGCGGCAGGACGAAGGGACTTGGGCTTCGCCGCCGAGGGAGGCTGGGGGGGGGGGGCGGCGGGGAGGTGGGAGCGGGCGGGGAGGGCGCCGCTCGGGGCTGCGTCCTTGCTGCTGGGGCTTGGGGACGGAACCTGGTGGGGCGGGGGGCGCAGGCCGCCTTCCCATCCGGCTCGGCCTCCTCGGGGGTGGCTGACGCCCTCCGCCGAAGCTCGTCCCCCGTCGCTGGGCCTAGCTCTCCTGGCGCCCGTTGCCCGCGCCCTGAGCGCCCCCTTTCTGCCTCCGAGTCATATTTATCGGGTGTCGGGCTCCTCTTTAGCCGCCCCCCCGGGGTAGCACGGAGCCTGAAGCGTTGTTTCGCTGGCTCCGCGATGTTGACCTTTCTGGCAGAGGTCTCGGCCCCCGTTCCCACCTTTATACCTTTTCTGAGGGCACTAGCGCTGTAATCTTTCATTCAGGCAAGGTAGGATCAGCTAGTCGATCCTATTTATCCTGCGAGGTAACCTTTGTGCACTCAGGGGGCTGTTTGCAGCTTCCCAGATCAATGCAGGTGTGCTAGGAGCTTTCCCCTTCAGGGCCTTCTGTGTATGTGTTTTAAGCAGTCTTAACTTGGCAGATTCACTATGCTGCGTTTCAGGAGTGCATCTGTTCAGGGGGTTGTTAACCAGTTTGTCCATTTCATGTTACTGTATTAGTTTGGGCAAGGGCATCCTGTGTACTAACTATATGTATTTGAATGCTGTTATTTTGATGCCTTCATGCACTTGTCTTTTTTTTGTTTTAACCAAAAAAACACTACAGTTCCAAATACGGGTGTTTGGGGGATTACTTGGAGAAACGCTCTTTGATATTCATGCTTTCTGTTATTTTCTTTTGTTCATCTGTTTTAAAATGTTGTGCAGGTGTGGTAATGGTGTGCATTCAGTGCGTGAAGAAAAAGGTCGTGGGGTAGAGAACAGAGAACATAGAGGCTCCCTGCATGAAGCACTGTTCTCCCCAGACCCTCCATTTTGTAGTGAAGGCCCCCCCCTTTTATAGCCATGTCATTTTTGGCTTTGAATTGTGCTAGAACTATTGTTACTTTAGCATGTAAGATCAACGTGTTTTGATGTTAATGATAAAAGGCCAATGAAATGTCTTCTGTACCTGCATTTCCAACAGAAATAAAAGTGTTCAGGAGCCCCTGAAGAATGCTGAGGTTTGCATTGCTTTTTCAATCTACTGCTTAGGATTTTATGGCAGTAGCTGAATTTGCACCCATGGCAGTATTTATGCAATAAACACAGATACCTTTTTATTGAACTTCAGAATTTAGAAATGTTTGTATGAATAGCAAAGAATAAAAAAGGTATACTGATACCTTTGAAAAATGCCCATATGATTATAATAAAACATCTACTTTTATACATAACATATACATGTGGATGCACTTGC
Organism: Falco naumanni; assembly: GCF_017639655.2. Lineage (NCBI taxonomy): Eukaryota > Metazoa > Chordata > Aves > Falconiformes > Falconidae > Falco > Falco naumanni. Next base: position 6,749,940 of record NC_054067.1, read on the forward strand.
TAGGTTTTCTGTAATAGGTAAGTCATTTTTGCCTGAAGTAGTCACATATGATTATAATTTTTGTAATTTACCCTGTTGCCGTCATTGAGATTGTATGGAGTTCACCATGTATGGAGTGTTCAAGGATAGAAATTCCATAGTTTGATCACATAATGGCAGCTGCATTGTTTGCATTGACTTCTCAGAACCTCTATCTATGTAAGAGGCAAGTTACCTTAGCTTTTGGCCCTAATTGAACCTTTTATGATTCTCACCTTCCCCCAGAGCATACTTCTTAACTACGATCAGAAGAAAGTGTTGTGGAACCAATAGAATGAAATGATAGGCTAGTTCTTGTATTTGTGGCATTTACACTTCATTTGGAATGCTGCTGAAATGCAGTTCCAGGCATGATTTCAAGAGTAGCTTGCAAAGGAAGCCATACATTTAGGGGGAAAAAAAGAAATGATTGTGCCTGGATAACAGTTGTCAGTTTTTGCAGTGATAGATTTGTAAGTATGTGGAGTATACGAACTTACTTTCTAGAAGCAAAAGAATCTGTAGCCACTATCTAGGGAACTTCTTAGGAAACAACTTTTTTGGGGGAATCTTCAGTGTGTAACTTTGCATTTCTTTTTCCAGAGCTTCCTATCTACTCTTTTACTGGGGAAAAAAAATTATGATGCTTTCTTTCAAAAATGAAATACATGAAATTTTTTAAGCATGATTTAAAGTATACCTGTAACGATACTTCTTATTTTTGAGCTATTTATCCAATACAAATATGCCCAGAAGTATAAATTAGGTCTCGGCCTTACATCTAAGACACAATTACAGCCTCAGAGTTTGTGGTTCAAAGTTAAGACAATGCATGATATTGATAAACAAGTTAGAGTAGTGGGAAGGGGAAGGATACTGCAGAGGGACAAACCTGATATTTATAGTAAATACAGGATTTGCAAAAAGTTCAGAAGTTTGGATTTTCTTCTTCTGTGGAAGCCTGGTCTAATAAAGCCCGTGCATTGAAGTCAGAGAAATTCACGCTTATGTAGAGGGGGTTGTTTTGTTTTTAAATGAAGGGGTGGGCTCATTTGGAGGGAGGCAAATTCCAACTTTGTTAAAAAGTGAGGTTTATAGGAAAAAAACCTGAACAAAACACCTTCATAATTAGCAGAAAGAAAAGCCCAAGATAGTGTTTTGGCACTTACTAGTTACCTAAATAAAAACAGTTTTATGTTTTGGGGGAATGTGAAAGTGTATTGAGAGAAGTAAATGATTTGGGTTTATTTGGTATTTCAGCTTCTATGGTGATTAATATAGGATGCTTAAGGTTATCTCTGTATGTTTGCGTTCTGAGTGGTATGGTGGTGGTCTCCTATACCTGAAAACATACCAGATCTGTAATATTGCTGTAGTCTGTGGGAGATGATGTTATTGGGGTGGCAAGGAAGGAGAAAAAAAGGAAGAAGTTTGGTTTATAGAGAAAACAAAATATAGGGGTGTTTTAAAGAAATCCTACAAGGAAGTCAGTTTGCAACTGACTGATCTTTTGCTGTGGAAAATAATTAACTTTATTTTTGCTGATGTGATAGTTCATCATGATAAAACAGAAATAGCCCAAACCCAGAAAGTAAGGATTTTGTATGTCTTAGAGTTTCATGTTAGATAGTAAGGCAACATTGTAGAGCTTAGGTAACAGTGACCAGTCTGTTCCTAGAAATTGTTCAGAGACCTTGATCAAAACTGTACATGCTTTAAATCTGATTAATTGGACTATTGATTTGTAATAATATCTAACACCGATATGTAAATGTACATCATGATAGCTTCAAGTGCTCTTAGCTGTCAAAACTGTAAATGGGTGAGGATGTGGTCATCTTATCTGTCACTTTGTTTTGTTCAGACCCTCATCTAAATATAGTTTATTAAATTATGTGTGTTTGTTTTGCTACTCTGTACTGTATAGAGATTGAGTTGGGATCTGTGTATGACTGCTTATTATGCTGATCAGTCTAGACTCCTTGTACACCTATTTGTGTGTACTTACACTGTCCTTTGTAGTGGAATTGTGTATTGTTTTGTAGAGTGTCTTCCACAATAAGATGCTGGTCTATGATTGTAGCCCATGTGGACATTTATAATATGCATTGAATGGCAAGGACTTAGTATTAGACTGGTACCTTGTTTTGTGATAAACACATTGAGGACCCTTTAATGTAGAAGTAAGGTTTTAATAATATACTTGGCTGGCAGTTTATGCAATATGTTAAGCCTCAGGATAAACTGAAGAAGCTTAACAGTTTGTGAAATTTTGAGACTTGATGTTTCAAGCACCCCTGATAGGTTTGTTACTTCCACACGGAATGTCAGTGTTGAGTTGAAGGGCTGAGAGTCAGGAAAACAGTTTAGTTGTATTTTTGCCATCCTGACTGCAAAATGCAGTTGACTGTACTTTATCTCAATTAGAGAACTACCCACCCGCATCAGTTAAACTCATATACTTAAATGTTTGCAGGCACATGCACTTTGTGACAATTACTGCCATATACTATGTGTGGGAGTGTAATTGAGGCTGTAGAACATTGCATATGAATTGGGAAACCTGGGTTCAGTTGATGACTCTGCCATGCAAGTTTGATAGGTGTTCAACACTGCTTCAGGATTTGTTGTTTAAGCAAATCTATCCCATCTTGGTCTAAAACAAATTTAATTTAAAACTTTGGTTTTCAGAGGTGATTCTATAACTTTTTAAAACTATTTTTACTTTCTAGGTTATCCTGTTTTTTTTATTGTATCTTATACGTTTTGCGGTTTTATTTTTGCATGAAGCAATGTAGGTTTTAGTGGAGTAGGGTAGCTCTCTGTTCTACGCTTGCAGTAAGGAACTACAAGATTAGAGTAATAAATGTTTCAAATGAACTCTTAATGGACAACAGACAGTTTGGGTCTGTTGAACTGAAAAGTGGACCTGATAAATTTCCATTGTCATGGGCAGTGTTTAAATGAGAAGGTATTGTGTGGCTGTTTTCCCAAGCTGGTTAGTTGTACTGATACAGACGTTTTTATTCTTGTGAACATGAAAGTATTGCGATTTTAATTCTTGATGCTCTCAGTTAATCTCACAGCTTCTTGGTACTGGAAGGGAGGGCTTCTGCCTTCATTCACGAGGGCTCTCTTTACTCTGGTGCTTATCTGACCTCCTGGTAAGATGCTTCAGCTTGCAAAGTTGGCAGAAGACTTATTTTTACCAGTTTTCTGCCAGGTTTGTCAGTTTAACTGATTTAACTGACATGAGGGCTAGAACTCTGTGGCCAAGAAGGGAAGAAGCGTTGGTGAATGTACATTTCTGCAGCATCAAGCCATTAAATCAGCTCAGCTGTGCTGCCTGACAGCACCTTCAGAAAAGGTCATCCTCCTTTGGAGTACCTGTATGAAAGAATATAAGCAGAATTATTAATTTAGATCCAAAGAGTAATATCACAGTCATCTTTTCTGCTACCAAAATTTTCTCGTGAAGACTTTCATGAAAAGAAAATTTTTAGGGTTTTTTTTTTCCAGTTTAATAGCTCAGGGTTTTTTAATTACAAACATAAAGCAAGTTTTACAGACTAATTTTAAATAAGGTTTCTTGTTACTTTGATCAAACAGATTTGTTTCTTGAAGTAATACGAAGTTGATAGTACTGTTTTGGTATTGCCTGAAAAGGGAATTGGAAGAGGTTAAAACTCTTATGTCGTATTAAGATGTACTTAAGTGAACGCTTCTGTCCAAGTAGACAGGGTTGTTGCTCGTGCAGTGTGGTTGATGATACCACCTTATGACACAGGGGTCAAAGTGTGCATCTCAGTAGATAATTTTTTGGAATTGGATGTTTCACTTTGCTGTTACTTGTATACGGAGCTTAGAAATGAGTGCTTATATGGTAACTTATTTATGGAGGAGGAGTAATTAAAATTTAAGAAAATCTGATCGATCAAATTGATACACTGTTTGGGGATAGCTGGGAAAAAAATCTATTGCTGCTTTAAAAAAAGTGCACTTATCATGAATGAAAAATAAAATAAATTACCCATTCCTCTGTTTTTGCTATCTTTGCTCTGGTTAATTCCAAATATTGTGCATTCTCTTCAACAGCATTTAGAACATCTTAGCCATACCATTGCTTTTTGCGGAGCTAGCACATTTCTGCTGGTTACATTGTATGTGAAACTGCCCATTTTCCAGTTGTCTTTAAAGGGTGCATATACCTTGTATTTGCTAATTACAATCCTTTGATTGCTGGAACAGCTGTTCAGTCCTGCTAGAGAGGTAATAAATGGCATAGGATGCAAATAGAATGAATGACAGATTGCTACAGAATCCTTTTTTACTGTTTATTTTTGATGATAAGCCTCTTAATAATTCTAAACACCTGCTTTACTTGAGAACATGCTTAAGAATTGCTCCCACAGGAAATTGTGGTCTTGCCATCTTATGTAGGAATACGATGTAGCTCTGATACCAGCTTCAGTTTCTGCACATGAAAGACTTTTTGACGAAAAATATGTGAAACTTCCGGTTGAAAACTTGAAAGTGTGAAGAAAATTGTTAAGATATTAATTGGCCTGTGTTATAATATAGGTAAATCACTACTATTTTTTAAGTATGAAACTGCTTTTGAAACCTCGTGCTGAGGTGACTGTGGTGGAGAGGGAAAATCCTTGTAGCTTGGAAGCATCTCCGTTTCTAAGCCATCAGTGTAGTGGAGAGGCCTGCTCTTTGAGCATTTATTTTATAATGCACAGAGCTGTTAATTTCATGGAGCCATATGTACAGTATTTAGTGTACTTCTTACATATAGCTAATTTGATTGAGGGAGCCTCAGGAGACAATGTAACATGACAGGTCTTTGCATCCTGTAATGGATTCCCTTAGTGACTGTCTCACCACTGATAAAACACTGCATCAGGAAGTCATGCATGTGTTTTAATGTTAAAATTTTTTACAGGCCAGAGTTTGAAAACTGTGATAGTACTTCCACGAGAAGCATTTCCTTATTGGGTAACAATAGTACGTTAATGCTAGCGCTTCCATGTTTCCTTTCACATTAAAATTGCCGCGTGTACTCACTTTTCTGTGTGTAAGTATGTGTAATGTTAGGAATAGTATTTTTTTGAAGTATATGATATATATGTGTGAGATCTATTGGGAAACTTGTATTTCTTTGCTGTGCAATTTCTGTGAATTAGTGTTTATGAAAGTTAAAATGTAGTCAGCCATTTAAACTGCCCAAATTTAAAGTATTTTAGCCAGAACAACAACAAAAAAAGCCTCCAAACATTTTTGTGTGTATGCTAATCTCTGTTTTTATGTTTTTAATTTTTTTAATATTTTTTCTGTTTCAGTGTGCAACTATGTCGCACTCTCAGTGAAAACAAAAGCCACGATAGTATGGGTTTCAGAGGTAGGTTGTGCGGGTTTTTTGTGGTTCTTAAAATAAAAAAAAAGGTGGTTCTTAAAAAAAGGCCTGGAAAGAGTTGATCATGGTACATCTGCATGTATCTGGTTGGAATATTCCTGTACGGTGATCATTGATCATTAATACATGCTAAAGATGAATACTACAGATAGTAAGGCAATACAAACATCCACAACTAGTTTTGTCTTCAGATGTCCAGGTAAGAGATTTCTTAGACAGTAGTTAAGTGGTGGTGGGGTAGTCCATTATTTGGTCTGTGTTGTAGAAAATTCAATTCCTTTTTGCAGACTCAAATACAGTTTTATTCTAAAAGTTATATGTATGAACACTACTGTATGCAAGTGTACTTGTATACTGCAGAAAGTAATTTTTACAGCAATGCCTGAGTTAGAGACTTTCTCCTTTGTTAGTGAACGACACTGCTGTCTTCAAGTTTTAAATTCTCACCTTAAAAAAATCTTTGGTCTTTGCAGAAAGATTAAATTTTTCTTCGCATTGCAGAATCTGTTGGAAGAAAAGCTTCCATATTACTAAGACCACAAATGTGCTATGCTGTTCAGATGGTGTTTTGAGCTCCTGCTAGAATAGTCATAATGGGCAATTGTAATAGAAGAAAAGAGAAACCAAAATGTTTCAATGTAAATTATAAGTAATACTATTAAGTACAAAGAACTTATTATTGAACAGAGCTACACCATTATTCCCAAAGTTTTTGAAGAAAGGTCAGCAGATGTTCTCTGTTCTAGATGGAGATGGACAATTGCTATATGCTGTTGTTCGTTTTTTTTTTTAAATCTGTCCTTGTCAGGATCTAAAATATCCAGTGGGAATTACTAGATAGATACATGCAGTGGCTATATTGGAGGAATTACTATACAGAAATAGTTTAAGTCCTTCTGGTCATGGAAGAAAACCCTGAAAATACAGATAATTTGGAGTGAGGTACCAAGATGCTGACTGCTAAGAATTTGAGTCCACATGACCCACATCCAGTTCTGAAAACTGCACTGGCTGTTATGCCTTTACGGTTCCAGAAAGGCATTTATTGAGGTCCTGTATACTACAAGCTTATGGAGACAGGCCAGGTTTTGGTGGTGTACCTATGTAACAAATACCCCATCATGTGGGGAGCCACTTGCAGAGAGAGGCATGTTTGGGGCTATGCTTATAGTTTGTTTGGGTTCATCATAAATTATTAAATTGGGTACTGCACCAAACTGCTTGAATTTGCCTTCAAAATAGTAGAGTTATATTTTACATAGCATTGGTGGCTAAACCAATCCTGCTATATTCAGATCTTCCACAATTAATATTCTTTGCCAAAAGCATTGTGATAGGTAAAATTAACCTATCAATTTAAAAAAGAAATAAATCTACTTTTAATGCAGCTACAGTGCTCTGCAGTCACCAAGTTATCAAGTACCTGCTTTAAGTCATTAAGATCTGTAGCTTTTATACCCCTTGTGAATATTGAGTAAACCACATGGTACAAGTGCAAGGTGAAAGTATTTGGTTTGATTATTTTTCACATACTAAAAAGTATAGCAGCATTGTGGTGTATTCAAGAACAATTCTTTACGAGTTTACCATAGTAGGTTTTGCAACCACTATTTTTAACATGGCAAGATTTTTTCAAATGCTATACCTCAGTTTAGTGTTTCAGCTTAATGTAAGCTTTTGTAAAGCAGCATTCTTCAGTTATTGGAGACTTCCCTTAAAAAAAAATCCTCATTAAGTATTTTTTTCCAATTACATTTTACTTTCTCCAAGAGAAGTGGTTCTTGAGAGCATATCTGTGTTGAGGTATGATTAGGAAAAAGTACTGTAATGTTTCCTATGTGTTGTATTTTTATGTGTATGTGTAATATATTTATGTGAATTATGAGTCTTGGCAGTTGGTTTAGGAAAGACAGATTAACTTAAGCTTTTATGTGCAGCACTGTAGTTTTTCATTCCATTTTATTGTTATTACATAAACTCCCTAGGGAAAGTGTATTGTCTCTCTTCTATCTGCTTGTGTGAAGTCTTAGATATTGATGTTTTATTTAATCTATCAGCAGTAATAAAGTAATCCCAGTCATTGGTAAAAGAAGCATATCCTCTTTACTTGCAGGGTGTCTGAAGTCTACAGGATTATTGTAAACATTGCTCTAAAAGTTACCAAAGATTACCTAACATGTTCCTTAATGTTTTCTTTCAATAGATATCCAACAGGCTTTGTACGAGCTTGCATACCATGTTGTCAGAGGAAACTTGAAGCATGATCAAGCTTCTAATGTTCTTGGTGATGTCATAGTAAGTAGATATTTTTAATAGTTGCATGCTTACCAAATTTCTAGTTTGTTATAAAAATCTGAATGAAAATCAAGTAGCATAGTGTTGAACAGACTTGGTTTTCCATATCTAAAAAGTTCTTGTTCTTGTCAATTTCTTTTTCTTCATTTGTGTGCACTTGAAATATATGTAGTTTGTCAGTGGTTTTTTTTCCCTACTTTTTGTGGGAAGGAATAGATATATTCATTTTAGGAGAAATTAAATGTTTTTTAAAAGGCATGTGAAGACTGACATTTTAAATAAATGCTAAAAATAGGTTTCACTAGCTTATGCAGCTTGTCTGTGATGCCACCTACTGGTTTTTATAATTTACGTCTATCTTAGTGTAACAATGTGTGTGTGCCATTTTACTATTGAGAGGTCTTAAGTCTGCTGTCTGCCTTTAAAATAATGCATTAGACTTATTTTAAGAAAAATCTTTTTCAAACAAAAACTACTTTGAATAAATAGAGGAAGTAGGGAAAAGAGTATTTTCTTCTAAACTTCTAAGATTACCAAATGTTAGTGTTCAAAAATAAAGTGAAAAAAATACGCTTTAAAATATTGAAAACAATAGTTTCTTTTTCTTTGTAAGTTAGACTGCTGTTTTGTGTGTAGAACATTACAAAAAATGTTTTGCAGTGATCTATTCTAGGATAACCTTTCTAGGTTTTTAAACTTCTGCATTGGGTTTGAGAGAAGTCAAAGCTGAGGTGCACATGCTATTGGGGTAGCATGTGTTAATGTTTGATCTTTAGTTACTGTAGGAAAATGTAATTTGTTGGCTGCTTGAGAAAGTGTAGCTTCCTCTTTGGGCTGGTGCTGATCTTTACACAGGGAGTTCCGCTGTGGTAGAGAAGTGGAGGCATTTACTGGAGGATTTTGTCCTTCTCCACTAGATACTCTTTTAAATTACATCGAAATGTTATGTTATTTCATTACATATTAATAATTAGTACAGCACTTAATGTTAGTCAATAATTGACCCTCTGAATTATTAATTAACATAACTTTATTAGTATCAGCAGTAATATATTATTAATTAATGTGAACTTACTTCATAATGAAGTGTTGTTTTGTGTAATGGATTAAGAATTTCCTAAGTGTACACATGTGAATTTGTGTGTTCACTAAGCACGAACTTTTTCCTTTTTAGGAATTCCGGGAAGACATGCCTTCCATCCTAGCTGATGTATTCTGTATATTAGGTAAGTTGGGTTTCCTTCCTTTCAGCATTGCCTCAGATATGGAGAAATACATGCTTACTTCTTCAGGAAACTTCATTAAATCTGTAAAGCATGAGTTCTGTTTACAAAGTATGTGTTGATTCTTCCTCGGTGTATCTGTATCTCAGTTGTTAATGTATTTTCATTCTGCTTTGTTCTGTTATAGTTTCCAGAAACTTAGCTATTAAAGGCAGTGGAAACTGATCTGTCAAGAATAGTTAAAGGAGCTAGCTTTTAAGAATGTTGGGTGTTAGCTAATGGAACTGGTGACTTAGTGTTGTTATCATTCTTTTAAGTGCTTTAAATCAAAGTTGACGTCCTGGTAGGGATATCCTCTGTTCTGTTCTCAGAATGTGTTCTGTAAATATTTGTATCTGTACTGTCACTCTTAGTGAAATGAAGCTTGTACTAATTGTCCAGAAATCTAAAGGCAAACAGTATCATTTTCCAAATCACTGTCTGCCAACTGAGCAGGTTTTAGAGATATGTACTTATTCTGGTATTAACTTTGGGATTTTTATGTTGTGATGTCTTCATCATGGAGCCTGGTTTGTTCTATATACTGAAAGAGTGTGGCATCTTCTGTGCTGTGGCTGCCTGTGCAGAGAGGCACCTCGTTAAGTTTCCATATGCAGCCTCAGTTCTGTAACATGTAAAAGATTAATTTTGACTTTGTTTTATTCATAATGTCTCGTTCTGTGTACTTCTATCATCTTTTTGTAATGATTTGTTTTTATAATGTAGTATTACATCAATACCCTTTTGGTTTTGAGCTGGGTTAGAAAATTTTGATTAGTTGTTTCTGCAACTACTTGAATAACTGAAACTAGTTATTTGTCTGCCTCTTTTTCCGTATTTTTTTTTCCCCCTCCTTCCCTTCAAATTAGTATGTACCAAATGCCATGCCTCCACTAGCAGCAGAGCAATAAATACATGGCTAAGAAGCTATGTTTCAGACTCTGGGACAAAGGACATTTGAAAACTTCTTGCTTGTTTTTAAGGAGTTTTCTCCTCTAACCGGTAACTGCTACTGTTGGGACTTTTTTTTTCCCCCCTAATGTCGTCAACTTAGCTAATGTGCTTCAATGTGTGAGAATTTTTATTTACCCACTTTATCCCTTCATCCACATCCCTAGACTGATTTTTTTTCTTCAGATTCTTTGGCTGAGAGGCTTGGCTGCTAGGGTCCAGACTGATCTGACAAGTCTGCCTCCACTGTTGTCCTCCTGCAGCATTGTTTTTCAGTCTGTTTTGAGGCTGCTTTCTCAAGAGTTTTGTTGTTCATGTTTTCTCTGTGGGTCTAGTCTTTCTGTGGGTTTGTGAGATTTTTTTTTTTTTTGGGTGTGGATGTATTTTTTCATGATGTCTGTCTGCCTTGCGTTCTTCTGTTGAATTTTGCACTCCTTCTGCAGGTCCTTGCTTCCTGTAACATGCTTTTTAAAACTACTTTAGACAGGTGTGCTTCCTTGGCTATTGTTTTATGGCTTGTCTTCTCATAGGAGCGGATTTGTGAATTGCATTCGATAGTTGACAATGCAAAAGAAAAGAATGGAAATCCAGAGTCATAGATAGTAAAAGACTGCAGACCAGGCGGTACATGGTAGTTACTCTGAAGACACAGAGGAAGAGACTAGAACATTACATTAAGGCTAGGATTATTTTCAGCAATTCATACTTCTCTTCATTCATGCTTAGTGGTTCTGAATGCTTGCTGTAAGCCTTATCGTGACAGAGAAGGGCAAGAAAAAAATGTTATGGCATTCTTCTGATTTCTCTTTTACCTTTTCAATGAGTTTGGTGGATGTGGCTAAGTTGTCATGAAAATACAACGTGGACCTTAAGGTAGATGATTAGGTGGAAAGTGACAAGAAGCTAGACAAGCTGCTTTGTTTGCATTGTGTTCTCAATAGCATTTATCTGAATACTTACAAAAAGAAGAAACTTAGAAATTCCACAAGTAAATGATTTCTTTTTTCCCTTTTTTTCATCTTCTTTTATACTAGATATTGAGACAAGTTGTTTAGAAGAGAAAAGTAAGAGGGATCATTTTACCCAACTGGTATTAGCCTGTTTGGTAAGTTGCACCTAGAAAGTCTTTTGATAAAAGTATATGTCAAAATCTGACAAAAATCAGCGAGTTTGAAGCTTGTTTTTTTTTTTTTTCTTTTGCAAAAAAGGGCTATTAGAATGTTTGAATAAATTCCCAAATAATTTAAGAATGCATCTTCAAAGTGTTGTGGTAGAGTAATATAGTTGCCTCTTGAATGATTTGAAGAGTTTTGAGGGAACTTAAATTTTTCCCACTGTCAGTTTAACAGAACTTTCGCCTCCACAGTATGTTTTGAGTTGGACTTCTTTATGCAGCCTTCTCTGTCTTTAGAAGTGGCATTTCTAACCACATGGAATAAGTGTGATTAGTAGGAAAATTCAGCATTATTTTCATAATAAGGCTTTTCTCCCAGAATATGGGAGATAATGGGTATAAGCTTTGTAAGTATGCAGTTCTTCGTAATATTACTAGATGCTATGCAACATACACTTTGTAACCAGCAATTAGATTCTAGGACATGTTTCTTCAAGGTGCTCTTGCATATAAAATCTACCACTGTAAAATTCCAATTACAGTTAAATAGCTTCTTGCTTTTGTCCACTTCTATGTTTGAAGCAGAATGCATTTAGTATCATGGTATATCATGATATTTGAATGTTTTTTTCTATTCAGAATCATGTAGCCTAATTGACAAATTTGCTGTGGTTTTGGTGTTTTTCAGTATCTTGTATCTGACACTGTTCTAAAGGAGCGTTTAGATCCAGAGACCCTGGAGTCATTAGGACTTATCAAGCAGTCTCAACAATTCAATCAGAAATCTGTCAAAATAAAGACAAAACTGTTGTAAGTATTGGGGCAGGGGTTGTTTGGGGAGTGGGTGAGAAGGGGCAATGGTATTTAGTCTGGTAACAATGTTTTCTAATAGTGTGTAATGTTTATTTCAATAAAATACTAGATTTTCTTTGGGAAATATGTTTTGTCACACTTGAACTTGTTGACAAAAGAACCTCATTAGCTCTCTTGGTTTTCAAACTCTTGAGAAACAACGTCTTTTTTGATGTGACCTATTGCTATGGTTCTTGCTTGCAGTGATTCCATATCTGCAGATTAAATAATTAATACTTAAATTCACATTTGTCACAAAATTATAAAGTATAAGAAAATTAATTGTTACTGTTGCATCAGTTAAGCAGAGGCATTTGTTTTCATAAATAAGCAAATGTTATGATAGTTTAGGCAACACAGGATATATTTTTGTGATGTGTGTTTAGTTTTTGTCTCTGCATCCAGTGTTTTAGTCTCAATCTCAAAGAACACCACTAGAAACTAGAATAGGTCTGTAAGCACAGACTTTTACAGGGCGGTTCTCCAGCACAGTGTGCAACATCAAGTTTTACTTTACATATAAGCATAATCTTGCTATTAAATGGTCTGCATTTGAAAGAAAAGAAGAGCTGGATTTGTTTGGAGAACACTTGCTACCTTGCAGGTATTCATTGTGCTGCATTCTATACTTTTTGCAATAGCTCAGTTAAATTACAGATTGTTAAAAATCTGTGCAAAATCAGAATTTTATATAAAAAATTTAATACTGATAAAGGCATAAATACGCTTCACTGTACATTTGTGTAATGCATTAGTGTTTAATTTCTGTGTGTTTGCAGTTATAAGCAACAGAAGTTTAACTTGTTACGAGAGGAGAATGAAGGTTATGCGAAACTCATCGCAGAACTGGGGCAAGACTTATCTGGAAATATCACTAGTGATTTAATCCTTGAAAATATCAAATCTTTAATAGGTAAGGAATTTGTGTAAGGAATATGGGCACTGGTTTTCCTACATGGTCTTACGAGTGCAAATGGTGACTTCAGACTATTGCTTGAGATCATCTGTGGATCCAATAATGTGCCATGAGGGTGTGTAGTGCAATTGCAACATGTTGGTATATCACCTTGCATAGAATTATGACACTTGGAAGTTCCTATTCCTGTGCATAATTAATTTGGGGAATGTTGTGTAGTTAATTTAGATACTGAATTTATGGTATTGCTCAAATATGCACACTGTGATTTTGATTCATTTCAGCAGTATTTTTTGAGGGTGTGCTTCTCATCTCTTAGCAGGGAGATTGGAGTGTAACAAAGTAATACTTTTTGCTGTTTTAAAGTACTCAGTTCAATGCATGAATATTCTTTTAGTCTTAAAGAAGTTGAATAAGTGATTCCTTATGAAAAGAAATGAGAAATAGTAAATATTCTTCCTATATCTACTTTGTAATTTGTCCATGTTTGAGTCTTGGGGGGAGTGTCACAATCAAAGTGCAAAGTATGTTAAAAATGGGAAATATCTGTAATTCCCCATGTTTTACACTCCATTTTTGAATGGAATTTTATGAAACAGGCACCGGTGCAAACATTAATCTGTTGTATATGGTGCCAGTGCAGTAATGGTCAAAAGGCTATGCTGCTATTTTATAAAAGGTAATTTTTTTTCATCTGTTTTTTCACTTGTTTTCACAGAGTTTTGCCTGAGACAGTCAAATCCCTGTAATAATACTACTTGTTTCAGAACAGAGCTAGAGAAGAGGATGTTTTTGCTAGTTATTACAGGAAAAAATACATAAAGTTTGACAAACTTTATAACAAAACATTCTTCCATCTTCTGGAATTTTAGGAATTGCAAAGACTTCCGATAAATTGTCAATTCTTTTAACGCACTGACTTGCAGTAGGTCCTGGTGTAGTGGAAATAGCTTTTGGGAAGGAAAGACTGATGCATTTATATACCTGTATAGTGAATGTGCCTGGATAAAATTTCTCATGGCACAGTGAAGAAAATAGTCTAGGTCTGGATTCTTTTGATATAGGTAAAAGTTCTCTCTCGAGCATGTCTCCTGGAGTTCTCGGCGAAAAATGTATATAATAAGATAATACAGGTGAAATTACAACATTGGCTTACCTGATCTGTAGTTTTGTTCTTGCTCCCCTCAAAATAAACAAACTGTTCTCCCTAATGCTAGCAATAATACTGAATTGACAGGACAGTACGACATGGATTATGATCTAGCTTAAACCAGAACAGTCTTTGGGTGTAAAATCATTTATAGCTGGCTGACTTGTGTGACTGCATGAATACGTGTGCCACCAGAAGGGGAGAGGAAGCAGCCCATGCCTTTTGCTGGCAGCGTGGTATTAGTGAGGTTGGGTTTTTACTAATTAAATGTTTGCCTTCAGGTGGTAATTTCTAGGTTTTCTGTAATCTGAATTGAAAATTCTATTTAGTATCTTTGCCTAGTTCAGTATTTGGCACAAGGCAAGGTGATTGATGCTGTATTTACAGATGATCCGGATTACTGTGCTGTACATAAATCCAGGTTCAATTTGAACTGAAAAGAATTAACTTTAAAAACTAATGCATTGTGGTTTAGTAACAGAATGGGGATTAAAAACAGTAATGCTAAGCTTTTCTACTCTGTTGTTCTCTACCTAGGATGTTTTAACCTTGATCCTAACAGAGTTTTGGATATTATCCTAGAAGTCTATGAGTGCAGGCCTGAATATGATGACTTCTTTGTACCACTGATAGAGTCTTACATGTACATGTGTGAACCTCAAACTCTATGCCATATCCTTGGGTTCAAATTCAAATTTTATCAGGTAAAGTATTTCCATTCTTTTGTTCTTGGTGTTTGGTTGTACTCAGTGTTGAACTGCAGTCAGTGATAACAGTTTTTTGCTGTAATTTTTTTTTTGTACTTAAAAGTAGTTTTAAAGTTGTGAAATTCTAGTATTGAAAGCAGTAATTTCATTATTTGAGTGGAAGTCTCTAATGTATTTTAGAGGAGAACGCTTAGCATTCTCCAAGACAGCTGCAAACAATCTTGATACCTGCCATTTGAACTTGCATAGTTGTGTAAGGACTGGAATTAACAGAGATTGTACCTTATAAACAAAAGACTTGTCCCCACTAGTGAAGAGCATGTTTGCAAGGGAGTCATGATATATCAAATAGTCAAGTTTTTTTTAAATGTATGGCTAGGAATTGTATACAAGCACCGCAAGGTGTGCAGATAGTTGAATGGGTTTTTTTTCTGAAAATTCTGGTTGTGTATTGTGGTAAAGTCTAGTGGCTTTGGAGTAGTAGCAGTTAAATGGCATGGTAACAAGGAGAACTGTGGGTTAGTATGTTGCATCTGAACTTTGAGTAGTTTCTTCTCTGTTTCATGACCTTCTGCAGTGGTCTGCTTTTTTCTTAAATTTACAATCTTGTCCTGTTCAGGATCCAAGTGGTGAGACGCCTTCTTCCTTATACAGAGTTGCTGCTGTCCTTTTGCAACATAATCTCATAGATTTGGAGGATCTTTATGTTCATGTAAGTGACAGTCCTACTCTGTCAGGTGCCAAAACTAAGAAAATTTTAAAAAGCCAGGTTTTTTTTTTTACCTTATTCCTAAAGCTGCGGATTTGGGACATGCTGTGTCATACCTGTATATATATATGTGTTTAATTTCCGGTGCTTTCTAATGCTACGTACTCAAATAAACACACACTGAAATACGAATGCTGATACACTTTCTTCGAATTATCTGTGTAGCATCCTTCAGATTGCTTACCTTCTGTCTGAATAGGAGGTAGGAGATAAATGCCTAAGTATACTTTAAATGCCTGAGTAACCTTGCTTAAGACCTAGACCCTTTGAGTGTTTTGCTTTACAAGATCAAATTTTGCAAAAAGTGGTAGGGCAGTTGGCTCCTAACGTTCTTTGTTTAGTTTAATAGTAGGATTGGGGTTTTTTTTAACTCTTACGTGTTCCTGATTAGGCCTCTCATTCCATCTACAATCTGAGCATTTGTTAGGTTGAAAGAGGAAATGAGTTAACATGTTCAGATTTAGTCAGACACTCTTATCCTCTCCAGTCTGACAGTCTTACTGACCAACATAGAAGTTTGACAGATAGTAAACAGAATGTTACAGTTATCAACGTAATTTTACATTATACTTGAATTCTTAATTTCGTAATACCTATTAAGACTCAGCTATTCCACTGAAATGAAGGAAATGAGCTCTAGTTACAGCTATGGAAACTTTGGAATGTAGTCCTGCCATTAATTTGTGTGGCAGTTAATAGCATTAATCACAATCTGACTTGTCAGTAACTGTCTCTGACTTCGTGTGAGTATTTTGGCTTAAAACGCGTTGGGCAGAGCATGAGTGGGAGTGCATGTCTCGGATAATTAGTGTGGAGGGAAGAACGCGTGATAGTAATGCAAGTTTGTTAGGGAATGTTTGTAAGCTTACAAAACAAATGCTCAGGCTCAGAGTTACAGTGGCCTGTGCAATTCCAGCTCAGACCTGTGTAAGTGTGGGCGTGTTTTCTGACAGCCTCACAGCTAGAATGGTCCCTGCATTCATTTATACTGTTCACTGTCGTCATGTTGATTCTCTGTCTCATTTTTAATCTACTTCATTCCAGAATCTCTCTACCAGTCTGTCTTTGCATGTTTGGGACTGATTTTTTTCCTTTTTTCAGTTCAGGCTATTTGCACTTGCTATGGGGGTTTCAAGAAAATAATTAGCATGTAGGTGTTGAGTCGTAACTGGTATATATTGTGTGGTTCCTGTACAATGGCAGCTGTCAGGATTATCATTCACATCAAGAATGTTCTCCCCACCTCTGCCCTCCCTTCCCCTTCCAAGCCTGTAAGAACTGTTTTCTATTTGTGTATGTATACAAACAAAGCCATATGTAACGTTTTGTGTCCTGAAGATATGATTTACCCTTGAAATTCCGCACTAGGTATTTCTTGGTGAATCTTAGTAGGTTACTGTGTTTTCAAAGGAGAATATTGTAGCTCTTTAAACCTTTTACCTTTCCAAGTGGGATTCTTCCCCACGCTTCTGTGAAATTGAGGAATTCTTCTGTCTTTTCTCTGAAGAAGATGACGCAGTCTCTCCTTCTGCTGTCAGTTTGGGAGGAGAAGAAACAGTAAAAATCTTCCCTTGTTAAAAACAGTGGAGGAAAGGATTACTGTATCAGAGTTCATGATTCTACAATAAGTTTTGATTACTTGTAGTTGAAGTTTGAGCATGGTTTTAGGAATCAAATGGAAGTTTGGCTTTTTAAGAAAAACAGCTGTTCTTCTGTCTCCCAACTTGACCTTTTAATTTTTGTGTATGGTTATGTTCCTTACCCTGATCATTCTTAAGCACAAGACTACGCTGAGGTTTTATCATACTAGGTATCTCTTAATCTAAGATGTTTTTTAAGTAACAGATGTTACACGTGTTTAACCCACATTGCTGATAAATAGGAAATTTGGTAAGCTTTAAACGTGGTATTCCTTTAAAATAAAGATGCAGTCAAAATGTGTGTCTTAAGTAGGTGACCTGGTTTTCCTTGGTGATGGAATTTTTTTCCCCCTTTAGATGATCGAGTGAAAGTTTATGCTTTTGTATATTCACGTTTGGTTTAAGGCACTGAATTTTGTAAATGTTATCATCAAGTATGTGCATGTTGTCACCATATAGTTATAGCTGAATGATAAATTGGAGAGGGGACGGGGAGCTTATACAACTAATGGTTGTGAGGAAGTAGAATACTATTGTTTCTTAGGAGTCCTTGATTTCGGAATAATCTGTTAATAGTATACTTCCTTGTTGGGATGATTGTAGCAAGGAAAAGAACCTTTCAGGGAATAAGTTTATCTGATTAGTAACAAGGAAGGACAAGCTTCTGCTTCAGACTCTAGTGATCAAAAGTAGCAGTAGGTCACTTTAATGTTCAGATGTAATGTGTGTTCTGGTGGGTTTTTGTTTTGTTTTGTTTTTTTAGCTTCTTCCTGGGGATAATGCCATCATTGAGGAACACAAGCGAGAGATCGTGGAAGCTAAGCAAATTGTCAGAAAACTTACGATGGTAGTCTTATCATCTGAAAAGACTGAGGAAAAGGAGAAGGAAAAAGAAAAAGAGGAGGAGAAAACTGAGAAGGTGTGTGTCTTGTCAATAGCTTCCTTTCCAATACAATGATTTTAAATTACTTTAAACATAGTAGCTGTTATGGAAACATCTTTATATTTCAAAGACAGGTGTGTACTTCTTGGAAGGCTTGTCTCTGTCCTCTGATGCAGTTACCTTGAATGTGCAAAAATGCATGGTTTGGGCTTTTGGATTTCTCTAGATTTGGTGTGCTTGATTCAGTGGCTAATTAATTTCTTTCCTCCCTTTGTACTGTGTCAACTCCACTAAGTATGTCCCAGCATTCATATACTCTACAATCTTTAATAACTGTGTTTTCTAGGACCTGAGATAGTATATCCTAGTTGATTTCTTAAAAATAAGGGCATTACAAAGAGTTTATTCTTTATTTCTCCCAATTAAGAATTGGGATGTAAAGAATTGCCAGACCTATGAATGCTGTTATAATTATTCTGCATTGTAGAAAAAGGTTTTAACTGAACATATTAAATTGTAACTGCTGTGCTTTCCATTAGACCTGCATCTTGTACATGTAAATGTAGACTCTTAAGGTGCTATGATGTCAGATATTGCTTATGATGCCCTAGGTCTAATTTATTTCAGTGTGTCCAAGCTTTACTTTAAAAACAGAATTACTTAATCTCTTAGCAGCCTTTCTGTTGTCATCTTTGAGTGTCTTAAGTACTGCTTAAATGCCTTGCTTAAAGGAAAATAAAATAAAAGCTTGATATTTGCGTTTTACAGGTGGTGTACTACTGGCAAGGGGGGAGCGGTCCATCAGTCTTGGCAGTTTCTGCTGTTAATTTTCTGTATCCTCCTGGATTCATTATATCAATCTGTTTTGTCTACTTACCCCTGTTTGTTCTACCCCACCTTGATTCTGTACATCTCTGACCTTCCTTCCTTCTTTTTTTCATTTTTCTTATCTAGCTTGAAAAATTAATTTTGTTTTCTTCCCTCAGGCAGTTGATGTAGGCACTGCTTTCTGGCTCTCAACTGCCGCCACATCTGCTACTTAAACTTATTCCTTTCACTAGCTTTAAGTTTCTAACCTCCCTGCCACTCATTATTTCAGTATTCCTTTTGATTATACCACATTGCTTTGGTCTACCTTATCTGTAGTCAGATGAGGCTGCCTGGTATTATCTGAAGCGTGCATGTTACCACGTTCTGATGGAAAACTAAACTCTTGATGGGACATGGGGAGTGTATATATTGCAAGTAGTGTTAGAAGAATTAAGTCTGTTTTTATGGCTAAGCTTTAGGATTAAGAACTAGGGAATTTTACGCTCTAGCAGAAATGGCAACATTCTTCTGAAGGATTACGATGACAAATAACAAAGTCTGAGCCTGTGTGATGGGAAAATGGAGAGCTGTACTTAACAAGAACAGTTTCTGTGACCGCACACTGTTGCGGTGCGTGCTGTTTCTTGAAATTGTTTCTGTGTTAGCATTTTTGTATGTGATTAGCTGTGCAATTCATAGCAGTTAGTGGAGTAGCTATATGTGAAAGCCATTCAAGTGCTTTGTATCCTGTATGCTGTTTTAATGTACAATTTTTGATACGGTACCATGGAATAAATGTCTTTCTTATCCATAAGGAAGACGGTGTTAAACAATTATTGATTCTAGCTTTTCTTTGAAATCCACAAAGTGCTTGTTTTGTGTGGTCAAAAATTATCATTGTCTCATGACTAATATTAATTATTGAGTATTGGCAAGTGCATTATCTACTTCTGCCTTTTTAAGACCCATTTGGCATAATCACATAATAGGGAGATATTTGAGAAGTCACAGAACTCAGCAGTTGGACTAGATTTGTCAGCGGTTAGAGACTGGCTCTTCTCTGCCATGTAAGCTTTCTCTTGCTTACCTAAAGAGACCCAGTCAAGTGGCATGCATGTGTGAGCAGTGACTGCTTTGGACATGAAATAGCATAGTAACACATAAGGCCTAGAAAGACTTTATGAGTAGAAACACGGACTCTAATGTAATTAGTAATCACCCAAAAAACCCAGATCACAAAAAAATTGGTGTATGGTATCAAACTTTAACTGCTATCTTCATATTAGTAATTGGTTTATGATTTTTGGGGGTAATAATATTATTTCTAATTTAAGAAGTCTATTGTATTGAATATGCATTTCAACCTTCCTGCGTATACTGCACAAGCAAAGTTTTTAAACACTTCAGTAAAGGATCAGCATACCCTGTTGTTAAGATAGTATATACTGACCAAAAAAGACGACCGTTGGCATCAAAGGAACTTGAACTAGTTACATGGTAATATAACATTAAAAACATGCATCTGCAAACAGAAATGCACACTAATCTTTCAGAGGCTCATCTTGTTCTGATGTGCAGATACATACTTTTCTCAAAGGAAAGGCTGAAATTTCATTACTACATGAGTTCAACATGAATCTAGAATAGATCTGTGCCTTTTGTTTTCTGAAACTTCTGCATGTTGCTGTGTACTAGACTGTTTTCTGTTTTCAAAACTATTAGAAAAATAGAGTTACGAGGAAACTTTAAAAGGGAAAAAATTATAAAATCTATGCAAACTGTAGAACCACAGAACCATCTGATTTCTAATTAGTTTTTGTTCTTGGTAGTGTGTCTTGTTTGCATGGTTTAAATAAAACTGGTTTTATGCCTTAAAATGCTTAAATGTTTTGTCTTACAATCTTCCTTCCCTTGGTGTGAACGTAATCTAAGGCTTGTTATATACAGCTAGTTTGCAGTCACTATTCTTTGCTGTTGGTCATATATTAATAGACTTTTCTCTTGGGGGTGAGGGTTAATCAATTTGTAACAACAAAATGTATCCATGCCATGCCCATGCAAAAATGTTTCAAGGCACGATCTTAATCGTAAACTCCTATTTTCTTTTATGTATATATTGCAAAACGGGATGTTTGGAAAACTTCCTTAGACTTGCACTTAAAACTAGACTCTCCTAGTGCTGATGCAAAACTTAGGATACAGTCAAACTAAGATAGGTAAAGGTTCTGGGTTTATTTTGGTGTTGTTTAGTGGAGTTTTTCTTGTTTGTTTTGCAATAGGAATTTGTACTTCTAAATCCAGAGCAACACACAATGGAAAAGATTCTTAAATGCTTGCATTGTTCTTAAAATGTCATGTAAAGTAGTAAGCTGCAATGGATTGTGACTTTTGAAAAGTACATGATCAGATATATGTCAGACGACTTTATAAACTTATATTTTGAACTTTTATTTTTAACTTCCTTTGGTCCAGATGTTGGACTCTATGTGGACTGGTTTATTATTGCTTTTGAAGTGTGCTTATTGTCTAAATGCCTAGCTGGATTTTATTTTACGTATTTTTTTCATTACATAGCTGAAATACTAGGTTTTTTCTCTGGCTGTGGATTACAACTGCAAACTGCTTAAGGAGAAATAATAAGACTACTTTATGAATACAATTTTTCATTGCTTGTTATCTTGCAGCCTCCTGATAATCAAAAGCTTGGTTTACTGGAAGCTTTATTAAAAATTGGTGATTGGCAGCATGCACAAAGTATTATGGATCAGATGCCTCCGTTTTATGCTACTTCACACAAACCTATTGCAGTTGCCCTTTGCCAGCTTGTACATGTGACAATTGAACCTCTATACCGCAGGTAAAGTGAGAAGTAGAATTATGTTGGTACGTAGGGGGAGAACTACTGTTTGTTTATAAGCATGAATTCATTAATAAGCCTAACTGTATTGATACATTTCTAAAATTATCACTTCTGTTTCATGTGAAATGCTGCACATCTTATTTTTCAGAGTTGGTGTACCTAAAGGAGCTAAAGGGTCACCAATTTCTTCTTTGCCAAACAAGAGAGCACCAAAACAAGCAGACAGCTTTGAGGACTTGAGAAAGGAAGCGTTCAGCATGCTTTGTTACCTTGGTCCTCATCTCTCCCATGATCCTATTTTATTTGCAAAAGTGGTGCGCCTTGGAAAAGCATTTATGAAAGAGGTGTGTATGACAGAACAGCTTGTCAAAACTTGAAAAATACCAATTCTCCTGATGTCAAAAATTGCTCAAGTCTTACTAATTGTGTATATATTCAAATACTGAAACATAATACTTTGAGTAAGGACAAATTTGGAGAATCTTAATTCTTGATCATTTTTATGATCAATAAACAAACATAAACATTTTTATGAGCAACTTGAGGCACTTTAGGTTTATAACCAGGAATATTTAGTGGTAACTCATTTCTCATTATGGTTTTCATCTTTTAAAACATTATCTGTGTATGATATTTTTTTAGAAAAGGTATGTGTGATATTAAGTGCATGAAAGCTTTTACATTATTAAAGTGACAGTGTAGGCAATGTCTGTGTTGTAGATAACCTAATACATGTCCAGTGCTTAAAATAGTACTTTTTATTCCACCTGTTAGGTTACTTGGGAAGTAAGGGGATGTTGCATCTTTTTAATTAGTGGATTGCTCCTGTGTTCTACCAGTTAAAATGCTGCACTTGAACTTGGGGCTGTGACAAATCTCTGGATGCCCCTAAGGCTGAGTTCAGTGTGGAAATAGAAAGCACCCTATAAAGCATTAAATCATCAACTTCAGAAATAAAATGGCCTCTTGAGATTTGTGGCTGTGTTTTGACCGTATCTTTACCATGTATATATTGAAAGATTGGTAGTGTGAACTATTTTAAAAGGCTGCAAGTCACATTTATATTCTGAACTCCCTTGGAATGTACTCAGTAGGTCAGACTGAGGCTAAGGATTTCTTTTGCTGCTTTTCCAGCAATTTGCTATTTGTCTAGCAGCTTTTGTTTTATTTTCAAGTCAAAAATAGAAGGAGTTTAATTTTTTTTTTCTTCAAATACCACCTTAGAGAAACGTTGGAATTAATAGGTTTGGATGTAATTTTTGAATTATTATTATCAAAACCAAACACACACACATACCCCCCAACTTAAAAATCACTGGGTTTGTAACCTAGCTTATTATTTTAAATTAAAACTGAAAGTTGGAGAGGTTGGTTGATTGAAGTGGTAATGGAGGGAAGATTTTCACTTTCATAACCTTTTTTTCTTAAAAGTGTTTTTTTTATTCCAACTACAACAAACATTGGAATGTGCAAAATTTACATGCCACCTGAGGGGAGGAAGCTTTCATGTCCAGCTGCACTTGATGATGCAGAGCTGAGAACACAGATAATTCTTGGGATTGAAGGTCTTTTTGTCTAATTTAACAGATTTTGGAAAGCAAGTTTGCTCTCGACGGGTTCTAAGATGCAATGATCAAGTGACAGAACCTACGCTAAGTTTGGGTTCCAAGTAGTTGTTGTAGTAAAGTCACAGTAACTTCAAGCTTTTCCATCTTCCCCTAATTCCCTATCTTTGTAGGATATATAATTTCTCAGCATCTTGTCATCCATGTTGATGCGATTTCCCAATGGTTAATACTCATGTTTTATAGCATGCTTTTGTCTTGTTGGCCTGTGAGATGATTGATACTTGAGTGATATGCTATGTTGCAGTGACAATGCGGTTAGTTTGGAAATTATAATGTCAAGGGAGTAATTAACTTCACTGCTGTCAGCAGACTATTAGGACTACTTCGTAATTAAGTTCAAGTACTGAAGGTCTGTGAGAAAGCCCTTGTTTCTGTGGATATGTACTGTAGAATAGAGATTACTTGGTTATAGGAATATCTTGTGCAGTTTTACAGTAAATATATGAATATGATAGTTTATTGTGTTTCTGAGAAGAATGAGCAACATTTTAGCTATTTGCTCTAGGTTGGAACAATGAAGAAATTCGTCAGTGACAGAGTGGTTAAGGTAACACATAGGGAAAGTTATTTTTAATGCACTATTGCCATCAGCATGTTCTAGTTATGAAACTACATTTAACACACGGTAGAAATACTTATAACTGGAGGTAATTTGACTGTAAGTTAACCTGTACAGTAGTTTAAAAGTTAGATTACTAACACTGCACTGCAGCTTTTATGCTCAAGTGTACCTTCAAAATAATTGTGCACTTAACTGGTGTGATAGCTTAATATGCTTTCATGGTGAGCGGATCAAAAAGAGAGAGAAAAAGTAATTTTGTAATGAAGACTAAAAGCTTATGAGTGTATTGTTGTGAAAGATGGGGAAAATAATCTATGGCTGTTGATAATTGGGGTGAAAGTCCTGGGGTTGCTTTTTAGGTAGAAGGTGAATGCTTAGGGCATTTTTTTTTCTTCTCTCCAGTAAGAAAGTACAGTATTTCATGCATAATAGTAAGTTTCCTCAATATTTTAGCTATTACCTCTTTTTGAGCAGCAGTGCACAAAGCCCTTATATATGCAAGTCATGCATTTCATTTATGCGTTTGAATTTCTGTTCAAAAATATTCTAATGCTGACAAATCTGGAAAATTAAACATTTACTAGGCATGTGGCCCTTCAGGTTTATGCTTTTGCTGAGGTAGCCTTGTTTTGAAACTGTTACATTAATTACGCTACAATTAATATGATTGTTTTTGTTACAGTTTCAGTCTGATGGAAGCAAACAGGAAGATAAAGAGAAAATGGTGAGTTTACTTTGGAGGAAGATGTTCTTATGGGAGATGGTAATTGAGAGCAAATGTTTCATAACCGTAGAACTGTTCTCTCTCTGTACGGTCTCGTGTTCCTCAAACCTTTTAGTCCAGTGCATTCTGCTTCCTATTTTCTCAGTCAGCTAGAATACCTCCAGCTATATATTCTATAAATACACTTTCCATGGTGGCACCATGTTTCTTAAGGATTATTTACTGGGGAAAAGCATAGAGAAAAAGAGAAATCAGAAATGGGGGAAGTGTTTATAGCACTATGGCAACTCTTTCTTTATTAGCTAATTTCTTTTAAAATTTTATAATTTATTGAATTATCAAGATTGATCACAGTGAAACCCAAGTATCCAGTTGAGATCTCAACTTAGAAAAAAGTTTTTTTTTAAATCAACAAGCGAGTTTTCAATACAAAGGATAAAAAATATGTGCAGAGTTTTCATTATTACTTACTACCCTTGTTTCTCATTTTGTCATGAGACTTTTCCTGACTTCCTGAATCATGGCAGGGAAAATTAGTCTCTTCTGGTTTGTTGGGGTTTTTTTTAGTTGGTTGCTTTGTTTTGTGCATGGGTTTTGTTGTGTGGGTGGTTGTTTTTTTTTTTTTTTTTTGTTGTTGTTGTTGTTGCTATGGTCATTCTGACATCCTTCAGTGGGAAAGAGAAATGTTTAAGAAGAGTTGAGGATAGGATGCTGAAAACCTGGAAATGGGTTCTGTGCCTTGGGAGCATGTATAATGCCTTCAGGTTTTATTCTGGAATTTTGAAAATGGAAGTAGTGGCAAGGAATACCTTAATAGATTTTGGCAACTGCTTTTAGTGTAGTTTCTCCTGTTGCACTTTGTGTAAGTACACAGTATATCCATTTCTAAATGATAAATTTGGTTTGAAAATGAGTGCAACTTACTGAAAACTTTAGCTTTGCTTAAATATATAGGCAAAATATCAACAGTATATATGGTCCATAAATTATCTAATAAAAGATTAATTAGATATTTTTAAGTGCTGCTTAGATTTTTGTTGTTGTTTTTGTTTGGGGAGTCCTATTAACCTTGTGGCAAACTTGTATTTTATCAGTCTGCTAAGATGTGCGATTTGTGCGTGGCGTGCGTAGCATTGCTTCTGATGTACTTACTTGATAGTTACCTCAAGTCTTTTTGTCTTAATCTCAGGAGATACTGTTCAGCTGTTTGTTGAGTATTACTGATCAAGTCTTACTTCCATCTCTCTCTCTGATGGACTGCAATGCATGCATGTCTGAAGAATTATGGGGAATGTTCAAAACTTTTCCATACCAGTACCGGTGAGTAGAACAACTTGTTTCCATTCTTTGGAACTGATCTCTCAAATTGACAGTCCTAAAAATAGTTTTCCTTTATAATCTTTCAAGGTACCGTCTTTATGGGCAGTGGAAGAACGAAACGTACAATAGTCACCCACTTCTAGTGAAAGTTAAAGCTCAAACCATAGACAGAGCCAAATATATAATGAAGTAAGTAATCTCATATTTATCACCTGTGATACAATGTCACCAACTGAAGACAAAAACTTGATGAATACATTCCCTTTCTAATGACTCAGTAATTTCACTGATAATCTTTGTTCATGAAGTATTTAATGTACTGTGATTAGAAACTGTCAAATAAGTAAGGATAAAGACAAATTTCTCACCAACAATGGTACTTCATCTGTGAAAAATGTCCCATTAAATTATTTAAAACCTTTTCCATGGCTGTGCTATTGTTTGATGTATAGCTTTGCTCATGGAAATGTCAGTGTGCAACGTATTTTCTCTAGGTATGGAGACTCTTTTAATCCAGAGTCTCAAAAACCTTGTCACAGTTTCTGTAGCTTTGAAAGTAGGGCAGCAAGTTGAACTGAATGGGATGATTCATTCTCATCTTCTCACAACAATTTCAGATTTACCTCACATTTAATGTCTTTGTCATCTTTGTCAGGGATTTGGGTTCTCCATTTGCTGTTGCCAAAAGCAAATGCTATGGTGTTATAATATGGATAATTAGAACCTTTCTACATAGTCAAGACAGAATAATTGTTACTGGGTGGAAGACTTTGGATTTGCAGCTGTGAAAGCTAGAAACAATGACTTTGATTCTCTTCCAACTTGCTGCGTAGCTAGCATAGACCATAAAATTTTACATCCCTTCTCCTGTACAGTGGATTTCAGTTGTGCAGATGAGCCACGATGCTGTCAGTTGTTGAGGTTGCTATGTGTGCAATTTACTTCTGTGTACAGATTTCAGGTTCCGCGTTAAGCTTGTGTGTTCAAGTAGAGAATGCTGTGGAAGTGTAACACAAAGAAATTACTACTGTTCTTCAATGAACAGAATGCAACAAATGCAAGATGAATGGTCTGTGGCTAAATTAAATCTGCAGGAGAGTAACAGCATCACATACTGTTTTTATATGTGGTATAGGTCCCGCTGACAACTTCTGAAAACAGAATGTTCAAAATTGAAATCAGAATGCAGTCCAAAGTAATATAGGGGCACCTGGTTTGTTTGTACTGTCTGCACGTTACAGGATTAAAAATTTCAGATTCCCATGGGAGTAATATTCCTATGCTTAGATTTCTTAAAAATGCATCTGCTAGTGAGAATTTAATCTCTGCAGCTAAATGGGTTTTTCTTCAATGGAACTAACCTGTCGTTTTCGTATTCTTTTAGCCTGTCTGTTGCAATAAAATATGTTCTGTTTTACAGGCGTTTAACTAAGGAAAATGTGAAACCCTCTGGAAGACAAATTGGGAAGCTCAGCCACAGCAATCCTACAATTTTATTTGATTATGTATGTAGTCACATGTATCTGAATACTCTTTCATCTTAATTTTGGAAATTATAGGAAGGGATCTGCTGTCTTAGTGAGAGGGCAGTTACTTTTGATGTAAAACGTGGTAGTGCACAGGTCTGAGATAATAAATATGATGGTAGCTCTTGATTAACCACAGCTGCACAGAAAGTTACATCCACTTATTTATAGGAGCAGATTATTTAATTTGAGGTAACAGAGGTGGGCCTCAGAGGTACAAGGATGTACTGATCAGGCTATGCATAATGCAGATTCAGGTTAGCTCGCCCTGGGTGGTTGTATATGTATGTGATGAAGAAATGTCAGGGTAGAAAACAAAGCTTCAAAGTCTGAAATACACATAGGAATTTGGGAATTATTTTTAAGATTACCTGCTGTTACAGAATGCTTGAGAGGTGTACAAGTATGTTGGTGGACCTCCACCTTATTCACAAGTGTGACTTATTATTGATCTACTAGTTTTTAGATTTTGTCTGAAGAAATTAATACTGAAACACACACACATATAATGTATTAAAGTGAATGTTCTAAAATTTGATTAGTACAGTTCACTTGTGTTCTTTCATGACATAGGTTTTTTTTTTTTAGTTTTTATTATTATAAGTAGAAACAAATTCTCTTAGAAAAATGAGTTAAATGTTTTTATGATTTTATTTTCTGATCATTGAAAAAAAATACAGAATTATTTTGACATGTTAGAGACATGTTTCACTATCTCTAAGGTACTTAATAAATCAATGAGATTACCTATTACTTTGAAAGTGGTTTAAGACCTTCTCCTAAATTGACTTCAAAGCATGTTTTGTGTAGGTTTTGAAGACAGGTGTTAAAATGGTTTTAATTTACTATGTGAAAGGTAAGGAATTGCATTCCTGTTCAGCTGAGTGTCTTCTGTAACTTTCAGATTTTATCACAAATACAAAAATACGATAACTTAATAACTCCAGTTGTTGATTCACTGAAATACCTCACTTCGCTGAACTACGATGTCTTGGCATGTATCCTTTTAAGTAACTCAATATGTCTATTACTGAGATAGTTGCACCTGTAGCCAGATTAAATCTGTTGCCTGTGTTTTCTGTTCTTGCTGCTTTTTGCTAGACATTTTAGTGAAGTTTGTAAATACCTTTGCGCTCTAGTAGTTTACAGAACCCTCTATTTGTTGTTTCACACTATGAAAATTATACTTGCATTTTTAAAGGTGTTTTTACTACTTTCACCCTGTTCTTGAAGGCATAGCGATCTTGTAAATAGTGAGAACTATTGTAATGAAGTAAAACTGCTTTGTAAGTTACCATTTTTCATGATGTTATATTTTATATACCGTAACTATGTTAGTGGATTGCCTATATCATGCTTGCTCTACTTGCATATCATGTTCTTATATCACAAATTGTGGAGCTGGAAAAACGGGTCTGTGTAACTTGTTTTTACGAATTGAGGAAATATACTCTCTTTAACTCCGCTAAAGACTGTATCATTGAAGCTCTGGCAAACCCTGAGAAGGAGAGAATGAAGCATGATGACACTACAATCTCAAGCTGGCTGCAGAGTTAGTATTCCTGTTTTATTACTTTAATGTTTAAAATACTTCACCTTCCCTGTGGTCTACCGTATTATTGTTCATTATGATCAATATTTCACTTGAATCTATCAGCTGATTTTTTTAAGGAAAACATAGAGCAGGCAAGTTTGATCAATAGGAAAATATATTTGTTCTTTGCCTTATAAAAATACATAAATTGCTAACATTTTGCATGTGCTTTGTTAAAGCTTTTTAATTATTAGTATTTCCTGAGGTGCAGTCACAGCCGTTTCTCCTTGCTTTAGGTCTGGCTAGCTTTTGTGGTGCAGTTTTCCGAAAATATCCCATTGAACTTGCTGGTCTACTTCAATATGTAGCCAACCAACTGAAAGCTGGGAAAAGGCAAGTCTTGCACAAGTGATCTTTATAAACTTCTATAATGTATTATTTGTTTGCTGATGTGCAGGCACTCAGTATAGTAGTTACTCTAGTGGTGGTAAAACTCCATTCATAATACCAGGAAGGTTAAGAAATCGAAATAGCAGAAAGACTAATACCCTCTTCAATACATTATTTTTTTCTCTAATTGTATAGCTGTTGCATATTATTTTTGAAGTACTTGATTTTTCATCTGTGACTTATTTTAACACAGTTTTTTTAACAGCTAACCGGACAGGGAAAAAACCCTGCCAGTCTGTAGCATTGTCATAGAAATCACCGTACTGTTATTTACAAAATAAGCATCCATGATAAAAAAGGGTATGACTTAGAGTTTTAG
Source organism: Falco naumanni (assembly GCF_017639655.2). NCBI lineage: Eukaryota > Metazoa > Chordata > Aves > Falconiformes > Falconidae > Falco > Falco naumanni. The sequence goes on from NC_054067.1 coordinate 6,779,649, forward strand.
GTTTTTCTTTCTCATAATCTCTTCTCTGCAACGATGGCTCTTAACATTTAATATATTATTTTAAATACTTTGTCCTGTTTATTTAGTGGCACTTGAATAGCTTCTTGATACATCAATGTTAATCATAATTTTAAAAAAACAACTTAAAAGGTTTGCAATATGAATCTTCCTTTTTCTTTTGTCCTTCCATTGTCATGGCTCAGTAGCATTGTTTCACTTAATTTTAGTGTGTTACTTTTGTCATATAGGTGAGTACCAGCTTTTTTCCATTACAAATCCCTATATGCTTACTGAAAGACAGCTTACCAGTGGAGATAACGCAGCGTGTTATATTAGGGTATTTCTGTTCAAGTCTAGTTTTTTCCCTTCCCTGTAATGTAGACACTCAGTCTCATGTGCTCCCCTGTCCCAAATTTGTTTTGTATTCTGATGATGGTACAATCACATTGAACTACCGAGGAAGGGTAAGTAATGTTTCTTGTCTTTCCCCAGAATTACGTATTAAGACTTTAAAGTGTTTTGGGAGGAAAACCAATTTTTTTAATATTCAGTTCAGTATTTGGGATTGTAGAAATAAAATGGGTTTAGCACTATGACCAGTTAGTTCCATAGGACTGGAGTATTCAATTGAAGTATATGCTCGCATTGCATAGTTCCTAAGCAGAAAACATACTTACGGTTGGAACAGCAAACAAAAATATAAACAATATAAATTATTTAAATATAAAACTTATGTGGTTTATTTATGGTACAATTTATGTCTGTTGAGGAAAAAGTCTTTGCCTTTACAGAATTCAGAGCAGGAAGTAAAGCCTAGTCTCTGTACAGGTTGACTATTGGAGTGTTTTTTATATTCTGTATTTTAAGTAAAAAATGTTTTCCATGTTTCAGATAACCTTTCCAGACTAATTTTGCCAGTCAATTTCTAAGGCTGTACTACTCTCAAAATTTTTAATAAAATTTTAAATATTCCATGTTCATGAAATAACTATGTGTATATAGTATGAAGCATGTAAAACAACAAAGGGGACCAATAAAATTTATGGAATTTAACTTTTTGGTACTTAATAGCACCACACACTATTATTTTGAAAAACAAAGAAATTGTTCTGAAGGGGTTCTGAAATCCATTTGTTGAATGCCTGCGTTGCTTTTGAGTACTAACTTTTTAATTGCAATAAGGAAACACTTGTTTCTTCAAAAAAGAATTTAAATGTAGTTTAACGTGCATCGTACTGTTGCTTTGTGCCGTATATTGAATCTCATGGCTTCCATTTCTTAAACAAATTTTCTTGGTTTTACTCCACTTCTCTGTTTTCTGTGCAGCTTTGATTTGCTCATTTTAAAAGAAGTAGTGCAGAAAATGGCAGGGATAGAAATTACAGAAGAAATGACAATGGAACAATTGGAAGCCATGACTGGTGGAGAACAACTAAAAGCTGAGGTGTGTTTGTGTTAAATTTAATTAATAATAGCTATTGCTTATTAACGGTGGTTTTAAAGACTCTTGATTCCTGAACCATGGCAGCATAACAGAGAAAGTTGTTACTGCTTTCATCAGAGAGCTTCCCTGCACCACTGAGCTTCCAAGCCTTGCAGAAAGACAGCCAAGACAGTCTATGTGTGAGCCTTAATTGTTGTGCTTTCCAGCATCTCATATTAACGAAAGAAGCCTTTGTTAGCCAGTGTAACATGACAGACCTGCAACTTGGAGCACCCAGTGAGCTTGTATGTTGTGCAGTCCTGCTGTTTTAGCTCAGCTCTGGGTGTAGCAGCTCCCTGTTTAGTGGAGTAACATCTTAAACTATTTTAACAGCTAAAACTCTTGCAGCCTTGGTGTCAGAGACCTAGTTGAGGCTGACCTAGACTCAGTTCTGTAGGGATTTGAATAGCTATAACCAGAACCAAATTCTGAAATTTCTGTATTGAACAGAGAAGAGACTTTGAGCACATCACAGCAGACCTTGATCTGAAATGCTGGGTCATGATGCCTAAGCCGAAATGTCACTTCATTTCTTCTGTAAAAAGACTAATAGATAGCATGCAAGACTAGTTTCTGATTCTTACATGTGTGTTGCAGTACAGGATTCACAGGGAGTTTTACCAATGGACAGGAAACTGCAGAAATACTGATGGAGTAGCATCAGTCCAGAAGCACACATTGTTTCCAATTTGATGCGCTGTATCCACACTTGGGTAACTTTTTCTGTTCTATGCAGGGTGGCTACTTTGGCCAAATCAGGAATACAAAAAAATCTTCTCAGAGATTGAAGGATGCATTATTGGACCATGATCTTGCCCTTCCACTGTGTCTGCTTATGGCTCAACAGAGAAATGGTGTCATCTTTCAGGAGGGAGGGGAAAAACATCTGAAGCTGGTGGGAAAACTGTATGATCAGGCAAGTAAAAACATTTATAAGAACCTCTCAATTTCTTTGGTAACTTCTAGCGTATCAGCACAGTATATAAGAATTTGGTGCAATATATAAGAATTTTCAAAACTAGTTGCAGTGACCTTATTAAATTATACAGATGTATTATATATTATATTGACAAGTGACTTCTAAGTGAAAGATAAAAACATCTTCTGTCATAAAAAAGTTTTAAGCCAGCTATTACAATTTTCTGATCCTAATTTGTTAGAGGACCTTCTTTTTCTTTATTTTTTTAAGGCAACAGCCTGAATACTTTTGCTGAGTTAGGCACTAGGAACTAGTTTTGTTTCATTCTGGTAGAACAGAATGGTCTTAGAGTTTTGCAGGCTATTGTAGGTGGGGAATTTGGGGGATTTTTTTTTGTGTGTGTTAGTTGTTTTTTGTTAGGGCTTGGGAGGGTTCTTTTCTTTTAGGTGCAGGTAGAGTTGAGTCAGTGTGGAGTGACAGAAGTATGTGGCAAGGAGAATTTAGCATCTCTTCTCCCATGAGAAAGTTCTTGCTCTACTGTGTGTTGTGAAATTGTTAAAAAAACAAACCCAAACCCACAACTCCACAAGATTTCAAGCTCTCCTTAACTTCACTTTTGAACAAAATAATGGTGTTTGCTAACTTTTTGTATCTTTTGCATGTAGTGCCATGACACCCTGGTACAATTTGGTGGGTTTTTAGCATCCAATCTAAGCACAGAGGATTACATTAAGCGAGTGCCTTCTATCGACGTTCTCTGTAATGAGTTTCACACACCTCATGATGCTGCATTTTTTCTCTCAAGACCCATGTATGCACACCATATTTCGGTAAGTAGCTGTTCGCCTTCTTTTAGTGCTGCTGTATTACATGTTACCAATATATGTGTTTGATTCCTGCTGAAGTTTGTTTGCTAAATAAAGCTTGCAGAAGCTTTACGAGTAGAGGTAGAAAGGAGAAGCTGTGGGCTGGAATAGGTTCTTCTTTATCTTCGTAGAAACTATGGGCCCTGTGTCAACTTTCACACAACTGACGGAAGTTGTAGCTAATAAAGTCATCTCTTCGATGATTTGAGTGATCAGTAGGAGTTCTTTCCCTCCCTGTTCCCCCAAAGGTGTAAGTTCTCCTGCAGATCTTTTAGATGGATTTTTGCTATGGAGGAAAATGTTGCAGCTGCCAAAAGGTGTGGCTGTTTCGGGAAGTGTCAGAATTAAATTTGTCCCTGCATCTAAAATACGAAGTATTGAGAGTAATTTTTACTTGGTGTAGTATAATGTGTTATAATAACAACAGGTAGCAACATCAGTGAAGAAAGATAAATCCGTCCAATATGGATGAATACTAAAAGTTCTGTACAATGTTCTTCAGTGCTTTATGTACATAAATGACATTTTACCCGTGTAAATGTTTCTTATATAGAAAGGTTTTTGAGAGAAGTTAAACTATATTGTAAAAGCCAAATTAATTGTTAGTGTACAAAGATTACAAATTCTTCGTTTTTCTTTTTTTTGATGTACAGTCAAAGTATGATGAACTGAAAAAAGCTGAGAAGGGAAACAAACAGCAGCACAAAGTTCACAAATACATTACATCGTGTGAGCTGGTGATGGCTCCTGTCCATGATGCTGTGATTTCTCTGCACCTTCCCAAGGTTTGGGATGACATCAGTCCTCAGTTTTATGCTACATTCTGGTCTTTGACGATGTACGACCTTGCTGTCCCACATAGTAGCTATGACAGAGAAGTCAATAAACTTAAAGTCCAGATGAAAGCCATAGATGACAATCAGGAAATGGTATGTTTATATCATTTTATGATCCAGTTTAAACTTTCTAACCTTGAAAGACTTGGTTTTTTCCCCTGAAATCTTATATTAAGGCTGTTTACATCTGAGGGCGTTGTGACCAGATTCATCCATTCTGATTTGTCGCATTCACATAATTTGGATTGACTCTTCCTTAGAATTCCCACATTAAAAGTACCACTGACTTCACTAAGTGAAAATTCCTGGAGAATCTGCATTTCAGAAAGCCATCTTGGGCACCTGTATCTGTGGTTTAGCTGTTCACTTTTGCCTTAACTTTAGTCAGCCAGTTATCATAAAATCAGTTGATTACTAGAGCAAAACATGTTTCAGTGCAATACAAAGCTTTAAAAGTATTCTTTAGCATTATTGGGAATTTAATTGCTCTATCTATAGCAAGTGTTAGTATAATACTAAGTAAGTTGAATTGGTCTTTTATAGCCTCCAAATAAAAAGAAAAAAGAAAAAGAACGTTGCACAGCTCTTCAGGACAAGCTCCTTGAAGAAGAGAAGAAGCAGTTGGAGCATGTGCAGAGGGTTCTACAGAGACTGAAACTAGAGAAGGATAATTGGCTTCTGGCAAGTAAGTGTGTGTAGGAGAAACACCCTGGATGTTTTTGTAGTCATCACTGTCCCCAGAACTAGAAGTTCAGCTTGCACTGAATGTTGATTTTAAAATTTGATCACTTTTTATGTTGAGGTCTGTTAGTAAGGTAAACTTTTAATTAAATATTATGTCTTTGCTGCAAATGACAAGTAGTTGGTTTTCAGGGAGTTTTGTTTGTTTCTTGCAATGTCAAGACCTTTTAAATATTGCACTGATATAGGAAATAAGAGATTGACCAGTTCAGTGGAAAGGTGTAACTGCAAGAAGGCTTGCACTTAGTTAACTGCAGTTAGAATGTTGCTAAGTTAGGATAGTTGCCTACATTGCAAGAAATATGCATGTAAACTTTCAGTGAGTGGTTTGAGTTAACTGAGTCCTGGGATTAGGAGCAGTGTGCCAGTATTTGGGCAGTAACATAAACCCTCTTCCAATGACAAGAAAAGTATTGTGCCAGCCGACCAGCACCGTGAAATGAAACAGCATGCAGGTGTTTCGTATGGCAGATATGCAGGAGGAAGAACCAACTTTTTTCTCTGACAAAGCCTCTGTAATGTTTCATGTTGATTGTGAGCTCTCCTGGTATGGTTAATCTGAATTGTTTTTCTCTGGTCAGTTTTCTTCTCTGGAAGAATTTTCAGTTTGTAACTGGAAGTAATTGTTCGTCTGTCCCAAGGAGCCTAGCATAATCCAGTGGAAAAGCCTTTTATTGTCCGACTCATGTAAGATGCAGCCAACTGATTTAATGAAGAAACATTGACAGTTAAATCAAGAAAGGTTATTCGCTATCAATATTTAATGTACTGGTACAGACAGCTAATTAGCTACATGAAATTACTGGTTGAAAAATTGCTACCTGACTGAAGCTTGATCTAGAGTTGACTGATAAATTTGTCTGCTTAAGGAACCAGCCAGAAGTGTGTAGAAAATTGTGTAGGTGTGATCTGTGTGTAAACACATACTCCTGATAATACATTTTTGTGGGGTATGGGGAACAGCTTGTTGTTGGCTCTGGGGTGCTCAGGGTTCAGCTGCAAGAACTTTCCCAGCATTTCATCCAGAGACAAACAACTTTTTCAGCAGTTTCCCCATTGCAAGAAATTATCTGTAATTATACTGTGTGAGGAAATTGAACAATACATCCACTGTAGTGATATTATTAATTATTATTTTTAACAGTTAATGTTTAAATTATTTTTTTAAAAAAGACTAGCTTCTTTTGTATATTCTGACTGGATGCCTACTTGCTTTACTTTTAATCTTTTGAAGTAAACCTTACACACTTGATTTTTCTATGAGCTGTGATTTTCTTGGTTTGTTTTTTTAAGTGTCAAAGGCTTATTATAACCTTTGCGGAGCAGATACTAAAATTGAATAAAGTGAAGATAAAATTTTTAGTTAAGTAAAAGCTGACAGTCCTTTTTTGAGCAAGCTTTATTCCATGAGCATCACAGAATCAAACCAAGTAAATCCTGGGTCTTACAACTTTTGCCCTGCAGCCTGTGCAAGAATCTCGATGCAAAACCACCAGTTACCCTCATGAGGATCGTGACTGTTCTTTCTCAAAGGCATCCATTTGCAGTCTTCAGCTCTGTGCTTTCATCCATATGTTTTAATTTCTTCCTACCTTCCTTTTGTGCTGTCCATCCCTCTCAGCTTGTTTTTATGCTCCTTCTTAACTGGGCAAGAACCTACATGGGACCGGTTTGGGTATGTGTTTGGCTGTTGTGTTGGCTAACCAGTGGTTAGCCAACTGGAACGGGTAACGTCTGAGCATACAGTGTGTTCTTTTATTCAGTGATAGAAAGAAACTTTCACAAAATGTGTATGTGTTGAGATGGTGGTTTACTGAAGACTGTTCCTCTATTTAAATTCCTGTAATTGTTTGGTTGATTGGAAAAATGATTAAGGGATTATATGTAGACAGTGTGTTCTTCCATTTCTAAGGAGATAGAGCTGACAGTCAGCTCTATCTAGAAAGGAGAAAACAGGTTTTCCAGAGAAAGAGCAGATGGTGTTCCTTTTGCTAAGGTGCAGAGACTTAGCAGTTGAAGAAGTTTACCCAAGTGTTTTCTGAGCCTGTTTTCCCCCGCATTGTGTAATAGAAGAGTTTTCCAAATAAGAAAGATTTGCTGCAACCACCCTCCTACCCTCCCCCCCCATCCTTAAACAGCTGGGCTTATTTTGACTTATTTTGAGCAGTGCCAAAGGTGTGTCTGGAGTACAGGTGGCCTAAGGTACAAACTTGGAAATATGGATGTATGATACCCAACTTCATGGGAAAAGAGTAGTTGAGTGTTAACCCATTAATTTTTTTCTTTCTTCCCTTTTTCTCTCAACTTTTTCTCTGAAGAGTCTACCAAAAACGAGACTATCACAAAATTTCTGCAGTTATGTATATTTCCTCGATGCATTTTTTCGGCAATCGATGCCGTTTATTGTGCTCACTTTGTAGAACTGGTGCATCAGCAGAAAACACCCAACTTCTCCACACTTCTCTGCTATGATAGAGTAAGTAGCTAGAACTGTTGTGGGTATGTACTTGATTACTTTGATGAGCATGCAAAACTAGTATCCCTCCTGCCTACCAAAAGAGGTCAACAAAATCATTACCTATGTTTAATTCTAGAATCAAAAGTTCCCTTTTGTACTTCAGATTCTACAAACCAAGGTTTCCTACAGCTTCAGGGGCTTATTTTCAAGACATTTTGGTTTTGATCTACCCTAATGAGACTAGCATTTCAGAGCATTTCACAGGAGTTGCATTCAGGTTTTGCAACTTTCCAGTGGTCTGTGTTTCTGTGGCCTCATCTAACCCTCCCATTTTGGCCGTATGCACCCTGTTGCTGTAGTATCAGCTTTCTTATACTTGCCCCACACAAACACCATCCTTAGGACCTTTCTGACCCTGGCAAATTGTACTACAGACAGTGGACTAGTTCGTGTTACTGCTGAGACATGGAAAGGGACTCTCATGGCGATGTGGGAAGTACTTTTCATAACAGTAGCAGCCTGACTTTCTGGGTCAAATGCAGCAGCTGGAGGAGGCATTTGTTTGGTTTGTTCTCACTGTTCATACAGCCATTCTTTTTCTCCTGTGGAGGAAAAAGTTGGAGCACGTAGATGGAAGAATTTTGTAGGATGCATTTGGCCCCCGCAGTACCAGCTGACAGTGCTGTTCTGGGGTATTAGAACCAATCTGGCACTTGGTGCTGTAAGAAGTCAAATCACTAAGTTACTGCATCATCTGGACAGTTATTACTGATTTGACTATGAGCTTTCATTAAAAGGATGTGTATGGGGCTGTATTGTGAAAAAAACTATGAAGGTTGTTTTCATATGAACATTCAGTTTAGATTGTCTGGGTTTTTATTGAGATGGGACATCTGAAGTAGGTATCTGCTTTGATTTCATGGATCCAAATGAGCATTCTTACTCATATATTCAGACCATGTTGTATGTCATAAAAGTAGGCAGTTGCATGAGCTCTATCTGATGAACCTGTGCAGGCCAGGAAAAAAATGCTTTTGCATCAGCTTGGCTAGGTACGTACTTCTGCCTGCTCAAAGAAATGATTAATTTGAAAACAAGACAGTTACATGCCAATGAAGACACACTTTAACTATGGAAAGCTGTGTCAGCAGCAGCTGTGTGCAGTGCTTTAGGTTCTGGGCTAAGTGTGAAGGACAAGTTGGGTAATAAAGTCTTGAAAATAAACTGAGAATACTTTATAAGAGATCTCCTTTATATTCTAGAAATGAGCTTATTGATGGTTTAGATGAGAGAAATTGAAGGTCTTGTTGGTTCTTGTTCCTTTTGTAATTCAATAAAGTCACTGTAACCCATTATTATTGTTATTCGCAGGTATTCTCTGACATTATATATACAGTTGCAAGTTGCACTGAAAATGAAGCTAGTAGATACGGCAGGTTTTTATGCTGTATGCTGGAGACTGTGACTCGATGGCACAGTGACAGAGTCATATATGAAAAGGTATGTGAAGTTACTAAGTTTGCTCATGAGAACATATAATGACCACTTTTGTAATTTGGCCCAATAAAAATATACTGGGTGAAATCATTAGATTTAAAAACACAGAATTTTTCTGATGGTGTAATCTTTAGAATTGAGTTTTTGTAATTCATGTAATTTGAATAGAAATAATTTTATATAGTATCAAAACATGTAGTCCCCCCCAAAATAATCTTACATTTCTGATTTTCTCATATCTTGAAAATAATTTAGGAAGCATATGGAAACTCTTATAATACTCTTTGAAAAAGCTAAAGTACAAATAATCTTTCCTGTCACCCACCACTAAGATTTTAAGAGAAATAAGCTTTTTAAAAAAGTATGTGTTTAAGTCTTGTGAAGTGTGATTGTGTCTGTCTTTAGCAGAATCAGTGAAGTGCTTCAGTTACATTTTTGCAGAATTATTGTTTTTATGCTTCCCAGTTTTTTTTTCTTTTTCTTATATGCACATATAGGAATGTGGCAACTATCCAGGTTTCCTAACTATATTACGGGCAACTGGATTTGATGGTGGGAATAAAGCTGATCAATTGGATTATGAGAATTTTAGACATGTGGTACACAAATGGCACTATAAACTAACTAAGGTAAATAAAGATGCTGAAAAACTTAGGGTTCTGGAAGAGTTAATGAAAAAAAAACTTCATTAGATTTAATTTGTGTTCTAGGCTTCTGTGCACTGCCTTGAAACAGGTGAATATACACATATCAGAAATATCCTGATTGTGCTGACCAAGATCCTTCCATGGTACCCAAAAGTGTTGAACCTGGGCCAAGCCTTGGAAAGAAGAGTACATAAGATATGTCAGGAAGAGAAAGAGAAGAGACCTGATCTATATGCATTGGCTATGGGGTAACAACACCTTACTTTAAGAAAGTGATTAAAGTGGATCATGAAAAGCTTCTAAAGACTCGGAACTGTTACAGTCCTAACGTTTGATTTTTACCTTATCACAGAAGATTTGGTATCCTGCATCTCAGGGCTGGTGGTGTGAATGAAAACGCATTTTGTGCTGGATGTTCACTAATTTTCTTTACAAGACTCTAGTAGAACACTTAAAATAGTAAAGATTTCCACTCACAAGAATACAGCTTAATTTTAGAGAAGTAACGTAGCAGCAAGTAGATAGGAGGGAGAGTAAAACGAAGAACACCAAGGGCTATTGATGCAACACTGCGTAGATTTCTAGAAGTTTGTATGATTTTAAAATGCTTAGTTATATTCTGCATCTTTCTGTGATGAATGCAGACTCATCCACGTATGCTTATGGGGCAAGTCAGGTCAGGTTGCGTGAACAGTTCTGAGTTTTGTCAGTAGGTTGTTTCTTCTGTGTGTTTGGGGGGCGTGTGTGTGGTAGTGGTGGTGAAGAGGGTGTGGAGGTAGGGCTGTTTCTGTGTCTAGTGGTTTTTGTTTGTTATTTTGTTTTCGTTTGAGCTCATCGATAAAGGGGAAAGAAACTGCATATCAGTTGGGAAAAACTGTGAAATAAATAACAGATGAACTGTTAGATTAGATCCTCATTTAAAATTCAACCCGTGTTTTGCTTTTTATTTGTGCATATTTAACAATCTGTGCGACTTGCAGCTATTCTGGGCAGTTGAAAAGTAGGAAGCCTTTCATGATACCTGAAAATGAATTCCACCACAAAGACCCACCTGCCAGGAATGCTGTAGCTGCAACAGTACAAAATGGGCCAGGTGGTGCTGGGATGCCTACATCTCTCACAATAAATACAGTTAGACTGGAAGAAAGCGCTACTGAGGAGACTGGTAAACAAACCTATGATCATTATTTACTTATTTAGTAGAATTCTTCTGACATTACGTGTTACTTTCTCAAAATTTGGCTTATTAAACTGAAAAGAAAAAATCTAAATGCAATGCTATATAGGGTTAGTGTGTGTTTTTTATTTCTAGTTGGTTTTGGGAGAAGGTGCTCTTATTCTGTTAGCTACACATGATCTTACATGAATATACTTAGCTACTTGTTTTATTTTAACCAGTAGGATGTATATTAACTTGTTGAAATAAAGCTATTCTTTTTTTTTTTTTTTAAACAGATAAACTAAAGGAGAAGTCTCAGGGTGTGGTGAAAGTTATTAATAAAGCTGTCAACGCTGCACCGAAGGTGACAACAAGCAATGGAAACAGTGCTTCTAATAGGTGAGAAAAAATACTCTTAAACATTCTCTGTTTTCTTCCTTCCAAACCGTAGACTTGCACTTGAAACTGACCTGCATTTTCTTTTCTACTTTCAGGTTGCATATAAATTGTTCCAATTTCTTCAAAGTTTAATAATGAGATTATTTCTTCCCAAATATACAGCTGTATTGATCTGACACTGTTGCTAAATGCATTCCATTTTAGCTAAATAAAGATAAATGAGAATATTTCCTTGTTGCTGCTCTAATAAAGAGACAGCAGTTCCAAAATCTGAGAGCGACTGCTTCAGGACATTCTGTCAAAGCATCAGAAGTAAAACTTCTGTGATAAAACTAGAGCTGGTTTTGTATGCATGCTAATTAGCCTTTTTATTTTTATTGCAGCAAAATTGTTAAAGAGAAGGATGATAAAGAAAAAAGTGGGAAGGAAAAAGAGAAAGAGAAAAAAGACAAGACTCCAGCTGCCGCTCCAGAGATGAAGGCACTTGGGAAGGATGGGAAAGATAAACCAAAGGAAGAAAGGGCAAACAAAGATGATAAAGCAAGAGAGATCAAGGAGAAAACACCAAAATCTGACAAAGAGAAGGAAAAAGTCAAGAAAGAAGAAAAAGCGTCAAAAGAAGAAAAATCCAAGACAGTTGTGACCATCATCGAGTCAAAGTCAACTGCAGAAAAGGAGAGAGAAAAGGAGCCGTCCAGAGAAAGAGATGTAGCGAAGGAAATTAAATCCAAGGAAAATGCTAAAGGAGGAGAAAAGGTGCCAGTAGCTGGGTCCTTGAAGTCACCTGTTCCCAGATCAGAAACATCAGAATCTGAAAGGGGTAAGTTTGTGTATGCGATTTCTGTTCTTGTCTAAAAAATTAGAATGTGTTGCTGGAAAATCACTGAATATCAAAAAATGCTAGAGATGGTGAGGAAGAATTGCTGCATGATTGCTAGCCTTTTGGCATTGGCTTTTAAATAGTCAGGTACTAAAGTAGGTAGTCAAGATATCTCCAAAAGGCAGGCTGTGAATGTGTGAACTTCGCTTCTTCAGTGAATGCTCATTTTCATAAAGCCTATTATTTTTTAGTATGAGTCTAAATGGTCTTTTATTAAAGTGTATTTGTATAACTGGCCTTGCAAGTTTTGCAAAAAATTAATGCAAAAACCCCAATGACAGTTTCATCATAACCTTTGAATTTTGAAAGAAAAGAGGGGATGTGAAAGACGTAAGCCTTTTATAAAAGTTACTGTATCCTTCTTAAGGACACAGTCCCTTCTTATATTCAGGGTTAACAAATCCTTAATGTTGATATTTTAAGTTGTTGTAATCTGAGGCTGTTGTTGAGTTTTATACTTGCTCTGCATAAGGCTTGACATTTTCAGGGTCTTCATAGCAACTCAAATTCAGATACAGACTTAATCAAAATGGGAGTTTGAAACAAGCATAATTTTGCAGCAGTTTTTTTACATTACACTTTTCCTGCAAACTTTCATAAAGAGCGTCAGTGCTGTCATGTTGGCAATTCTAGATAGCTTAAACACTAAATTTTTATAGTGGTATAATTTGAATTCTAGCTTAAATTATTTTGGTACTTCAGAAAACCACATCATTAGATTATCCCCTTTGAAATGTGTTTTAATAAGGCTATTGTTCTTTTCTTTCCTCAGAACAAAAACGCCGTAAAGTTGATACACATTCTTCTCCGTCACATTCCTCAACAGTAAAGGTTAGTATAGCCTGAGGAAGGCAGCACCCATGTTAGGCTCACAAGTTTGGGATGCCAATGTTCGACTTCCTTCAAGTTTTGTGCCAAGTATACACTGGAACCACTGGAGGTTTTATGTTGCATTAGAAAATGCATTCCTTTTCTTTATTGGCGGACTGTCTTTTTTTCTATAAAAATATTTTTAATTAACCAAAATAATGCTTCAAGGACCTAGCACAAATTTTGTAAATAGTGTTTGGAAATGGCAAGAGAATTTTTACACAGAAGTGCCTCATTGTTTTAAGCAGTCAGTTTTTTTGGAGTGCAATGGTAGCTACAAGCAAATGAGTCTTTGCAGCAGAGTGGAGCATATTTTTCTGCACTTCTATTGAAGAATCTATAGCACTGAAGATTCCTGGATGATACGGGATGTACAATACCTCTGAATTCATCAGGCTTCTTGATGAGCATCATACCGATATGTGCCTTCTAAGGAGGAGTCTTGAAAGGAGTTCCATTTTAAAGTCTCCTTGGTGATCAGTTCTCCTGTAGTTGTGTATAATCAGTGCGCATGCAGCTTCTGTTGTACCTTCCCTTCGAGGTTTGTTTATTTCCAATGGGTTCCCACCGTGTTGAGCCCTGCGTTACGATAAAACCAGATGTGGCAACCAAGCCTACTACCCAGCAAAGAGAAACCCCAAGCATTCAAGCGCAGCACAAAACCATGGGCGTAGCCTACTTGAAGACTCAGGGTAGCCATTCCTTGCTCCATATTTATTTTATTTGTAAACCATCTATGTTCATGGAATCTTTGAATTTGCAGTACGTTGAACATTTAAAACTGTAAGTTACTAATACTTCATCAAGAGCACTGTGATGGATTATGTGGGCCTTTAAACTTCACCATCTTACCAACTTTAGAACAAGCTTTTCTTTTTTTCCTGTTTTTTTCCAAGAGTACATCTTTTTCTCTATGTAAGATATACTTGAAAGATTTAGGCTAATTTTGGAGAACTCTGATAGATGTTACTAGTTTTGAGTAAGCAGGTGACTGATAAGTAATCAAAATGATTTAAGTTTTTCTTGCCTGGTTTTTATAAATGGCAATCTAAAGTCATTCTAGAGTTACTTCTACCACATTTAGCTGAAAGTGGAGAAGATACAGGTTTAAAATATTTTTAAACCTGATTCACCTGTGGCTTAGCTGTATGTAGAATTAAGACTATTTTTTCTTTAGATTTTGTCTTGGTGGGAGAATTTTTTTTTTTTTTTACTGTTTAATGAAGAATTAGATATAAACACATTTTGTAGTTTACTTAATTGGGTCTAAAGCATAGCTATGACTGTGTCTTTTTTTTTTTTTCCCCTTCCTTCTTTCTTTTTAAAAAATATTTCAGTTCCTAGCTTTATTCAGTGTACAGTATTAACATAAGATTTATTCCAGAAGGAGTAGCTGTTTTTTGGTTCAAGGGTACGGCCATGCTTCCCAAAGTTCCTCTGGTTTCTGAAAACTATTCCAGCTTACGTGTCATCTCCATTCATTTTCTACAGGACAACCTCAACGAACTCAAGGACTCTTCAGCAAAGGTTTGAATCTTTTAGACACCACCAAAGTTTACTTTCATGTTTTGTTGCAGAGAGAACTTAACTTTTGGTCTTGTGGCAAACCCCATCAATTTCATTCCTGTTAATGCTAGTGTAGTAACAGGGATTTTTGCAGTCTGTGATATAGAACCTCTGTATGTAAGAGAGGGATAGCTACGTGGAAGCAACACAATGAAAATCCCCCGAGTTTACTATTTTGTAAATGATCTTATGAGATTTTATGGGTTAGTATCTTTTCTGATCCTGTCTGAAATGCGTAAAGTTATAGAAAAGTCCTTTTCTATAAATATCCATTTATTAGGCTGAAGACATAACAGAATAGTTACAATAGTTCTTCTTTGGTACCAATTAAAAAACAGTAGTTATTTAAAAACAAAAACATTAGAGACTTATCTCTGGAGTATTAGTACTCTTTTCCCTTACTACTGTTGTATTTATGGCTGAATTTCTAAGCATCACAGACAAGCACCTAGATGATCATTTTTGTATGTTTGATTCCTGTAAACATGCTTAAGATTCAGTATCTAGGAGAACGTATGCTGAAGAATGCTTTCAAGAGTTCATAGAATCATAGAATACCAGGTTGGAAGGGACCTAAAGGATAATCTGGTCCAACTTTTCTTGGCAAAAGCACGATCTGGACAAGACTGCCCAGCACCCTGTCCAGCTGAGTCTTAAAAAGTGTACAATGTTGGGGAATCCACCACTTCCCTGGGGCAATTATTCTCATAGCTGATTGTTCTCATTGTGAAAAATTGTTGTCTTGTGTCCAGTAAGAATCTCTCCAGGAGTAACTTGTACCCCTTACCCCTCGTCTTTTTCATGTGACTCCTTGTAGAAAGGGAATCTCCATCTGCTTTGCACCCACCCTTTCAATACCGGAACATGGTGATAAGGTCTCCCCTAAGCCTTCTTTTCTCAAGGCTGAACAAACCCAGTTCTCTCAGCCTTTCCTCTATGGCAGGCTTCCCAGCCCTCTGACCGTCTTTGTTGCCCCTCCCAGGACCCTCTCCAGCCTGTCTGTACCTTTTTTGCATCGCAGGGACCAAAACTGGGCACAGAATTTCCAGGGGTGGCCTGACAGGCGCAGAGTGGAGTGGGGTGTGAGTTGAATGACATTTTGGAATACTGTATTCTAGAAGGTTCTGCAATTATTCTGTTGCTTTTTTTAAAAACTCAACTGCTTGCATAGTAACAACAGATACTGCAAACTTGCTAATATATTAGGGTGTGTGGCTAATAGGAAATGGATCAAGTCTTCTGAAGGTGCTGCTAAGGTTTTTGATTACGCAGTCAGTATCAACATGTAATTAAATAGCACAGACATTTATCACTTGGAAAATGCTGACCATTTGGACTTTCTGGATAACTTAACAGGTTCATCTAGACATTCACTTAATTTAAAAAGGCTTGATAGGTTAACACTTCCTATTCTGTATTTACACTGCTGTTTTACTTGTAGCTCTCCTTGCATAAACAAAGTGTGCCGAACGCTTTATATGTTTTAATTCAAAATAGCTCTGATTTTATAGTGGACGCTTGCTGATCAAGTTTTTTAATTGAATCTTCCCAGTACCAACCATACCCGCTTATAGGGAGCATATATATAGGAAGCATCCTTTGATTCTTAATAGTATCTGTAGATTGAATCTACGTACTTTCAAAAAAAGATTTATGAATAAGTGTCATGACACCTCGTATATTTTTTGAAATCAGAAAACTGTATTTGTCTTGAGTTCACATCTATCTGAAGTGTGGTGTATCTGAAGTCTATATAATCTTGCTTTTTCCTCCCTTACTGTATTAGTCAAGGTTCGACTGGTTAATTGAATTTCATTCAAGTTTTCATTAGTTATTTAAAACTATTTTAGTTTTTAACACATTGTTGTGGTAATCAAGCAGACAGTGGAGGTGTTTGTAATTAAATGATCAATGAACAACTTTATTTTTCTAGTCACTTTGAAAAGTTAAAATTTAGAATTACTGTGATGTGTTTGTATGGATTTAGCAGGAAGTGCGTTGCAGTTGTGTGACTTTTCCATGGATTTATTGTTTAAGTGCTTGGGCAATGTCCAACCCTTTCCTTCTTCTAAATGCTGTTTTCTGTTCTTTCTCACTTAATGAATTAATTTTCATTCTTCAGTGCCATTCTAACAGACCTAAGGCACTTGTTGTCAATGTTCCCTATACATGGTATAAGACAAGTTAAATGCTTTTCTTTGCTGCCATGGACTTGTTTGGGGAAAGGATGAGCTATTCAGAAGCCTGTAAGATTGATGAGTTCAGCTCCCGCTGTAAGATAGCAGAAGTCTAGTGCTGTTGTATGCTTACAGGCTTTCTTTGTTGCTGCCTTTGCCTAACTTACGGGGCCAGACCATTGAAATGTTGGTTTACATTGCAGGTTATAAAAGAAATGGTGCCAGACTTGAGTTAGGTTTGTGTTTATTCTTGCTTTAGCCTTTCCCTGCATACAGCAGGGCCCAAAATTTGACGTTGTTTCTGTTAGCAGCATTTCTAGAAGCAAGTTGATAAAGCTTAATGAGGTAATTCCAGCCTTCACTTGTGAAGGGCAGTGGGAAGGATGCAGTTTTCCAAAACTCTGCATTGGGATGGTAGAAGAGCAGAGTAATCTGTCAGGAACAGCCGTGTGAACTCAAGAAATGGAATAGGAGAAAGCAGAGCTACATGTTGGCTTTCTCACATGGAAAGTGTCTCTGGGACACAACTGAATGGGGCTACATAGAAAAAACCCCATATTTGCAAGTCACTGTTAATGGTTGACAGCAAAAAAGGGAGCAAGGATAAATTTCTTGTGGAATGGCAATGTAGGAAATCAAACAAGGAAAAGGGAGTGAGGGAAAAGAGCAGAAAGAAAAGTAGTGAAAGGAGTATTGAAGGTTCAGTCTCTGGCCTAGGAGGATAATAAAATTCCAGTTCAAGTAATAAAAGGAAAAAGAGACCTAATCTTGTCAGTGTGACTTTTAACATAGGACTAGTTACATCAGGTTTTGGTAAGTTAAACATTGACCAGAACTGGAGGAGGACAGACTTAATTTAATGAAAAGAATGAAATTATTTGAAACAATACTTGCCTTTGTTCAAGTGATTTCTAGATTGTTCTAAACTAATTTTCTACTTGGCTCTCTCTTTTGGTGTCTTTTTAATTAAGATGTCTCTCTAAAAAGAAATGCAGAGAACAGTTTAGTTAGAAGATGCTTTTTTTCCCCCCCAAACAAAATTAATAGCTTAT
Source organism: Falco naumanni (assembly GCF_017639655.2). Taxonomy (NCBI): domain Eukaryota; kingdom Metazoa; phylum Chordata; class Aves; order Falconiformes; family Falconidae; genus Falco; species Falco naumanni. The sequence goes on from NC_054067.1 coordinate 6,797,199, forward strand.
GGAACTGGGGAAGGATTAAAATATACTGATTTAAATCTGTGTGTTGCTGTAACTTAAAGTAATATATGAAATACTAGGGAAAGGTTTTTAAATTAAAGTATGCTTTTATTGGTATTTTATGAAAAATATTTCTTAAAGATTGAACTGTATAATTGTATTAAAGATAGGATTAGTTACTGTAATGTATTGGGGTTTATATAATACATGTGCTATCTTTATATGTATACACACAGTAGCATGTAAACTTTGTCAAGTGTTACACTTGAAATTACTGTGACTTATTTCCTCTTCTCCTGCCCTGCAGCCCCAGTTTATATTAGGAATATTCAGTTTTGTGAAACTAGTATATAGTTGCTTAGAAGAGAGTGGAATAACAGTCTAGAACACATTACAGAGCAAAACCAATTCTGTGTTCAGCTGCTTTTATCATTTGAAGTTTAGGCTTAAGATGGAGACTTGTATTATTTTAGGTGAAAAAACCCATTATTCAGAGTCTTAAATACTTCGTGGATTAAGATTATTCTTTAAAAATTAATGAGAATCTGTTTAAGCAGTTGATTCCATTCATTCATTCCAGGCAAGATTGCAAGTGGTTAAGTCAGTCCAGGAATCTGCATATCCTGTTTCAACAGTACCGCTGTCAGATCTGTTCTGATGTTTCAAAGAATACTGGTAGACAATGTTGTGTGTATTTAATATGTGTTTCAGTTAGGAGAAGATGTTCTTGAATAGCCAGCGTTGAGAAAACAGAGCTATAGGTTAAATTATAGATCACAAGTTTGAAAGTGTCTTCAATCACTTTTTTCCTAGTTGAAGTATTAAATGTTTAATTTTGCTCTTTGAGCTAGATCTGTTATGTTAGAGTAAGACTTCTTATTTACGTATCTATCTAGGAGTACATATTAATATTTGGTGATATTGCCTTAATTTAACAGCACTACATTAACCACACTACTCCAACACTGTCCAAGAGTAAGGAGAGAGAAGTGGACAAGAAAGATTTGGACAAATCAAGGGAAAGATCCAGAGAGAGAGAGAAGAAAGATGACAAGGACAGGAAAGATCGGAAAAGGGTTGGTAGAATTTTTATGAACTAGTTCAGAAAGTTGGTATATGCTTGGAAAGCTTTCTGTTCAAAGCCCTTGCGGTAATAATTGGTTGTGCAGCCCAGCCATGCAGAAGTGATCCATATCAGGGTTGTTTTTCTTTCATTCCGTTACTTCTTCAAAGGTCGGTTTGCAGTAATGTACTCAAAACTTTTTCCCTTCAGAACCGATCTCAAGAAATTTGATGCAGGATGTAATGCCTCAGTTACATTTTAAGCATTCAAAAATCAGTTCTCCAAAACAATATTATAAGCAGGTGCTACTTCAGGAGTATGTTTTAATCTGCTAATATCTGCGTAATTGTATTTGGTGCCAGGATCATTCAAACAGTGACCGAGAGGTACCACAGGATTCTACTAAACGACGCAAAGAGGAAAATGGGACAAGTATGTATTTTATTTTGTGTGTATGTGTATTAGGCTTTTACTTGTTGCTGTGAATTGCAACTTTCTCCTTGTGTTTTTAGCTGGTTCTTCAAAACATAGTAAAAGCGAAAGTCCTTCTGATTCCCCTCGCTTAAATGAAAAGGAGAAGGAGAAGAGTAAGTCAAAATCTTCAGGAAAAGAGAAAGGTGATTCAATTAAAGCAGAAAAGATGGAGAAGAGCTCCTCTGGTAGCAAAAAGGTAAAGTAAGCTATTAAGGTTTTGTTGTTGTTGACAGAACAAGTCAATTACTTTTTCCTAAATTTGATTGCTGCTTTAATGGCCTAAATTAAAAAGATATGCTGTGAATGTGTAGGAGAACTCTTGGAAATTCTGGTATCTTGTAGCTCTGAATATTTCAGGAGTCATTCCTGTCAGGATAAGTAAATTGGAAGAATAGTTCATCTTGGCAGTAGGTAGGAAAATTCAGAACCTTATGCCTTAGGTTTTTGAATAATCTAGAATATTTGCAGATTGGTTTGCTGAGTAAATATGTGAAAGCAGGCTTAATTTACATATAAACTAGGCTACTTGTATTCAGGTTTTCAAGTGCATGTCAACGTGTTTGGGTTTTTTTTTTTTGTAAAAACAGGTATGTTGTAGTCGTATGTGTAAAATAACAGTAGTTCCCAGTTGTAACTCTTCAGTGAAGGTAACTGCCATAGAGCTGTAAGACAAAGTTAGAATAATCTTAGAAATCACAGAAGCAGATTACTGTCATTCTGTTTTTATTTTTTTAAGCTGTGGCCACTTGTAATTTTAAATACATGTAATCCTTCTAATCTGACTGTACAGTGTATATTATAATAAACTATTTCCCATATGTGCATTTTTTTAAAGGAATCAAGACATGATAAAGAAAAAACTGAAAAGAAGGAAAAACGAGACAGTACTGGAGGGAAGGAGGAAAAGAAACAATATCCTTTTACACATTAGCATTTCAGAAAAAAACAGAAAATAAGCTTCCCGTTATCATATGTAGTAAAATAATTTTTTTTTTCTTAACACTGAATCTACTCATAAATCTTCAGACAAGCATAGATAATGAAGATTGTTCCAGCCAAGGTAAAAAATTGTGATAATTTCCTATTTTTGACTTGATATCTCCCAGGGCTTCTATTTACTGGTAAAGGATATAAAACAAAACAGCCTGAGTGTGAAAGGGCTGAACTTAACTCATCCAGAGTGATTTTTTCATTTGTTCTGGGGGGATTTTTTTGAGTCAGGGTCACTGTGGTGGTGTGTGTTGGTTGGGTGTTTTTGTTGGGTTTTTCCTCTCCTTCCCCCATAATGATTGTACAGGTGCTCAACTTCTTTTGGGAAAGAAAAGGAAGGGGGGGGGGGGGGAGAAAAAAAGGTGGGGGCATCAGCAATGTTGCATGTTTGGCACTTTTTCCAAGAAAGGTTGCTGTACAAAAACAAAGGCGAATCTGTGTGATCCTGACAGCCATCAGTCTGTTGATAATCTACCTGTTAATTAAGAATATCTCAACTAATATGTTGTAAACTCTAGTTTTGTATCCTTTTCTTTGATCTTTAACAAAAGCGCTAGCTTTTAAACCAAAGTGCTACATAGTGTAGTCAGTCGGTTCATTATCTCTGCTTAATCTTTTATCTGATGAGATTTGAGAAGGAGGAAGCCAAAGAAAAAGTTTTACATGGAGACATTGACTATCTGCAGAAAGAAAAGCAACTTCAGAGTATTTTGAGTAACCCGTCTTCAGCCTGGAGCTTTCAGAACAATGAATTGTTCTTTGAAGCTAACAGTGTTCTGAGGGGTTTTTTCCAGACCTATGTAAATTTGTGGGTATTTAAATTTAGTTCTAGGGATATGAGAGTGGGGTTTTTTTCTGCTCTTTGCATGTAGCCATTTTAAAAGTCTCGGAATGTTTCATTTTCAGTGATGTGGGAAGGAAAGTGCCCCAGTGAACTTAAAACTAGTTCACCTGAACTACCCAACTTGAGACATACACCGCTACCAATCCTTCTGCATAAAGCAGCAGACAATTTTACATTTTAGAAAGTGTGTATATGTTGGGTAAACATGAAAATAACCAATAGTGTTCAACAGATGTTGAAGAATATGGCTTCTCTCTCTTTTTGCAAATTGTCCAAGTGCTTTATAATTCTTAGGTTTGTTCTCTGTTTACAATTGATGAACTGTTCCAGTTAAAAATTTGTGGATTCTGTGAGCACTCAAAAGTGATGATAAGCTGAAGTGAAGCAGAAACAATTTTTTGATTCGGTCACATTTTTCACAGCTTGAGATTATTTGCTTGCATAGAGTAGTTCTCTTCTGACTACTGAACTACATATAAGGCAGGTGGTTTTCCTTTTTTATCAGACAAACCAATACCGTTACAGAGAGGGGGGAAGACTGTTTTTAAATACGCAAGTCCTTTGTCTCAGATTTTGAAGAGGCTGAAAACTTACCTTGTTTTCATTGACTGTCTTGCTGATCTAGAAAGTGCCACTACCTTTCAGACGTGATTTGTTATGAATCCCATTTAAAGGTGGGGGGAGGGGAATTTTTGCTGTGAGGGTGGTCAAAAACTAAGTTTGCCCACAGAGGTGATGGGGCTGCCAAGCTTAGGGTACCCAAAACTGATCTTGGCAGGCCACAGCCCTGAGCAACCTGCTCTACTTAGTTCTGCCTTTTCAGCAGATTTGGACTCTACAGTCTTCCGAGATTCCTTCTGAACCTCATTGTTTTTGTGAATCAATTATATGGGTGTCGTGTTTGAAAATACTTAAGGTGATATTATATGTCAGAACTTTCAAGTGACACTTATTGGCTGCGGACTCAAATGAACATTACTTCTTTTAGTGGCTGTACTTGCTTTAGGTGTGAGAGAGACACCGTGACACAGTCCCAAGTTCTTCTGTTTGCCTCTAACTTAAACCAACAGGGACCAAATCTGAAAGGTGTAAAGACATAGCTGTTGGGAATTTTTCTCAAGAGGCCTGAGGATTATAGGATGGCTTATAGAACACTTACAGGGGAGTGTTTAGATGAGGGTCCAGCAAAAGAGAAAACAAAATTTTGAGTTCTGAAATCTTCTGGTCATCTGGAAGTGCCTTCTGAAAAAGTCTCCACACATGGATTGTGGCCTCAAAAGACCAAATGGGAGCATTGTTGGAAAAAGGGTCTCAAGTTCCATTTGCTGACACTGCTTGAAGCGGAGGGCAGATGTGTGGAGGGGTTTTGGGTAATAAAGCTCATGCCGATGCTCTGCCCTCCTTGGAGGGTGTTGGTAAAAAAAAAAAAAAGGATATGAGTTCAGGTTATTGCTTCTTAGTACTGTTTCTTTTTGGTTTATCTTCTTGAAATAATAGAAGATGCTTCTGTGAATAACTTCCAAACTGAAAATTATGAGCATTTTTTGGAAGGCATTTCAAGGAATTTTTTTACTCTGTCCTTCATAGCCATTCACTGTGGATGGATCCCAGGGGTTCCCCCCACCCCATTTCTTTAAAAGTTACTTTTTGGAAAAAAGAGGGGAAAATAAAAGGTCATCTTGGTAGGTGAAGTTCACTACTGAGGACTTGCAGCTTTAATAATAAAATGTAAAGTTTTATCTTGATCAGCAGTTCAATGTAAAGTAACGATTGCCATCAATTAAAAAAGCAGAACTGCATTTTTACGAATGCATCATCATCATTTAAGCAACAAGTGCTTAAGTAAATGTCAGTTGCACAGTAAAACCTACCACTGGCTGTGCAGTGGGCTAAACTGGAGCATCTGGCCTCGAGTACTGACCGCACCCCATCATCTGTGTAGTGAAGTATGAAAAAATCCTTTTTACAGCGACATGGTTGTGGAATCTAATCCTGTGCTTCTGCTTGTTAAATCTTTTAGAACATTCTTCCTAATGTAAAATGTCTTATTGACTACATTTATTTCTTGCCTAATGTAGAGATAGTAACATTTTGAGAGGGTTGTACTTCTGAAATAAGCGACTACTTTTATCTTTAGATTAGTGTTCCGCTACTTACTATGCAGTGCTCACATTAAATGCAGTTCTTGCTGTAGATTAAACTAGAGTTAGGGAATGACTGACTCATTAAAATAGTTCCATTTTTCCCCTCATTCTTTGAAATAAAATGCTAAGCTGTGAGATCAGTATTCATTTGAACTACATCTAATTTCAATTATGTATACCTTTGTTGCAGGTGAGATTGAAATGGGAAGATATCCAGCTGTGACCAGAAATGTATTTTCCAGAGTATAGATTGCACAGAAATTTGTGAATGAAGAGGACCCATCTGCATCTCCTTAAATTATTCAGTTCTCTGCTTTATTTCCCCATGCTGAGGATTTAATTGTTGTACATTACTGTATTTTTAACTTGTTGCTTAGTTTCTTACACATTTATTTTCAGTACCTGGCTGAAAGTGTTACCTATTCCATATTTTAGCACAATGTGCTGCAAACAAACAGTTGCCATAGTGCAAATGAGGTTTCATGTGTACAGAGTTCCACTTTAGGTTGTCAAAAATACTGCCTGAGTTTAGTAATTCTTTCAATCTGAAATGCATTCTTTTAGATGTTTGAAAACCACAAATAAACAGTTATTGAACCTTTTTGGATTTACCTCATTTAAACTCAGTTTTTATTTATTACTTGGCCTGTTTTTAATATCAGTAACTAAAAAAAAAGTCAAGTGGGAGCACTGTTTTCATGCAATGCTTAGGGATTATTTGTATATTGTGTACAACGTTGACTTGTTTAAAGAAAAAAGAATGAACCTTATCCCTTCCATCCCCACCTAAACCTGTGCTCAGTTGTCCCTTGCCACACCTTTTGTTTGTCATGTTGTTTTTAGATTGATTGGAAATGCTCTCTTCAAAACTGAAATAAATTAAGTTTCAATTACAGCTACAGGAGCTTTGTATTGCTGAACTTTAGTCTGAAAAGTTTCACAATGACATTTTTAAAAAAAAAAAAAAAAGGAATTTTTTTATCTGCTGAATTCTACCAGTGTAACCTTTTTTCTAAATAAACAATAGTTTTCTCAATGGGTCGTAAATCATTCTCTGTGTGGTCACTTTATTGCTTTTTGTATCGCTATGAAAATGTGATGCGAGTTGGAATTGCGGAGGGTGGTTTTGCTTACGGTGCTCTGTACCTGCTGGCTGACCAGATGCAGAGGGTTCGTTGCATGGCACGGTGCCTGCTGTAAGGGGACGGGTGTGCGCCGTGGTTTGGAGAGGCTCAGGGGTTTTGCCTTCCTGCCTTCAGTCAGTTTTACATCTTCCGAGGCTTTTGTCCCTCATCCAAAGCTCATGGAAGTCTCTGGCAACCAACCCCCCCATTTCCTAGCTTAGGCAAGTTAGACTGCCTTAGAGGGTCTCAAAAATTTCTTGGTTTAGTTTGACCAGTTTAATGCCTGACAAGAAAGGGACGCTGCCTCTCTTCTGACGTAGCATGGTAGGTCACTTTGGTGAAGCTGCCATCTCAGATGTTCACATAGGTAAGAAATCCTCGGCTCTGGAAGTCTTCAGATACATTCATGACTGAATGTCCTTACCAAAGGGGTGGATTTCCTTCACTAAAAACAACCACTAGTTTTGTGTTTTGTTTTGTTTTCAACTAGAAAATGTGGGTTGTGAAAGAACCTCTGTTCTGTGTTCTTTGCAGAAGGTGGCCTGGGTACAGCAGTTCATATGCCCAATAAATGTGTATTTACCAAAAAGCAGGAGTGCTGTTGCAGCTGCATTCTTGTTAAAGTTTTGAAGGTGGTGCATCTCTCATGCTCTCTTTACAGCCAGCTCTTGCCCCAGGGACTGCAGGAGCGATTGAAAATTTGAGTGGGCTTGTGTCTCGTTTTTCCCGGAGCCCCGTGAAGCAGGCAGCTGCTGCAAGCCCCAGATGAGCGCCCCTTTGCCTCTGCACTCAGCAGGTATGACAGGAGGAGAAGTGACCCGGAGGAGGGAAGCAAACTTCCCTTTTGGTGCCATTTAAACACCAAGTCGGCTGAATTGCAGTGTGAGGCTGCACCAGGTAGTTCCTCTTCAGCCTTTTCTGTTTACTGCACCTCCTGTCTCCTTTTTAAATTCAGATTCTGTCGCTCATCCGTTTGGTAGGGATCTGCTTTCTTTTCAGAACTGATACAATAAAAGTGTGTTGGGGTGTAGAGGAGAGGATCTGATGCCAGTGGGAGGTGTTCCACAATATTGAGACTGCAGTATTAGCTAAGCTGCAAAGCCTTACAGCCTTGGTCCTCGTGCAGCTTCAGAAGACGGTGAGCAGAAGTTGTGAGAGCTGCCACAGCCGCTGCCCAAAAGCTGGGGTGAAGTTTTCCTTTATTTTTAACAGGCATGGCAAATAGAAAGCTAATTGTAATCACTTTTTCATTTCAATTTTTTATTGAAAAAAAGATGAAGTCATGCAAGTTAAGGACCGGTTTCTTAGAGGGGTGTGTGGGATCTAAGTGGCTTAAGTGTTGTGAAGTGGTGATCTTGATAACAAAGTGAGATCTCTTGTCAGTTCCAGGCCCTATAATACTGGAATTATTAGAAAAAGGAGTGTGTTCTCACTTTTTTTATGATCTCTAATGGGAGGGGATGATCATGTTTTTCAAGGTTACATTTTCAGATTGGCAAGCAGAAAATCCATCCTGCCTGCTGGCCTGCGGTGGTTTGTACTGCTGCCATCACACCGGGCTCCATTGCCGTAATTCTGCTGAGCACCGTGCTTGCAGCAGCAGTGATGCCATAAATGCTTTCTGTTGGCCATGTCCTCCCAGAAAGAAGTTCATTGACGCTCATTAGTGAAACTGATACAAATCAACTTAAGTTTATGCGAGGAGATTGGTCCTTATTGAACAGGTCTGGGAAATGGGGCTTGCTCAGGGGTAGTGTATAAAAGCATTTTTCTCAGAACAGAGTTGTATTAATAGATTTGAATGTTCAATGTTCTATTTATGTGAACTTTAAAAATAAAACGCACAAGGAGGTAAAGAGGACATAAAAAACTTGAATCCTAGTTGAAACGGTAAGTTGATAGCTGTATGCTGTGTTTAAACAACACTGGTTTGCTCTGTATGGAGCATCACACCTGTATTGCTTTTTCCTGCCCTGCTCTCCTCTATCCAAAAAACCCAAACCACATATATATATATATATATATATATATATATATATATATAAAAGGAGCTTGATTTTCTGAGTCATTTCTTTGCTGAGGAGCCATCTTCAGTGACAGCCAGGAGTCTGTCTGCACATCAGCAGCAGGTCAAGCTGATGGGGCTCAATTGCTGTTTGTTCAGAATTTGCTTATAATGACTATTTTAAAACAGTGGAATGTGCGAGCTATGCTGTGTGCTGAGCTGATAGTGTGTTTTAACAGTCTCGAGCCTAATGAACCTTCAGCATGAATTAGTTGTTTTAACTGGTGGTTGAAACAATGGGCGGTTCACAACATCGGTGGCGCGGTGGGGCAAGTGTTTTGCTGACAACTTTTCAATAACTGCAAGATACAATTTTTTTTTTTCTTCCTGGAGAATTTTGTTTTTCAGTTTAAGAACTCGTTGGGCATGCCCCTGTCTGCCTGAGGCGATGAGCCTGGGTGTTTTCAGAGGTGACAGGGATCTGAGCTATGGCCACGCCTGAGTGCGTGACACTGTTGACACTAAAGTAGATGACAGGACTGAGAGGAGATGGAGCATGCGCACGCTTAAAAATTACTGCCTTGTGAGGCGTGCTAACGATGCATTTTTAATTGCAGGAGATGATCTTGGCCTACAGGTACCGTCCACAAAGCAAATCAATTTGGTTTATTCCCAGGAGTGTTTAGAAATAGATTTTTTGCATGGATTCAACATTAACAAACCCAAACCTTTGGCAAATAGAACATTTCATCAGTGACCCGGATGAAGGGATGGAGCATACCCTCGGCAAGTTTGCGGATGAAGCAAAACTGGGAGGAGTGGCTGATACCCCAGAGGCTGCGCTGCCATCCAGTGAGACCTGGCCAGGCTGGAGAGCTGAGCCAAGAGGAACCTCATGAAGTCCAACAAAGGCCAGTGTAAGGTCCTGCACCTGGGTAGGAGCAGCCCCATATACCAGTACAGGCTGGGGCTGACCTGCTGGGGACAGCTCTGTGGGGATCTGGGAGTCCCGGAGGACAGCAAGTTGCCCATGGGCCAGCAGTGTGCCTGTGTGGCCAGGAAGGCCAGTGGGATCCTGGGGAGCGTTGGGAGGCGCATGGCCAGCAGGTCCAGGGAGGTGGTCCTCCCCCTCTGCTCTGCCCTGGTGAGGCCATATCTGGAATACTGGGCCCAGTGCTGGGCTCCCCAGTTCAAGAGGGCCAGGGAACTGCTGGAGAGGGTCCAGAGGAGGGCTGCAAAGATGGTGAGGGGGCTGGAGCATCTCCCTTGTGAGGGGAGGCTGAGGGAGCTGGGCCTGGGTAGCCCGGAGAAGGGAAGGCTGAGAGGGGTCTCATCAGTGCCTACAAACATCTTCAGGGCGAGTGTCAAGAGGATGGGGCCGGGCTCTCCCCAGTGGAGCCCAGCGACAGGACGAGGGGCAGTGGGCACAAACCGCAGCACAGGCGGTTCCAGCTGAACGGGAGGAAGGAGTTCTTCACCCTGAGGGTGGCAGAGCCCTGGGACAGGCTGCCCAGAGAGGGTCTGGGGGCTCCTGCTCCGGAGACGTTCCCAGCCCGCCTGGCCGTGACTGTGCAACCTGCTGTAGGTGACCCTGCTGTAGCAGGGGGCTGCACTGGGTGGTCTCCAGGGGTCCCTCCCAACCCTGACCGTTCTGTGATTGTGGGATTTGCTGACTACAATGATAAAAAAATAGCCTTTTTGTATCGAGTATTAGTACTATTGAACACAGAGACTTACTTGTCTTTTAAATATTGTGTGGGTTTGGGATGGTTGGTTTTGTGGTCTTTTTTTGGGGTTGTTTTGTTTTGTTTTAAATATAATCCAGAGAAAGGGAACTTGGACTAAAAGTTGAGCATCCCCGGTGCCTCTGTGATCTGGTCAGTTAGTGCCTTCAGTAATCTGGGAATCTGGCTGTATTTGAAAATACCGAATATTAAGAAATTGCGGTGCTTATAGACTTGATTGGTAAAGCTCTTCTGATGAGCTTTGTCCTTATTAATTAGAGGTGACTTCTGAATGAATCAGAGAAGATTACAAACCTTTGTCCTGCAGTGCAAGAAAGACACAGACAAATTGGGAAGGGAATCAGGTGAGAGTTACCCACCTCATTAGAGGTGAGGAAGAATTACAAAAAAGGTGAGTATCCAAGCTAAATACTCGGGCACTTTTAATTAACTCATTAGGGCAGTCTAAAATGAAATACTTCCATCAAAGTCACCCTAGTCCTTGGAATTTACTGGTATGTGAGTAAGTTGAGGCTGCGGTCGGGTGTGCACGAGGCAGCCAGCTGGGGCTGCAGCAGTCGCCCCCCCGGAAGCTGTCACACCGAGATGGGTGAAGAAAAAGGTCCCCCTGGGACCTCCTGCGGTGACCTCCGGATGGAACAGGAGGACTAGCTGTCAGCCCAGATGCCTAAAGGTGAGTTGAAACAATCATTTAAAAAATTCTGCCCCAGTAGATGGGCTGGTCCCTCACCTGGGCTGCCGGCTGGCCGGGCGCTCAGCGGTGGTGGGCAAGGAGAAGGGATGTGGGATGCGGGATGCGGGATGTGGGATGCGGGATGCGGGATGTGGGATGCGGGATGCGGGATGCTCACCCTGTTGCTGGCGTGGCAAGCGTAGAGCTACGTTGGGAGCGAACTGCGGCGGGCAGAAAGGAATCTCTGACCTTTGTGCCAGCACGTTGTAGGTGAGAACTCCAGCTGTGCCCTGCCCTGCCCTGGCTGCTCCAGGGGGGCTGTGGGGACAGTGTCTCACCAAGTTCATGCCTATGGGAGGGTTTTATGTGTGTCCCCCCCAAAAAAACTTGTCAAAAACAAGCTGTGTGTTCTTGCCTGTGTGGCTCTCTGCAGGGACTCAGCTGGATGTGAGGAGACACCAGGGAGTGTTTAGGGGTGCCTGGTGGTGGGAGCTGTATACAGCTCGTGGTGGTGGTGGTGGGGGGAGTCCAAAGACCTTGAATGGAAACTGGGGGTCAGTGGGCAGGTGAGAGAGGAGCTCCAGCACTGCACCCTGCCACCGTCCTGGCCCACGGTCCAGGGGAAAACCTGCTACAAAGCACCCGTGGATTAACCCCCATTTGTGGTGTGGCCTGTCTGATGTGATGTTCTAATCACTCCGTGTAATCAGCAGCGTCTGTGATAGGTCATAGCTTCAGCTATTTTATAATAAGCTATTTTGCCTGACTATGGCAAACTTCCCTTGTTTAAAGGGCAGGGGAATATTAAATAAATATCATTTATATTTATTTGCCTCAGATCAAACTGTGGCTCTTACATTAATTTTGTAGGTTTTTGGTAATTAGTCTGCTCAGTCCATATTTGGAATTCAAATCCAGTAGTTGTTAAAAAGCTTTGAATGATATTAAAATCTGCTCCCCGAGCACACAGCAAACACCACGAAAATGCCAGCCTGAAAGGGGTGACAGCTGCTGGTGGGGGGGCGCTGGGCAAATGGAGGTGGGCTTGAACGGGTGCCCAGCCTGGGTGCTGCTGGACTGGAAGCGGATGGGCTCCTGGGACCCCCCCTTTCCTATGGGGTCCTGCTGGGCTTGGGGGTCTCCCAAGCATGTGGATGGGCACAGAGACCCCTGATTTGGGGTCTGCAGGGGCTAGGGCTCCAAGGGGGTTCAGCCTGCCAGGGCTGGGGCTTCGGGGGTGCTGGGGCTCTGGGAGGGGGCGGGGGGCTGCAGGGGGGGCTCTGGGGGCTGGGCCTGGCAGCGACGGGGGCTCGGGGGCTCTGCGGGGGCCGGGGGGGCAGCGGCGCTTCCCACCCCGAGCGGCCGCTGCATGTCAGTGTTGCTCCGGGCACCGGCAGCGGCCGCGTCCCGCTGCTGCCCCGCGGGGCTGTGAGGGGCTTCCCCGCGGGGGGGGGCACAGCACCGCGGGGGGGGGGGGGGGGGGGGGGGGCAGCACCGCGGGAGGGAGCAGCACCGCGGGGGGGGGGCAGCACCGCGGGGGCGGGGGCAGCCCCGGGGCCACACGCCGCTCCTCGGGGCCCAGAAGGTGCTTTTTTGCACCGGGCAGCGGGGGCCAGAGGGGTGGCCGGCCCCTCCCCCGCGGCTTCCAGGCGCCCCCCCGGGCCGCCCCTGTCCCGCTGGGTCCCCGCAGGAGGGCGGCCCCCGGCCCCCCGCCCCGGCGGGCAGGCACTGCCTGCAGCGCCGCTTCTCCGTGCCCATCGATTGCTGATGTTACATCATACGTTTTCCTACTCCTTGCAGCGTATCAAGCATCTGCCACGCGCTCATTAATTGGTCAATTACTTTATTTATATGCTAAACATTATCTAAAGCACCAGTCATTACCGGCGTCCTGGCTGTGGTTTGTGTTGTGCGTTTTTTATAGGTTTTATGTGCCTTGCCCCGGCTCTGCTGTCAGGGCTGGGGGACCTGCCTGGGTCCCTGCCAACCCTTCGGGGAGCAGCCACCAGCTCAGGCCCCACGCTGGGAGGGTGGCTCACCCCTGCCCCCCAGCCCTCCACCCCCCAGCCTGCACGCAGCTCCCCCTCTCCCAGCCCCAGCCCCCTCCCAGAGCCAGCGCCTGTCGCCCATGCTCGGTGTTCACCGCTGCCTCCAGCTCCTGGCCGCTGCTTGCGCACTGGGGTAAAGACAGCAAGGCCTGAAATTGCAACAAACGTGATGGGAGAATCCCCTGTAAGCGTTTGCTGGGACAGAGCAGGTGCCGCTGCTCATCCTTGTGTCAATCCTTGTCTGCTGCTGCAAACTGGCTCGGAGCTCACCTTTAGCTGTCAGCTCTGCTGGCGATGTCACCAGCCTCTTCGGCAGCCAGGAAAGCCTCTGTGCCGCTGGAAAGCCTCTGCTCATCCTGGCCTCCCCTCTCCCCGCTTCTCCTGACGCCTTCCCCGCTCTGCCTGCCCTTCCTGCTCTCCTGATTACAAGTTACCGTGGAGTAGGAGCTTGTCCTCTTGCTCTTCTGCAAGATGGCCTGTCATCCTAAAATGCCATAGCTATCATAAATAATTTAGGGCTAACGCTTCAATGTTCGAAAAGGCAATAAATAAATACTTGGTGTGCGCACGAAGGTTTCATTATCCCGCTCTTGGTGTCAGCCTGCGGCCGCACGGGCACCCAGCGCATCAGGCTGCCGCTGCCCCAGTGGCCCCCAAAGCCGTGCCGTGCCTTAGCAGCTATGCTAGGCAGGAGCAGGGATGGAGAGCCTGGTGGCAGGGATGGGGCGGGCGTTTTGCTGGCCTTAAGGTGGGGATGGCAGCTCCTTTGCTCCAACTCCCCTCCCCGGGTACCAGCACGGTGCCCTGCTGCTCCTCTCCTCGCGGGGCAGCTGCCGCTGATGCCCCTGCGGGAAGCTGGAACGTGCTGCCGGTGCTCTTGCAGCAATGCCGCCACGCTGCAAACCCTGCTCTAGCGATGACGTGAAATGCAGAGAGCCAGGGCGCAGAGCCAGAGCAGGGCTGCCGGTGGGCTTTGAGCCTCCCTGTCGGGCACCACACTGGGTGGTGGGGCTCCAGCCTGGGGCTCCTGGGCCAGGTGAGCTATGGCGGTGGCTACCCCAACGCCACCGGCGTTAGCCCATGGTGTGACACCAGCCTGGGCCTCCCCTGCAGCCCCGGTGACGTGGGGGCACCGAGCACAGCGCGTGTTGGGGATGGGCGCTGCTGCTCCTCTGGGCACTGTCCTTCCTGACACCAATTTTAGATGTATTACGTTATGAGTTAATATTACTTTGAAATTTATAATATCCATGAAAATATTATCTCTGTACTTAAATCCTTGAGTTTAATTGAATAGAGCTATCATTATCTGGAGCTTGTTTATGTATTGCCGCCTGCAAAATAGAGTCAATTTTCCAGACTGAGATGATGAATCTGAGCACTGAAGACATTTTGTAATTTAATTTTAATAACCATGACGTATTATTATTTTAATAACCATAAATAATATTTTTTTTATAAAATAATGTTGTAGTGCTTTGCACAAAACCTTGGAAGGAAAACTACGCCATAATAATACAGTGGGAGTTGTGCTGTGGTTTGTTAGTGTTATTTTGTTGTCGGATGTACTCTTTGCTGCTACCAGTTTGGGTTTTTTTAGGTTTGAAGTTGAATACAGTTTGGGGTCATTTTGCTCCCACGATGGCTCTGGAAGCTGCATGGCTCACTCTGAATTTTTCTTGATATTATTTCCCTCCAAAAGTCTAGAGGCGAAGCCACTTTGGGGTGTGTTAGAAACCCGCGTCCCTGGGCTGCGGCACTAGCTGTTCTGCCTTTGCTGCAGCGTGTTGTTGCAAAGTCCAGGGTTTTGGCCCAACGTGCACCATCCCTGCAGCCCAGGGAGGCTCCGGGGCCCCGTCAGCCCCGGGATGGCAGGACCTGCTCCTGCACCTCATCCCTGTGGCCATGGCCCCGCGTGGGGCTGTCCCCCACCCTCGTTCAGCCTGATGCATATTTATGGACAAAACTTCACACCCATTTTGCTGGGATTTGGTGGCGCCGTGCCAGGGTTAGTTAGCCAGCAGCCTCCATTGCCCTGTGGCTCTCACTCTCCCAGCTCGATGCTGGGGCTCTGCAGGCAAGTCAAGCCCCGCTAGCAGCGGCACGTTGCGGTGGGTACCCGGCGATGGGAGCATCGCTCAGCATCCCATCGGGAGCAGCTCAGGACTGCGCTCTAGAAAAGCGCAGCCCACTCATGTTGGCCTGGTCGTTGAATGTGAAATGAAGGATAAAGGACAGAACAGTATTTTTTTCATGCCTCCCTGCATTCGTTGTGTGGGCACTTTACATATAAATAGGCTCATTTCAGCGAGGGCTCCCCCCAAGGCCAAGGTGAGGGATGCTGTGTCCCTGCAGTAGGGCTGGCCCTGCACCGAGCCCTCTTCTCACCCCCTAAACAACCTGAAACCTTCAGCCCTTTAGGGTCAAATAATTGTTTACTGCTTTTACTTAGCCCTTGCTTATTCCTAGGCTTGTTTTGCTGAAGACCTGGCTGAAGACGCACAGAAGGGCTCAGCCCCTGCATCCCACCGCTGCGCTCACATGCACCAAGAGCCAAGGTGGGACCCTAAATGTCAAGAACCCTAAACAAGACTCTAATGTCTCTGCCATTAGAGGCTGCCCACTGGGAAAGGTACCAATGTGACCGCCATGCATGTTTTTCCCTGAGGTCCCACCAAAGGGATGTCCAGGCAGCTTGTCTGGTTGGGCTTCAGGGTGAACTTTGCCAGCAGGTACCAACTGGTGATTCAGGTCCCATGCCCACCAGCAGCGCTATCTGCCCAAGCCCTTTGATGTTGGATTTTTCTTTTTCAGATGATCTTTACATCCCCAGCCATCCAAATGAAGCCGTGTGCTGCTCCAGCTCACAGGGGAGCACCGCCTGTGGTGCCCAGGGAGCACGGTGGGAGCTGGTTCTTGATGGAGACCACCAGGTTGGTTGGCTCGGGGTACCCCTGATGGGTGCGATTGGGAGCACATCGGTTGTTTCATACTGAGATTACTTCCTATGGTTCACCGCTTGTGGCGACTTGGGAAAACCAAACTCTGGCTGAGGTAAGCTCAATAAATTAGAGTCAGGACCAGCTGCAATGTTGGGTGTTGGGTGTTTTTTTTGTTCTTTTTTTTTTTTAAAAAAAGCATTGCTAAAAATGTGGGAATTGCAGGAAAAGACATCTATATAGTCGACATTTGAGGAATTTATTTACCCACACTGGTGCCCACTGCAGGGGCAGGGCATAGCATCCCTCGCCCTGGCTGCAGCCCCAGGGGCTCTCCCTTGCCCCTTCCCTGCAGGATGCCCTTCAGACCTGGCCACAATCAACCAGTTTTATCTCAGCAAGAAAAAAAAAATAATAGTTTGCAGGGCACGGAAACAGAAACACACATTTCCCAGCAGCATCCTCGGTTCAGTGGTGTGGGTGAAGCATCAGTGGCATCCTCTGCCCCAAACAAAATACCTGCAGGGCATCCCAAAGAGAGCGAGGTGGGCTTCCTGGCCAAAGGGACATCAGGAGGCAGGGATTCTCTCTCCTCTGGTGAAAAGATCAGTGGGCTCTTTCATTTTTTTTTTTTCTTTACAGTTTTATTTACAAAATGTATTAAAACTCTTTGTACAACACCTCATTAAAATGAGGCTCAGTAATTGATGCCCACACATGCAGTTTATGCTTTTACAGCCATTAGTTTGCTTGGCAATTTTTCTGCTCACTGAAGTGCAGTTTCAACGACCAAAAATAGGAACTTAAATTACAAAAAAAAAAAAAAAAAAAAAAAGGAGGGAAAAAAGTAGAAAAAGGAAAGAACCCCCAAATCCCCCAAAGCAAAACAAATGAAAAAATATACGGAAACAAATCAACGTGAGACTACTGCCGAACTTCCGATAGCTTGAAGTTGGTAGCTGGAATTGGTAAGCACTCAACACGTTTTGTTTTAGCTTTACATGCAAGTTTAAAAAATATCGAACCATTTACCAAACTCCCTTCACTGGTGTGAAGCCTCCACTCTTAAAAATTGATCTGACAAACATACATCTTTTATACAGCTTTTAAGAAAAATGTTTGTTTTAAATACATCTCATAACTGCACAGCTTTAGCTCGCCCTTGCTGGGGACGTGATTGCGTTCAGAAGTTGAAAAAAATAATCACAGTTTCATGAAAAAAAAATGAAAACAAACCAACAATTTTTGTCAATATCTTGTTAAAAACTTGAACAATAAATTATTCTCCTATGAGCTTTTAAAATTATTTTATATTACATTTTGTTGGAAATACTTATTTTTAACAAGAATTTCCCCGTATTTTCTTTTTTTTTTTTTTTTTAAATCCTATTAAAAGTTCAAATCTATCATCAGCAAACTAAATGTCTAAGGGTCAGACTGCTTTAAACGATTTTCCTTTTTCATTGTATGTTACTGATGAAATAAAACTCTATAGTAAACTACAGAAAATACATATTGTCGATTAGAGGTAATTAGTATGCAGATATTCCATTGAACATTTCCCAGGTGACTGACAATATGTTTAAAGGTGTGGTTGTGTTTTTTTTTTTTTTTTTTTGTCTTTTGCTTTTTTTTAAAATTTATTTATTTATTTATTTTTATTTAAAAGATGAAGTTAAGTAGTTTCCGGGCAGAGGTTCAAGGCTGAAATGCTGCTGCTAAGACGTTGGATGTGAGTAATAGTGAGCCCCTACCTGTAGCAGTGCTGGCTGGAGCGCGGTGTTCTCTGCAAAGAGAGGGCAAGGACGGGAGCATCCTCTCACCAGTAGCCATGAAACAAGAGTTGGCAGGAGCCGATATAATATAACAGTACTAGCAGGAGTCATGTTAGATCGCTTAATATTACTCTGGAACTGCAGCTCTAATTTGAGTTACTATCCTCTTTCCTTACTTCTGTTGTAAAAGGACCGTTACCGAGAAGCATTAGCTGAGCACAGTGCTAGTTGTGGGAGAACTCGGGTGAAGCAGAAGCAGGCCTGGGCAAAACTAACCTGCACTTCTCTTGCTTCATTGCTTGATATTAAATAGTGAATTAAAATGCAAATGCGCAGCAAGAAAAGAGATATATGGTCTGAACCTAAACAGCAAGTAGCTTTTTTTTTTTTTCTTTTTCTTAAAAGCCACCCAATGCCATTTTAATAAAGCACCTGTAGGTATGCCTGATGATAGTTTAAAAAAAAAAAAAAAAAAAAGGAATGCAATATTTTCTGCCCACACTTTAGCTACCTTGTCAAGAAATTAATTTACTGATCTGGAAGCAAGACATGCAGTTCCACAAATTACTTTCTTTTGGATTTACAGATTCACAGTCATTGACCTCAACTGGCTTTAATGCACAGATTCTTTTCTTCAGGTGTTACACCTTTTACTGCTATACAAAATTGCTCAAATTAGCTGGAGAGTGGCTTGGAAAAAAAAATAAAATCACACCACTGGTAAGTAAATACTGAAACATCTTGACATCAGCTCATACAAGCAGTGACAGGCCAGTCCATGTTCGCACGCAGCAGATTTCTGAGGCTTTGTGTCAGGAGGAGTTTCATAATTTGATACGATTGGGGTGGCTGATGAAACCAGCTGCGGTTTGCTTTCAGGACACAAGTTCATTTACTGTGCAGTGGTATCAAAGAATGGCTTTTGTTGCACTGATTTTTTTACAAGAAATTTTTTTCACATACTAATATCTTGTTACCAGTCTTTTCCTTTCCTTTTTCTCCTTCTCTTTTCTCTTTTTATTCTTTTCTCTTTTCTTTCCTTTCCTTCTTTTCTCGTTCCTTTTTTTTTTAATCTTTTTTCTTTTCCTTTTCTTTTTTCTTTTCTCTCCTCTTTTCTTGTTTTTACTTTTTCTTATTTCAAGCAAAGCAAGAATATTTCGGTGATGGTTTGCATTGTTGTGAGTCTCAGAGTCTTCCATAAGGCACTGAAGGAAAAAATATCAGTTTTTCCCTATTAAAAGTACATTGCACCATCATCAATGCGTGTCATGCCTGACACCTCAGAGAGAGTACGACTGGCTCAGGTGGTCCAAATCCATGAAGTAGCCACATTCTCTGCTGCTTCTCCTCTTGCGTGCTGTCAGGGTGAGGATCTATAATAAAACCAGAAAGATTTCATCACTGCCCGGCAGCAAGGGGCAGGGAGGCGCAGTCTGTGGGCGATGGGCTAACCAGGCTTTGCCAGAGTCGCTTTTCGGCAGTTCCGCTCTGCCTTTCACACTTTAGAAAATGGCATTTCTAGCGCAGACTTTATTGCTCTACTGTAGGTTTTTTTTGAGACTTCCTAAAAGCACTTACCTGACCTGATTATAGCTTGAAAAATAAAGGGGAAGAGGTGACTGGCCAGAGAGATGCGCCTCCTGCTTATGGTAATTTTTAAAGCAATTAACAAAACACTTTATGTGCTGAAACTAGCCCAGCGCTGGAGAGAGGAGTTACAGCTATCGCTGTTTGTAATGCAGGCCCAAGGTACCCAGCTTACTTCTGTGCAGGGGAGGAATTTAAATCATGTGTACCAGCTCTGAGGCTGCCACCGGCCGATGTCTGAAAAGCCCTTTTGCAGCAGTCCGCTGGGGGAGGCACACAACAAAAGAGCACACACCCCTTGAAAAGAGAAAGAAAGAAAGAAAGAAGGAAAGAAAGAAAGAAAAGAAGGAAGGAAGAAAACCCAGAGGGTTTCGGTTCCTGGCCCGTAGCCGTACCCCTAGATTTTCACACTTTCTGTTCCGTACACGTTGTAGCCTTCTCTGTACGTAGCGTAATTCTGGGTGTTGGTGGCGGGAGCAGGTTTGAAGTTCTGCGTGTTCTTGGTGAGTTTCATTCGCTTGGACTCGGCCCGCGACTTGTAGCAGAACTCGATGAGTGCCACCATCATGGCCAGCCCGAGGCCTCCCACAAGGATATAGAAAACCCCGGCCACATTGCTCAGGCTCAGAGCGCTCGTCTTGTCCTAAGAGAAACGAGCCACGCTGTTAGTTTTGCACCCAGGAGCAGGCAGGCAGACAGACAACAGGCTATGTGCACTCAGCTAGCTGGAATAGCTACGCTCACAGCGTTTAGTGTCCCGCTCGTGGCTCGGTGCTGTCCCCCCATCTCCCACCCAAAGCGGGCAAAACCCTGGCCGACTCCAAGGCGATGAGATTTTTTAATTTTTTTTTGGCCACTGACTTCCCCAGGCCTTCAGCATCCCAGAGCAAACCTGGCTACGGCCGAGCATCCCTGGTGGCAGAGGCACCTTGGGAAGGCTCCGACGGGGAAAGCAGTGGCTGTGTAGAACAGCAGGTTTTACCAAAGGCCACTATAAAACGAGACAAAGGAAAACCCAAACCACTGCACGCTCAGTTTTGGTGAATGTAGATAAAATTATTGAGATGCTGCTAAACTTATCTACCTTTTTTTCCAACAGTTATGAAAAAGAAACCACACCAAACCACCCTAGGAAGACGGTCAGTTACTTTAAGGTCAAGCAGCAGAGCCCTCAGCTAAACTAGCACCTGTGGTGACCGAGGGAGGGTGAGTTACCAAATAAAACTGGTCATTGCAACACAAAAAGATGCTGCCCAGGGTTTACCTTCCTTCAATACATGTCAGATGGGGGAGAAGGCTTGCATTTGTAAAACTGGGATTCTGTAAGTGGATTAGAGAGCTGCAACCCTTTTGCTGCTGCAGGGCTGGCTGGCTGGGTGCGGGAGGGATGCCGGCGGGCAGGGTGCCTGGCCGGAGCCCTGCGGCAAAGGGCTGCGCCCTGGGAAGACTCTTGCTGATGGTGCTTAGTTTATGAGCATCTCCAGGGACAGCAAAAGTTGCACGTAGTCAGAATAAAATAGGATCTACCTTGTACGTGCCTGTGCGTTTCACAGGCAGTTTGGATAGATGCGGTTGTAGTCAACAGCCTGCTGTTGAAGCTAAAGGTATGATTCATTTACACCCCTTCTCAATCACCATTGCCTTCTGCAGCTGCTGTGCATTCGGATGTCCCATGACCCCAAATTTACCTCGTACAACAGCCACAGGGTGATGCCCTAAGCAACTTCCAGCCCAGCTGAAATCAATGAATTTTTATTTTTGGCTTTGATGGAACTTGCAATCGTCCTCTGACACTGAGAGGGTGCTTCCGAATTATAGTTTTCTGTTTGAATGATTATAGAGAGCTCTTCCACAGGCACCAGAGGCGTTAGGCACTCGGCTGCAACTGATTTCAGCTGGAGCTGGATTTCTCCTTCTCTTGGTGTCCTTGATAATGTCCTTTACTCCAACAAGCCCAGCACTTCTACAGCGCTCTTCTCAATGGCTCTATAAGCATTAAAAAAAATAAATAATCCTCTGTATTTTCTTTTAACTGACATGTGTCAAGAAATATTTCTTGCATTTAAGTGTGCAGCTATGGGGTTGTTCCAGCGGACACCTCAGGGGTGGGATCTCCACTGGGGTCTCCAGCGCTCCTGCACGAGGAGGCTGGCCCTGCAGTGTGGTCGGCATGGGACAGGGCAGTACAGCAGCAAAATGGTTCAAAGCAGAATCAAAAAGGATATACAACATTTATATTGTGAGTTACCAATAGTATTTCCAGATATTTTTTTTTCCTTTTAAATCAAACCAATTTCAAATTGAATTGGGAACCAGGGCAGGAAGGGTGGGTTTTTTTCCTTATCAAAGGTCTGTCCTGAAATCATCCACCCTTAGCAAGCGTGTGGCTGTTTCCCAAACTGACATGTAAAGAATCTAAGTCACAATTTTGAAACAAAAATGTGTTTTTTTTCTATAAAACTAAAAATAAGAAAGGATGCTGGCCTAAATAATACGCATTGGCTGTGCTGAAACGTGCACATTTAAATGAAGACACCAGCTTGGGAGGCTTTGGGGGCTTCTCTTTCTGTGTTTTTCTAGCCAAATACTCAAATAGTAAAACATACTTACAACTACAGTCTGTTACTGCACAAAAGAAAAATGCTGTCACGTTCAGAGACTTAATTATTTTTTTTTTTCTATTGCTTTTCTTTCAACCTTCAAAATGTAAATATCAACTTTTGAGAGTCATTCTTTGTATAAACAAACAGTGGGTCAAAATGTGATTGCTAATCAGTACAAAAAGACCTTCAGCGACTGACCTTACTTCCGGAGTCCTTGGCTCCACATTCACCCTTATCGTACCACCATTTGTTTTTCAGCTTGTCTAAGATGCCTTGTTCACTGAGTTTCAATACTGCAAGGTTTACAGGAGTTCTTCACGTGGGAAATAACATAAATAACATTATATTATGTTATTTTATGTTATTCAATCTTTAAACTACTTTAAAACTATACAAAGCGATAAAGCAGGGTTCCTGGCCACAATATTTACACTGCAGGCAACTGGATCATCCCCTTAAGTTAACGCTAGAGCAACGCTATATTACCAGGTCCTGCCCATATCGCTTTGAGTAATCGGCACTCACTGTTAAATGAAGGTAGCAGAAACAAAGCAAGGCCAATTTCCCACTTTGGCACAATCACAGGTGCCTGCAGTAGCTTTAGGGATGACGGTGGCTTTGATCTAGCCGGACCCCGGTATTGCACTAACAGAGAGCAAGCCCCCCAGCCCAGCCAGCCTGCCTTCCCAGGGTCAGCCAGCGCTCCCAGCCCCCCAGCAGCCCCCCACACCCGGGGGTGCAGGGCTGTGTCCGCCTCTGAAAAGTAAAGGACCCCAGGGTGGATGCCACCAAGGGAGGTGTCACCAGCCATCACGGCCGTTTCATTCTCCAGCTCCTGCAGTTGCTGTGCAGGGGCCATGCTGGGAGTCTCCACGAGTGCTGCATCCCGAACACCGCCAGTCCAGGGAGCTGCAGCAGAAAATAAGCAAATGCAGACCTTTATGAAACAAATTAACATGGAAACTGTGGCTGAGAGTGCCCTGGGTGGGAAATGTTGGCAGGATGAAGGTTAGCTGTCTGCTAAGAGCCTGCAAGCCCAGGGAGACCAGAGCTGGCCTGTCCCTTCCCCGCGGGAAAGCAGCACCTGAGCAGCCCTTGGTTGGGTTTTGTCAGTTCCATTTCCTCATGTGATGTCTTCGGGTTTTTCCTGCCTGTTCTCTAGGGCTCCCGACATCAGGGCCATCTTCAGTTCCTGCTCCTGCTTGAACTTTTGATCCCTGCTCCATGGCTGTGTGAGGCAGCTGGTGGGGAGGAAAGGGACGGGTCCTTACCCTCAGCCATGCTGTGCCACCTTGCACGGGATGACACCAGGCAGACACACTGTACGGCTGCCCGGCAAGATGCCCCACTGTGGAGCCATCCCCGCCTGCTGCCGGCGGAGGGGACTCGGCTCAGCCCCGCTGCCAGCCTCACCCCTCACTCTCGCTGCCCCTCACCTTTCCCCCAGCCCTGCCCCAAGCGCAGGACTCTGCAGAGCAGAAGAGACCGGGCGGAAAGAGCAGCACAACCTGTACAAACCACCTCAATTACAAGCTTAACTACACGGCGGCACTTCGGGAGATGCTCGCAGCACAGCCCCCAGCTGCGCCCTGCCGTGCCTGGGGCAGGTAGGTACCGGAGGAAGCAGCTGGTGAAGAAAAGCCCCGTTCCCTTCTCTGCCAAGAAGCTGCCTCCGAGGTGGCCGTGAGCCCTGTTGGTGGCCGATGCGGATGGCGCTGCCCTCGGAGGTGCTCCGTGCCCGTCGGGAGGAGAGCAGGTGAGAGGTGCCAGCAGCCCACGGAGCAGGGGACAAGCCCCGTGCTCAGCCCAGCCCGGGCAGCCCGTGGGGTGCCATGAGGAAACGAGCATGTCCCAGAGCTCCTAAGCTGAACACCCCACAGGCTGCACCGCCGTGACCCAGCCCGGCATTACCCAGGCCGGCAGGGAGGGCAAAAACGGGGACCACCACCGAGGTGGGGAGAGCCACTGGTCCCCAGGGCGGCAATACCGGCACTGCCCACGCCCGCAGAGCTTCCCGGCTGGCCAGAGGCAGCACCGCTCCTCCTGGGCTGCACAGGGCATTTGACACCAGCCAAGGTTTTATTTTTTGTCAGATGGCTGTTTTAAAGGAGCAGCTGTAATCCAGTAAGTATCAACCCGGGAAGGCTGCATGCAGCGAGCCGGCCACAGCCGACGGGCGGCAGCGACAAGCCGCGCAGGGCAGAACGCCCGGCTGGCAGCGGCGCGGCGCCCCTCCACCAGAGCCCGGGGCACCCTGAAACACCAGCTGTACCGCAGCTCCCTCTGCATCCACCTATAGGCAGGGCTGTAAAATATCAACGGGTTCAAAGCACGCTCCACAGACACCGCAAACGCCCGGGGTGCTGCAGGTAACGCACCTACCCCGTTGGTTGTGCGGATGGGGACCAGCCAGATCCTGGCCAAGCCACCCCCGTGGCCCCTCCTGGGCAGCGGTGCTATGCCGAGCCCCCGGTGACTCCCGGGCACATGTGCTGGAAGCAGCCATGCAGGACTGCAGTGCAAACCACGGTGCCTTTACCTACTTGTTACAAGCCCAGCAGAAAGAGCTGTGCTGATTATTGCTTAAAGAACAGTGTTCTCATTTTAAATTTCATTTAAAAACTACCCAATTTGGAGAGACTTTATGCAATGCATCTCTCCGCTTTGAAAAGCATTGTGCAGCTGAGAATACACAAACAACAGGGAGAAGGTTATAAACACCTTTTCTCCTACCCGCATATCTTATTGTGCAAATTTTCCCCTCCCCCCAGTCCTATTCCAAACACTATTTTTAATTTGCATGCCTTTATAAACCCCATATGGAGTACAGAAAATTTGCATAACATCCAATACATTATAGATTAGCTTTCACAACATTATACAGTATTGGGAAATGAGGAGGCTTAATATGCTAATTAGGGTGCTTTATTTTTTTTTTTAAAGCCAAGATTGCAGTTAATTGTGCACACACAACTGCCAAAAAAAAAAGTAAACTAAAATTATCTTAACTAAACAGATGGGAATTTGCCTAAACTGGGGTTTTCGCTATCATTTGTCACTGCCCTGTTTGTCAGGTGAGGCACAGCAATGGCTCGGCCCGGGCAGCGGTGATTTGCTCCATGTGCCTGCACCAGCCTTCAGGGGTGCTCCGGGGCTGAGCCCCCTGCCTGGCCGCTTGCGTCAGGGGGGACAGGGGATGACGGTCTGCCATGAAGCAGTAGCCGATGCCTTCACCTGTCCTGTCCCCCCAGCGCAGATGACCGGGAGGTTTGCCGGAGCGAGCTCCCGGCCTCCCTTGGCTCCGTTACTGCACTGGCCAGGGCGCTGGGATGTTCCTGAGCAAAGACGCCCTCTCAGCACGCTAGAAAAGGCACCGATTTGTGGAGCGCAAAGCACAGCTTTTTTGAGCAATTCCTAAGGAACAATTTTGTCTGCTTCCAGGAAATTCATCCCCAAACCTCTTAATGCACGAGCTGCGCCCCCATGCTTGAGCAACCGGAGGGTGGGAGACAGTGTGATGCCCCCACAGCCCCTGCTCCAGCATCTCACCCGCAGGGATGCAACACCAGCTGATGCCAAGGATGCAACACCAGCCGGTGCCAGACAGCCACCTCAGCTCCCAGGTAAGTAAATATATTGAAAACTGACCCTGGCTGCTGGTGTATTTTCCAGTTGCTGGTCGCCAAGGAGCTACCTAGCCCTGTTCAATCAGACAGTCCAAGATCAACATGGGGTTGCAACATAAACTAGTATGCTGCAACAAGGCTTTTACCATTGGTCAGAGTCTACCATCCATGCTGTTTCTCCTTCCTCCAGAGGCCAGACCACACTGCTCCTCATCCATCAAACCACCTTCCCCCCACCCCCATCCTCAGGGCTATTTAACCACTTAGCAGGAACAAGCTACACCTGCACATCGTCCATGTCAAAGAACCCACTGCCTCTGAGGTGGGGCCACAGCTGCATGTTATCAGTGCTGATCAACCCACCGCCTCCGTTGCTCTACAACCCAACACTTTTGTAAAGAACCCAAAAACACGTTGGGAAAAGTGTAACAGTGTTCCTAAACAGAAGATGCCAGGAAGAAATTCTTGCTGCTGCGTGGCTTGGCCCGAGGTCCCCACGGAGCTGCAGGAGGGCAACTCCGGACTGTGGCACTTTCCTCACCGAGTGCTCAGAGCTGCATGTGGGATGGATGTGACTCCTCCGTGCACACCTAGGCTTGCAACCCAGCCCGTCCCACGCCGCAGGTCGAAGGCTACTGAGTTCCAAAGCTTTCTGTTGGCTGTTCCAGAGCGAAGCGCAGGGCTCTTCTGCGAGCGAGGGCTGCTGGATGTAGGAAAGGGATTTTTCATAGCTTGCCCAGGCACTGTTTGTTTGAAGGGGGATTTTTTTTTTTTTTTAATTGCTTAGACGCAGAGGAATGGAGAGAACTAAATGACTGGTCTGGGCCCTAGGGGAAGGATATGTCCCAGCTGCCCGCCTGTCTCCCTGGCCAGCTGCGCCGCTCCAAAAACAGCTGAGAGGATCATTTGCTCAGTTTCTGGGTCTCTACCTCAAAAGACTTCCATTTGCTCATCTTTTTCCTGGAACAGTTTTGTGCTTTCCAGATGCTTTTTTAATTAGGTTGCTGTTGTTGGGCTGTATGGGGTATCCTATGAGGTCCTCAGCCCTTTCCCGGGTGGCTTCAGCTGTTTTTCCTCTGCTTTAATTTATGACCCGCTTCTTTTTCATCTCCTCCTGTGTGGTTTCCAGACCAGCTCTCTACTAGTTTGGTTGCTTTTATCAAAGTAAAATGTTCAGAGGTTTGAGAGCTCGTGCTCTCCTGTTGCACTTAGTACACCCAAGAAAACAAGTGGAAGCAATTAGCATCGGGATGTCAGCATTCTGCATGCCACCGGATGGTATTCTTGGGGCAGAAACCTGCCATGTTTTAATTCCTCACCATAACGGAAGGGTTTTTTTTTTGTTTATTTGCTTGTGCTTCTCATTCAGATGTGCTAGGTATGGCCGATACAGGCTTACCCATGCAAGGTTGGATCTGTTGAGCAGCTTTACCAAACCTGCTGAGATTTTTTTTTTTGCTGGCGTCTACGAATGGCTGGAAGACTTGAGTCTGGAGAGACAGTACCAGGAGCCTCACACTCAACAGTATTGCCCCCAGTGGCAAATGAAGCCATTTGCTATGGCTGATTTATTTAAGAGAGGCATGACTTTTAAGATCGGTGCCCACCTATGGCATTACTATGAGTCTGCTACCAACATGACCTTAAGCCTGGGACAGGGGTGGGTTTTAGTGGTGTTTCAGCAGCTTTGCTTCTCTGCTCCCCTGTTAGAAGACCCCTCTCGGGTGCCAGCAGCATTACCTTCCCCTCATCAGCCATCAGTTACTGCTAGAAGCCAAGCTATGCCAGTCTTTTCTCAACGGCAAGGTGGCACCATCTCAAAGGGAACCTCTTCCCTTCACTGGGTGGCCTGGGGTCTCCTCCCTGCTGCATTTCAGCCCCGCCTGGCACAGGACACCAGCCCCAAAGGTCCTGCCGCACCCCTGGCTGTTGGTGGCCCCAGGAGACAGGATGATGCTGACAGAGCAAACTGATCTTTGAAAAACGACAGGCATTCCCTCATCAAAACGTCACCCCTGAACTAGGTCCCCAAAGGTTTGGGCTCAGTTTAAAAATCCTGGCCACCTCTCCCTCCAAATTCAGGGACTGCCACAGCGCTTCTCTGCCGGGAAGGTTGATCTCCTACAAAATGCAGCATTGCTTCCCAGCTGAAGATGCTCACCACGCCGACATGTGAGATCAACCCTCAGAAAAGCGTGCTGCCGTATGCCCTTTGTAGAGCATCCATTACATTTCTATTTCATCACTATCTTCCACCCATACCGTTAATATGGAGAAGAGGGAACACGATGATGCAGGAGCCATCTGCTCCCTCTTCTTACTTCTCCTTGAGATACCCTCACCCTGTCTGAGGGATTTCTCGCCCCACCTCCTCACCACAGCACCAGTTTAGGGCTAGTGGCAGTAATTTTCATCCTCGTTGAGAAAACCAGTGGCATTATATTACTTTCTGGCCAGAACAAGTGTGAAGTAGAACAAAACTAAACTTATCATCAAAGAAATAGTTCTTTACCAGTCCGAATGTGAGAAGGCATAACTTCTGCCCCTCACAAATTATAAATCATAACAGGTTTTTAATTTGAGTAATGACCTTTTAGGTTCACTTTCATCAGTGCTGTTAATGCTGTTAATTTAAGAAAAGGATACCCATTTTCCTGGAAAGAGCCATTTTTTCCAGGAACAAGCGATGGGATGTGCTGATGCTAGTGGCTTTGCAGTTTTTGGGCTGATCCTCACAAGTCACAGCAGGCAATACAGGGAAGAGCTGGTGACCACTACAGGTGAGATTCAGGAGCAAAAGTCACTTTGGGACTCAAAAATCTCACCCAAAAATCTGTAGACTTTTGTCAGCTGCCTGTAACCGGTGTTTGAGTGGCATAACGTCTCAGCAACACCGTAGTTATGTTTATTACTTGCAATCAATAAAGATTTAAGTGGTGATTGGAACAGCTTTGGATAATTCACATCCCATTCTGTGCTCTAATGGATGTAATATAAATGTTATACCCCAAAACGATCATTGCCAAGGAGAGCAAATGAACACGGCAGACAGCACACTGTTCCCTCAAACCAGATGAACCATTGCTCAGAATTAATTTAGAATTTTTAGATGCAATCTTTCAGAAAAGGGAGCTGCAAAGAAAAGTTCTAACAAGTACAGGCTCTTTGAAGCACTAACTAAAGGGCCTCCTTGGAGCTGTGCAGGACGGGGTGGGCAGTGCACGGGTTGCACTGAATCTCCCAGGCGGTGGGGCTGCCCTGGCACCTTTCACCACGTGGGGTTTACAAACTGCAGGTGTTCCTCCACCCATCATCAGCCAGTTTCTGACGGTCCACAGAATATTTGGTGTACAGGATAGAGTGGGGCATTTTCTCAGCGCTTGTTGCTTGCAGAATCTCAAGTCCAAATATAGCTTTTTTTGGAGTGAAGAAATCACCCGTGTGCTTGAAGGAAAATCAGGAGAACACCAGCAGTGAGAGCAGCTCTCTGGCCTTGAAAACATTCTTTCTCTGCTCACGGCCGGGGCTGAAGCTCAGGCTAGCAGAGAACAAGCTGTGGAAGAGCTGATGAACACCTCAGCCCAGGGAGGGATGCCCAGCTGCCTGGCCAGCCCAGGAGGGTGCCAACCACCGGGCAAAACCTCCCCCCACCACAGCTCCACTGCTCTTATGAGCGGTCCCTGTGCGGGAGGGCTCGGTGGCTTCTGCAGGGCTACACAGGCAGGATGGCTGCGCCCCCAGCCGCAGTGGGGAGGGATGTGTGTCACCTCACCCAGGGACAATTGGTTTACACAGTGATAAAGCTAAGAAATGTAAGGCCAGTGGCAACAGGGATCCTCCTCACAAGGCAGATGGATGCTGGCCCCGTGGCAAACATGGCCAAAAGGAGCCTTGTCCCTTGCTAACAGGTCTGGCTAGAAGGCCAGAGACACGCTGCCCCGTGTCCTTAACACGCATCTGCCGTGACATGGAATCCCGCACGGTCACTGACATGCCCTTTGGCATTTTCCCCAGCAGTATGATGACACGACGTCAGGTGCCAAATAACTCCAGTTGGAGAAGCACTGTAGAAATGCTGGCACGCATCGCTAGGGATGTGGTATTTGCAGCAAAGCTGTTTGTGTTTTCATGTACCCTGGCACTGGCCGTTTGGGAACATCAGGGGAAGCAAAATTACAACACCAAAGACACCCCTGGGCTCTGGCTGTGTCATACCGCCCGGGCGCAGCACAGCTGTAAATCTGGTCTAATATCTGGCTAGGCGAGGTTTATCGCAGATTTGTGGGATCAGAGACACAAAAAGCCACAGGAGGTTCCTGGCAAGTCCAGCCCTCTGAAGATGGCAAGATTAATGCAGCATGACGTCCTCCCCCCAAGCCAGAGCCGCGCAGTCGGACCGAGCGCCGCATCCCTGCCAAGGGCTCTTCACCCTTTCGTCTGAATCCCAGCGACAGGACAGAGGCCAAAGTCCATGGTGGTACCAGGTCTCCGATAGTACATTTTAAAGTGGGTTTTGACTTATTTTATTTTTAATCCCCGTTATTTCGTACCTAATCCCTTTAATTTAGGAATCTGACATATTTAGAGTGCTTTCAATTCTGCAGCAGGAATTCTTTTCCTCTTGTTTCTTGCAGCCAAAGCTGTCCTTGCTGGCTGGAACATCCCTGGGATTGCTGATGTCAGCACACCCCAACCAACAACGTTGTAACATCAGAGAGTTTAGACGTTAAGTGCTTGAGTTTCTAAAATCCACCTCATAGTGTCAGAGGAAAGGCAAGTGGACTAAGGCACAGGCAAACAAGCGTTTTCTTAATTCAAAGTGCTTCCTAAAATCCTCTAGGGTAGAACTACTGAAAACACTGAATTAATTGTTCCTGTCGGTGTCACTGGCAAATCTCCACTGACTTCAGGGGAAGCAGAGCAGGAAGCTTGTTGTGGACATGTGGGAAGCATCACCTTTGCCATGCTCCGAGAGGTAAATATCCGAAGGGCACAGGGAGGATGCCACCACCGAACGGCTGTACCACCGCCTTGCACTGAGATTTCAGCCCCCGCGCACCCAGCACCACGGAAAAACCCCTCCAAGCCACGCACCACGCCGGATCACCAGCATTCCCAGTCCAGCTCCGGCAGGAGGGAGCGGATGCTCACGGGTCCTCTGGTCCTGCTCACTGCAAGTGACCCACCTCTGTGTCCCTGAGCTGGCCCATGCGGCAGCACAGGGCACCAACAAACGCAGCCATCAAGCCCAAGCACTCCGCTTAATTTGACAGGTTACCATAAAAATCTCACTCACAACCATCTTGGTATCTTTAAAATATAAAGATAGAAACAATCCAGGAAGAAATACCAAATCCAGCATTATTCTCTAGAGGGCATTGCTTAAGGTTAAAGACCCATCTAAATCGAATCAGGCACTTTATTCCCCCAAGCTCCATAAATCCCAGCCTGATCTGTAACTATTGAATGGACTTTTTGTCAGATCTTGTTACCGAAATAACTTCTGACTAGATACAAAACCTTTGGGTGAATGCATTGTCCAAATGTTCTGCTCTTTCCGAGAGCAGATCTATCTGCCTGTCATGATTTACCACTTCAGCGATCTCTCTGTGCCACAACTTCACGTTTTGCTATGCACCCACGTGTGAGGGATGGGGAAGATTTCAGATGGAAATGGGCTTATTACTAAACCCCACTGTGTTTGTTTAAGGACTACAGTTACCTGGTACTTCAAGCAGGGGTGCACAGAGTCCTGGAAATACAGGCATGAAAACAAATGGTTACTCACTGTTCCCATTTGTTACCTTCTGTCTCAAAATGCGATCTTCTGTACTTCACACTGAACATTTCATATTCATGGGAAAAGCACAGGCATTTCTTTAAGAAATGAACACTTGGTTGCTCTTTGCTACCTTTTCAGACCCGCACCATTCTTCCCCTGCCCTGTGTTACCAGCAGTTGTGCATCTACAAGATTTAACATTTGAGGCACTGAAATGTTTTAAGGGTGGGCAGAGGAAAAAAGTTGAAGCCACCTAGTTTGAAAAGATGAGCTTTCAAAATCAGAAGATTAAAACCTGGCAACTCAAGCCCCATATATCCCCCAGCCACCTAATACACAGCAGGCTGATGGCAGGGATAGAGCTTGGAGGCGTCGAGCATGGCGATAAATCCCCTGGCAGGAGGATGTCGTTCCTCCTCCACAGCAGAGCCAGAGGGGTTCCCTGTGCTCCAGGGGCCGGGGGGGGGGGGGGGGGGGGGGGGGCAGGGGCTGGCCAGAAGCACCCCGGGACTGCAGCCCCCCAGCTGCCTGTGCGGGTTGCGGGCTCAGCCGTGGCTGTCACCCGCAGCTGGGGTGGGACCCTCCTTCGCAGCAGGTCACGGCACCTTCTGCCTCTGTTGTGCCTTTCGGTACTGAAGGGCATCACGGGATGACAAGAAATCTTAACTATGAAATAGCACACCGAGTAATTTTCCAAATTTCCTTCTGCTGGGACACTGGCAGTGGCAGAGCCGGCGGCTGTGGGAGATGGAGACGGGCGGTGGCTTCTCCTGCCGTGCCGATGCGGTGCGCCAGCCTACGAGCGTGGCTTCGTTCGGTTCAGAGCGCGGGCACACCGGCTCTCAGCTCTGCTCGGATGGCAAGCGGGAGGCTTTGCAAAGGCTGCTCAAGGGGGGTTTGGCAACGGCCATTTGAAATGCAATGCAAATGATCATCAGGGGGTGGGGGTTGTTTTAGTTACTGCTGAGTATTTCATAGCTGCAACAGTTCTCAGTAACAGAACTTTGTTCTAGTCTTCGTTACTGTGTTTTTCCATAAATAGTGTTCTTTGGTCAGTTCCAGATTTCTTGCCTGTTTTTTTAGAGGCAGGCTGGCACAACCATTGCATCCTTGTGGAAGCCACGGGGTTTTTCCTTGCAGCAACTAGGTATGCCATTTGAAATTCAGGTGTTTTAACCGATGCTGTATTTGCTGCAACGTGGGAGACGGCCACAGATGCATGATGCCATTGTAACACCTACAGACAGGCTGGGTACACCTGCACAGAGCCAGATGTGCTACCAGCTGGGACCGCAAGTTCCTCCACTCTTTGCAGGGAGCTTGCAGCCTGTGTTTGGCAGCAGCAACTGTCTCTAGGAAAGTATATTTATATGTTTCATAAATGTAGCTCAAATTAAACTCTGTACTAACAGGATCATAATTTAATAGAAGTGCCAAGTGCTAATGCAATAATACATGCCTATTGGATTAGGCAATGCAAGCTGTAACAAGGCACTGTAGTTCATTCACAGCGGTGCCCGAGCCTTGACAGACAGATGTGGCGAGGGGGTGGGAGGAAGAGCTGCCCCCGCAGGGAGGCAGGTTAGGGAGGGTAGATGCTTGCTGTCATGCTCAAACCTACCCCACCTGCAACAGCAGTGTGGATCTTTCCTGCCATTGCCTGGATCCTCTCTAACCTGGGTGGATATGAGCAAGAGACTCAACTTACCTTGCGTGCAGGCCATCCCCTCACCTTCTCTTTCTCTCGCCTCTAGCCACAGCCATTTCTCCCCCCGTCTTCTATGATATATTTTCCTCTTGGGGCAGCTTCTTCTGCGACTCCTGCGCTCAGGCTCCTCAGCAGGCTGCAGGCAGGCGCTGCTTAGTCCAAAGGCTACACAAGCCATTCCACAAGCAGCTACGTCGCGTGTGTAAATCTAGAGGTGTCCGACCCACGATTACAGTGCCGGCGAGCCCAGAAAAATCCACCAGGGCAGCACAAGTGCCTGCGTCCACGAGCTCAAGGCTGAAACATCAGAATTACTTTGAAGAAGAAGAAGAAAGGCATTTACTTTTCCCCCTGTATGTTAAGTGACAGCAGTTACCATTAAAGAGGAAACAAGCCAAGCCCCGGCCCCCAGGGAGATGCTCAAAGGAAGGGCCCTGCTCCTGCTGCTGGCAGCCCCACTTCCAGCCTCCGGCTTTCCTTTTTCCTCTTCCAGTCCCAAGGAGCTCTGCTTCGGCTTTTCCCATATGGATGCTTACAATGCAGGATAAATGACTCATGCAAGCAATTTATGGAAATGAACCGTTAAGCACCACAGGTATTACCAGGATGAGCGCATGAGTCACCAGGCTTTCTCGAAGGTTTCTTGCAGCCATAAAGGCAGGACCCGGTGTCACCCTGCAGGGCCCGGCTCAGCCCCCAGCACGAGCACGTCTCCTTCTACCCTCAGGTCCAGCTCCCTCAAGGCAGCACAGCTACTCCTCACGATGCTAAAGGTGACACAGGCAAAACAAACCGGCTCCCAGTTCTGAGATGCCAGCCCTGACTCCACCAGCTCCTTCCCAGCCTGGGCAACCGGCTCACCCCAAATTCCTGTTCTGCGTCTCCTGGTTATGTTCCCAGGAAAGTGCCCTCAAACAATCTGCACAACAGCACAGACATTTCTGCAAAGCAGAGCAGGCTCTCTGCCCTTCTTGGCAATGCTCTAAGCGAGATGCTCCGATGAACTCCTAGAGCATTAAGACTTCATTATTGGCACAAAACATACACCGTGTTATTTCCTAATATGCTATAAAGTAATAGCTGCCAATTAAACAAATATTCTGATGTCTTCCTCTTAAAGTATTATTTTGCTTTGTCAGTAATTTGCACAATACGATAATTTCATATTACTTTCCCAGATCTGAGCAGAGATCCCAGAATTAGCTCTGAGTTACTATCACTGGCTCTGACCAGCCATTTTATCTTTTTCCAGATCATAACCCAGGCCTATAGAATGGGTGGCAAGTAAATTCATACTGATGAACATAATTTCAAACAAATTGCTCAAATAAATCGTACAGCATCTTTTTAAGATAGCCATTTCCCCAAACATGTTTAAAGCACAACATGTTTGGCAATGGTGCTCTTTAGATGTCAGGTACCCTCTAAAATAACGCATAACAGATTTCTTCTAAAAATATGCCACTTAAAAAAAATTATGCCGCAAATGCTAATGGCTATGCTGAAAATGTATCAAAACAAAATAGCACAGAGGAATGGGGGAACAAATCCCATCTGCTAATGGCCACGCTCACAGCTTGGAAGGGCTGAGGAACGTGATGCTTTACGGAGCGTGGCTCTGAGGGCAGAACTCAGCCAGCAGGCTGGAAAAGCAATCCTAGGATTAAAAAGAAACAACTGAAAAATGAAGTAGTATTACATCGTACGTCATTTCACAGATGTACTCCAAAAGAGATATCACCCTAAAAAAGAATATGTTAAAGCAAAGAAGTCAAATAATTAGCAAGGAATCTTGGCATGTGAAGTTGGCGAGATGCGGCATTCAAACATTCTCCTTCAGTGTTGGTTGTCATTAGATGTTACCGTGAAGGTATAAGAATACAAGAAATGTATCAACAGCAGAACTACAGAAATTTATCTTAGCAGAAAATTGTTCCTATGCAACTGAATAATTAGTTTCACTTAAGTCACTCAGCCTGCCACCGCTGCCTGCATCCCCTTTTGTCTACTTCTTGTTAAATTCCTATTCAGCCATCACTCAGCTCTGAGATGACAGGATTGTATAATAAACAAAATAATTAGTTTCCAAACTCGTAATACACTGTAACATATTTCCTGGAATATGTTTTTTTTATAACTGCTATTTTCCATTCTCTCACGATTGAGAACTCAGCTCACATGCATAAGAGAATTTGAAGACAGTATAATTTTGCCATGAATCCAACAGATGAAACTAAATTCACGCTCATTTAGGAGAGTGAAGTGAACAAATTTTGATGCACGTACCCGAATGTCTGCACCTGTCAGCCAAGTCAGCCTGAACATATTGACATGCATCACAGGCAAATTACATATAGATGCAGCATGTTCCCCTTCGGACTTCTTAAATAAAACCCCTACCGAAATGGGGTAACGCGCTCCGCCAGGGCGGTACCGATGGCCAAGACACTGCAGGGCAGCCTGGCACCCTCTGCTCCACACCAGCGCCGGCATATACTGGGAGCACTGGAAATGAGACATATGTCAGCTGAGGCCTTTAAAACGATCTCATTAAAACAGCACAATCTTTTTAGTCTTAAATTACGAGTGGAGCCCAAGACCACGAGATGCTCACAGGACTAACCTTACAGTCTGTGTAACTGTGATTAAGGAACTGGCAGAAAGTCCATTGAATACCTTTTCTTTTTCCTGCTGTCAGACTCAGAATCCTTGTGAATTTGAAGTCACTGTTCAACTCTCCAGTGGCGATGAGGATACAATAACACGAGGTGAGCTCACAACTCAGAATCCTTCATCCCCAGGCAGAGGCAAACCGCATACTGCACCGCGGGGAGGAGGAGCATGGGAGGGCATTTTCTGGCGAAGGGTTCTCTGCGGTACGACGATGTGCCCTGGCACAGTTGGACAGGCTGCACACTTACCTCTGGCTTTCAGTACAAGCTAGAATATCAGACTGCACAGCAGAATTCAGCCGAAGGAGCCGGCACCCTCCGCCCGCAATGCCTCACGGCTACGCACAGCTCCCTGGCAGCAGGTGGGAAGAGGCTGATCACAAACTCGGAGCAGCAGTTTCCCAAGCCTGGGTCTCTACTGGCGAAGCTAAGAGAGGTGGTCTGTCAGCTCAGCCGGTAAAGACAGCCGCTCCGAGTGAGTAATGGTCCCCGTGCCACCCTGGGGGGGGTGCCAGGTCTGCATCTCTCCAGCGGAGGCACCTTCACCCCCCTGTCCTCTCTGATCCCCCTGCAGCTACCACCTCCTTCAAGGGAAAAACAGAACAGTTTTGAAGTGACTCCCATGAAACGCTCTGTAAGTGAAGCCGTTTTCATATAAACAATCAGCTGGTGAGGTGGGATGAGATGGCGAGAGCAACTCAGGTGGGAGGATGGAGAAGAGGAGAGAGAGGCCAGCGAGAGTGTCGGGGCCGCAGTGCCCAGCAGGCAGCACGGGTGCTCGCCTTCCCCAGGGGCTCCCGAGGGGTTCCTGGGGGGCTTGGGCACAGCCTGAGCTCGGCAGCAGTGGCTGACTGGGGTGTGCACTGCCGGGAAGGCGTCTGCCCATCGGCTGCAGTGCCACAGCATCGCAGCCTGAAGCACTCGGTGCCTACAAAACGCCACCTCCAAAGAACAGCCACTTGGGAACAACAAAAGCCCTTGGATTTACAACGTCTCTAAAACAACAGCTAAGCCCTTCCCTGCCTCCCCTAGCCTGCGGTGCCACGGGAGGTCTTTCTCACCCGTGTCCTCCTCCCTGGGGAGTTCTGCCGGCTGAGCCGTGCCCCCGAGAGCCAGCGCCTGCAGCTCAGACAAGTCGCCCTTCATCACAGCACCTTGTGACAAACTGCAGCAAGGCAGCGCCTTGTGATGGACACGTTAAACTAGCAAAACAGACACCACCATGTTTGTGCCCTTTCCTCTTCACTGAACACCTACCCACAGTCCCACAGCCCACCGTAACGCCCAGGGACCAGGGCCAAGGGCTTGCTAACATAGGGTATCGCTCTTTGTAGAAGTTCCTTCAGCACAAGCAAAAATAGAAGGATGCCCTGCCCTAATTACGACCATTTAAAAAAGCTTTTCTAGTTTCCTTAGGGCTGTAAGCATTAGTTGGCTGGGTTTAATTCAATGAACTCGAAGCAATGAAGTTCATTGAAGCTGGTTTGTACAAAGAGTTTTCTTTCATGGAGGCAGCAGCAGACGACGAGTTGCTGGGTCCCAGGAGAATATTAAACATTTAATATACTGGCAAGTATAACATTATATAAATATGTTGTGTGAGGGATGAGCAGCAGAGCTGAAAAGCATAAAAAAGCTTGTGCTCATCTCCAGGCAGCTGCTGAGCACTGCAGACCTCCAGTTATTGAACAGACCTGAATTCCAGAGTTCTCCTCCCTTTACTATTATGCAGTGGCTTTTGCTAACATCAAAGAGGAGTAGATGAGCCATTTCCTATGTAGCCAGCTGTAAGCAACTCATTAATAGAACGCAGCAGTAATTTGCAGTAATTGTCCGAAACTGCAGTTTACTGAAAATACTGTTGCTATTGATTTTGGACCAAAGCTGCAGCATTTTTATAAGAGAGATTAGGAGTTACTGTTCTCTAAGGAACTGGTTTTACTAGCTGTAGGAGAGTGTCACTAGGAAAATGAATCTCAGTACTTTTCAGTATAACAATGTATTTTAAATTAATTTTCTTGGTAATTCCTGTACCCAAGGTGACCAAGAGTACCCAGCCTACTCTAGCTACAGCTTCTCCTCACCAGGTTGATAACTGCAGAAATTGCCAGTTTTACAGGGTAAGGCTGGCAATATGAAAGCGCACTAACCTTTGCAATACACAAGCTCATTAAAGCAACTTGGAGAGTCTTGCAGCTACAGGCTGCCTGAAAGACTGGGGGAAGCCTCAGCTCCGCAGAAGGCTTTTCCACAGCCAGGATTTCAATCCACATCAGGCTCAAAAGCCCAGCAAACGCAGACACAGTGCTCCTGTGCAGCTGCGTGCAGAAGGCTTGTCAGCGGCATGCAAAAGGTGACGTTTGAATATGCTAGGCAAAACTACCAGAATCTCTTTTCTTAAGATTCATTTCTAGTTTAGCGCATCAATATACTTCCCCGTTGCAAGCAACGTATCTCATTTCAGCTTTGCCTACTGCAAGCTCTAGCTCCTTACACGTTACCGTTACTGTTATTATTTTACCATTGATGGGCGACTGCCATCTCTGTGCAACATGTCTTCGCTGTGACTGTTGCTTAACTCTTGCCTCCACGCTTCAATCAGATGAGCAGCCACCCTTTCCTTCCCTGAGCTACAGATCCACCCAAGCAGCTCTTCCCCAGAGACCAGGCTTCTTCCCAGGGCTCTGGTGGCACCAGTTTGGGCCAGCAATGCAGCCCGTGCTGGTACTGGTTTGCCTGGCTCCTCCCTGTAAGAGCAAAGGAGAAGGGAGCCCTCCCACCTCCAGGTCTGCGCTGGCACAGCTGGTCCTGGCCAAGAAAACCTCACCAAAACCCCCACTCTGCATCGCAGTCAGATCGTGGCGAAGGACAAGGAAGCCTCGTCCTCAGGGCTCAGTACGGTGGCCAGCTGGGATCGCCGGGTTCTCGTGCAGTTACAAGCACCCATTTGCTCTTCATCGGTCCCACCAACGCTAGACTTTCTGTTAGTTAAATCAGGTTTCCCAGCTCGACCAAGCCTGCTGATGATGTTAAATAAGACCGTTTCTTTGAAAGAGCTACTGGGCAAGCAAATGGCTTCTTTTTTTCCCCCACCACAATTATTCAAATGGTTTTAATCTGCGTTCCTTTTGGTTTTTTTTGTTTGCTTTTGGTTTTTTTCTTGAGAAGTAAAATAACAGCCTTGCCGATTACTCTTTGCTAAGGTACCCGATTGTGGTGACATTGAGGCTGACCTTGGAGTCACCTCCCCCGCTGCCGCACTCTCCTTTGTCGTACCACCATTTGTTTTTCAATTTGTCCAAGAGGCCTTGCTCATTCAGTTTTAATACTGCCAGGTTAACAGCATTTCTTGAAACGATAAAACATAACTTGTAAGAAAAAAATGCACAAATGCTTAGGAAATCGTAACGTATAAAAAAAGGAGCACAAGAGGACAAATTGGCTAAAATTTCACAGAACGTGGAGCTATCAAAATGTCTGTACAGCAAATACAGGGTTAAATATTGGAAGGTGGCATGGAGGATAACATTTGCTCAAAACTGAAGTGTGCGGGATGGGGAAATCGTCTTTGAGAAAAAAAGTAACAAGAACACCACATCATGCAGTTAACATTCGTCACATATGGCAGGTTAACTCGGCTTTTACCATTTAAATTGAAAAAGCCATTGAACTGTAAAATTAAAACAGCAACAAACAATCAGAAAGGACAACACGAAGAGAACACTAAAAAAAATGGATGCATTAAATAAATGAAACCATAATTTACCGTCTTATTTAACTCCATGGAATATTGAAGATTTTAAACTTTAAAGTTACCTCAAAATCCACAAGAAAGAAAATGACAACACAATACATCAGGGTAGGTGGAATACTATAACAACATGGATATTGTTATATTATTCCACCCACCTTAATGCTGAGCCTTTGGGGGTTGCTACACCATAGCCCTTGGAATCCAGGTTGCCGCCAACTTTCATGGTGTCGCAGGGCTTGCGCTGCTCGATGTACTCGTTCATCGTCGACTCCAGCAGGAAGGCAAACTTCCCCTTGGACTTCCGCACCCTCGCCACCCCGTCCGCCGTCGTTTTGGTGAACACCGAGGGCTCGGCCGACTTCATGTACGACCACATTTTCTCGTAGACGGCTATTTTTGACCTCTGGGAGAGACGAAAGGAGGGAAATGAAGAGTCGTGTTGGCAAGGGCACAAGACCCAGCTCCTCGGGCTTGGTCGGCTTAGAGGTATAATTAACACCCTGCAACTGATTAAAGCTAACAAATAAAAAAGTCAAAGTAGCTCTGAGAGAGAAACATTTCCCCTGGACAATGACCAAACCATAAAATGGTTGGGGAGGGGGAAACATATCTCAGGCATTTATTCTGCTAATTGCCATGTAATTGGCAGCCCGGCCGTCAGGATGAGAAACGGCACGAGCCCGTCCCAGCGCCTCGGCTCCTGCGCTGCCACGGGCTTATCTGCCTGCACGCTGCTCTGCTTCGAGCCACGGGGGGGGTGGTACATCCCCGCTCATCCATCATGGCCAACAGATGCACAAGAAGGCTTTCCTCCTTGCACAGATCCTCAGCATCTTTTTTTGTGCTAACTCGCAGCTGGGAAACACCGACATTTGCTTATTACAAGTTCCCAGCCAGGCAGGAGACCACTCGTCACAGCGGCGATGGCAGGTCTATGGTACAGCAGATCAGGACAGCTCTAGTGGCTTCTGCTAGTGACGCTCATATAAGAGGTATAAATAGCAATTACAAAATCCTTTACGCGTCAATAGTTAAACTTCCAAAATTCACTTTTACATTTTCCTAAAAGATAGCAAACAAAAATATTAGCAATAAGCTGAAAGAATTGCTGGTGAACTGCTTGTGTCTCATGTAGTTATAGATCTTTTCCCATTTTCCTCGCTTTGAGACTGAGCCAATCCTAACAGCCTCTAGCTCTGCGTACCGGTGCAAACCTGGAAATGTTGAGAAATGTGTTACTTCCCCTTCTCCCTCTTCCTCACCAGGAACATTTAAACCACCCTCAGATCTTAAAGCCACCTCCAGACTCTTAAGCATTGGTACCCTGGACTACCGGTTAAACTTTCCTGCTTGGCTGACAGAAGGCAGTAATGCCAATGGTATTTCTCTAAAGTATGGAAATCCAAAAGATTTATATAAGGCTTTTGGTCCAAGCTGTGGGTATCTCGAATTTATGCCTCCTACTCCTTGCCAGTTCCCCGTCTGCAGCCTTCCTTGCAGAACGGGAATGAGGCAGGCAGTAGCTAAATCTAGTCCAAATTTAACAAACTTGCGGCAGAGGACCGTTAATGTCCATCAGCTCGATGATGGAGACATGTTTCCTCCTCATTCAGGACAATATAATCCGTTTTGAATAATGAAAAGCTTAACAACCAGCCGCCAAACATTTCACGGGGAGTAAGTC
This sequence comes from Falco naumanni, assembly GCF_017639655.2. Taxonomy (NCBI): domain Eukaryota; kingdom Metazoa; phylum Chordata; class Aves; order Falconiformes; family Falconidae; genus Falco; species Falco naumanni. The sequence continues at coordinate 6,838,435 of NC_054067.1, forward strand.
CTGCCTTCACTGCTCTTCAGATTACCACGCTCAGCTCGTGCGCTACGACGGCTGGAGAGGAGCATGGAGGGCAAGATTTTATTTTAATTATCCTTCCTGATGAGCTTAAAAAACAACTGAAAATGCAAGCCAGCTAACAACAGGAAATCAGAGAGACAATACAGGCTTCGTGAGGAGCTGGCTGGGTGGTGGGTGTGAAAAACAAGCCAGAGGGATTTCAGCAGGGAGCTGCTCTTGGCTAAAGATGGGCTGTACGGCTCCGTCTGCCCAGCGTTGGGAGCGAAGCAGCGGTGGGAGGAAGGGGATATAAATAGCGCCTGAAATGGTCCTTACACAGGTAAGCAGAAGGAATCTGGGGGGTTTGCCTGGCTGCCCCCTGCAACAGCAAACACCGAATAACCTGGGATGGGGATGCGCGGCAGCCCAGCTCCTGGGGGGAGCGTGCACCTGCTGCCCTGCACCAGCACCGCTGCTGCCCCTGCCAGCCTCAGGTTGGGGGGTGTGTGTGCTTGGAGAGGGGCAGTACCCAGCCCCAGCCGAGAAGAGACATCTCAGCAGTTACAACACGCTGCTTTGTCACCCATTACCCGAGGCACCCTCCCAGAGCGCACCGACCTGTGTCTCCGGCTTTGCCAACAGCCCCCTTGCTGCACATGGGCGTTTCACGCATCCCTCCCTGCTGGAGCTGCCCAGGGCACCTGCCGGAGGGGCCATGGGGATCCCAGGGCTACCAGAGGTGCTAGGAGACGGTGGCTGTCAGCGGCTGCCACCATGTCCGTGCCCTGTGGGCAGCAGAGCCCGCCTGGCAGCTGTGCCCACCTGCACGAGAAGCAGAGCAGGCAGCGTGGGCAGCACATGGCACAGCCCAAGGCACGGCGCTGCCCACGGCTGACCTGCCTGCTCTTCTTGTGCGGTTTCCTCGTGCAGAACGGTGACAGGAACAGCCTGGCTGGCCAACCCAGAGGCTGCCTGCGCAATGGCAATTCTGGCGTGCCCTAGATTCAAGCTGCTTGTCCTTACAACCTTCATCTTCTTTTAACATAAATAATACAAACGCACCTGCCCATTTATATTTGCAAATGGGCATCTATGGGACAAAAGGAAGGTAAAAATACAGCTTTATTCTTTCTCTTTCTACCTCTCAGCAAGCTAAAGCGGTTAGCTTTCAAAAATTGTGCATGCACTACATATGCTTTTGTTTGTTTTCCTCTGCAGAGTGTGCCTTTAATTACATAGATAAACCAGACTTTCTTTTCCTTTTCATCTTCTAACTCACATCAGAATATCTGTCTTTAATAAGTTCTTTCATACTCTTTCCAGCTGGCCTGATTACCTAAAAGCAATTGCCAATACATCTGTGCATTGTTAATAATAACAGTTATCTGATGAGTGCCAGCAGCACGCTCAGGGCTGCAAATGGTCCAAACAAAGCATGTTCCCTGCTCCAAGGGCAAAGGGTGAATGCCATCATTCATGCTTCAAAAAACCAAATTCCATGACTCAAAACCAGATCTCTCTTCAACTTGAACAAATAGCCTAAGCTTTATCGTTTGCTCCCTTCATTTAACTCTTTTGGATGACGCAGTTAATAAATATCAGTGCAGTTCTCTATGATCGCTGCCTGCCTCTTCTTCTGCCAAGCGGGATTTTTGCAATACCTTGTTACTATCGTCAAATTAGCTAAATGAGCATAGCAGTCTGATCTAGCAGAAGCAGACAAAAAAGCAAGCTAGAAATGGACACAGCAGGTATTGACAGGGAAAGGCTGGGGCAAAATGCCTCGGGCACACGTTGGCTTGGGAGCAGCCAGAGCCTGGCTGGGGGGGCTGGGGGAGGTCCTGCCGATGTCCCGGCAGCGGGGACCAGCGAGGCGATGGGCTCTGGCCGCTGTGTCCTGCTCGGTTTGTGCCATTCTTTGCAGCCGTTCCCCTAAATTTGCAATGAGGCCAAAATGATGATTTATGATGAGGCTTCTTAGAGAAAGGGACAGTGCCACCAGAGGAGCTGCAAAACCTGCAGACCCCCTCAGAAGTGCTCAAGCGCATTTTGTGCCTCAGGGGGCACATTTCACACCTGCTCAACCACATGAAACAACCCACTGACTAAAGCTGGTCAAAGCGTCAGTGTGATGAAAGATGGGATTTTGAGTAAATATTTCCCTTTTTCCTATTTTCCAATTGCCACAAAGCAAACGCCAGAAACCCCTGAAGACTTTCGGAAAAGGAACATTACTTTCCTTTCTAACTATAAAGCTGCAAATCCTGTGCTGAAAGAACATTTTCACCCATCTGTCCTCCTCTGCAGACATTCACGCCGCCCCTCCCAGCCCCCATGTGCCCCCCCCAGGAGTCTGACACCTGCGAGGGGGGCCAGACAGCAGGAGCAACCGTAGGGAAAGGAGGGAAAGGATTTACACTCCAAAATAAGGTAAGGTCTGACAGATCGGCACTACCGCTGGAGTTCAAGGGCAGTAAAACATTCTCCCTCTCATTAAAGTGTTACTTTTAAAGAGATATTTAGGGAAAAAGCTTAAAAGCAAAGACTTAGACCAATTCAAAGCTCATAACTGCAGTAACTCCCCATGCTCTGCAACTCCTGTTTCACTTCTTTGATATTGCTCTCAAGAAGACCGTCACGCACATTTCCATGGGATTTCAAGGGGATATTATTATCATTTTTTTCTTAAAAGCAACATTTTCAGTGTTTCATCTAGGCCTTGGGACACATTAAAGCATCTTTTCATTACCGCAGCCTTACTGCAGATATAAATAGAGCCGGCCTTTGCTTTGCCAATAGTGTTGGCTTTTTTTTAAATTTAGAGATGTTGATGCAGAAGTAGGAGCCACACACACCTCAGCATGGGGCTGCAGGCAACTCCCTTCCGTGTCCGCAGAGCAGCTCTCACGCTGGGGAGCCGCTTCCCTTAGCCCGTTACTCACCGGTACCTAAATACACGTTGCTTCTGGGTAGCAACACGCTCGTTTCAGAAGAAGGTGCCAATTCAATCAGTCCCCAATTTTAACACCGTCTTTCATTATAATTCTCTTCGTTTTGATGTGTTGTTGGCTCCAGTACCCAAATGAAAAATCAAACAAGCCCACAGTGTGCCACAACATCGAAGAGTGCAGCTGGATGGGCTGGGGTGCGTTAGAGGCAGTGGGAAGGAGGCAGCTCTAACCTCTCAGTTGCAGTGATTTCTTCAACTGATTGCACAACAACAAAAACCCCAGCACCCACAAACCTGGCTCCAGCTGAGCGGGACAGATGCTTTGGTTTCACTCTTGCATGCCCCAAACCGCCTAGAGATATACTGCAAAACCCAGCACATGTTGGGCGATTCTTTGACATTGGTTAAATTTAGCTGTAAAATATCTTTGTGGCTGAAGCCTTCTCCCATTGACCAAATTACCTTTCCCCCTCTGCAGACATCTGTCTCACGCTTCTGCTAAAAGTGACATCGTGTCACCTCCTCCACTACTGAGGAGCAGTGAAGCTATTGTAGTTGAAAGAAACAGAATTTTCCCTCTATAGTTAAAGTACGTTACAAGGATGCCCTTTGCCTATTTTAGACCTTTTTGCCTTCTCTGCCGCCTTCTTTGTAACCTGCAGGTCTTCTTCAAAATGCCCGCCTCAGGCACCCCATTGGGATGTTTTATTACAATGGCCAAAATGGTCCTTTGTTTCTTAGGACAGGCACCAGGAAATTATTTCCCATTTTCTTATAGGTGGTTATTGTTGGTCCAGTCACGAGCCAAATTTGCTCAAATCAGTTTTAAATTTAAAATTAATTTATATATTATCCCTTTTTTACTCTGTACGTTTAACATTTTAGATTATACTGATGTTATTTTTTTTTACTTATGTCTTCACAACCAGAGGCCTGATAAACAAGCTTAAAAAAAAAAAAAAAAGGAGGAGAGAAAGAGATAATGTCCCCCCACGAATCCAGGAGCTGGGCTATACAGAAGAACAGGAAAATGTTTCATGCTGGGCAGTATCAGCGTAAGAAATGGAACAGGCATACTGGAGAGGGAGAAGACCCAGAAGGAAGCCAGTTACACTGCCTGGTCTCAGGGCTGGGTCCAGGCTATGTAAACTTTAATATGCTTTAGAGTAGGCAGCACACATTGAAATGCAGTAAACCCAACAGGGAAGGGCAGCAAATGGCAGAGAGACAAGTGCAACGTGGATGGAGCATCTTGACCATGGCATGCACCCAGAGGTGGGCAGAGACATCGATAAAGGGACCTAAAGCAGCAGAGTTAACACACTCCTCTGCTGCACCACCCCTACGACCAATTTACAGCCCTTTAACAAGGGAAATTTATAGCCCTAAGTCAGACAGATGTTGCTGATACAAAACACAAAGGTCCATACTAAAAACAGTGGAGGTATTTAATCTGAATAATACATGCTGCCTTTATATAGATGCACACCTCACTGATATGAACCTAGGTAGTTAAGTGTGAACCTTAGCTTCATTATCATCACTCATTGCTCTTTTTCCACGTGTGCAATTAGCTCTTCCACAGCAGCTAATGAATAGAGTAGCTTATGAACCATTAAAAAGCAAGCTACTAAACAGGAGTGAAAAAATGCCAGCAGACCGCCTTGGTAGCGGCGCTGCTGCCTGGCTTGGGGATCACCTTAAGATCCATCACTTTTAGGCAGTTGCTTTCTTGGACTTTCAATATGGCAAACTGCAAGGGAGTGGCTACCACTGCCTTGGTCTTTTGGGCAAAGCTTTGATTTGCTGCCTTCCCACTCCTGCACAAGCCTGACATGGAGCCACCCTGCCACAGCTGCCTCTGGGAGGAGCGAGGGACAGCGATTGGAGCCCCCAGCCCAGCACCAGCTCTGGAGCACATGGAGGCCAGCCCAATGGTGCTACCTTAGTAAGAAGAACAGCATAAATATTATTAGTAATGTCCCTCTGCCTGAGTTTTCCAAGCTCTTTACTGAAAAAGTAAAAACAGGTGGAAGGCCAGTGGGCACCATTAGTCCCCTTTCCCAAGTGCGGACATGAAAGCAGGGATGTCATTTACTGAAGGTCATAGGGCGAAGTGTAACTGATCAATGTCACAGCTTTTAGCCACAGATAACTTGCCATGCCAACAATTTACTTACCTATATGGACAGAAAAATCAATGCCATCATTACATGAACCCTTTGTTTTTATTACACTCTCAGCAGTAGAAAGTAGGTCAGATGCCATGAGCATGGACAGGGATTTCTCTTTTAGCAAGGCCAACCCCCAAATTTACCAACCTCTACCCATGGTTTATGAATCTGTGGGATGCCATAGGTAACCAAGGTTCAAGCATGTGTATACGAACTAGTTTGTGTCTTTGTAGGAATATACAAATCTTTGGTAACAAAAGCATAAACGTAAAAGGAAGGGTGGGCTGGTGAATAACAGTATTTCACTGTCAAGTTTGTGATGGGAGATGTCGTTTTGTTGTTCAAATCCATGACGTAACTTCTGCCTTAGGGACGGCACCTTCCCTTCCCAGCTGGGGCAAATGAAGCCCAGAGAGCTGAAGGATCAGACCCAAAACCCCGGGGGATTTGCCCGCTTTCCTCCAGGATTCCCTCCGTCAAGATTCAGACAACCCCTGAGCAGGGCTGGGAGCACAGCTCTGCTTCTGGCAGACAGCCCCTTCAGCCCCCCAGGCTGCTCCCCTGCTGGGGCTGGGGTGGGGGTCCGCCGGCGCTGGGGAGGGGGACTCAACGGCAGCTGGGGAAGCAGCCCGCAGAAACCCCTCCAGGATTCAGCAACACTAGTTTTTCCACACCTGACAGACACAGCGGCCCAATTACAACAGAAACTTCATCTTCTAAAAATACTGCGCAACTGTAGGAGTTTTTCTTCTGAGACTTCCTCCCTACGTATCACGGCCATTTGGAAAAGGTGAGCTCTGGCAGCAGGCAGGCAATGTGCTGTAGCTGCAGACATGTAGCTGTAGACAACTCTTCTGGAGTGAGCTCCACTCACAAAAACAGACAAGCAAAGAGTCGCTCTGGCGGTAACTAGACGTCGCTGACATGTCAGTAACAGTCTGAGCAGCAGAACGTAAATCAAGATTTGAAGACGTCCTTTCCTGGCACCAGACTGAACTTCAGACTATGCCTATATTAATCTCCTGACTTCACTGCTGCTACCCATTCGTCCTCGTTGCAATGCTGACTGGGAAATTAAAATGAAAGCCTTCACCAAGAGCCAAGCCGCCTTTGTAAACCCTCTGTGATTCACAGCCAGTGCCAGAGCTTGGGCAGCGCGGGGAGACCGTGGGGCTGGGCGGCACCACTGGGGCTCAGCACGGTGGTGCTGTGTCTGCCTGCCTCCCTGCCTGCCTGCCTGCCTGCCCACCTCCCTGCCTCTCGGCCTGCCTGCCTGCCTCCCTGCCCACCTGCTTCCCTGCCTGCCTGCCTCCATGCCTGCATCCCTGCCTGCCTGCCTGCCTGCATCCCTGCCTGCCTCCATGCCTACATCCCTGCCTGCATCCCTGCCTGCCTCCATGCCTGCCTCCATGCCTGCATCCCTGCCTGCATCCCTGCCCGCCTGGGGCGCAGGAGGCAGCGCACTCCCCAGCCGGCCGGAGGCAGGGCTTACGTCAGCCTGCAGGCTAAGGGGCACCTTTCCAGCAGTGACACGTTCAGCAGGGTAGGCTCGCCTGGGCAGCTGAGCAGTTCACCAGCCCTGCTCTGGATCGGGCCCGTAATAAATTAACAGAGAACGGCGTTTCCAGCACACGATCTGAGCACTGTCAGGTCTAATGAGCTTTCAGCTCCAGACAGAACAGGCCAATATACAGGCAATGATGGAGAAACCCCAGTGGACTGCAAGAGGGGATGTCTCATATTCACATCATTAGAGCTTCTAAACCTTCATGTATTTTCTAATTATGCAAAAGTAACGGTAGCAGCGCTGTGAGTAATCTATCAGCACCCATGTATTTTAAATGAATCCCTAATAAGCATGTATTAATGTGAGACAGCAGCATTACGTAAACTAGGGAGAGACTTGAAAAACCAGGGTCCTGGCTGTCTTGAGCGCTGTCATTATCATTATCACAGAGCTGCTCTCCCAGAAGTAGAGCATTCCAACAGCCAGTGATTTCTGCCCGTGGCGCTCACTGCTCGCCGCGGCTCCGGCGTTAACCCGCTGCCAGCTGCTGGACTGGGCTTTGCCACCGGCTGCGCGCACCCGCGCCCGGCCCAGGGACACCGGCCACCCCCACCGCCCCGCCGGCAGCCCCCTGCTTATCCAGATCAACTTCCCAGCAGTATCCGGACATAGGTGAGCTGGAAAGCCTCAACCACAAGCATGGGTACAGTGGATAGACAAATGCCACCTGTTATTGAAGATAAAGGAAAGATTTGTGCAAATATTTGTTATCAAGTGTTGACTGAAAGCTTCGTTAAATCCAGGCTGGATGCTGAAATCAGTAGAACGGTTCAGCCACCTTAACCCCAGCACCATCCAAACGCTTCCTTTCCAAGGAGCGGATGATGGATGAGCTGTTAATTCTAGTTCCCGTAAGGATGCATCTTCCTCTCCAATCTATAGGCTTAAAGACATTAGATCACCTCACGGGAAAGCATTTCTTCTGTAATTATGTCACATTTGATTTCCTGCTGGCTTTAAAACTGCCTCTTAGCCATGTGGCAGAAAGGAGGTTCAACAGATTAAGAGAAAAGAAACCCCCCAAGTAGATCATCTATCATTCACACAAGGGAGAGGCTGTGATCTCTCTGCACACATGCATTCACCTTTTAATATCTGGGCACACCCCCACCTATATCAAACAGGGAAGGGAGTGAGGATATATGGGTGAATGTGTTTTTCACACTTTCAGTGTTGAAAAACAGTTAAACCGCAGCCCTTTTTCTGATTAATCGCTGCCACACTGCTTATCAAAGATCTATACAGCTCATACTTGGAAGCTATCACTTCTCTGTGATGTTCTGTTCTTTAAAGTCCATAAATACAATCACACTTCAATATTTTTGTCAGACATTTGTTATGATGACTATGTTGTTTTGCTCGATGCCAAGAACACAGAAAGCTTAAGACTGCTAATCATACTTTTATCCAAAGGCAAAAGCAAAGCAGTTGTATGAATGCTGAGCTAGAAGCAAGTCCTTCATCTTCACTAGCAAAATAAATTTTGAAATTAAAAATCAAAGAGTTTAACTACAGATGAAGCCCTTAGCGCTGCATGCACGGAGCTCACCATGGTGTTTTTAATAGGCTCTAATGACGATCCCGATATCGTTCCATGGCACAGAATGCATAATGATCACACGGCAGCTGTTGGTTCATAATTCAAGGCTTTTCCTTACCTAAACCGCTCGCTGATAGAATTTATTTCCCTTACCTCTTGTCTTCACACAACCTTACCATCAGAGGAAAGCAATGAGCTCTTTATCTTACACCTGGATGTAACATGCTAGTGCTTCAAAGCGCATTACGGTCAGGATTTCTCCCTCTTTCCCTAATGGGGCTGGGATGGTGCCGTGCTCCCGCCTGGCTGCCCGCCGGCAGGACCAGCTTGTCTGCCACAGCCTGCCCTTGCCCAGGGCCCCGGGGGGCACCGTGATGGGCAGTCCTCTCGGGGGACACTGTGACCGGCAGTCCTCTCGGGGGACACCGTGACGGGCAGTCCTCTCAGGGGACACCGCGACGGGCAGTCCTGTCTGCGCGCTGCCAGCCAGGGCAGGATCCAGCCGCACTTTGCCCCTGGGAGCCTGGAGGGATGCGCTGGCATCACCAGTGCCACCAGTCCCACCTCCTACAGCCTGCTACGGAGCACAGCCTGAACAGGAGGGGAGGGCTGAGTTATGCCCAGAGCTTTTATTGGAAGATATTTCAAAATCCTTTTGATGGGTTTAAGGAATGTGGTTTTAATTTCCAAGGAATTTGGGGTCAGTCTATTAATTTGTTCTTTCACTGTTTTTTTCAGATAAATGTTTATTTTTTGCTTTGGTCGTAATCTGCCCAGTGGTTTGTTTTTGTTTTTTTTTGTTTTTTTTTTTTTTTTTCTTTTGAACAAATTGTTTTCTGTATTGGCTTCAGTTTTACCAGCTAAACAAATTGTACTTAAAATTCTTTTCAAGGGGTGCCCCACCAGTCCCCTTGCCATACTGACATGCTTTTTCTGATACCTGTTTCCATGTCAAAGCACCTTCCTCAGCATGGGCAACCAGTACTGCGGACAGAAACACAAAATCTCTTGCCAGGGCATCTCGTGCTGTTCTATCTGCTCTTTCTGAACTAATTCAGACTTGATAAAACCACAATTTCCTGCATCCTAAACCCTGTAGTTTTATATCATATGTTATCTATACACAAAGCCCAGAATGGCCTCACATCTGAACCTGGTTTGGGAAGAACTGCTTTTTGAGGAAACTGCTGAAGAGGAATTTCAAGTGCTGAACATGCCCACAAAGGTGTAGAAGAACAATATCACCTTCTCGCAAAAGACGCATTAAGAGCAAAATATTACTGAAGCATCTGGGCAGACTATGCAAGGGCAATGAGAGGCAAGGCCTTCACACAGGAGGCACAAGGAAAGCATATGCAGGCTCCTTGGTGTCCTCAAGTCAGCTATCACGCCCACGTGCCTAATGGAGACTTTAGCCTTAGCTGTGAATTTTTTACTGCATTGCAAAAAAATTCCTAAAAATACTATCTGAAGTATCTAAGCCGTGCTTGAAGGCTGTCAGCCTGTGTGACTTCTCCAGGCACTGAGCCTAAAGTCTTTATTGACAGCAGAAGCAACGTCAACGTCAAACTCTACCCAACACTCACGAACACCAGTACCAGGTAGGAGCAACCAACTGTAAGAGTGGGAAGCATCGTGCCCAAAGGATCTTTGGCTGTTCTACTGAAACTCCTAACAGGACTGGCAATTAATGCCGTTTCCAGGAGAAAAAACCAGTAACTGACTTCAGAGCAGTAAGTCATCTCATTGAGGCACAAGGGAGCCATCAGCAGACTGGTTTTGTCAGGGACATCCTGGAAACTACTGCTGAGAAAAATACAAAGCTCTGCAATAAAATGTCAGCACTTTGAGGACGCCTTTTCCCTTAGTTTTAGTTAACAGTGATTAGCTACACTGTTAATGGTGTGAGACGTGCCGCCTTCAATTTCCCACAAAAGGCAGAAGGATCTAATGCGAGATGTTGCTACAAGTTCCCTGCCTCAGTATCTCAGCCTGTAAAGCCTTGTCACACCAGATCAACCCCAAGAACACCTTCTGCAATACGGGTTTTCAAAAAAACCCCACAGGTTTTCAGTGAAGTGTACGAGCAGGTCAGCTCGGTTTGTCCATGATCACACACACGTACTTTGAAAGTTATTTTACAGAAGCCCCTTAACACAGATACCTGCTATCAATTAAAAGAAACCACCATAAATTCAAGAGCAATTTAAATTTCTAAATGTCTAGAAACATGTTCTGCTTCTGCTGAAGTTCAAATACAGCCAAGTTTACATAAGAATTACTAATTGGTTGTAAAGGTCATGCCTTTTGAATATATGCATATTGGAGGTGTGAAACCTATTAGACTGTGGTATTATACCTAGGCTCAGTGCTGAATTTGGATTAAATGGTGTTATATTGATTTGGTGAGCTGCTCAGATATGCTGAGGCTTTAATTCAATGTATTAGAAGATGTTAATTCTAACAGATACACCTTTGAAAGCAGTAACTTAGTGATTTGAAATTGCATTTTAGTACAGGCCTTTGCCAGTTTTCAAGAAAGAGAAAGAGGTATTTTGGAGCCCTTAATCTGAGACTGCGTATTAATAAATATCCAAGGCAAGGTTCTTTCTCTTCCTTTTCAATATGGATGAGTGCCCTTTGAAAGCCAAAAGGGAATTGATGTAATCCATTGATTGCCATTTAAATGCCTTTATAAGCTAATTAGTGCACAATGTAAAATGTTTCTGAGCAGAAACAAGCAACAACTATGAAAATACAGGAAAAGTAATTTCGTTCTTAGATATGCTGGGGGGACAAACACCCAGCAACAAGTGGGGAGCGTGAACGGTACCTGCCGTGAAATGGTTTTAAAATAATTTGTTGTAACTCTTGTTGTAACTGCGAGAGCAATGTCACGCTGACAGCAGTCACCGTGCACGCTTGGAACAGCAATGGTGTATCCAGCTTAACCTACAGAGCTGGGATGGCGTCTATCTGGGAGACGTTGTGATGTTTAGGGAAACGGCCAAGACTATAAAATAGGTCACTAGCTGGAGTCTGCCCAGGTCTGAAGTGGCTGAAAGTCATTACCATCTGTTCATCTGAAATGAGGTGCTGGTATTGGTCCAGTTCCTCACAGATAGGTCTCCACACTGTAAAAGAAACCTTCAAAAGTGATCCTGGTTGGAAATGGGGTTGGCAGAAAGGAACCATGGAATCAAGGCTTTATAGGAGCTCCTTCTTGCACATGTAGAGAAGATCGTGGATATCTGAAGCTCATTTACATGTCCTCCCTTTACGAGTCATTAGGAGGCAATTTTTCCTTGCTGTCGTCAGTCAGGCACCTCTCGCTGGCCAACAGCAGCCTTCAAGATCAGTATCTGACTAAGAGCTTTGAGAAACAGTTCAGCTTTTCAGCTCTAGGAAGAGATATGCCCATGCAAGCTCCTTCATGGGCTCTTGGAGAGATTGTCCTGTGCCCCCTCTGTGAAGCCATGGCCCAGCTACAAAGCCAAGTTACTGCTCTCGGTACCTCCACACACGTGCTGACCTCCTGCTCACAGCCGGGTGACTTCTCCCATCTCTAGGGAAGATTTAGCTGCCTCTCACACGCCACAGCCAGTGTCTGCAGGTACGCATGGGCAGCCAGCGTGCGAACGGCACCAACTGGCTCCCGCAGCCACCCCCTCCGTGAGGAGCATCGTTTCTCACCGGGTAGGTGATCCTGACCCGCTCCGCCGACTGTTGCTCAAACTGGCTAAATGCTGGTGGGGAGCGAGCCCAAGAGGATAATCCCCTCACAGAGGGACCAGGCATCGCACTGAACCCAGGAGAACTCCTGGCTTTTTCTGACACACGCTTGCTGCCACTGATGCGCTGGCAGCAGTGGGGAAAGATCTTGCAGGGAGCAAAATACCTCAAACCACAGAGCAGGGGCAGTCTGTGCAGCAGGTGCTCAGAAACCAAGTGTCCTCTAAGAGTTATTTCAGGTTTCAGCTATCATTACCGTCTTACTAAGTAGCTAATACAGACTGTACAATGAAGTATTTATGTGAACATATGCATTTAATCTAAGGCAAAGCTTTCGCCCTTCTCAAATCAGCTGAAGAAGACTCTAATTACCACAGTTTCATGGCTGCATCACTCTATTCGACTTAATTATTCTGCAAAAATTAATACAACTGAAACGATGCTGTGTGCCTTGAGACCACTGATGAGAAAGAAGCGCCACTCGGGGCCCACTCTCCTTCCCACCTGGCCCGTCGGGATCTCATGGAGCAGGTGATACATCCCACTCTGCCCTCTGTCCCCATGCCCCATGGAGCTGGCAGCTCCTGCCACATCATCCTCACTCACAGCCCTGCTCTCCAGCACCAGGAGAGAGTCACAGCTCATCTCAAGACTATTAACAGCACAACAAAGTATTCATACATTTACTAGACTTTGTATCCTTTCACATGAAACACTCATTCCTTTGATCTCTGGGTGAGAAGGGATTTCCTTGTTGTGTCAAACTATTAAGGAAATGAAGAAACACCCCCGTACAATCCCTCTTTCTGTATTAACAGTAACTACATATTCAAAAGAAGATTTTTTTGCCTCCTAAGAACAGTATAGTGACTGTAAAGAGCACCCATATTTCTAATCAAGTTCTGCTACCCCTTCCGACAGGTCCACTCAGCTCATTTTTGCTGCGCAGATAATGCTGCCTCAGGCTGGTAATTAAACAGAATACAAATTTTTACACTCTCATGTCACCCTTACAAGGTCAGTGTTTATCTTTCAGGATTTCAGTACAAACAGAAGCTGTTATAACGTACCAGCCACCACAGTTAATTAAGAAATACTACCTATTTTTGTATAAAGACATTACACAAAAGTAAGGCAAAGTATAAAAGCTTCATAAAACACCTTTGCATTCACTTCCAGCTTTATACCAGATATGCACATACACGTATGTGTGTGTGTGTGGCTGCGTATTGAAATTTTAAACAAATTCAAGGAGCCCTCAGTATTTATTCAAGGAGCCCTCAGCATTTCATCAGCCTACAGCAGCAAGGTTTTTTTTTTTTTTCTCCCTCCTCCCTCACACTTGCACCTGGCCAGTGTGTGTGACAGGCAATAATTAGCCCTGCAGCACTGACCACTTTACAAGAAAATGTTGGTTTGAATGGCATCTGATTGGCACTGCTGAGAGAGAACCAAGAGTTCCCTGCAAGGGCTGAGCATTTCAGTTTGCCCTTGGCTGGAAAGAAAAGCTTTTCAGGTCGCAACATTTTTAGATACATAAAAGTGGTCTGAGGTCTCCTTTAGAGTTTTTAACGACCCTCACAAGGCTCTTTGCAGTTTGGCAAAGTGGAGAAAGAAAGGATCATCTTAAATAAAAGTCCATACTCCCCTCCTACCCCCAAATATTGCAAACCCAGCATTTCCCTAGCCAAGGTGAATACGCACCAGTGTTCTGGGGTACAAAAGTTTCACCCCTGACCGCTTGATACGGCCACAGCCAGACACTGGTGAGCAACAGCAACAACTGCAGCAATCCATGCACCATACAGAAACCAACGGCGACGCACGGCCCCCATCCCCTTGCTCATTCTGGCAAGTGAACACCGATGTCGGATGGCATCAACAGCTGCCAGCTGGGCAAACAGAGCAAGTAGGTCAAGAGCATCACTCCTCCAAGAGTTTTCTTTGCTAAAGATTGTGCTAATGACTGCATTATTGCTCATCAGACCGAGGTTCTGAAACTACTATAAGAAAAACCTTTCACCATGATAGCAGAGGTCAGACTTTCCATCTTGAGATGTTTCAGGTTGAGCAAACCCATCCATTTTTGATAAAATGCCTTTTGATATTAAAATCTGCACTCAGGCCTGCCGTGATTGCACAAAGCAGCGTTCCCCAGAACAGCTATTACAGCTGGGTAAAAACAAGAGGCTGAAACCTGTATATTAGGTGCTTACAGTTTAGAAAAGCTCTAATGGAGATTTGACAGACTTACTCTAAAGAATTCTTTGGTTGAGCCTGAATCCAAAGTGCCATAGGCTATTTCGGTTTGTTTAGCCAGGTCCTCTGCGCTCTCTATGGGAGAAACCATCCTTTCCACCGTAAGGAAGGCAGCAAGATTAGCAGTGTAGGAAGAGATAATGATGAGAGTGAAGAACCACCAGACTCCTCCAACAATTCGCCCTGAGAGAGATCTATGGAAAAACACACATCATCAAATTGCTTTGAAGACATTCCATCATTTTTTTAAAAATTTTTTTTAGTTCATTGAAGAAAAATTCACATGCAAAACCCTTTTGTCCGGATCCTCCAGGTATCTGTGAGCAGGCGGACTGTGAGCCAGTTGCCGATAGCCTTTCCCAGGACAGCAAACTTGGCGTGCACCTGCTCTTACCCAGTTCAACTCCCTCTCCAATCTTTCAGTGAAAACAAGGGGAGTCAATTAAGAAATAACTCGTTTGAGCCAACATCACCAGAGGCCTGGAGAGGAACAAGCTCTCCTGACTTCCACAGACCCTTTACTAAAGAATTCTGTTGCCGGAAGACTTTTGCCTTCTCCGCTTGCCTGCTGCGATATGCCAGCATCGTGTCTCTTCGGGGGCTGCCCAGCTCAGAGGACACGAATGTACCTTTTACTGCATCTGCTCTCACAATTTAAGATGTAGTAAACTGCACGTAAATGTGCAATGGAATAACAGAAAAATGATCCAGTATCCTTCTCTCATCACAACCTCAGAGGAATTACAGACTCAATTTGCATAATGAGGTGAGGAGAGAGGCTGGTTTCTTTTATGTTAATTACAATTTGCATGTTGCACTGTTCCAGGTTGGGCGTATTCTTGCTTCCGAACCACCAGAGCAACAAAGAAGGAAGCAGAAAATTGCATTCTGTTTCTGTGGTGGTTTTGGGGTTTTGTTTTTTAAAAGGATACCAAAAGGACTAAGAAAAAGCCCGTTTGTAAACACAGTAGTGTTCAAACCAGTGGTCAGGAGTTCCAGATCCTGTCGGTAAGAGCTCTTGATGCTTTAAAGCAACTGAACATCAGGCTCAAAATATTTGTTCAGGGTTGACGGACACCAGTGCCATGCTGCTCAGCTGGGTGGGGAATTCCACCGCCATGTACAGTGCTTATTCCTCACACACAGTACTTCGACCAGGAATCATTTCAGGAGCTGAGACAAATGTATTTCATATGTTTTTCCTTAACTCTGCTGATACCAGTGGAGGAAGAATCAATCCCAGATACATGAAATCCTTGGAACACGGGAGCTGTCGTCCTCAGCAGTTTGTGTGAAGGGAAGAAACAGAAAGCAAGAAAACTCTTACCTGTTGATTTGTTTCCTTCAAGCCCCTCAGTGCCATCCCCAGACAGTGGGTACAAGTTGTCCTACCAACAGATGGAGACAGGAAAAAAAGCAAAAGTCTGGTGACGTGCCCCACCCCACCCACACAGGGGGGTTCGCCGGTAAAGTGCCTGGTCTTGGCCAGAGCCTGAGGTTGCCTGAGCCATTCAAAAAATCCCATCAAATTATTCAGAAAAAAAGAAAGAAAGAAAGAAAGAAAATAATCCATCCGACATTAAAGAACACATCAAAGAAAAAAAAAATAAAAATCAGCGACACAATAAAAACAGAGAGAGCAATCTGGAACAGGAATGTGGAGGAACAAGCTCAGGGGTGAACCCTGCTGCTCTCCGCTCCCACTGCCCCAGGGACAGCTGCATCAATCCGTACCCATGTGCAAGGCGCTCCAGGCAGTTACAATGCTTAGGGAAGCTTGAGGAGCCAACGTCAGCTCTTCGTCTGTCAGGCAACAGTGACCTGTGAGGTGTGAACTCAGAGGTGTGCCCTCCTGAGGGCCGGCACACGTCCGCTGGGCCACCGACAGGCAGAGGCAGCTTCCTTCCCTGCCTTCCCTGCGGGCATCCCAAGAGGATAAAAGGCTTCCAAGGTCCAACCCGGGCTGTGCTGCAGCTGTGCTTACTAACAGATGGCTACCGAGTAGCTGCAAAGGGAAGTTGCAGAAATATAAATCCAGCATAAAGTAGTAAGTCAAGGCATCTCTCTACCTCGCTCTACATCCTTCATAAGTATCAAATGAGTATGCTGGGATTTTACAGATGGCTAAAGTCCTTTCTGGCCGGTTCCCTTACCAGTTAGGGTATTGGCTTGAGCTAGTTTGTAAAACTTGATACCCTACATGGCAAACAGCCTCTTACATGGGCTGCCGTAACCGTAGCCAACTACAAAGCCGTGCCTGCTGGACTCACTGGGTTAGGCTCCCTTTGGAGCCAGCGCAGAAAGAGAGAGGAGACGGACACCCTGAGAGAGAGATTTTTCTCACTTGTTGTAGCACGGGGCACGTCCGAAGGTGCCCATCTGTCACACGACTTCGGAAGGAACCGAGACGCCCAAGTAAAACACAGTCTGCTGCTTTTAGATGGCTACTCCAGGTGAAGCTCATCTCCCTTTTGTTCATTCCTTCACTACACACTGTCCATCTTCAGAGAAAACCTGGAGCTGAATTCCTCACCCTGCCGTTCGAGCAGAAGTCTGGCCAGTGGGTACAGCACGTGGAACATCCAGCCGCGTACAGCAAGACTAGCTTTGTCCCAGGTATCCAGGTTCCTGTGGCCCTCCGGCTTTAATAGGAAGATGAAAAAGAGACTTGCCAGAGTGTTTCGATAAATTCAGTGGAACTACTGGGAACAAAGTAGTATGTGTTCATTCTCCCTATAGTTTCCCACAGGAAATGTCTTACTTGCTTTGGTAGCTGCCCCTTCTGTTAGCAGGACAGATGGGCTGCTGGGATGAAGATGTGCAGCAGACAAGCATTTTCCAAACCAGCAAAACCCCAAGCTCACACTGCTGTAACGATTAAAAGTCTGTGTTGAGCTGCATGCTCATACAGCATACCTCACGCAGAGAAAGGTAAAAGTATCTTGCCACCTGCATGAACCAAGTCAGACAGATACAGGACAAAAAAATGGAGAACAGCCGAGAGGCAGGGGAAGGTGGGCATGGGTGGATCCCTCGACGAAGAAGGTGCTTCCCCAAGGGTCCTACATGCAAAAGAGGGGTCTTGCTAGATGAGGACCAGGGGTGTTCTCAGAAGAGTTCAGGCCAGTTGAAAGAGAAGTGGATGTCACTATAGAGTTGTTTCTCCCAGTCTTCCAATGAGCATGAAAAGGAAGATGAAACAGCTGCTGCTATGAAGCAGTCGGGGCTGACACAGCTGTCATCGGTGGTAGCACAGGACAGGGCAAAAGAAAAAATGAACCACAAAGCTGACACTCAAGGAAAGACAGACAGACAGAGAGAGCCAAAGAACAAGAACGTGGATGAGCATGGCCTGGCAGCCTCCTTGTCCAAAGGACCCCAGTTCCCCCCAGTCAGTCCATCTGCTGATATGGAGACTCCTTATACCCACTGCAGGGGCTGGTGTAGAGGAATGCGGGAGAAAAAGGGTTAGTACGTAAAACATTGGGCTGGTAATAAGAGAATACTTGTATGGTTTGTACTGTGAATCATAGAAACATTTGCCCATTACTCAGATAATAATTATAGAAAAATCAATCGCAGCTTTTAATACCAGTGCCACTTTTTCTGATGAAGACATACCTGTCCAAGTGTGCAGTGTTGTAATTTAACAGCAAACAACTAATGCTTTATCTCAACATGTCATTTTCCAAATTACCTCAATAAACAGGTACTTTGCACGACATTATTTTAAAGCAAATTAGCATGTTGACAAATGAGAGGAGTAACAAAGACCTGGAATAACAGAATTATAACTCAATTATCAAAACAAGGTCAGACGGTGTTTTCAAAAGCAAGTAAACAGGAAGAGTGCATACCTTGAGAGGAAATTTAAAAGGAAGCATGGAGTCAAATAAGAGCAAATTAGTAACAAGAGAAAAACAAAATAAATATTCAAATTCACATTCAGTTTCCAGGAGAATAACACATTCAAACAAAACCTCATTTACTTATCAGAATAGCTTGAATTTTGTTTCTACTCATGGCCACAAAACGCATTTGATTTCCTATAGCACGCAGCTGCTCGCACTACTCAATTTTTAATCGGGCTCTTCTGCTCGATACAAGGCGGTTGCTATATTGACAAATAACCCTGCAGGTCTTTGTGGTGCCAGCTCCCCTTGTCTAGAATCCCTTGGCCCTCTGAGCACACGGTAGGTGGCCACCACAGCAAGGTCCCTCGCTCAGACGCCCGGCCAGCCCCCTACCTCTGCTGCCAGGCGGCCCTCGCCTCACCCGCTGGGACAGGACACAGGCAATAACAGCATCTAAAGCGCTGCCTTGAGATGCTTCTTCCATCATAGGAACTGGCGGTGGGAGTTTCAGACATAGCCAGCTCTCGCTGCTGTTCTGAAAGTCCCACAAAGTCGTTCCCATGGCCTTTAATAGGAGTCTCTTGAGTCTTCTGCTGTGAAAACAGGGATCTAGAAATACACCCTCTTAAATGACCAGCCTCATGAGATAATTTTTAATGAACCCCGTCTTTTTCCATCAGCAATTAATTAATCTAGCCTCTTTGTTCCACATGAATAAAGAGCAAAATGAAAACACATGCTCTCACAGAGATTTCAAAGATACTCTCGCTCAGAACAGTGTTACAGATTTGACTGTGTTTTCTCCCGATTCCATTTGCTGTACACATCTTACATTAAAGCGAGTTTAATAATCTACTTTTGATCCATCAAAAGTGAATTTTCAATGCTTTAGCTCACTATGCAGAAAACACAGTAGCCTTTGATAGCAGAACAAAACTGCTGGAACAAATGTTGATTCCATCAAGGGATGCGCTAACCCCCATCCTTTGGCTGCTATCTGATTCCGCTTAGATGACTCCTATTAAATACAGAGAGGAGAGTATAGGGATATATCCTCTGGAATATCCACACAGCATACTCACCGAGGATAGATCTAACTAGTCATTAGATGTCACAGCTGTTCCACACAAAGGCAGCTGAAAGAGCCTTTATCAGCAAGTACAAAAGTGATCTCTCCAGACTGCTTGTCGGCATCTCTCTACAAGTGCTGCACGCTCTCATATAAGAAATTTATTCAGACAAAACTCACAATGAAAGAATGAAGCCCCTTTTAATGGCAATAAAATAGTATGAAACATTCATATAGTCAATGTACTGTAAATGGCATAACCTTACAAAGATACGGATTAAGAACGGAATACTTGGGAATAGTCCCTTCTACGGAAAAGAAATTTGACATTTAATCAACTTAAATACCGTTCAAAGGAATGATGTTTCTGGAATTTAAACCAAAGTATTAAATTTCTTGGTTTTTTTCAGTAATGATGCATGTAACTGCCCAGACTGTGTTATCACGAAAGATAACAAAATAACTGGGCAATGTATTCAAACGAGGGCCATAACACTGAGCTAACAGCTTCTGATGGACAGATAAAATAAATAGCTTTACTGCTCTCTCTTTTTTTTTTTTTTTTTTTTTTTTTTTTTTGGGTAGGTATTTCCAAGGCACTTATCATGGTAGTATTGAAAAAAAAAGTAGAATATGTTCCACTCGTTATATAAGGTGAACGGCCGAACACGTCAGAGTCACATGAGAGCTTCACACCCCCTATGTACTGCTATTGACCTGTCGATAACCAGACCCAGCGGAAACAGTGCAATGCCTGCAGCTTTCCATGTGATGTCCCAGTGCTTATTTCCCGGTCCTTTAGATTGGGCGCACACATGGTCAACAGCAATTTAAATGTTATTGCTACTCATCACCTTCAATGGCAAGCAGAGGGGCAAAGTTTCAAGACCAAATTTAGGCACAAAGCAGAAAGCAGAAAGCAAACAGGAGGGGAAGGTTAACAGCTACAGCTACACAGCGAGGCAGCACGCCCAAACACCGACAACTGCGAAAACTAACGCACGGTCATACTAGGCAAAAATGTGTGTGTGTTTTACACAGCATATTATACACATCTGTCAATTAGTATGACATCTAATTGCAGCTATCAAGCCTTTTAAAACATATGCATGAATTGCATGAAATACCAGCAGGCATACGCCAGTACCTCTGAAAGTCCTGGATTTCGCTGTGATCATTAGATTTGAACGTGCAGTGACTGTGAACTTAAAGGATCATCATTACATGATAACAGGTAAAATCATGATCTTGCCCATGAAAGCTCATGGAAGGTTTGTCCTGGACCTGCTTCAGTGAGGCCACTCAAGATCCCTACCACTATACGGACTGGGAAACTTTTCAATGATTCGGGTATTGAAAAGGTACTCAGAGATGGACATCAACAAGGGGTATTTCAAATATTAGAAATATCAATATTAGGATCATCAATATATAAATAGAACCATCAGTATTATAAAAGATCTTTCTCTCTTTTTAATTAGCAACCTAGTCAAAGGGAAAAAATGCATCCTGTTTGTACTAAGCAGGTATTTTAAA
This sequence comes from Falco naumanni, assembly GCF_017639655.2. Taxonomy (NCBI): domain Eukaryota; kingdom Metazoa; phylum Chordata; class Aves; order Falconiformes; family Falconidae; genus Falco; species Falco naumanni. Next base: position 6,859,113 of record NC_054067.1, read on the forward strand.
TAATTACTAAAATAGCTGTAAACTGGTTATTAAAATATCGTCATACAAAATGTAACTAGTGCTCCATCACTAAGAAACCAGTTAATTCTACTGCTTATCAGAGGCACATTACTGAAGTATTTCACCAGTGTAAATATAGGAATATTTTATATATATAAAACTCAAAAAACATTTGTGGTATGTATTGTTCAATTAGGGAGAACTTTGCTATTGTCTGGTGGTTTTCAACCCACTTATTTAAAAAAGAAATATTCTACAACAGTTAATACCAGTGCTCTCTGTTAAATTGGAACTAATATCAAACATGTTTTCCTACAGCCTTATTCAGAAAGATTGTATTCATGAATAAGAAAAATCTTTATGGAAACCGGCAATGCTTATTAACCATATTGACTACGAAGACAGGGACAGCAGGTTAGATCGGACTGAAATAACGATACACATCCAGGGCAGTACGCAGTAACTGTTAGAGAGGCACATATGGAGACCCGAACATACGAAAGACAGTGGTAAGCAAATTAATAATAGATGAAAGGATGGTTCAAGAAGAACAAACTAGAGAAATCAGGTGCAAAAGCAAGTAAAAAGACTAGCAGAAGCCATGACGGGAGTGGAAGTGTTTTAAAGTGCTGTTGCATGTGAGTGTTTAAAATAAACAATTCTTATTTTGCAAAGCAGAAAATGTTATATGCACCAAGGAGATGACCGTAAAATGAGATATGCAGCAAAAACACGGTAGCCCTCCAAGCATTGCTGAAAACAGAAAACCCCATGCATTTTACAGCCTCAACATGGTGTATATAAGTTCGGCAGAAATGCATAAATGGCATTATAAAGCAATGCTACTCACTCTGGAGGTAAATGCTAGCAAGCATGGTGGCTTGATGATGATGCTCAGCATTGAATGGAATGTCAAAATAAAAAAAATTTGGAATTAAAAAGAAATTTGAAAAAGTAACATATATGCACCATGGCATCAGAAAATGACCATAAAATGCAAAAAGGTGATGGAGTGATATGGAACAAACCTTGGAGAAATATCGCATCCTTGCTGCATAAAGGCACCCAGGGAAAACCAAAGGCTGTTAAATATTCCAAACTCATTTGGAGGGTCGGGAGGATTCTGAGGGTCACGTGGTTCTTCACTGCTGTCTTCCAAGTGCCATTCGTAAGGGCTGAATCTGCTGACTAGGAAAAGAACTACGCTGACGCCAATGTAAGCAAAGACTATACACATCCAAATTTCATAAGCCAAAGGATCCAGGAAAGAGAATACGCCCGGTTTAGATTTCTGAGGCTTCTTGATCATGATGGAGATGCCCAGGCTCATAAAGGGTTTGGAAAAGTCTATGACTTCTTCTCGCACCAATGTAATGGTGAGGGGGGCAACAGCTATATCTGCTCTCTGAAAAGGGAAAACAAACCAAAGTTAGTCACTGAATGGTTACAACATAATCACAATCTAGAGTCTCAGGCTAATTAATAAGATGATTAATTACAAGAGTAAGTAGGAAACATTTTCTTTGCAGCCTGTTTTGCAGTCACTGAAGTTAAAGGACTGCACGATATTGACAGAAGATTATTAACAAGAAAAATTACAATCAAATCTATGCAAGGGCCTCACAGCGAGGCAATGATGTACCAACATGTATTTATGTTTCTATTAGTTAAAATGGATGAATAAACGCTACACAAACTGAACAGGGAGAGGGATGGCAACTACAAAAATGTCCATTTCTAGTAATGGTCTCTATCCATCCACCTGTATTGAAGACTTGGGGCAAATTATGTTTGCTGTATTTTAATTTTCTCTTTTCCATTCTCTCAGCAAACTCTCTTGCCTTACAGATTAGTCCAGGATCTTTAATAGGAACTTAAGATAAGTAATCAGTTACAGAATTTCAGCTGCATTTGGGTGCTACCGCTCATATACTCCTTTGAAACCCCATTGCAAGGAAGAACAGAAGATGGTAAAATAGCGGGGGGATAGGATGCAGAGAGTCCACCCTTTCTGTGGTCACTGAAGAACAGTAATACAGATTTGTGAGTCCCAGAGAAGCAAACAGCCTGGGTTATCTGAGAAGAACGCTGAGTAGTATTTTTCAGTACAACGTATACCACCCTATGTTACAGAACTTAGCTCCCTAGATCTATAACGCAGATCATGCTCTGGGGCTTTGTCATCTGGAAGCAAAATCTCATCTCATTGCATCTGCCACTCACCAGGGTGGTGGTATACCCTGAACCCATACCCTTCCCTTCGATCAAAATTTGTTGGACTCCATGGGAGGGTAAGAATGTGAAGTAAAAAAATTACCCGATGAAAAATAACATTCCAGAACAGATTTTCAAGATATTTAATTGCATCTGTATTTCTAATGCCAGAAAGATTCAAGTCATGCTGTTCAGCTAATCCAGCCTTGATTCAGCCGAGTACCAAAGCAGGGGTCAGTATTTGCAATGGAGTGGACTAGAATGTTAAAAAAAAGCCCTTTTCATTTAAAAATTACTGTTATGGGAGTCTACATACACTTCTTTTGTATTGTTCTATTTTAAACACTAACTCATGTTATTGACAGTTTTAAAGATGGCCTTTCATTGGTAATTAAGAATTTGAGAAAGAAAAAATTATTCTTATGGACAGTTTAACTTACTAGTACCTAAACCATTGTGCACCTTTCAAATCATATTTTTGTTTCCATACTAGTAAGTATGCCTCTCTTTCTGGTGGAAAAATAAAACCTGGCTCAGTAGAAATTTGAATAAAATAGGAAATGTTCACAAGAAGTGATTAAAATCAGTGCCATAAAATAACTGAATATGCCTTTATGTAAATCTGATGATGATGCGTGTGACTTCCATGAATATCTGACTTGTTCCTCCTCCTAGTTAGTTGGGTCTATTTTTTGGGGGTTTTTAAGTTTAATAAGCAGAAATGGGGAAGGCTTCTCGTAAGGCTCAGCTCAGTGCCACAGGCTGTGCCAGCTGGTGCCTCGGTGGCACTGTGCAGCCATGCCCGAGGCACTCTCCCAGTTTAAGGGCTGAAGCTAATGGCAGATGTGCTGGTCCCCCACAGCCCTCCCCGCAGCAAGCCGCCCCCCGCACCGGGGAGTCCCCCCCTGCACACCACCTCTACATTTGCTTCAGCCACTCCACAGCATCAACAGTTTGTACTGGTACGTGTAGCCACAAGGTACAAGTTCCCTGCTTGGAATAATCAGACCAGACCATGCCTGCGCACATGAGGAAGCCACTGGGAAACCGTGGCCCTTGGCACACCCTCTCACAGCCCCTCTCCCCCCCTTCAGACATTCACGGCATACTGGGACATCGCCTTTCCCCCTAAGTGACCACTTTCCTTGAGGAGAAACCCTTCGCCTCATTTGTGGCCACTTACTGCAAAAATCTAGCTTCACCCGGCTTGAATACAAAACCCGAAAATGCCAGCTGCCTTTGGGTGTGGGTGCCTACCGGCTTTGCAGATGAATGTGTTAATTGCCGAAGTAATAGACGTGGAGGGACGTGGGCATGGCGCGGTAAAGGGACTGGATTATGTTGGGACTTGCTCACTGGTAATTCCCCCAACACATGTATTTGTCCTGTAGCTGCTGCTTGCGGAGCTACTGTTAAACATCAGGTGCCTGCAGCCAGCAAGTGTGAGAAGCACACAGAATATCACCTTTAAACAAAGTCAGGGTCCACGGCTAGCGCTTTGACCATGGCTACTGTATTTTGTGTTGAACTCATAAGGTACCTACAAATTAATCCTTATTAAAGGAGGCTTAAGGGATCCGGACCCCTGCAGAAAGCTAGCAGTAATTCCACACGAGGCGAAGCTTAGCGGGCAGGCGGGTGCCGTACTGCCGGGCACTGCTGCACAGGGACAGCCAGCCCTGGAACAGCTCATCAGGGCGCAAACGGCTGGATCAGCTAAAAGAGCATTTGGTTTCTGTAGGGTTTTCCTGGACTCGGAGAAATTTAATTCTCCCAAAGTAATATTTTAATTGCCAAAGTAGACACGGTGGAGCTCTTCCTAAGTGCTGATGCAGCATGCAATAAAGCCTGTATCTTCCTCCTGAGCAGATGAGTTCATGCAGGATGCTCCTGTGGGGTCTTTGAGGGGATGAAGCTGATGCTGTGCTGAAGCACAGACAAATCACTTTTAAAAGGCCTGATTGTTGCCGTGTCCTCGTTCGTATCACACAGTGTGGATTTCTTTGTAAATGATTTCAAATTTCATTTAATATTACAAGGGTTACAATTATTTATTTTTCTGATACATTTCTGTCTTCCTGCTTTCCTACCATTTTTGATAGGTGTCCAGTATATTGGAAACACCAACAAACACCCTCGTGCCTTAAGTGAATACGGCAGCAATTGTTTTCTGCAGAGGGAACAAGCACGGGTTCAGACACAGGGGTTCAGGAAACCATCAACAACCAGGGCACTGAGAGCGGACCAGCTACAATCCAGCACCCCAGCCTGGATACAATCCAGTTCCCCCACCACCCCCTTGAATGTTAGTTGCACTAAAGACCTTAAAAAGCAGGTCGCTCTTTGCTTATTTATTTGGAGATATAGTATTTGAAATGGAGAGCTTATGGAGAGCTCTAAGCACCCTAAAGGATCATTAATAATTGCAGCACAGTAGTGAATTTCCCTCCCTGTTATGGCTGCAGATAAGCAGAACCCATAAAAATTGAGCTCGATGAAAAAGAACACAAGCACAACCATGCCCTGAACTGGAGGGGGGTTTAAGAACCTCAACAACTAAGCTTTGCTAATCACTCATGACTAATGGCGTTTCAAACATCATCTTCACTGCATTTGAGCCGGGCGAGAAATGTCATGGATTCCTCTGAGGCTTGTTCTGTCTTTGCCTGCTAGTGTGGGAGGGATGGATTTAGAGAGGACACAGCACAGAGGCACTACCACTCTCTTCAAAGCTGACCCCAGGGGCTGCAAACCTCAAGACTCTTAAGGAGAGGGAGAAAAAACAGCAAATGGAAATATCCCTCTGCACGGAGAAAGAAAAACAATGGGATGTTCCACCTCTGTAATCCAAAAGGAGGGATCGAATTCTTTGCTTACAGACCTAAAGATCAGTCTTCCTAACTTCAAAGCCATACACCAGGGACAGCAAGAGCTACCGGCTGTGCTCCTGCCTCTACGTGCTTCTGGCCATTCATGCTTGCCAAACGGAGTAATTTCTCTGCTAGTGGGTCACTTTTCAAGCCGTGGGTCTGAGCTGTGGTCACTTTGCAAGACCTTTGTGTGACGGGAAGCCAGCCAGCACTCAGCCTGTGCGCAGAGCAGAGGGATGCTGCCCAATTTCCATGGGGAACCAGACCTCCAGGCACCCCAGAAGTGCTGCCTGCAGGTACACAGTGGTGTCAGAAGATGGAATGACGACTGACTGAGCACATTTTAGGACTTCTCAGTGCAGCCTGAGGTTCCCAGGTATCAGAAAGGGTGTCAGAGCAACACATCACCCATAGTAGCTGCTGGTAAAAGCTACTTTGTAGGGTCCAGTAACCCAAGGATATCAGGGCATGTTGAGGGGCCAGGTCATGGGCACAATGTGTTTTTAACATGTTAGCTCACACTTAAAACCGCTGATACCTGACCAGCAACACGCTGCATTGAAGTCTTAACGTGTAGTAGCCGAGCAGCGCAAAAAGGCATTAAGGTGTTAAGAGTGCAGCTGGCCGTGCCTGCTGTAGTTTGCCAAGGTTAAGCCCACGCATGCTTTCCCCGGCTGCCCACAGTCCCTTCTGAGACGCTACTGCTGTGTGCAGATGCAGTAATTAAGGGTACATCTGCTCTGTCAGCTGCAGACATGCACGTGTTGCTTCTGCCTGTGCTCGGACATGGGTCAGCCGGAGCCCATCACCCTGTCTGCGGCTCTGTGCCAGCGCTGGGGTCCTGTCCCCCGACGGGGCCGGTGCCACCACGGCTCAGCAGCTGCCTGGGCAGGGGTCCTGCATCCGTCCGCGTGTGTGCAGGACAAGAGGCTGAGCCCCCTGCCTGGGCTTCCCCCGTGCAGAAGCTGAGGGTGAGGGGCAAAGGGCCAGCTTCTCCCGCGCGTGGCACCGTCAGGCTCTGCCACAGGCTAAGAGAATTGAGGAGAATTAGGAATCAAATTAAAGTCTCCCTCTCCGCTACGTTTCAGAGGGTGCATACGCCGTCTGTAGCCTTTCTGCTGCTGCCGAGAGGCCAGCGCCATGCCAGGCAGTTGGTTTGTTCAAGGCGGGGAGACGTGTAGGTGGTCCCGCTCCGACAGACTGCGGAGGCTGCCCGTGTTCGGGGGACTGCCTGTCCTTTATATCCCTGCTTCATTCCTTTACGCTATTTTACATACTGAAAGGTTTTTGTAAAGACCTTTTCCTTTTACCTGAAGCGTGCTTTTAAAGGCCGTAAGGTCTGGCTGCTCTTTCCACTCCCAAAGCATTTGTAGTTACAATTAAGATCTGTGTTAAACCTACTACCAATTAGCCTCAGCGCTGTGAAAAGCATCAGGCCCAGGGAGGGACTGCTTTCCCTGGCTGAACAGGGAAGGAAGAACAGCAGCCTGCTTTAAAAGGGAAAGAAGAACTAAAAGCCTACAGAGGAGAAAAGAGCACTGTCTGGTGCTGAGCAGCTGGTGGGTACAAAGCCCCGAGCATCGGCCCTGCGGGTGGGCGCAGAGGGAGGTGCTGCTGCTCAGCAGCCCCAGCCCCCGGCATGTCCCCAGCGGGGCATCACAGGGGGACACAGCACTTGCCTTGCTGGTTTGCTTCACTGGTTAGACTTCAATAGTGATTCAGTCTCCCAGTCTGAGAATGATTTACCTACTTCCCTCTTCTAAAAGGTCCAGCAAAAAAGCTTTGCACTTTTCCTCTTTCTATGCTGTCAAAAATTTTGACTGTGTTTTAGGAATCTATCGTAGTTTAAAAAATAATAGGGCTTGAATTGGTAGGTTTCTCCTGGGAGGAAGAAGAATCTTTCGGCACCATCAGTGTGAAATGGCAAAATTAAGGTTTTCTTCCACCTGAACTGGCATTTTTTGATTTATGAAAAATCAAACAAATCTCATTTTAATGTCAAATCTAATTATTATAATTATCAATTATTATTACTACCACCGCTGTTTGAAAATTGCTAACAAACTACAAGGTCCTGTTGTGTACTCTCTAACAAGATTCCTGGCTTCTCCTGTCGGAAGCAAAGCGGTTTGGGAGTACCTGCTGGGGCAGAACTCCCTGCCTCCAGGGCTGCGTCCCCACGCTGCCACAGAGCAAGCCCTTCTCTGTAACCACATTCATTTGTACAAATTTTCCATTGCAAAACCAGAAGGAAAGGTCCAAGAGGGCCAGCTGAGCCTGTCCTCACCTTTGGGGGGGTCCTAGGGCATGGCAGGCTTCCACACCCTCCAACCAGCCCTGACATGACGGGAGACAGGGGAGGGAGAACTTCTAATGGGAAGTATTTCAGTGTGTGTATCCCCAGTAACGTGCAGCTCTTGGGACTGTCCCAGTTAACCGAGTTAATGCAGACCCCCAGCTAGTCTGGAAGCGGGATCAGGGCTGTGACACAGCACCCCTGCACCCGGAGCCCCTTCCCACCCCTCGCCACCCGGAGCCCTCCGACCCAGTGGTGTGGAGGCTGCAAGGACCCGGCTGCACGTTCTGTCCTGCCTCTACACCGCATCCCACAGGAGGCAAGTGCGACAGTAACAGCGAACTGGCACACAGTATACATTAATTACAGTTAATTAGGGGTTTGGCATTAAAATGACCAGCCATTCACTTCCTGTGACTGTCCTAAGAGCTATTTCAGAAGAGTTGCATGCATGGGGCTATGCAAAAACAGGGCACGGTACTCAAAAAGCTTGGTAAGAGCCCCCAGCAGCGCCAGGTGGTGGTGAGAAGCTCGCTGGGTCAGGAAACGCTGTGTTTGACAGATGATGGGTCACCGTTTATCACCTGAGAGAAACGCAGTCTGAAAGACTGTGTTTTCTGCCACAGTTCAGCTGCTGGGTACCTGGTACCAAACCCAATCAGGCCCCTTTTATCTCCCCACGCCTGTCTTCCATACATGCTAATAAAGGCATTTATAACCTAATCTCCCTCTTGTTTTCCCGAAATGGAATCCAGAGGAGCCAAAGATGACAGTCATTTTGCAGACAAGGCTCACAGGGGCATTAGGGTTAACGTACAGTTTTAGCTCCCTAATAGAGTTTTAAGCCCCTGAGACATAAAGGAAAATCAGCACGTAAATGAGGTGCTCGCTCCAAATAATTAGCACTTCCAGAGCACTTTTCAGCTTCAAAGGGCTGCGTGCACATCCTTGTGAGTGTGGTACACAGCACTCTCTCGACAGATGGAGAAAGAGGCCAAGGGTATTTCATGATGTTTGCAGACAGGGCTGGGAAAGGGCCTGGAGGGCTGTTTTCCCTGCTTACAGAAAGCCAGGTGGATTTCTGCGTGGCTTGCTGGCTCAGAAGTTCAGCTCGGCAGGATGGGGAGCTAGCTCAGCAGCGCTGGGCTGTGAGCATTAACCTGGGTCTACAGTCAAACCTCACGGGATGCATCTGACCTTTGAATAATTGAGCACTGCAGCGAAGAGGCTTCAGTAACCGAGCTCGCAGTGAGGAGAGGAGCTGTTGGGGGTCAGGGAGGGAAACATTCCTCACTTTTTCATTAATGAGAAAACACAGATGAAAACTGGGCTTCGGAATACAAAGGAACAGAGCTTTTTTGCAAAGGAAAAGGACAATGGCAGGGTGGGCTTGGGGTTGTTTTAAGGAATGGTCCATTGTGCCTGTGAGGCTGGTTTTTGGTGGTGTGGGAAGGTCACAAGCACGGTCAGGTCAAGGGGAAGCGGCTAGGGCTCAGTGTGATGCTAAGGAGGCAGAGCTGGGCTCGTCCCAGGGCGCTGTGGAAAAGGCAGCTGTAGCCAACCTGTTTATCATGGAATCACGGAGTGGTTTGGGCTGGAGGGGACCTTTAAAGGCCACCGAGCCCAGCCCCTGCAATGCGCAGGGACATCTTCAACTGCATCAGGTTGCTCAGAGCCCTGTCCAACCTGGCCTTGGATGTTTCCAGGGATAGGGCATCCACCACCTTCTTGGCAACCTGTGCCAGTGTTTCAGCACCCTCATTGTAAAAAACTTCTTACCTATATTAAGTGTAAATTTACCCTCTTGTAGTTTAAAACCATTACCCCCTGTCCTATCACAACAGGCCCTGCTAAAAACCCTGTTCCCCACCTTTCTTATAAGCCCCCTTTAAGTACTGGCAGGCTGCTCTGAGGTCTCCCAGGAGCCTTCTCCAGGCTGAACAACCCCAGCTCTCCCAGCCCTTCCTCGCAGGAGAGGTGCTCCAGCCTCTGATCATTTCTGTGGCCCTTTATCCGGACGGATCTTGCATGGTATGGCAGCTACACCGGCCAATCCTACACGGCTCAAGTCCCGGAGGCAGCACCCCATACCACACCTTTCCTCCCCTGGTGCAGGCGGTCCCTGTGCCCTGGCTGTTGGCAGTAATTTCAGTTTCTCTTTTCTCATGCCTTTTGCATATGGTATGATTATTTTTTTTAAGGGAATAAACCGTTTCACTGCTCGGTACTTGCAAATATATCAGAAGGATCCAATTACAGCTAATACTCTTGATATTTCTTGAACCACACACAGGGAAACTGAGGGTTTAGGTTTGCACTGCGGTGTAATTATGCTTGCAACTAAACTAAACCCTTGCTTCTGAGGTTCTCGAGGTACTTGTACTCTCCAAGAGGTAACACTGGTTTCCCATATCTGAGGCATGGGGAGTTCAGAAGATTTGCATAATGTCAAACCTCAGTGCAACAGGGAAATGAAGATACAACCTAGGGATCCAGGCCCCTGTTTAATGTCTCTAATCAGTAGATTCCCCTCCCTCCCCTTAACACAAGACTACAAACCCACTGTTGCTTATATAAAATATTTTGAAGTCGAATAGGCTACCAAGTATGTAATAAGCCAATCAGGACTGACTGCTCCAGAATGAATAAAATTCTGCAAATCTAGCAATTACCTTAAAAAGACTGATTCATTGGAAAAGAATTATCTCACCAAACATTTTGCAAGAATGATGTTATGTTATACCACAGAAATTCTGAGGTGACTTTTAGAAATTACACTCAGCCATGGAACAAAAGGAGGCAACTGAAATACTCGCTTCTGCTCAGATATTTTTAATAAAGGAAAGCTTGTTAAAAATAAACTGTAAAGAAGATTTGGGCGGAATCACAAATCATCTCATTAGCATTTGGGGGAAAAAAAGCAATGATGAAATATCAGCTTGTAAATTCTTTTCTGCAAAGCCAATTTTCTCCCCCTTCCATCTGGTTTATCTGTATTCCAAAATTCTCATTTTCAAAGAAGTTTCTAAAATGGCAATTCCAGACTGTTTTTGTTCTTACCAAACAAAGCAATGTACACCCAATATAGAAATATAAGGAGGAATGCAATCGATTAGACTTTTTTTTTTTGGTTTGACAGTTGATTTTTAAAGCCAAACCCAGGGTTTAAAAAGAAAGAAAGATGTGCGTGATTTCACACCTGCATTGCTTCTTACCCTGAAAAGCAACCATGGGGCTAACCGAGCCTTTAGCCTCTGCTCAAACAAAAGTGGCATCAGTGATCCGATGAGGGCCAGCATCATAGGATCAGACCTTTAACGGGAGGGGCACCCTCCCAGCGCTTACAAGACTGACAGAGAAAAAGGAGACATGGCAAATGCAGAAGCAGCATATGAAGGGCAAATTGGAAATTCTGCTGTAGACAAGAATTTGCAATTTGCCCAGTGCCACTTCTGAACTCTGATTTGGAGAACAACAGCAAGCAGTAAAAAAGTCACACTTTCCTGCAATGAAATGATTAGAAAAGCAGACTATAAAAATGGCACTACAAAGAAATATCTAGAATTTTAAAGGTGGTATTCAAACAGATGATCTTTATTTTGCAGTTTATTAACTTTGAGCATAACTTTTTTATGAAGAACATTAAAATGAAGGTTAAGAGAAACTTACCCCATAGACCAGTTCACCCACCATGCCATTCCATATCTTAGTCTCAGGGTCCCTAGCTCCATATTTCCCATCTCCAACAATTGACAGTTTGTATTTTATTCCAACATGTTTTGCTATTTCAGAAGCTAAGTCTACACAATATCCTTCATATCTCTCATTCCCTTCTAGTTGTTCATGGTTTTTCTTATACATTACATATGGTGATTCCTTTGAAACAAAAGTAAAGATCAAAAGTCTATGAATGTAAAATACAGCTTTAAAACATACAAAACGAGAGCTGTTACTATCCTTTATATTACTGGCAAGTATTTACAATATCTCCTGCTTTGGTACAGAAATTAGAAAGACAGACTTCTGCAATTTAAAAATCCTTGGCTGATCCTACAGACAACAGGACTATTCCACTTAACAAAGTTACACTTTTCTTTGCAGAATTAGGCCTGATGAGACAGTCAAATAGCATCACCGTAGTAATAATTCAGGTTTTAGCCTTCAAAGAACTGACATACCCAACACCTGTACCATCAAAACAATTTCCTAAGGCCCCAGTGGCCTAGAATGGGGCTCTGATGGAGATATTTTCAAAGCAGCCCAAGGGAAGCTAGGCTAAAATCCTCAGTAGCAATTTTTGTCACTAAATTCCCTCAGCTTTCTTAGAAAATTCTAGCTGAAACGCTGATTATATCTCGCTAAATCCATAGGAGTATAAAATACAATGCTTCAGGAACATAAAATTGGCTCATGCTTAGTAGAATTGCAACAGGCATAAAAGTCACAAACAATGCTGTACAGAACACATCTGCCAGAGGCATTGGGGCTGAGCCAGGTGCTGCTGTTTATGAGAAAGAGGAAGAGCTTTACTCCTTTGGAATTGCACAGGTGTAGGTCGCTTTTCACCCAGTGCTAGAGCAGTTCCAGTTCTCTACAGGCTCCACTGTGCCACCCTTACTCAGTCCACAGGGGTTGAGTTTACAGGAGCTGTACCTGAGTGAGGGGTGCAAGATTTGACCCTACAGCAGGAAGGCCAGATCCTGCAGTCATTTACATACATGCATAATAACTTCAGTTCTGTGAGGCATTTGATTGAGTTCAAGTGTTTGAGAAGCAGCAAAGCGCCATGTCAAGCTCAGCGAGCTCCTCCTGTGAGTAAACTTACTGATACACATAGGAGTTTGCAGGGTCAAAGATGCCGAACTTCTCAGCCACTTGAAGTCACATCGCATTCAACATCTGCCTCCTGGCGAGGTGTCTAACACACCTTAGGAGCCATGTGTCTTTTTTCCTAAACACAAACACACTAAGAACATAAAACTTACCAAGATGGTAGTGACTACTATAGTTCTGTTCTCCACAGATGAAGTGTCATTAGAGGGAAGCTGATCTAAAGCTGGCACAAATCTTTCATATTCGTTCCAATAACCAGCCTATAAAAATAGAGATTGTTACCTCATTACATATGTTCACAAGGCTGTGGTGCACGCACTTGTCACATGAGCTGTCAAAATATAAGGCTTTGCAACCCTTATTCATGCAACATTTTTGCCATTAAAGGACTACATTACCTTTTATTTAATTTCCTTAAAGAAACAATGTTCTCAAGCCCACATGCAAATAAATACAAGCCAAATCCAAGTGAAAATACATATGAAGTTCTCTCTAAATCCACATCATCACGGTGCCTGTGGAAAAAAATCCTATGTATCCACAGCATAATAATATACTGTAAACTAGGAATAAACTGCACAGCACTCTGAGTAAAATTCTTTGATTTGGTGATTTTTGTCCGTATTCTGCTGCGGTTTGGCCAGCGACGGCAGTCCCTGCAGAGGCGCCCGAGCTAGCTTTAGAGAGGGTGCACAGACATCGCTAGCAATGCCAGCACAGCAGCACTACCCTCAGCGTGGGGTACAAAACCCACGAGGGGACTATCTGTCGGCTGCCTTGCGCTGACCTTCGTGGAGCGGTAGCTACATTGCTATGCTACTACACTCCTTTTTGCATTTCTGCACAACACAGAAGTAACGCTTTTGTCTGCTCTGTAAACCTAAGCTGAATGGCTGGGACAGGACCAGAGGTATTTTGTTATTGAATATGTGCAGAGGAGTTTATGGAGTCTCAGCAGTGACCAAGCAGGTCAGGTACCTATAGCCAGGTGACATCAGGGGGATTTACGTGCCTCGGTCACAAAGATTCTTCTCTTGATACTCCTGAGATCCCATCTACCTAATGATTTTTGAAAATCTGCCCTGAATTTCTTTTATAACAGGGACCTAAGCAACTATCCCACTAGGATCTATCCTTTATTTAGGAGACAATAGAATGCGAGTAGCAAATCCTAATTAAACCCAAACTTATTTTCTGTTAATTTCTGAAGGTTTCTGAAATACACGGGCTCCAGCTTCACCACAGCTCCAAGGCCTGTTACGGAGAGGAAGGGAAAGATGGAGGGGAGTTTAGGGGATAGGGCTGAGCACAGGACCATGACAGCAGGTATTATGCTTGGCAGTGGAAAAGCTCCAGAAGGATTTTAAGAGAAGAAGCGGGGTCTGAAGCTGACATGGAAACCAGTGCAGATACCGAGCAGGGTGAGTTGTTTGGTCCAGGAACAGAATAGAATGAGGTTCCTGGGACAGGGAAGACTGCAAGAAGGTGGGGTTTCCTCAGGGTCCTGTTATTACAGTGTCTGTGTGGTATTTTTGAGTTTCATTGGTTTGTGAACTATTCGTGAAATATATTCAATAGTTGTGAAGATGTGAAATGTGGATGCATATCTTGAAACTCACCTTCCGTGATCCACTGGCTTTCATTTCATACACATCAATTGTGTAATTTGTTCTCCGCCCATAGGTGTCGAACTGGATGTTCCCCGTCATTCCTTGAACTTGCACCTTAAGGGAATAAACAGAAAAAAACCCATTTTAATAAAAGATTTTTTTTATTTAATAAAAAGATTTTTTCCCCTCTGTTACATTTTGCAGGAATCCACTAGTTCTAGTACAATTTTTATCTGTATGAGACTTGTAGCGCTTTTGACATGGCCAGTTATATTCTCGGTAATGGAACCAACCCCAGTTCTCTCAGTTTCAGCTGTACGTATTCTGTTAGTTAGTACTCAACTGGTGACTCACTACCGCAGAGTGAGCTGTGTTTAAGTATAGGTGAAATTCACCCTGCACATATATTAAATGTAAGAAAGACTGATTCTGCCATGCTTAGTCACACTGGGTTCACTGATACAGCATGGAGTATCCGTGAAGCACATGCAACAATTCAGTGCCATTAAACCCCTCACAATATGGTACTTAGTGATTTGCAATATGGACCAGAATCCCATATCAATGCTCCTTCTGGGAAGGGCTTTATTTTAAGATCAGTCCCAGTGTAGGAGAAAGGAATGAATGTCTTCTCTGAATGAGCAGAGACAATTGCCTCTACTGCTTATGGAGTTCTGGTCTCCATCTGGATGGATGGGTGTATAGACATTACCATTACCTACTCACATGAATCATCTTAAGGGGAAGTATAAAGTACTTTGTTTCAAAGAAAAAAAATCTTTCTTATTTCCCTGTATTAAAGGGTGAGATATTTCCATTTATCACTTATCAACGCTGACAAGCTGTCATCTCAGGCAGAAGGGGTAACAGTCTGAAACTTCCGCAGGGGTAAATCAGCTTTACTATTTAGCAAAATGATGTAGAAGATACAGGAAGAGGTGATGGAAGATTAGTCAAAGGGAAGCTGCTCAGGGCTGATGACTGATACGCTATTTATGGTTTACAGATGGTGCAATCAAACTTGTTATGGCAGACAAGGCCACATAAACCAGCCAGAATTCCTTGGACCCCAAATTATCCAGTGAGTCAAATTCAGGCTGACATAGAAGGAGTGCGATTTTTTTTATGAGTAAGTGGTTTTGAACCTTTCTTAAAAGGGCTCGTATCATTTCAGGGATCTGGAAGAACATGTGAGTTACTCCTGTCTCCAGAAAGCTGGAGAGGTGAACGGGACTTTGAAAGCAAATTTGCCCCTAAGATGTTTTACCAACTGTGGACCGAGTAAACATATTTGTAGGGTAGCTGACATATAACTCGCAGCCAGATGTGAGCGGCTGTGCCTGCTTTTGGCACTTGCTGGAAGCTGTCTGGCTACCTTAGCACAGCAGTGACTGCGTGTCTCAGCAGAGCTTGTTAGGTCGGCTTCATCCTGATGCGTATTGAGACGTGAGCATTGTGCACTTGACATCTTTTGACTTCAAATTTAATTTGTTTCTATCTTTGGTGGGAAAACTCAGCAGTTTGCAAAACCTGGCTGCACTGAGGCAGGCAGACTCACCAGGACTCAGAATGCTTCTGGTAGCGTGCGGAGGCAATCGCAAATGGAGTGACAGTGCCCAGATCTGTTCAGGTAAACTGCCTGCCACTGATCTGATGTCTTAGAATCAGCTTTAGAAACACAGACATGCACAGTTTTCAAGGCTGTAGGGAAGCAGCCTCAGGGAATGCCTATTTTCCTCTTGCCAGCAGGACAACTAGAGCGTAGCACTGAACCTTCTGCTGGCATAAGGTATTTCAAGGATGTCTTGAAAAAATATTCTCATCTGAGTTGCTGCTATAGAGCAGAGAGGAAACATTGTAGAATCAAAGTTTTTTTCCTGAAGCAACGATTCAAGATCACTGCTTGAGTAGAGGGAGAGAGTGTGATGGATAGGATGGGGTCTGGAAGGCAGTGTGGGATCACCTTGGGTAGCACTTGTTGGAGGTGTATATAAACCTCACTTAGATGATTTTTAATAGCTAAAACAATAGAAGGCAACCAGCTGAAAGTCAGACTTCTGCATGTTTTGCTAATCCTAAGTTCGGCTTTGTATATTCAATGAGTTACGTTTTTAAAAAAAGGGAGCGTCCTGTAGCAGCGCTGGTTCTGCTGACATGAATACCTCACCTCTCATTCATAGGACTTTTCTGGTTTGCTTGTAATAAAGTTCAAATGGACAGTACAAATTCTTTAACTACTGTGAAGGCTGAATTTAATCAACTTCTCTTCTAAAATGTGTAATGGTACATTAGTGAACATGCAGTTAGGGCATTTGTTAGGAAGTGACATCATGCATAAAAAGAGCTCTGGCAATGTGAGACTGAACCATCTTAAGAGTGATATAATCTGATTATAACCTTCTATAATCATTATGACTTTCTGCTATAATCCTTCCAATTTAGTAATTGAGAAAAAGCAGTAATTAAGCTAAGTGTATGAAGGCTGACCTAGGATTTGTTTATACCTAACATGGGCTTAATTCTGATCTCACTCACTCCAGTTCTATGCTTGCATTAATAGAATCTGTTCTAACAGGTTTGTTTCAGAGTTATTTGAGCCAGATCAAAAGCAGACCATAGAATCATAGAATGGTTTGGGTTGGACGGGACCTTAAAGATCATCTAGCTCCAACCCTGCCATGGACAGGGACACATATTCTTCTTGTCTTTTATAGCTACCAAAATGTTATCAAATGTTTCCTGTTGTCACTTGCTTTAACACACACAGCAGTCTTAAAAAGAGTTAAAATAAACAAAATTAGCAATATAAGTGAGGTAGGATGCCATGCACTAAGCAGTGTTAGGGATAAAGAACAGGCCACGCAGAAGGTAATTAGGCTGAGTGCAAAGTTACACCAGGAATCAGAACTAGTTTGAGGCTAAACTGTGTCAAGGTTCAGGCTGGTGCTGAAAGCCAGCAGTATTGCTATGAATGACAACATTTTTTTCACTGCTTTAAACCAACCTGAGTCACTTTTTACTGGCAAACTATCAAAATGGCATACATGTGTTTAAGTTCATAAACACACATATCCCTGCAAGATTCACAATACACATGCTGAGGACCCAGTCTAGGTCTGTTGGCCACATTTGCAGCCTTAGCCTGACTTTAGAAACCCCCAATCTATGTTTGTTTGGAAAACGGCTCACGCTCACTCTCATGGGAAGCTTGGGTGTTACGGGGGAGTCGGACTGTAGGTGCTTTGGTGTAGACAATCAGGCAGCTGCTGCACCGATACCACTGGGATGCAATTTTGGCCAAAGTTTTGAGAGCTGATTTGCTATGCCTTGCCCTCTGTTGAATATAATTTAGCCATCCTTTGGAGTTCATCATTAAATTTGTTTTTTTTCTTTTATTTTCCTGGGGAGTTGCAGCTGTTCGTGCGGGTACAGAAACTGTGGACATGGAGTGGGAGGCAAGTTCAGTCTTGGCAGAATTGCTGCTGTTGTGGAATATATACATTCATTAGCTGGTATGTTTGCCCTTACCATTTTCAGTGCTCTTTCTATATCGATTCCTTGGCTCCATGGTACTGCGGGGTTAGCCAGGCAGTCTCCAGCACTACCTCTCCTGGAGACATCCACACGCTGTCTTCGCAGGTAACGGAAAGCTTCTGCTATGACTAGGACTGCATCATGGGTCAGCGCAGACGTATACTAAAATTGATGCAAATAAAATACGGTGACAAATTGCAATCTTAAAATTGCCTCGGGTTTATCAGGTCTAGTCCTCTTTGTTAAAATGCGCTTGGAAGAATCGTGCTGGCAAGCCCTTTTGCTTGCTCTCTGTCTTGCCTCAGGTGCTTTATGTAGTTTAACAATTCCATCTATTTCAATTAACAAATTAAAAATACTTTCATTTTGTATAGCATATAGCAGCAAAACAAAAAAACCCACACAGTTTTGCATTGCATAAAGTATTTAAATGAAAGCTTGCTTATCTAAATAAGGTCACTACAGAAGTCTGCAATTCCATGCTGACCCATACTGCTACCGATAGCAAAGAAGAGCTCATAGCTGGTTTTCGCTTGGAGTATTGTTTTTCTTTTTAACAAGATTGTCAAGACAGTTTTGAATTCAAGTTAACATAAATGATTTCTGTTTGGACCACAATCCTGACTGGGTAGCATCTGTGGCAAGAAGCAGATCAGATTGCTTTTCTTAGAAGACAACTATATAAGCAAGTAATCACAAAATACACTTCAGGCATTACATCTCCTTGGTAATTCCCCATCTGTCTTCTCTTACTCCTTACTTACTTACTTACAGGTAAATCTGAGGAGGGTGATAAGCTTTGTATAGCAGCAACGCTTCAACAAAACCCCCACACTCCTTAACTACTTGCTCCTGTTGCTGTCAGCTTCGTCCACTGCTTGTCCTATGTATCTGGGGAGACATCCCCCAATGCTACAGATTTAGAATCACCTATGAAATGTCATGGATGTGTTTTTTCCACATTTTTTCCACATTTATGTGTTTGTCTGAAAGTTCTTCCCTCCCAGAGTGGCCCAGGTGTAGGAGATCCTGGTTTTCAGCAGCATCACAGCACACCTACAAGTCAAGGGTGTGTGTAGAGGACACCACCTCAACACATACGTACTGGGAGCAACTGAATATGCTCAGTGTGTAAGACCAGCTGTCAAACCCTTTGTAACTGACCCTTCGTATTTCCCCAGTGACTGTAAGGGAATGAAGAGAAGCAAAAAAGAACGTAAGGGGTGCCTGCCCTTCTTTTGGATGTCTGTGTGAGACTGGAGCGCTCCTGGCTCCCGACGAGCCTTATGCTTCTTAGTGCCAGAAGACACGCTGCCCATGCGTGGCTTCGAAGGGTGGAAATCCAAGCGTCAGCTGCACGTTCAGCTACTCTGTCTGGGTAAGACTTAACAAATTCAGAAGTTAATTCTATCCTATAGGGCAGGATAGGACAATAGGTGATCTTTTATTTCTTAAAAAGGTGTATTATCTTATGGCAAGCTCTTTGGTTTGATATAAAGCCTTAGGAAATCTAAAAGCACAGAACGAGGCGTGTCTGCATGTGCAGACCAAGAGATTCACATCTGATAAAAAAAAGTGCAAAGGTAGGATTGTGAAGAAGGTTATACAGCAGTCATTCTACCGAGTTTTAAACAACAGCAGTTGTTTAAACACCAGGTGTGTGTGGGTGGTTCCTGCTCTGCCTGCATCTCGGAATAGGCGCTGTTTTGATCCTGCCCACCTTTACCTCTTCCTGCGATGCTTTGCAATGATCACCCTCTCCTCTTTTAGTAAGTTAACAAAGATTACATGTCACATTCCACACAACAATATAGAACCAGATAGTAATTTTAAGGTATTTGTTCTTGTATTAAAAAGATCTTGTAATAGCTGTCCAATCTAGTGCTACACAAAACTTACACGCTGATAATTTTTTCAGTAGACTGCGTCAATTGTCAGTAACCTTAATGCAGTCCCTTCCAAGTCATGCCAAGAGAGCTATCTAATTTTCTACTTTATTTGAATTCTACTTATAAATGCATGAGCATGCAAAGAGAAAAAAGAGAGAGAGAAGGGAATGGCTGATAAAATACAGAATAAATTAAACATCAGGGCTTTAATCTCTAGGCAATTTTATTTCCTAATCAAAAATATTGTACATCAATTTTTAAGTATGCTTTTTGTCCGATTGACAAATACTGTGCACATTTCTATAATGAGCAGTACATTTGTGGAAAGGTAATGTAATCTTTGTGTTTGTACCATATACTTAAGATTCTTTTTTAAGGATGGAGAATCATTTTTCCCTCAAGGTAAATTGCTTTCAAGTGGAATAAAATCTTCTCAGGTTAACTTTATATATTTCAGAGCTTTTAAGATTAGTGCAATACTTACCATCATTTCTGCATCGCTGCTAGGAAGCTTTAGAAAGCCCGTCTTGGTCCTAACCAACAAGGAGCACTACGCTAACCTGAGTTTTGTGGTCCTCTGCTTGCCTTTCTCTGCTTCCTCTGAAATGCCAGCGAGGATGCGGGATGGGATTAAGATAGTTTTAAAACTATCCCATGAAATCATGTGATCCCAGAGATGGAGAACTATGTCCCTGAATGGCATTGGCCACCTCACAGCAGAACGTCAAAACTGGTTCCCGTTCTGGCTGTAGCCCCCCACAGTATGCCCCCATCCATTGGACTGGACTAGATTTTCCCTTCCTAGCTAGTGTTTTATGCTTCCCCATATTGTGTCTTACTAAGATCAACACATTACTCCTGTTTATTAGCATAATTTTGAATTCCAATTCTGTTCATCAGTTTGTATGTGTCCCTCCCAGATCAAGGAGGAAAGACATGAACTGTCTTATCATGGCTGTGGTTCTTGGACAGGTTTGGCTTCCCTGAGACAGTCAGTGTACATGATGTGGAGGACTGAACTCCCGGGAGGGACAGAATTTAAGGTCCTCTCATCCACCACCAGTCCCAGGTTTAATCCATCTATGCATATTGATGAAAAAGAACAGGCTTCACCAAAAGAGGAAGGAACATAATAGAGGAGTATCAATAACATGCAGTGGTCCTAGAAGATTTTATGACTTCCATCATCAGACAGAGTACCTTTGATGCACTCCTCAACTGGACAGTGAATAGCATCCCCCTCTACTCTAGAGATGCTGAAGCAGAAAAAAACCTGGGGGAGATATTAACAGGTTGCGAGTCTCCCAGTAACAGTAGCCTTTAGTTCAGCCAACCTATGGCCTGACATTTTAATTCAAAAAATTTTTGAAAGTTTTATTGATTGCAGATATAATATCCAGAACATTTAAGTAAAGGACAGGGATGCAAAACACAGGGTTAGATTATGAGGGCAACTGTCAGCAACGACTAGGAGGTAGCAGTGGCTCCTCAGTGAATCCAGAGCTATTTTATTTTGCACGTGAAATTCTCTATTAGCATTAGAAAGGACTAGTAACACACAGTTCGCAACTAAAAACTAACCAAACTAGCCTCCTCAACCACCCCAAGACTAACTCAAAGAGTTGAAGTTTAAGTTTTTACATCTGCTGCGCAATGACAGCATTTGTTCTTGTATCACACTGATACAAGGAACTGAGGAACTGAGGAACTCCGAGGAGCTGCCACCACAGCGGGCACCTGCATTCAGCTAACAGCCTCCGCCTCTTTCTCTCTTCCAGAAGGGCAGGGAACGTTGCAACGTATTCTAATCAGGGATCTGTATCATCTGGGGTTAAAAAACCCCAAATAACTGTTAAAAGCAATTCATCCAGTCTCCATCACTGTCAGTGTAAAATAAATACCTTTAACGGTGAGTTTTTAGCTTCTGGGAATTCCCTTTCATCAAGCCTCACCCAGCGTTGTAGGAACTGTTGAACCATTGGGTTTTCGTTATTAACAATCTGGAATCCAGTAATGTTGGCACCTCCGTGCATCACTCTCTCCAGAACAATGTCTGTGAAACCCTGGGAGGACACATGCAGAAAACAAGAATCATTGCCACCCAAAGTCCCTTTTCTTTGGCTCAGTTTTACCTGCTACAAGCGTAACACAAAAGAAATGGATTGACTTCCCTTTTGTTAACTGAAAATATTCTACCAAGGAGACAATTACTATCACAATTGCGACAGTGACAGCGGCACAGAACAGAATTTAAAACATCTTCTTGTTCAGACTTTTGAGATAGAAATCTGCCCTGTTGTGCTGTGGGAATGTGGCACATAATATTCACTGGTCAGAAAGAAAACAGGGGGGAAACTTGAAGTACTATTTCTTCTTTTCCCCTCAACACGGTAAAAACTGGTTGAAGACCTCAATCCCATTTGTACAGCAAAGTGCACATGAAGGTTCAGCGCTGGGAGCAGAAAATGACTCAACACCCATGCTGTTCCATGGAAGCAAAGTGCACACCTCTTGATAGGCAGCTCTCCATCACAGCATTACTTAACATTTCACTTGCAAACCTCACGGTATGATGCTCTCCCACTCTGTTATTTATACCCGAGACAGTAAATTGGTGTCTTTTTGATTAGTATGACTTGATTGCAGTTATGTTTATCTGAATGTTAATGGTTATACATGCTAAAAGGCAACCCAGAATAAGAACCCCTGTATTTCTATGCACACACTAATCAGTGAGATCATGACGGGTTCTTATAATGCAAAATGACACATCTTTAAGTCATACAGTACTTATACTAAATAGAATTATTTTAAAATTTGTCTTTTCTGCTTTCATCACACCAAAAAATTGATACAGAGAATATTCTAGTAAGTGGCGTTGCTAATGTGAAAGTGTGAGTTTTGGAAAAAAATTTTTTGTCTGACAGTAGACACAAAACCACAAAATTAGTCTTGCTACAGGATCAATTACACTATAACATTTCTTCTGCAGAACTCTACCAGATGGTGTTTCAAAGGCGTAATAAACATCCCTGAAAGTCAATTCTAGAATCCAGAAGCTCTGATACAGATACAAATGTACTTTCTTGTCCTGGTTGGCCAACACATACACAGGCACACCCCTACACTCTGAAATACAAAAGAACAGCTAAACAGCTTGGCCGGTTTACTTGATGGAATTGTTCTAATTTGCAGCTTTTTGCTACTTATTTTATACACAAATGTGCCACAATTACTTTTCCTGCGGTGCTTAAATTTCAAATATGTTACACAGAAGATTACGGTTATCAAGTGTCTTATTTATGAGGATACAAATTAGTGGAAAACATACAATTAAATTATTATTTTAAAATTAGTAGAGGATATGAGATTCTTAGACAAAAGACAGACTGTAATTGAGTACAAATGACTGCAACATACCCGTTTTAGCATTTACTGAAGTAATTTCTCAAAATCCAAGAACTCATTCATGCATTTCCTCTTTTGCTGATTAAAGTTGCCACCACCTGAACAGAATAGATTACCCTCTAAAATGTAGCTATACTTGTAATGAAGGGAAGTCCTTACCAGGTTAGCCAACATGTAGTGATAGCCTCTAGAATGTTTGCCCAGGATTACAACCTGTGTGAAGAAAACAATTACGTATTATTCAGCTGTAACAGGATGACTCTTAACGAGCGGAAACCAGCCAGAGGACGAACATTTTGGTAACCCTCCATGCCCAGTCCATGGGCAGCAGGAGTATTACAGATCTGCGGAGGGCTGCACTCATTTGTGCTTTTAAAACACATGGGCAGGTTACAAAGAGTAACTCACAAGGCTGGGAAGACTCTGCTCACGGAGACGACCTTACCTGGCAAACTCACCCTTGTGATCGCAGTGTCTCCCCTGCTGACCAGCTTCGTTTTAGTTACCGGTTCAAGTATTTCTGCTCTGAAACGATAACGCTCTATCTGCCCACTCAGTGAGCGCCCGTTTACATCGTTCCTTGTTTGTGAAGCGTATGAGGGGTGGGTGGCATGTCCCAGCCTCTCGCTGTGTTTATTAAACTGCACGGGCACAGCAGGGCTTGGTAGGCTCCAGGTTGTACGGGGGGGTTCCTGCCATGAGAACCCTGGCCAAGCCTTGTCATACAAGAAAGCTTAAATTCCTGAAGTTACAAGCAGTGGTCGTCATTGCCTTTTGACAGCTTTGAAAAGGCCCGAAAACTTGTCGCTTCCAGTGCCTCTAAAGGGACATGTCTGACCTTTCGTCAAAATTTATACTAAAACTAAAATGTTGCACGTTCCACTAAACCAACATCTCCCACCCTCCCTGAGCGCACCTGGGCATCTCTCTGTACAAATGGAATCGTTAAATGGGATCGCTAAGAGACAAAAAAAGCAGCCGGATGAACCAAGCAGCTGAATTCAGTGAGGTAACAGGGAGGAGTGGGGCAGCACTCCCGGGCAAGCCTGAACTCCTGCCTGAATTCCACCACCTGGGTGCTCATCCCACGCCGGTAATATCGTGCTTTTGCAGAAAGGAGGAAAACCCACACCTCCCCCGTCTGTGCAGCTGGCTGCTGGCTCACCCGCAACACCCCTTCTGCAAGATTATGCCACTGCATTTAGCACCATTCCCTTGCCCTCAGATTATAATCTCAGCAACATGCACCTAGTCCCGTGGCCATCGGGTGGAACGATGCCTAGCAGCATGGATTTAATTAATAATTGTGGTGATCACATGTGTCAGGACAGAATCAAACTTACCAGACTTGCTGGGTTAAACTAACAGAAGTTAAAAATAGCAAACATGCCGGCGATACACTGTAAGTGTATCACTGACTATCTCCTGTGAGCAGCTCAAGGGAACAGATGATGCTTTTTGATGGAGAATCATCTGAAAATCTATGCACACCATACTAGTGTACTTCTCTGGTCACAGCTAAACCAAACGCCATACTCTAAAAGACATCTTTTCAACATGACCACTTACGTCTTTGCTAAAAACAGATGACATTTGAGTCATTGACTTTAGATATGCTGCTGAGCCTGTTAAAGTTCTTGATAAATTATTAGGCTCCCAGTTGCCTCTTTGGGTTGTCTTGTCCTTAATAGATGCCATTTCTTTCAAATTCACATTTAATTCTGTAGGAATTTGCATACTTTCAGCAGTCTGAAAATAAATTGCTGTTCAGGTCCTCTTGAGAACTGTATGTACACTCCGTTGGTAGAAAGCATCTGATTTCCTACACTCACATTTGTTTTCTACAGAAATGTGCAGGCTTCCTTCAGATCATCTGGTGCGCATGCTATTTGCATACTGAATTCTCTGTATGTTTTAATTTCACCTTAAAGGCAGCAATTTACTTTTAAAAGGTTAGAGACCAAGAACTTAACAACAGTAATACTATTTGGAATTTTAACCTTAGTAAAAAATAAGACGGCTTTTACATTTCTATCCAGAAATGTGTTTAAGAGAAAAATGCCACGACAGATGAAGTCAGAGGCTGTAAGAAAAACAGACATGGAGCTGCTACAGGCATCAGGAGCAATACTGCAAATAGGAAATGTAGGGCTCATTAGCATAGATCAGACCCAACCTCTGTCTCATCTGTTGTCATGTCTCCAAAAATGACCAGAAATGATAGTTTGGTCCCTTAGAGAGGTCCAACATACTACAGACCAGCTTTAATTCATGAAGCATCTTTCAGAAGTGACCTGCCAGCATTTCGGCTCACACAATCAACTGCGTTAGTTCATAATTATTTAACTTGATCTTAACAATGTTTTAAAATTCACTACATGCGCTGTCCTAAATCTTCATCAGCACAACTCTCCTCCCTCCCTTTCACCCTCTACCACCTGTCCAGCATCTTGAACGGAGCTGCTGGATTAGCCAGCCCAGCCGAAACAATCACAGACATCAGTGTAACTCCTAGGGGAGCAAAGGAATGGATAAAGCTTTTTTATGAAGGAGGAAAACAGGAGTATAACAAATAAATCTCATCAACAGCTGATATATTGTGAAGCTTATACAGAAAGTGGGATATTGAATAGTGGTGCTGAATAGAAAGCCAGGATTACAGGACAAGGATTTCACAGAGCTACATGTCTTTGGGAAGTTTCACTTCCGAGACTTAATATTGCTTTCACCTTGACTGAAAGAAAAGCTTATAAGATTTTACTCTGAACAAAGGAGAAGAGAAAAATATGACTGGAAACGATCATGAATAATTCAGACTTCTGATTCCACATAATTCTTGCCTTGTAGATAAAAAGATCATAATGTCAGGTTTGATACAGTATCAAATGAAGTTTGTATTTTTAATTAACTCTTTGGATATTTTCAATTAATTAAGTAAAAATCTAGAGGGAACATAATTAAAATGTATCTGGTTTTAAAATAAAAGTAAAATCTGCTGGCCGGCACCACGCTTACTGGAAGTGCAGACCTATATGCCAGACTTGAGAAATTAAGTCAGCATTGCCAATTTTAGTTTTTTCATTAGCCTGGGGAAGTTATTTTTTGAATGAAAGCACAAAGACAACTTGATTTCCACTGCATCAGTCATCACAATAACAAATAGGCAACCACAATTTTTTGCCTTAGCTTTTACATTTTTTGTACAGTTTGGGAAGATAGCATTACAGAGATTAACTGGCTAATATTAAATTGGTATGGAGCACTGTGATATTTCTAAAGTAATAATGTTAATCTGTCATGATGTAGTTCAAAGGCTACCCAACACCTAAGAGGAAGGACACTGAAGAGGAAGCAAAATAACTTTTAATACTAACCTCATAATTACTCTGTTATCTTCTGTTTTACTCCCTACCAAAATCACCAGCACAGCTCGTTCCTGGTCTAGAACATGGATCTGGGTTTTCTGGCCATGAAAATTAAATGGAGTTAAAGGTGAAAGGAACGTTACAAGGAGACTGGTGAACTCTTAGATGAAAGTCAAGGCAGGGAAGCTGTTTTAGACAGTAGTGACGGAGACAGATCAAGGGATTTTGCTGGAATATTTCTCCCAGGACTTGACTAGGAACTAGGATGGTGAGAACAGAGTGTGTAGGTGAACAGCAGTAACAGACCAGAGGCAAGGAAAGAATGGGTTAATGAAAGACAGGACTCTGTGGGCTCAGAAGAAATGAAGTAGTGGAAGAATAGTGCAAGTCTGGTAGGCGGGACTGAGCAGTCCTATTTTGTCTTCTAAAAAATATCCATGGCTTGTCTCTGATTCATGAAAGGGAAACGTAATTTCTCCTTTATGGATGGAGGAAATCACAGAGCAGGTGAGGCTGGCAGGGGCCTCTAGAGACTGCCTATTCCAGCCCCAGGCTCCAAGCAGGGGCAGCTAAAGCAGGCTGCTCAGGACCACAGGCAGTCAGGTTTTGAATATCCCCAAAGCCAGAAACTCCACAAGCTCTCTGGGCAGCCTGCTCCAGTGATTCTTCTTATATTTAAACAGAATTTCCTGCATTTCAGTCTGCACCCTCGCCTCCTGTCTTGTCACTCAGCACAGCCGAGATACTGAAATGCAGCGAGGCTCTGGGAAGAGTCTGGCTCCATCTTCTTCACTCCTTCCCACGAGGTATTACTAACATCCCCCGGTGAGCGTTCTCCTCTCCAGGCTATGCAACCCAACTTCCTCAGCCTTTCCTTTTACATCAGATTCTCCAGCCCCTTAATTTTTGTAGGGACCCTTCACTGGACTTGCTCCAGGATGTCCATGCCTTTCCTACACCAGTGAGCCCAGAACTTCAGATGTAGCCTCACCAGTGCTGAGCAGAGAGGAAGGATCACCCCCTCTGAGCCGCTGACCATACTAATCCCACGCAGCCTGGGATGCTGCTGGCCGCCTTTGCTGTCAGAGTGCAGTGCTGGCTTGTGCTCAACTTGCCTGCCAGGATCCCGAGCTCCTGCTCTGCAGAGCTGCTCTCCAGCCAGGAAGCCTCTCCCCAGTCTGTACCGGTGAGTGGATGGGGTCATTGCTCCTGAGGCGCAGGGCTGTGCATTTCCCTTTCATCATGTTTCTCTCTGTCCACTTCACCAGCCCATCTAAAGTACTGCAGCACAACCACCCGGTGTATCAAACACTCCTCCTAATTTGGTATCATCTGCAAACTTGCTGAGTGTGCACTCCACCCCATAACCTTCCGATCATTAATGGGGAGGCTAAACGGTATTAGCCCCAGGACCCTTAGGGTACTCGAAAGAGTAACTAGCCTCCAGCTGGTCTTTGCGTTGCTGACCACAACCCTTTAAGCCCAGCAGTTCAGTCACTTTTAAATCCACCTTACTGCCTCTGCAGGCTTTGATTTTAAAGAGTCATTGGAAAACACAAACGAAGAGGATACGCTTGCACTTTTACCTCGAGAAGTAGCTGTCATGATTTTGGCAGCAATGAAAAGGAAACTACCATATCCAATTAATACCTGTTGGGAGCTCATTTTCCCTTCATTTGAATCAACCACCATCTGGTCAGTATAGTCTGTTTAATCAAAGTTATTTATCATCCTTTATTTACAAATGAAAAAAAGAAATAAAAAAAAATTAGATTACAGAAGTACAGACTACCCTCATCTACAGCTCAAAACCCTGATATATTTTATGAGTCTATTAGATCTTTCCATAACATAAAATACTGATGCTGACAGGCAGTATTGCCACAAAGAAGGTCTAAAGATTTTTACTGTGCTTTTCATACCTGACAAGTGGCAGAAATATGCGACTTAAATGGAATGACAGGCAGAGATCTGACCTGCTGTAATGTGTCTTTCCATTTTGACCATATCTGGGAACAATAAGGCAGTTTAACTCCAGAGCTCTTCTTTCCTAGGTTTTAAAAAGACATTAAGAAAAATGAGATTTTCTATAAGCTCAGAGTAAAAAAAGGATTTTGTTGTCTTTGTTGAGCTTACTGATTTGGGTTCCACTTTTTTAAAAAAAGCCCACATTTAACTTCATTAACTTCTACTGACTTTTACATATACGTGTATATTTCCAAGGACAGGAGAGCTTAGCTACCTCCAGCTACATGAGCAGTAACATGCCTTTATACTTTGCTATAAAAATACAATTATGACACCTTTGCGTTCAAAGCAGCGTGCAAATGCCAGAAGTCATGGCACAATTCTTTCTTTTCAGCAGCAAACAAGCAAAACAGATAAACGGACTCAGGTCTAAAAAAATTTCAACAGCATCATCAGGATCAGCTATCAGTGTTGATTGCACTTCATGGGAACAGCATGGATAACAAGCACAGCAACAACTGTCTGGCAAGCCGAAACTGTCTTCTCTCCTGTTCTAGTTTCTATCCCTATTGACAGCATTTCTGTTCTGAAGATGGAGTTACTTAAAAGCTTATCTCAGATCTGAGCAGCTCCTACCTGATACTGAATTAAACGCTTGGAAAGTTGTGCCCTGTGATGCAGCACCCTATCGGACAGCGGCACTGGCTAATTTGGTCTTCAGGACACACTTAAGAAAGGAGACGAACACAGTGTCAGAGTGACAACCCAATTAGTTAAATACAAACTGAAGTCAAGGCCCAAAAAGGAACTGTCGGTATGTTAGCAAGGATGTTTAACTTGCCTTGAGTGGCACCTGCAGCGTACTGCACTCAAGAAAAGGAGAAACCGAAACAGCCTTTCCAGCTGGAACAGAGTCCTCTCCCTGGCCTCCCTCCCGCTCCTGCAGCCCCTTCTGCAGTGGGGGAGCAGCCCCTGGGGCTTGCAGCCACCGCACCTCAGTCCTCTGGGGCCAGCGCACTGCTAACAGCAGCGCAGTTACCTTCTACAGCCTTACAGTGTGAGCAAAGGTGCAACCGCATTCGACAGCCATACATAATCATTCCTCACTGTGTTTAGTTTGCACAGGTCACCCCTTGTCATGTACGTTTTCCAGAGAGAGGTAGGATCAATAGGAGGAGAACAGAAAATAAAAGCTCCTCTGAAATATGAACAGGATTTTCTTCATTGAACCAGATGCCACAGTAAAAATCAGATCCCCTGTGATCTCAGTAGATCCATTTTACTATAAGTTTGCAGAGCCCACTCCTCTGTTTTTCAATTTTCACACACGCTCCTGCAGAAACAGTGAGTTCCCTCTGAGGGTTATAAAAACTGGACAAGGCTCAATCTTCCCTCAATAAATGCATTAAAAGTAGCTTTTTTGGCATCATGATTTGTCTCTATCACACCACCAACACCAGCACTGATACATGAGGCTCCAAAGGAACCGTAATCCTGTGGTGGCAAAAGATCTGTCACAGCTAGCGGTGGCCTGTCACAGCAAACAAGTGACACTTGTCCTGCCTCCAATTCCACAGAGATAAAGCCATCAGTGGTTGAGTCACCATCCCTGGAGGTATTCAAAAGACCCGTAGATGTAGGGACATGGCTTAGTGGTGGACCTGGCAGTGTTAGGTTGATGGCTGGACTTGACAATCTGGAAGGTCTTTTCCAACCTAAATGATTCTATGGTTCTATGACTTCCACGTTTGGCAGAAGCAGCCTCCCTCGTACAAAGGGTAAAAACCTAATGATTGTAACAGTGGTGCAAACCCACGGAGCGATTTATTTCTTTGCTTAGTATTAATGGGATGGGA
The DNA here is from genome assembly GCF_017639655.2 of Falco naumanni. NCBI lineage: Eukaryota > Metazoa > Chordata > Aves > Falconiformes > Falconidae > Falco > Falco naumanni. Next base: position 6,888,956 of record NC_054067.1, read on the forward strand.
ATCTGGCCACCAGGGGTTGTGGTGCTGTAAAATATGCAGTAAACAATGATTTCATTTATATGAAGAATGAGTACTATATTAAATGTGAGCTAAATATTAAATGAAGAATGTGTTAAATATTAAGATGAAGATTTCATACATGTATTATTTGTTGCAGATAAAAATAACTCCATATGTAGTTGAGATTAATTCACCCACCATTTCAATGGCTTCACGTCCTTTAGGGAATGTCACAAATCCATACACAGTCCCAACTGCTAGATTTTGTATTTTTGCCCAGTATATGGACCTAAGAATTTTACTTCCATGCAACTGCCACCTTATAAATTTGTGACTACTCCTCATAACCAAAATCCTGCTTTCCTCTATAGCGCAGTATCAAGATCATTTGTTTGGGCTTATAAAACATTTTTCAAACAGCTTTTGGCTCTGCTGCAATGTTATCTCTCATGGGAGATGATATCCTAGAGAATAGGAATCTCCTAGAGGGGGATGAAAATGTGCACGGTGGAAGCAGGGATCTGAGTTGCCTCTGAAGCACTTTATTGAAGTTTTTCCCCATCTGGCCCCCTTCTTCTGCCCTTCTCTCCCTTGCCTCTCTCCTTGATGACAGTCACATCAAGAGTGAAATTTTACTTCTAGGCAATCTCCAGATAGATGATGGTTGTGCATGTTAGCCCTTGGAGAGTAATTAAATGCAACATCTGAAAGCAGTATTGTACTTCATTCTCCCTCCATATGTCTAAACTTTCTTTTCCCATACTAATCTGACATTTGCTCGTTGAAAACTGTGTAGTGGAATATGCATTTAATTTGTGTATAAAAGGTTACATTAGAAATTACTTAGGAAAAAATATTGCAAACCGCAACAACACAGGTTCTCAGGGTTTGATGCTTTCTCCTAATTTCTTTCAGTGTGCTGACAAATTTTTCTGTGAATTTTCTGTGCACTTAAACAATTTTCCTAAATTGATTCTACCTGGTATGATTTAGCAATATTGTCAGATTAACTAATCTGTTGGCACAGCTATTGTTAAAGGACATATTCTACTGCAAAACATCAGTTCCTGGAGGACACCGAGATGAAGAGGTTTATGATCCTGGTAACTGACATCCATAATCACAATTATTTACTCTTTAAACCAAATAAAATTCATTAAATAAACTTTTCTTTATATCAAAATCTCTTTGTTTAGACAGATGAGAACAGTGTTCTCTCTCTCAGGACTGCATCTCTCTTCACAAGTCATGTCCTTCAATAGAAAGACTTTCACGTCAAAATCAATCAAAACTTACGCTGTCTTTCATCACTTGAAGCTATTTCACCAAACCCAAGATCAGATACAGGGGGGTGTTACAATCACAGCAATAATTTTCTGTAGCATATCAAAGGGATAATCAAAATTGCAAGACCTTTGCCCCTTATTTTGCCAAGATATTCTCAAGAGAAGATACTTGTTCGCAGGAAGTTTCCTTGAAGAGATGTTTTGTAGAAATTTTTCATCAGTGAATTCTTTAGCTTCCTGAGTGAGATTAAAGTAAAAATCCAGTTGTGTTCTGGAGGAATTTTTGCAACTGTATTTATGTGAAGGAAATGACTTAAATATGTTCCCCTGCAGCAGCACAGCAGTGATTTCCACACATACGTCATTTTAGGAAAGAGATCATTTCATTGTCTATGCAGTTCTAGTATATTCTTTGAGAAATATTGTCCCTTGAAAAATAATCATAATGGAGTGATTTTACATCCAAGGTAATTTCACAGAGGTTCCAGTACTTTCTCAAGCCCCTGTGAAATCATACATTCAAAACTTACTTGAAATTTCACAGAGGCTTCAGATCTCACATAAAACCCAAATGTGGACAGGGAATTTCAAATCACCATAAGCTTTCTGTGCTGAGTGCCAGAAATGCTTTAATTTTGACACTGACAAACTGTGCTACAGCACTCTCCTCATTGTTTTCACCTTCTAGATCTGCCGGTTCAGTGCTCTGTGTTCCCCTCTCTTTCCTGGCTCTAACCCTTCTCAGGTCAGACTACAACCACAAGGTCAGCAACAACCTTGACATCAAGGGATTCGGGTTATGGTCTCTATTCTGACACGAAGTTTTGGTACGATGTTCAAAAATTACTTGGGTCTGAAGTTTTTCGATGCACTGCTGTCATACAAGCTTGAGTAACTTTTTAAAGACAACTGATTTGGTAGTGTATTTGGGTCTCCACAACTTCTGTTTCTCTACCCAGGTCTTCCAAAGAGTGCAGGGAAATTGAAATTCATATTAGTTGGCAGAAAAGGTACACAAAGCTCCTCGCTGTATTCTGCCTTCCTCCTGCTTCTCATAAATTCTGAAATACTCATCTATTTTGCATCTGACCCCATCAAGGGCTGCACTTGCTCATCAGACAAGGCCCTGTGGAAACAAGTCCTCTGCTGCTTAGGCGTCAGTTCACCACCCCCGAGAAGAGACACGAGGTTTTGCTAACCTGAGAGCAAATAGGTACTGCTGCTGTCTCTGCTCTGATACTCCAGAGAGCCCAAAAGAACAGGAATTTTTTGTTAACTGTTCAGATGGGTAAGCTTCTCAGTAACCATCACATGCTTTTCACTGACACACAACCACCTCTTCAAAGACGCCAGTATTTCTTAGTAATTTCGTAGCTCAGAGCTGTGTGCTGCTAGAGCTGACTGCCTTTCCCTAGCAGTGTTCATGGTTAAATTTCCTTCAGCCTACAAGGCAACCAGTTCCTATCCACCATAACACGGTCCCACCACAATAACGTCCTCGCTTCCAACCTCATGTATGGTCTCTTCCTTGCTTCTTGGCAGCTGTGAATGCTCTCTACAATTCTGTATCAGGTATAGCAAAATCAGCGCTATCAGAACTGACTTCCAGACTAGCATCCTTCACTAAGTTTCGCAACACCTAAAGTCACTTTCACACAGACTTTTAATAATAGTAACCTTACATTTATTCTTAGTTTTCCAAACCTTCTGCAGGACTCACAAATGCTTCAGCACCGTCACACAGTTTGAAGGCACATCCACATCATTAACAAGCAGGTGCTCAGTGATTTTTGCATCACGTGCCTAGTCTCTGTGACACAGGAGATGATACCCAACTGTCCTTTTTGGCTTTCAATACCGTGAAACTGTATATTGAACATTCTTAAGAGTACTCTCTTGCAATCACCGACAAACATAACTGATGCTCACTACTACTTCTCAGATCCCATAGGGTAAATGAAACTCCTTCAGTCTTAGCTGCTCAAAATATAAAAGGATGTACATCCGTTGGGGCAGACAGGAAGGAATGAGGTAAACTAAGGCACACAGTCTTTAATTTTAAAAACACATAAATTTCCCATTTTCTTCACACTGCCCATTGGCATGTCAGAGTAAAAATTCAGTATTCTTCCCTGGAATTGAACAAGAGTCCTTGGAAACAGAATTCTGCTTATATAAACCATTACTGCATGTCAGGATCACTTCAAAATACTATTTGGATGTAACCCAGAAGTGTCGCAGTATTTCAGTCCCAATGCTCACATGAGAATCTTTTGGAAGGGGTTTTGTATTGCAGAGCACTGCCTTCAAGCAAATCGAAAAATACTGAATAGTAGGCATTCTTCCCCCACGTCCCCCCCGCCTCCTTGTTGAGCATTTCCTTTCTGTTTTAAATGCCCTATGAAATTACAAAAAAAACCCCAACAACACAACAGTGCAACGTCCTCTAGGAAAAACAAGGTTACTTTTTCTTAAATTTTTTATTATAAATGGAATTTTACTGTGACTAGAATTGCATTCAATTTGCTCTTTTCAATGCTTTGAAGGCATTTGAAAGGTTTATTCTGCTTCACTATAAACAGCACGCTGCAATATTCCCTGTATAACTTGGTGCATAAACCATGAACTGAAAGAGATTATGAAGAGTTAATTTATTTTTTAGTAGACTTAGTCTATGCAGCAGGGGAGGCCATTTTACTCATAGGAGGTAATAAAGTTACAGCAATATTTCTCTTTTCTGATTCTTTACATGCATTCTCCCATGACAGAAGATACTCAGGGTATTTCTAAGGGTCTATGCATATTGTTGATAATTTTATTCATTACGTGTTTTGGAAGAACAAGCCTCCAATAGTACATATGCCATTAACATCGACACAGGCACGCCCATAGTGGGACACAAAAAAATTTGTATTTAGTAATATGGATTTTTTTAAGCCTGAGAACCTTAACTTCCTCTATAACTGTTATGCTCTTTTCCATCTTACTGGTTGAATACTGTGGGATGAGTTTGTGTTTGAAGTTGAGCTGATGACTTACAGGGCCGGATTCTTCATGAATTTCGCCCAGGCTGCCCCCGGTAGCTTTAAGCTGCTCCACAGAGGCCACTGGAATCGCACTGGCACGAAGGTGGGATAAGAGACGGGCATCACATAGGAATGTATAATTACCAGCAGTAAGCAATTTCCACTGGGGCAGTGCTTTGCCATATTACGGCCTGATCCAAACCCACCCGTAGCCCAGAGCAAACGCACCATAGCTCTGCATCACACCTAGGGACCTCGTATTTAGGGACTTCCCCCTGCCAGGCTGTAGCTATCAGTTGCTAGTGTCTCATATTCTGCATCACCGGGATCTGGGCTAAAAGAGCCCGGTGGGGTGGTCCCCACTCCGAAAATCTCGCTGTTTGAACTGCAGCGTAAATGTGCTCTATGAAATGCACTTGGTAAAACCTTGGTGCGTGAGGGGCCCTGACAAGCACCAGTGGTTCTCTTCCTCCCTGAGACCGTGATTCACACTGCACCAAAGCCATTAATCCCAGCTTAGTCAGCTGTGAGAAAAAGACATACGCTCTTGTGCAGCTCTTCTTTTACTGAGTTAGGACTTGTCCCCTTGTAAATGAACTTATGAGACACCAGAACTATCACGCTGTCTCTGGTGATGTACAACGCCTGTTTGCACAGTGGTATTGTGCTATTACTATTCATTTTGATAGTGTGTTTCCTTCCTCTCCCTGCAGTTGGTTCATCTGAATTGTCGCCAAGATGGTTGCCTTGGAAACTAATTAAGGAAAGCCTTTGGTTAGAAGCAGAGTTTCAAGCATTAAACTATTTGAGAGACAGATGCAGAAATTAAGGTAATGTCTGTTAAGATGAAAGGGTTTATCCTTTATATGGAGAAGAAAGAGCTACATTAAATGCTAGGATTGTAACAAAGCAACTTCTGTACAACACTGACTTTTAAAACCTGGAAGAGATGTGTGAATGAAGGATTTTAAAATCAGCCAGGGGTTTACAAGAGGTGAGAAAAATTTCTAGAGCTATGACAGATGGGGAGATGGACAAATACAGTGGGACAAAAACCTCAGGAGATCATGTGTCGAGCAAATTCCAGCCAGCTCTCCCTTTCCCTCAAATACTGTGTATCTTTTAAAGACTCCTTGTAAACGTTGTTTTCAAAAAATACCCGTACAGCTAATGAAAGACCAAATCCTCTCCCCACGGTCCAGGTATCGCGTGAAAAGCATCAGCGTGTACGCTTGCTTCCAAAGTACATCAAATGTAGGAATGAGAGGCTATTGCAAATGGCCCTCAGACCCAACTTTTCTCCTGAGACTCCTGTCAACAAGGGTAACAATTACTGCCAGCTGCAGAAGCAGCTCTCACGATGTGGACACAGGCTAAATAATGAGTGGGACCCTCAGAAGGCTTTCTAAGGGCAAACACAGACGCACAGATTCTGTGCACTGAAAAGCTGCAAAGGCAGGCGAACTATGCGGCAAATTGTGCTTTTACAGCTACCTATTAACTGAAGTTCAAAGCAAATACAATCTCTCTATGAGCACAGTGGTATCAATTTAAATACTGTCTCCAGGATAATGTTCAGAGTAATGGTTGACTCTATACTTGCAGCAGCGTAACTGAGAAAAGATTTTGGTTCCCTGTACGTTTAATGGCAATGCAGAGGTTGCTGTATAAACGTGCCTCTAACTGCATAAACGCATACTACAAATGTTGTGGTAAATATATGCAAAATGCCAAAAGCAGATGCATGTGTGTGCATTGGTGTGTGCATTTATATCCCATGAATTATCATAAAACATAAAATGAGTAATTGCTACTATCACAGAAAAATAAAAACTCTGATAGTGACTTCAGGTTCATATGCCTCTGGCATAAGAAACCAGAGTTGCTTGGCAGCGGTCTTCTATATACAGCAGCTTGCACATTTACGGTGAGACATTCTGTATTAATTATTATTATTACTGATCAGATACATTTAAAACTGTGCTTTAATGTCTTTTGAACACTTTTAAGCTTTGTGTGCCATTACCTCAGTCATTCTGCAGCATGACTAATACTCTGTTAAATTCCTGTCATTTGGAACCTGCCTTGCTTTATGAAGTCCGGATGATGGCTTTGGAGAGACGTTACTATTTACAAACTAGAAATTCTGTCCTCGGGTATATGTGAAATGAGCTATATGTGGGGCAGATTAACCCACGATGTTAATTCTTTCTGCTTTAGTAATCCACCTTCAGTCCTTTATTAGTTTCAGAGCTGACAGGAGCAGGCCCTTTAAGGTAGATACAGCTGTCGCGTTTGGCACATGCCCGTTTTCTGCTTACCTTCCACTAGCTACAGTCCTGAGGGCGACTGACCTAAGGAACTCCCCTTTCCTCCCACACGCCTACATGGACTTGTGAGCTGCTGAAACCCTCCAGATGCGAAGGGACAGAAGTGACCTTTCATCCTGCTTTAGATCCTGGTTTCAACAATACTCATGGGCGCCTAACGAAGATAATGTCCTAAATGTTTAAGTTTCTAATTGATTGGAAACCTAAGAATGAACTGTACCAGTTTCTCAGTGACGTTACACAACACCGTACGTATCAGATACCCTCGGAGCCTGGGCTGAACCCCCTCCTCTGCTCTGCACGAAGGATAAAACTGGGCTGTGACATGGCCACGGCACCGAGGCTGGAGAAGGCGGCAGGGGCACACAGCTCTGCAGGCTGCGCTCCACGCAGTGCGGTACCTTCGAGGGCACGGCAGCATGGGGTTCATAAGCACAGCAGAAGCTGAAGCTACCCATAGCTCTGCTCCTCCTCGTGTGGTTGTAGGCAGTTACTGTATTTTCAATTGTTACAGAGAACACAGGCAAACCCACACCAGACTATCTGTTTATAACGTAACACATAAACCAGCAGGCTTACGTGAAAGCAGTGTTGATTTTTCCTTATTGTTGTTGGTTTTAATGACTGTTGGTCAACTCAATACTGCAGCTTTATATTTATTCTTATGATACTCCAAATGTAAAAGCTGTTGTGCAATGAGCACGCTCCTCTGAGATCCCAGCAGCTCTGCAGAGGGATGCAGCTGCAGCTGTACTGGAAACTTGCAGACCATCTTCCTAATCTCAAACTTAAGGTCAAGTCACAGTCAGTGCTTGCACTGGACAGAGTTCAGTCAACCAGATTACCCTTCTTAATCCTACGGATGCTTTACTTCAAGTCTTCTGTAACAGTTTGACTGTCGTCATAACATTTTGGGGACTGCATTCTCTACTGTAATATTGCTTCGGCTTTGTGAGATGCCTCCACTCAATACAGACATTGCCGTGGAGCCTAACCTTTATGACAACGTTTGGAGATAGTGTCCTTTTGATAAAAGCATGCAGTCTCTGGAATAAACAGGTCTTTTGTGAAGTTTCACCATTTTAATGCTGAATGGAGTTTTTTCCTCCTTATTTTCCCCCAGGAGATTTTCTTTTAAATGGACATAAAGCCACTCTAGTCTGAAATACAGCTTGTTATCTTGGGAATAAGAAAAACATATTTCTTAACTCAAAAACATGTCTCTAAATACACGGTTGAACAGGCTAAAGCCTACTGTTAGTTCTCAGAAGAAAATGTTCTTCTGTTTATGAGAACAAAATTTTATATCTATCTGTGAAGGAACACTGGAATATTTTAGCATCAAGGGACAAGAAGTGTGGGGAGCTTATGAATTTTGCATGACATAAGTGTTGCTATCTGTATGCTTGAGAGGCCACTAGATGATTAAATTGGATATAGTTTTGTTGTGCAAGGAGCGATATGGATCCACATGCTCAGTGGTTATAGAACCATAGGGCAAGTGAACCAACAGATGGTAACTTAACAGAATGACGATTAATCTCTCTGCTTCCCCTTACTCTGCAGCTGAAAAGTCAGGGCCAGAGGTGATCTGGGCAGGGCATCCACCTCTAGGACACAATATGGGGCCCATCACAAAATTCTCTGGAAGAGGAATGAAACCATCTGTGCTGCAGAGTGAAACCTGGCACAAAGCAGGTTACCCAGGCAGAGCAGGAGCTGGGGTGCCCTCTTTCCCCTGCCTTACATTTACGTACAAGGGGGGGCACCTGGGAGAGATCCTTTCCTGGGTACCAGCCAGCCCTGAGAAGAGAAATGAGAGGTTTCAGATCTTGGAAACACAGGGACATACAGATGTGCCAGATGCTAAAGACATATGGAATACTCAAGGTCACTGACTCACATGTCTGTCTGCACATCACTGGAGGAAGGTACAGAATATTCCAGTAGTCCCTGAAGTCTGAAGAAAATCCTCAGATGCGCAATTGTCTTTAGATAAGCCCACACTTTTGGAAGAGAGGTACACACTGGTTTGAACTGGTTGAAAAAAAAGCATCAAAGGAACAGAACTGCACACACTGACCAGCCTGATACAGGTGAAGAGGTCGCTCTTATTTAATCCAAGCGCTAACACAAAGCCACAATACACAGTTTCTGGAGCAGAGAACTGACAAGCTTGCTGAATGGCCTGGCCAAGTGCCCAAAAGTCTGATAGCAAACTCAGCACGTGTGTAGACTGTTTAGTGGTTTACAGTCTGTTTATTTCTGCTATGACTTTTGTTCTTGAATAAGTCCTATTTAAGCTTCTGAAAGCCAGGGTTGCTGGCAAGCGCTGCTGTTGTCTGTGAGAAAAGGAAACGGCAGGTGTCACATCCCCACCGTGACCATAGCAAACCCCTCTCAGAGGGAGGCATCACTCCCAGACGGTGATGGGAGGGTCAGCCTTTGAGGATGCGCTCCTGAGGAGGCCAAAAAAAGGGAGAGGGATGAAAAGGCAGCCGGGCTGAGGCAGCCTGTGCCAGCCCTCTGTAGGACAGAGTTTGTCCATCAGTATCCTGCAGTAACAGGTAGAGTGTCTTGGCTTCCCTTTGCTCTCACTGGGGACAAGCTCTCCAAAGCCACCTGCAGTCAGCATGCTGTTATCATGCTCAGATGTTACTGCCTCGTTAACTGAGCAGACTTTCTAGACTCCACACAAAGCACCGATCTGACTTTTAAAACTGCAATAAAATGCTAGATTTGAATTATGCAAATCCAGAGTTATCTTTCCCCTCAGCGGCATACTATCAGCAAACACAGTTGGCTAAAAAGAAGGCAACTCACCACTCCCTTGAGGACACTGGATGGATGGATTTAAGTACCACACATATTTGTGAGTTTTTTAACTACTTTATGAGAAGATAACAAGGTAGGCAGAGGAGAGGGAAAGAAAAGCCAAAACCTAATAATTGTTCAGCTATCAACATGGGGTCCACCATTACTGGCTTTCCTTGCAGAAACTTAAGTCATTGTTTTTCAGTATCAGACTAACAGTACAGAGATGAGCTCTACACAATACAACAATGACAAAAGAAAGGCTCTTAATTACGCAAAATTACACACAATGTACTGTAGAGTCTGGGGAAACCTGGAGGCCCCAGTAGCAAATCTCTAGTTACACAGGTGCTTAATCACATTGATAGAAAGCCGAATCAAACATTTAATAAAATTACAACTTCACTAGGTTTGAATTTAGAATTCTTACAGGAGAAAAGAGTTCACTCGTTTTTCACTATATGGTTTGCTTGGTATATAGCTTTCATTTTAGGCGCTGGAATGGTTTAGGTTTTTTTTCCTCTCACTTGCACAATATAAGAAAAAGAGAGAACAAAATGTAAATGGAGTTAGAAATATCAAACAAAAGGCCTGTTCTTCAGCTGAGTGGGCCCAAAGAGCTATTTAAGCTTGACTCAGGAGTGCTCTCCTGCATCATTTTCAGAAGAGTGGGCTGTGGGTATGGCATTTTGCACGTTTTGCAAGAACGTGAGCAAGAAGCTCTGCAGGAAAGGGCGGGGGGTGTGTGTGGGGGGGGAAGTAGTTTCTTACACTTTGCTGTATGAATTTCCCTCAAGAGAATACCCACCAGATTGACTAAATACAGTGTAAACTGCAAAGCTATGTACCAGTATCACAACCATGCTAGCTCTCAGATGTACGGACCAGCACTGGCTCGCGCTGTTCTGTTGAGCACCTCTCTCCTTCCTGCTGCCCTCTGTAACCAGCAGCTATGGGACCTGGCTGGGACTCCAGTGATTCCATCCCCGCAGACTGGCCCTCAGTGATACACCTCAAGACTTGACAGGAACTGAGTGTTTTGCGAAGGAACTCAGTGAATATAGCTTTTGCATTTCCCAGGGTTTAATGGCAGCGAGGTCAGTTTGCCGCTAGTTTGCAACACACCATTTCTAAGAGATGTGCTAATGCTTCATGAAATTTAAATGTTACTTTTGATCTATCCCATACTATAAACCCACAGTTAAATTTATGAAGTGGCAATAATCAGAGGGTTTTCCAGTCTTAATGTAAGTGAATTCCCACATGCCTGTGAATAAACAAGCAGCATGGATTTGGTTTCATACCAACACCAGCTTTGCTGTGAGCCCAGGTAGCAGGGAACTGTCCTGCTTCTCCTCCCTGTGATGTGTGTCTGTTATCACACCTCTTCCAGTACACTGCCCAGCACAGCCAGTGGCACAGGTGTCCTGGGTAGCACCCTGGGACAGCCGGAGGGTATGGCCACTCCTCTGGGACAAAGCAAACCCTGGAAAGGGCATGCCATAGCAAAACAGTCACCCACAAGACTCTATCACCCACAATTTAAGCCTGTCAACAGCACTGGCTGTGCAGTGGGAAGAGCGTTATGTACCAAGAAGTGCTGATGAGCCGTTTGGACTACCAGCTGAATTTTTCATTAGCAATATTTTCACTTGGGAATTCTTTAAGATGATTCAGAACTACTTCATTGGCTTTTTATTTCTTGTTTCATGTTCCACTTAACAAACTGCACCTGTCTTGCAATCCCTACAAGTAGCCCTGATGCCAGTAATGTTACTCTGGCAGCTGAGGTTTCAGGTTCTTAAGCTACTTAAAAATAATTCATTATTAACATTTGGGAAAAAATATCAGAGAGACACTTCCTGGTAGGTTATGTGTTAGTGCTGCCACCAACTATAAGCATCACAGAGGCATTTTAATTTTACTAGGCAACCACTCAGTTGTTGGGACTCACATCTTAATGGATATTTAATTAATTTCTAGAAACAGAGAGTTCTGGAAACATTAACAATGTCTGTCACAGAGAGATCATAGGTTCTGAAAAGCATATACCTGTTCCAAAATGGTGTTGATTCTGTCCACTTCACAGTCAATTAAGTATCTTTTTTCTTGCCGCCTGTCCATCTCCTCTATAATTCTTCTGAACTCTTGAACATCCTTTATGCTGCCTACGGATCTGGCTGTCACTTGCCAGTTGTTCTGTACTGCCGCTTCCATAATCGCCTGTAGAATGGAAAATCCTGTAGGGGAAAGAGACAATGCAACCATTTAAAACCAGAACAAAATAAAAACTACTTTGAACGTTTGACATAGGGTTCCCAAAAACTTGCATCGTCTAAAGCAGGGGTCCTCAAACTACGGCCCCCCAGGGTCCTCAATCAGCCCCTGGTATTTACATACCCCCCCCCCGCCGGGGGTTGGGGGGGGAAACCAAGCAGCCGCAGATGATTGCCTGCCACTTCATCCACGTGCCGGCCCCCTGTTTAAAAAGTTTGAGGACCCCTGGTCTAAAGGGACACAGACTAGCTAACAGCCTGCAGGTGCTCCATTATCTGAGAGAGCAACAGTGTAGGGACCAGTTTCTTCTTTCAGCTATGCCACAGCCAAAGTCACTGACTTCAGCAGAATTGCTTGGTGGTATACGACTGTGAGGCGTATCAGAATCTGTCCAATATATCATATTATGATCCTCTCAGGGATGTTTATGGTCGTGCTGGGGTCCGTGCCAGCTGAGAATAGGAGCCTGCAGCCATTACTTGGGCAAAAGTCCATCAGCTTGAAGAGCTGGACAGAAGGGGTAATTTGCCTGTGCAGACTGCAGAAATGGGTCATTAACTGGCAAAGATCCAAGCACTGCACAAGAATGCCAATTAAGCCATTGTACTGGTTATTGGGGCCACAAACCACAGGAGAATACTTTACTGATACTGTTTGATTTCAAAAAATGTTTTTAAATATGGAGTCTAGCAGCATTAACCACACTTTCAATGATTTCATTAAGGTAATACCACCTCATTTAGCAACCTCAACAGAGGAGAGAAAGCAGCACAGAATGACCAAAGAATGCACAGTGAGAGATTATACAAGCAAACAGCATTTCATTTCTTGTGAACAGCCGTGCCCCACCAGCTGACAGAACTCAAGTCAAGTCCCTAAGTCAAAGGTGCTGGAACTGGGAACAGTAACCTCCTTCAAGTCATGCTATGCAGGAGTCATCAGACATTGATTTGCATCCCTTTGTTATAGTAGGTAGCTGGGAAGTTGGTGAATTCGCTGTTTTGATTCAGGAAATTAGGCTTTTTTCATAGCTATTGTTTCAAATCTAGGCAGATGCCAGTCAAAGACAGAGGTCATCTACTTCAAGCACACACAGCGGTCTCCAGTGGAGTTTCTCTGTACAGAAGCATCTACATGAGCTGTATTTCTGTCCGGATAATTTATTTGCAAAACTTTCAGTCCAATCACTTAGTCATACTGTGGATTTCTTATCCACAGCCAGATGGGAAAAGCTCAGCATGTCTTCACACACACAAACACATAAACATACAGGATCAACAACCAATTAATTGTGCTCTGTGATAACCAGCCAGCCCCCTATGCTTCTGGAACTGAAAGGAGTTTCAGCTACAGAAGAACAACACGTTCACTGCTTTGAATTGTACCAATAGCCATTGTGAACTGGGATATCATTGTAGGGGTATACCAATAACAAAGAACTGGTGCTGCAGTCTGAGCTTCCGTAGCCTGCTGTAAATCTGTAGTGGCTGGCTGAACCTAGAGGAGCTGCATCCCTACCTCATTATAGACACAAACAAGGAAAGAGTGCGATTTTCTAGATTGCAGTTAGATTATTATAATTTACCATGCGACTTCCTTAAGTTTCACTCAAATGCCCTCACTTTCCCTGTGCAGCCTCCTTGATTGTTAATGCTTTGCTTTGTACAAATGCACTTCACTATCCCATGAAAGGTGGTGACAATTAATATGTATGCTGGTTGGGAATTCTTTCTGGCATCTTTTTTCCCTTGAGAGTATTGAAAGAGAGGCATTTACATATGTATAGTACAATGAACTCAGTCTTCCTTAACATCATATTTCACAAAAATGGCTGTGATGTCTGTGACAGCACTGTGATTCCATTACATGTAGGAGAAAGATCTAAGCCCAAGATATTTGGTTGGCTGCAAACGAGAAATTTTCATGTGGAAAAATAAATACCACTAAGGGGGATTTACAAATGCTTTGTGTACAAAGATATGCTTTAAAAAAATATGATTCACTAAGTAATGAATATTTACATGTTTGTTTCATCATTCATATAATGTCTAAGTACAAACCTTGAGCTTGCTGTAAACAACAGTAAACAGTCCATAAGTTTTTTTCACTCCAAATTGAACAACATGGTTCAACATATTATAAAAAAAAATGACACTTCAAAAAAATCTGTAGCTCTGTTTTCTGCTAATAACATATACAAAAACTTACGTGTCGTCTCAAGGAAAGAATTGAAAATGAACATGCTGGAGAGCAGGTGCCACTGGTTGACTGCCACGACCCAGCTTCAGTTAAGTGTTTGAGTCAGAGCTCACTTGGTCAAATCTTGACTATTTCAGGAGAAAGGTGGGTAATTTTCCTAATTTTGTGCAACTGCATGTTGTGTGGGTGCAAGCGTTTGTGTTTTTGCTTCCCTGTGTATTAGTGGTTACAGCTTCACGAAAAAGAGCAATGTTACTCAGCAGCCTTTCTTTTATGCATGGAAATACAATTATAATAATCTCGGTTCCAGAGCTTCATAATTTCTGTCTTCTCTACCTCCTGTTTCTCGTTGTCACACCAAGTCTGTACAGTCACTGTCCCTTCTGCCCTTGCTGGTCCTTGAAACCCTCCCTGCGGTCGCCGCCTGCGCTGTGCCAGCGCGCCTCTCCTGGGCCCTCTCCCTCTGCTGTCCTCGCTTTCAGAAGCACCGCTGCCCTTCCTCCAACAGCTGCCAGGGCTCTGACGGCCCTTACAAAGCCCATTTCCCTCACTTTGCAAGAGCATGCTTCAAACCTCCTGCTTTCAGGAAGGCAGCACACTCGCATCTTCGGTCAGATACACGTGCCCGCTGTTCCCCACCTCTGATCTCTCTCCGTGCCTACTGCCTTCAGCATCATTTACATCGCTATCCATTATGTGACATTTCTGTAAACGCCACATTCCAGGCTCCAGCTGTACTTTACCATAAGGGTGCTGTTACATAAGCAGTGCTATTATTTAAACAAAAGGACTGTTTAATCTTCAGATGTGAACTTTTCCTTCGCCTTAGCATAACGATGCAAGCTGGGATGCTTTGGGGGTATTGCTGGGTAATGACTGGGGAAATTTTTTTCCCTGTTCTGTGCGTATCAGTGACCAGACCTGTATACTGAGGTTTTCCGTTCCCTGCCCTCCAGTAAACACGCATGTGAATGCTCCACAAGAGACACCTGCCCCTGAGCACCCTGGAGGTGCTGAGCTCTCACGGGTGCCTCTCACCTCATTCACTCTCAAGGAAACCAGCAACTATCTCTATTTTGTAGTTTTTCTATGGTCTGCATCACATCGATCCCAGAAGACTGAAGGACTGGCAGTTCACCACAGGTCTGTGAAGATGCCATGCAGGAAAGGCTTTTGTTAATACTGTTGCAGGTTTATACTACTTCAATTGATAAAGCCAAAAAATATTTGGTAAGACAAAAACCTCTGACCTCCTCCTAGAAGATGACAGCAATGAGATCATCCCCAAACAGGTTCATAATAGCATTACTAAAATTCAGAGGTTGTCCATTCTATAGTGATTGACACAAATACAGACAACAGGAAAAATTCATTCCGACGCAATCTGATCTTTCAACCTCTTGTTTCTTAGTCATACCTTGGATGTTTCAAAGCAGCAGGATGGAAGGCATGCATTTTTCTGGAAACACTGCTTCTGAGGCTAGCTCATCTGATGGCACCACATCCTTTAAGTGCACTACGTTATTAACGTGATGGCGTTACCAATTTATAAATCTGTCTGGTCACATGATGGCAATTTGCATTCTTGCCAGGTCATGTAACAGACCCATATTACGTTTTGGTCCCTTTTAGCCATGTACAGGGGAGGGGTTGCTCCTGTGTTCTTTGAATGCAATCTCACATCAGTCCGATCAGCAGCTACTAAAAGCTTAGACAATCCTGAGCTTAATATTAAAATGTGTCACTGTCTGGCTTATTCTTAAAATATTGATGATTTGAAAGAGCTAAGCCTCATCTAAACAGTCTGCCAATTGATTGGGATGGAGGTAGATACAGTAATAAAACTAGAACAAAACAAGTGCCTGGCTTATTTTGAGTTTTGCTGACTGAAGCTCGCAAAGAGAGAAAATATTCAATATAAATTTCCCTCAAAGCAGGGAAAATGTTATTTGTTGCAATGCTATCTCTGTACTTTAAACAACCCTGACAGAATTACATTCTAGGCAGTCCTCCCTGCAGCTGGGCCGAGACACAAATTCAGCCAGCATCTTCATACTTCTGTCAGAGAAGCAAAGCCTGTACCTCAGTCTTTCAGATCATCCCTTTGATACAAGCATCTTTCAACTGACCCTACTAACATGGGTGAAGAGGACATTTCACTCTTTTGCATCCATGAAAGCTCATGAAACTCTTCCCACGTCCATGTAAGCAAAATTCATCTGTGCAGTTTGCTCAGCCATATGAAATTCTATGTACTATATCATTGAACTTGCTCATTTAAATAAGAGCAATCATTAATCTGTCATGAGTAAAAGACCACACTAGAACATCTGTAGTACCACGTGAGCACTCGCAGTTGGCACCAAAGTACTTACTGAGAAAAAATTACCACTTATGTAAATCGCTCTTTTCCTGAATGTTCCTGATAAGATCTTGGACCATAGCCTCCCGTTAGAAATGAAAGAGCATTTGCTTGTAGTCCCTCTTTCTTTTGCCTTGCTGAGTACCAAAGATCTTTGAGGGGGCTATTTTCCTGGCACGCAGCATGCCTGTGCCAGCTGAACGAGCAGCAGCTCTGATCTGAATATTTGTGTTTTGAACTATTTATCTGGGACATGATATGAAAAACTAAGCTTCTGGCCTACGAGTGAACTTCAGGGATTTAAGTATGGAGCTGTCTTTGACAAGGGCACATTGAACTCAGCAAAAAGAAGGCCACCAAGGCACGTGCTTCCCCAAGACAAATACAAATTCTGTGATGTGAGTGCACCAGAGGTCTGTATGTTGAGATATACTCGGATATTCTGTGTGTTTGGCACTGAGCCTAGCATTAATTTAAAAGCAAACAGGTCAACATCTTAGGTGTGAGTAAAAACCACCTAGCCAACCTAAAACACTCCCCATCGTTCAAAAATTAAACATGTCAGCTAGGCAAGCATGCTCTGCATAACCTATACCCGCTTAACAATTTTATAGTAGGGGAAGAAGCAGGCTACAAGCTACTAAATTAGTCACCAGTAAGAGACACAGCAAGTGATGACTATGCTGGAGTGCTCTTTCAGTCTTACACGTGTAAGTTCAAATTATTAAATGGAAGTAGAATAACTGCATTCCATTTTGACCTGATCACTTCTATCTAGTAACCAGCACATAAAGTGTTACACTCCACTGTTCTGGTAGCAGACAACCTTCTAGACCAAGCAGCAAACATACTTTAATATTGTTTTTTATTTTTGCCTTTTCTATTCAGTAAACCTCTAGTTTGCCCTGCACATATATTACATTATTGCAACCTGTCATCCATAAACAGAGAAATCTACACAAATAGATATGTCAGCTTGGTTGAGTGAACGTGAACTTGCCTGGCTCTAAAGGAGAATTTACAGGAACCATCTGGTCTGCATTTGCTCCGGATGGGCTACAGCTAAACATGCAGGAGTTGAATGCACATACACTTAAGAAAGACTTCTCCCTCCCCCCCAGATGACTGTTTCTGAATGCATTTCACCTTGGTATGTTCTTTCATAGCAACCTTGCTTCTAAGTCACCCCTGATTCTATTCAAGTTTTTGGTCAGTGCAACTCCAGTGGTTTTGAATAAAGCTGTGCCAGTGTAAAATGAGAGTGATGTAGTAAAGGATCAAAGAGTACAATAACAAAGGACAGACATAAAGATGCCGCAAGCAATGCTGTCACTTCCGTAACAGGACATACTCATATGACTTTCACAATTATGTGTGCAAGTCTCCTGGTGTAGGACAGATGGGTATATCTCAATACAACAACATGATCCAAGGTTTACCACAAGAGCTGTGTTCTAGTTTTAGCTTTACTATGCAAATCCATATTTAAATAATTTCCAAAGGAATAATATTTGAGTGATTATAGCTTCTGGATGCAGATGGGTAACAAAACAGATGAGACAGAAACACATTTTTAAATCAGAGTATGTTCTGCTTGAGGAAAATATAACAGGTAAACAGTTGTGCAGAGAAGGCAGAAGAACAACCACAGAAAACCAGAGAAATGAATAATGTATTTTGAGAAGTGACAGAAGGTGAAGAGCATTGTGTTGTCCAGGGAGCATGGGCTGTAGGGTATCCTCTGTGTACTTACTACTAAGAACTCTTGATACTGATGTTATCAGAAAGCTGATAGAGGTGGTAGTTAGGGCATTCTGTCACCAAAGGAGGCTGAGATCTGGGAGACATTGGTCTACTAGGAGTAGTGAAGAGCTGTCCTGAACTTTTTTACATGCAAATGGCAAAATTGTAGAACTTTTTATTAGCATTAAAAATAATTAATTTCCAAGCTTTAGGAGATCTGAATAAATTTTAAAAAGCGCCCCAAAACGAAAACACTGCTTAAGTACTGTGAGTCTAGGGCTTTGTCTGTCCAGCAGAGCCGAAAACCTAAAACTATGTAGTAAGCACAGTACCATTACATGTACAGCGGGATGCAAACCTAGGCAGTTCGATCCCAATGATATTCCTGCCCAGCACCAATTTTCCCTGAGTGCCCTGATTTCTTCAGCAAGGACACGCTCCAAGTGACATCAGCAAACTCAAAATAAACCATTTGCTGAGTACCATCCTACATCCTGCTGGTATCAGGAAAGTAACATCATAACCTTAGCCCAGTATCATAGCCTTGCCTAGATGGAGCCTTCTGTAGTGGCTTCCTTCCCCTCTGTCCCCCTTGGAACACCTCTATCCCATGACCACACTGTTTTGCAGCCTCACTTACTGCCTCTCAGATGGAGCAAGGTAAACAGAGCCCACCCCAAGCCCTGCTCTTCACAACAGACCAGCCTTCAGCTGAGAAGTCTCTGAATGATAGAGCAGAAGTTTCTTTGGGCAAAAAAGAAGAACCCAAGATACACAGATATTACCAACCACTTCCTTCAGACCTACAGAGCTGGGGTTTTCATTACTCTTGTGCATCGGTTCCTGAAGAAACCAGACCTAGCCACCATGGATAGAACGTATCTCAGCTATAATCCTCTTGATGTCAGATGCCATAAAGTTGACCATAGCAAGGCCTAAGTGAGATGCTTTGGTCTTACTCTGTCCTTAGCTCCAGGCACATTTGGATGATGGTCTCTTAGGTTCTCTTTCCAGTCAAGAAAGAGAGAGATGCCGTGTAATTTTTCTGTGTTTGCAACATGCGTGGAAATCAACAGAAGAAAATACATGAAAGAACAAAACTGTGTAAAGCATCACCACGTAGGTATCACTCACAAACCTTACCTGCAATTAAAAAACTAAAAGAGAACAAAAATCCCAATGTGCTGGCTAGCACTCAACTGATGGGGCTAATTACTGCACGTTAAAAATATGTATCTAATTCTGCTTACATATTTATCTCAACAAAAAGATTCTAATTAGGAAACACAGAGTTAGCAATTATCAGGCTGGAAAAGAAATCTTAACTTGTCTGCAAAACAAGTGTAGTCCATTCCATGTGAAGCTAGTTCTCAAAGGGAAAGCTTACAAAAACCAGAATCAGAGCAAGCAGAGATGTTGCAAGACATGGAGAATTCAAACTCATCTTTTGGTGTACTGACTTTGAGGAGGTCTATTTGGCTTGCCACATGACCTGGAGAAAAACAGAAAATGGAAAGCCACCCAAGAAATAACGGGACAACGTCCTGCTGCTCAGTGATGAGCCAAGCTGTTGAACCACCTTAGTCAAGGTAAGTCTGAGCCAGGTGGTACAGGAACACTGTTATTTCAGGAACAAAAGGTCTGCTCCTGTACAGAATGGTAATGCTGGCCTTTCCCCTGGTGCTGGTACAGCTGCGTGCCTTTCCTTCCTCTCTTCAACATGTCTGCAAAACTCCTGAGGTGTCTCTGCCTTAAGGACACATTTTAGCCCAGCTTCGTCGTTTGAGAAGCACATCACACGTGGGCAGGTGGCCCCCCCAGAGTGGTCTACACTTAACACAAAGCAGTGCACTTCACACCAGACGTTTTTGCGTCATTCAGCTTTCAGAAAATTCTTACAAAAACATTAATAACGTCAACAACAATCCCAATTAACACTCAAAGCCCTGCCAATTAACAGATTTATTGTCAATGTTCCCACATGAAATAGGCAAATAATAAATTTGACATAGAATAAAAAGATGAGTTGGCCTATCCCATCCAGAGAATTAGTAATAGAACTGAATTTCAAATTCAGGTTCTCCTGGTTCATATCTACATTTATTTTTATTTCAAACTGTAACATAGTTGAACATATACTTGTAAAGATTCCTATACTGCCTATAAACACTAGCTGCTGAAATTATATAGTAAAAATATCAGTATGGTATCTCAGAAGACATTTTCCTTGTACCTTATTTGCTAGAGTAAAATGGAATAGCTACCTAGCCCCCAGTGAACTGGGATACTGATGGAAAGTGTTACTTGTTATTCCAGGTAAAGTTGCACAACTGAGGTACAATTTCAACTAGAGTTAAAAAAGAAAGTATTGTGTGGCATTATCATCTGAGAAAGGAAATAAAAATGAGTTTTGTTAAGCTTAAATAACTTTTTTAGCCAAAGAGGACATTAGTGCATTTATTCAGTTACAGGCAATAAATATTCTCAAAAAAGGGAACTTATCCACTTATCAACAGCAGAGGATTTTGAAAATAGCTAAAACTTGGCCTCACATATCACTGCATTCATCTAAAGAGCTAAAAATGTAATTTCAGTTTATGCTTCAAACTTTAAAATTATTGATAACAAGCTAATTCTTTGCCATGATATGTATAGTGTTTTTAGCATGAGCCTGCAAGAGTATTGCTGACTGCCTTCTCTTAAAAACGTGTCTGGAACTGCTGAGTCTAAAAAATGATAAATATTATTCCTTTGAAGAAACAATCACAGAAGATTATGGTAATCAGACTATGAATTGAAATACATATTCATCACCAAAAAAACCCCCTGAATTCACCTCAGATATGTGTCTTGGAAAAAAATTATGCTAGACGAATTGTCCTCAAACATAGTAAAATTATTCTTTCTATCTGACCTTCAGTCAATCATGTTACAAAAATATTTATTCCTCTCCCTAACCTTTATCTACACTTTCTGTTTCTCAAACTACCTGAGCAAACAAATCTTTTGCCTCTGAGAATTTTCATTAACAGATGCTATCAGCCTTTCAAAGTCTCTCTTCATCAACATCTCACCCTTTGGTATCCAGCATTTTAATTGCCCTTGCAGCTGGAATGTGTCTCATGTCTCAACCCATAAGTTAATTTCCTTTTATTTATTCTGAACACTAAAAAAAAAATATAGCAATCAAAGGGTGAGTACGATTTTTAAAATATTTTGAAATTTAAATGAGTTTTTATGATAATATAAATGATAATTTATGGATCCATACCCACAGTCTGCATGCATGTTTCCTTCTAGTCACTCAGTTGGCTATTTCTGCCCCTTTTTTTGCCAATGGCTAGTAACAAGGAGCTTTTATAGAGCACCATTGCCTATATTTTTTCAATAACAGCATTTCTCTTCATAACAATGATGTATTTGTTAATTACAAGGCCTCATATTAATTCACAACAGGGCTGTATACCTCCTAGACTGCTTGGCAATACAGATTTGGTCTGAATTGGGCTTGTACACAGAAGCACACTCCTACTGCATCAACCAGAGTCGTCTTTGTACCGATTCCTCCTGTAGTGGGGCCACAGGATGACAACTGACAAAGTTAGCCGAGAATTAGCGTGACATCAATAGACAACAGCTGACCCAGCATGAAGCTAGGGGGTCACCAGTTACCTTTCAAAACATTTCACACAGATGAGGTGGCTGAACGA
The DNA here is from genome assembly GCF_017639655.2 of Falco naumanni. NCBI lineage: Eukaryota > Metazoa > Chordata > Aves > Falconiformes > Falconidae > Falco > Falco naumanni. Next base: position 6,910,703 of record NC_054067.1, read on the forward strand.
GGACGCACTGGTTCAGTGCTCGGCTTCAGTGGCCCGAGCACCGTAGCTCTTGCAGCGTTATGTTCTGTGTATCAGCAAGACCTGGTTTATTCTGCAGGGTGGTGACACACAACCTACAGAGCACAGACAACCCCCTGCCAGTCGGGAAATCCCTGGGTCTTTACCTGCTAACGAAGAAACAGACTAAAGGGGAAGCCCTGATTTTATTATTCAACCTTATAATCCTATTTGGGCATTAGAGGTCTTTTCATTCTATCAAAAATCACTAAGAATTTTAGTGTTAGCTATCCCTTCTCTGCTAACATACACAATGTATTTTTGGCTGCTGCTTTGTATTTTGCAACTTCTAAATACAGGAGTTGGAGCCGGTAACTTTAGATGGGCAAAAAACCATCCAGGTTGAAGCATCTGTGGTCAATTACTGAATATGCTATTCCCAATTCAGCTCAGGAAGGCAGCTCAGGTGAAATATTAGGCTGGATTATATAGAAAAGTGCAAACATTTCAGCATAAATATTCGCTAGAGACAGGAATGTGATTAAAAAGTTTAGCTCTGGCTTCATCTCTCAAGTTTCCATGTGTTCATTTAGGGAAGAAATGAGAGGGAGAGCGTTCTTGGGAGTTGGCACCGCACATCAGCAAGGGTTCAGATCCAGACTTTTCCACAGCGTCCAAGATAGTTTGTGACTACAGCACTCCCCCTTCCAGGACATTTTTCCCATGGATTGGACTCCCCCACCCCCCGCAAGATGCTATCTCATTCATTTTTATGGTCCACAACTGGAATTTGCACAGGAAGGCATAAAGCGCCTATCAAAGGGGAAAAAAAAAAAAAAAAGTAACATTACCTAGGCATGGGCAGAGTTTGTCTTAATTTACTGCTCTGATAATTGATGTTTTAGAAATACCAGTATGATGGGCCTCACAGAGAAACCAGACTCAGGTAATAATAACCTCTATGATTTCAAAGGCAATTTCAACATAGGCTCAACCTTACCATACCTGACCACCTCGGACAAAAATGTGCCCTGCATATAAAGGACCTGCCGACAGACAGGCATATACCCTCAAGATGTGTCCCAAAATCAGCATAATGGAAGTGTACCCTGATGGATCACCATGAACACAGAAAAATATCAATAAAGATTACATGACCTTCAAGGACCAAGAGCCACGAGGTCTTCATTAACTGCTGCTGGACTATACATACACCCATACACATTCATGACCACACAGCAAAATCACTGAACACTTAAAAACTATGTTTCTTAGCTTTATATTAGCAATAAACATTAAAAAACCCCAAAACCTTGCTCTTGCATGTGCCCATGGTAAATGGTAAAGATTCTCTTAAATGATCTAGAAATGGTAATAACCAGAGTATTTGAAACGACTAATACTTTTGCCTAGGGTCCTCTCAGAAATAGGCTCACTTCACAGTGCAGCAGACGTAAAATTTTCACAGGTACCTGTCTTTCGTTTTCAAAAGTGACTTGGGTAGGATGGTAGGAGCAGGTTTTCAGAGGCAATTAAGATGCAGATGCTGAAGCACTGCAGCAGGTGGGGTACCTGCCCTCCACTGACTTAAATGGCAGCCAGGCACAGACCTCATTCAGGTGCTTTTCACAACGTGACTATGGGTATGGGTACGCTGAAACCCTAAATACCTCTGAAAGACTGTCCTGTGTGCCTTTGGAAATTACTTATGAAAATAGGATAGGTACTTTGTGGCCTGCTTAAAAAGTGGCACAGAATTCTCTACAGAATACACTGTTAATTAGTTAATTCATTGCGACATGTTCAGAAAGTGCAGAGATAAGGACTGCCTGACTAAATGGGATGTACACATACCTGAGACAGACTATTGATTATTAGCTTGAAGAAGAAAAGGGAGATAGAAAATTCCCCTCCAAGGCTGCAGAGTGGTAGAATATCTATTACAAAAGGAAGGGGTTGCATGTAAACTGCAAACTCACTGCTTTCACAGTTTTGAACTAAACTGTCCTTAACGTTTTCTTGGAGTTGTTTTGTAAAATTAGGAAGCTGTAAGAAACACATTCTTGGGACCAGTCTGCCTCAGTACTCCAATTAAGTTGAGCTTTGCACCCAATTACACTGCCAAGTGTTTACTAATATTTAAAATCTTTATATGCTATTTGAATATTCAATATTCAGTGTAACAAAAGAACTCTTCTATTCCATTTGTTCTGATACTATAGCGACGCATGATTACTCTTCCATGACTCCAAAGCCTCACAAATCTGATTGCATGGTTAGCAAACTACAATGATAAAATATGCGAAAAATTTAGTATTCTCTAATCTGAAAGAGAAAATATACAGTGAATGGTGCACACAGATAGAAGCACAAGCACTGATAGTTCTGATCACTCGGTTTACCATTACTGTAGTCATTCAGGCAGAGAAAGATTTCACAGAACAGGACAGGTCCCTGGTATATAGAGTGGAAAGGTTTTAAGTGTTCTGTGCAAATCAATACTTCAAAAGACAACACAAAAGTGGAGTTCTCACTCCACTACTGCCCTCTTTCAGCAGGGTGGCACCTGTTTAGTCATATATTTTTCCCCCAAGTAAACTAAGATTTCTTTATTTTAACACTTTCTGCCTCTGTAATTACCTCTGTGCAAGTATGAAAAGCAAGGGAAAATCAGGTCGCTCGTACCTGTGAGCAACTGGAGTTGACTTCAATAAAAAATTTCCATCTAACCTTACTAATTATTAATGTACAGATGTTCTAGGCTCAAAATATAATGCCTGTGCTTACTCCAGGGATCCGGTCCCCTCTGATTGTACTCAACCTAACTAACTCTCCCTCTGCAGTGGAATATCAAAGCAACGACTTTCTTTTTACAGCAAAAAGTTCTATTATTGTGGTTTCTGCAAACAAAAAAAAAAAGCAAACATTTAAAAAGCATATTCTTTAAACACTGGAGTACTATGGCTTGCTATATACCATAGCATATCAAGAGGCGAAGAACGACATTCTAACCATACTGCCACATTCACTGAGGTCTTAGCTCTCAATGCCAGGTTTTCTTGCTCACAGTTTGGAGCACGTCCCATGACATCACTGATTCTTTTTATTTTTTTATGCAGCAAAAGTTTGTGCACCCCCGCCCTCGTTCTTTGGGTAGCCCTTTTGTCTCTGCCTGTAACAAAAGTCTTGGTGTCTTCATTCCTGTGTTTCAGAAATAGCACTGTTACCTCCCCCGCTACACTTCATGGCTTCTGCTCATTCACTTTCCCCACTGTGATTCACCTCAATCCCTTTGGATAATGTGGAACTGAGGGAGGATTAAAAACAAAAGCATGCTGAAAGACACGGGGCTGAGACCCTGGTCCCAGTACCACACAGTTAAGCACAGGTCTCACCTATACCTCCACCGATTACACGTTGCACTGGCGGTTCAGGTACCCCAGGATAAACTACTTTGGACCTTCAGCCTAACTTAAACACACTCGCAAATGTCCTCTGTACCCAGGACTCTGGAAAGGAGGGGATTTATGCTATTATCTATCCTGAACAGCAGAAGAGAAACAACTTGACTTTCCAGTTCCTCAGCCTTCCACCCACAACCACCTTATTTTCCATATATCATAATATTTTATCCTCCCTGGTACATCCTGGAGCTGTAACACCTTGGGAACGAAGCAGGAAGAGAGCTAAATTCACTCTGTATGTTCTAGATCAGCTCTTTTCCGTTCCCTGCAAAGTTTTAAAATGCTGGCAATCAACATCAGCCTAAATCTGCTTCAGCTAAAGCCATATGGAATTTTTGTGGGAAGCCATAGATCACTTGCAACTATTCCAGACATATTTCTGAAGAGATTAGTACATGCTTTTCCTAAAGAGTTCACAAAAACACCGAGTTTAGATCTAAGCATATAAAGCAGAATGACAGAAAGGATCCCACACCATTCAGGACTTAATAGCCAACAACTTGCTCTTTTTTCATACAATTCATCGGCACAGAGACCAGGCCATGGCCACAGAGCCTGTCAACAGCTATAACTATTATTATTTACAGGCTAGACCTGCAAATGCTTCTTTTAAAGCAAAGTAAGCACAAAGTAAATCACCTAATGCCAGTCACTCAAACTCCAACACCGCTGAGTTCCAGAAGTTTTGCAATCCGCTGTGCTGTACTGAACTGCTTGTGGGGTTAAACACACATCAGCAAGATGGTTCGGTGATTTTGCACCACATGCACCATAGATCTGCCACTGTGCTGGTGGCTTGTTACTTCTAGTTGCATATGGCTTGTCTCTTGAAGTTAAAAAACCAACCTGTACTACCCAACTGCAGCAAATTATTAAAGATAAAGCAAAACAATATTTTGTTGTACCTAAAAAACTGGAAACCATGTCTATTCAGCTCTATTTGTCAGCTTTACATATTTCAGTTTATCTTTCTTAGCTTCCTTCTGTTGAATGTCTTCAACCACCAGCACTCTTTCTTACCAGTAGCACTTAAACAAAATGTGAACTGATGTCTGTTGGTAAGGAAAGAGTACGTAGCTCTCACAGCACTGTCATGAGTAACTTGGACATTTTAAAAGAGTTGATTTTGTAATGGCCAAAGAAGAGAGAAAGGGTAAATTTGAATCCAAATTATAATCTTTCCGGAAGTCACAGAGACCAGTTCATGGCCAATACACATGAGATTCAAGCAGTATGGAAAAGTCTAATACATCAGAAATACCCCCCACGGAATCCTCTAGGAATTTTGCACGGAGCTGAGTATCTGGTGTGGCACAGGAAAGATCCTTCTTACTATCAGACGTTTGTATTTTCTTGCTTGGTTTCTCTCTTATATAAATATTCTTTATCGACAATATGAGAAAGGTTTCACTCCCTAGTGAAGCTTCCATTCCTCTATCCTTCACACAGTTCCTCAGAGCAACAATACTGAGCATGATCTTCAAACACACTGGATCCACCTTTAACACTCCAGTGCCATGGAATTGCCTTGCAATACTCAGTGAGCTTCAGCACCAGCAGCTGTCATCCAAAGAATGACAAATTTTCTTCTTTTTTGGCAAAATCTTTCAGATTTTGGCATCTGAAGACCAAAGCTGTGGCTTCTCTCCCGAGTGTTCCAGAATATCATTACTAGCACAAAGAAAGGTGGGAGATGAAGCCCCCAATGTGGCAGCACTCAGACTGCATTAAAGCAGATGTCCACAACCAGGTGGAACGTGGTGGAAGCCAGCTCTTCCTTACTTCACTGGATATACACACTGATCCCTCTACACTACACAGTCAATAAAACTGCAAGACCCGTGTCTGACATATATCACACTGACCTCAGTGATGTATTGCTAAAAGACCATTTCAAATATCCTTTCTCCCAAGTGTCACACGGATGACACACTTCATGACTTTGGAAAGAATCCCAAGGAAAAAAAGAAGAGATCTTAAAAGACAAAATATTCCTAAGGTGCCCTTACTCCTTTTTTTATTTTCTTTGTCTTTTTTTGCCAGAAGCTGTGTCATTCTCTTCTGGCTTGCTTGTTCTGACACAAACAGAACAACCTTTATTGAACAGTCAACAAATGGGATGGTTTTAACAGAGGTACTGTTGCAGTGGAACTGATGCCCTGCAATTGCACCCTTGCCCACAGAGGGCAGAGGCTCCACTGGGTATTGTCAAAGCAATTCATAGCGGCTGAATGCAACATTCCAATTAGCGAAACAAGCACGGTTCATGCACCAAGTCTCTTCCAGGCACCCTTACAGAACAAAACCCCAATGCCTAAAGAATTGCCTTTTAAACTGCATGTTTCTATTAACTGCGGAAGAAAAAAGTTGTGGTTTCCTGGCAATTTGACTTCATCTAAATAGACCATAGGTCTGGAAGAGGTCACTTCTCCTTATAACGCTGTGGCAGAGCTAGCTGCTAGAAAGAAATAGTATGCAGTGGTGCTTTATGATCAGGGCCACAGCTGATAGAAGAGACACCAAATTCTCCAACCTCCGAAAGGACTACGCTTTCCTGGCATGGTAATTCTTTGCTCCCAACTTAATGGATTTTGGAGCCTTTATCCTGTTGCTTAGGATTTTTGCTTTGAAAACCGAATAGGACAAAGGAAAAGCTCTCATCAGCTTTAATGGGATTTTTATCATGGTATTTGTAAGGATTAGAGTGAGAATGAACGACACATGCCATCAAGGCTCAGAGACAAGACTCTCAACATTAGATTCTGTTTAGGTTCATCTACTCCATCAGCAAAAATACTGTCACCACTAGAAGATGCAACTATGCACTGTGGCTTCATTTGACTCCTGTGGTGCCACAGCACTATTTGTCTTCCGTACGAGACAAGACAAAAATAACAGAGATTAGGCTGTCTGGAAAGCACCATGCAAGAAATATGACAGCAAGCAAACCTGGCTGCTCTTGTCTGATGGTTCTTGCATGTGGGTAGAACTTAATAGCCTCAGCTGTTAAATAGCTCCTTACAATAGGCATGGTTCAGGCATCCGCTTCTGATAATCATTCCTAACATAAACACAAACTAAAACCTGGGGCAAAGGGAAAGCATCTCTCATTTATATCAATAAAATAGTAAGTTGTTATTCACTTTGCTAACTTCTTGCTTAAGTGAACGATGTTTAAGAAGTCTACAGAGATAATGCATCATCACCACTATACAACAGTATGCAAAATTCAGGGGGACAAGACTACACCAAGCAGGAAAGAGGACAAACATGAAAAAGTTTGTTCTGCACCTGAACAATTTTAACCAAACCCTATTATATTTGTCTTAGCAAAATGTGTTAATGATAATTTCATGCCTTTTATTTAGAACATGTTTATGAATACATATAAATGAATCATGAATGCCAAATAATTTTATATAATGCAGAAGGGCAGAAATTCCAAAATGTACTGATTTAAAAATCATTGCTAAATATTCGTTTTGCTTTTGACCAAATTTAACACAGGGACATATTTATTACATGTTTATATATTTTTAAAATGGTTACTAATAAAATAAAACAAAGTGTGAATGATAACTGAAGGCAGATAAGCAAATAATTCTAGTCTCAGAAAAATTATATCATTGTACAGCATAATATGATGTAGCATTTGACTGAGATGTAGAGATTGCTAAAATAAAGTCCTGATACATTTACCAAGATCCAGTGTGTTTATTGCTGGCTGGTTTTCTTTTGTAAAGTTTGGCCATTGGCCACTCTGAATAAATTAAAAAAATGTTTGATGTCCTGCATGAGTCACATATGGGCATATAACACCACTTAACATTTAGGGAAGTGTCCCGTTAACAATTACAGCTCCATTAATTCAGTAATAGAGCTGGTGAATTTTTTTCAATTAACATTACCTTTACTGGAAGAACAGACCTTTAGGAGAGGAGGAGACCACAGCTACAAGCTAATTTAAACCAAGCTGAATTTATAGCTCTGGCTGAAAAAAATGAATGAAAATATTTTTCAAAATGAGAGTTAGTGACTTTTACTTTCAATATCTCAACAAAGATTAAATTAAAGGTTAGTCTTGAAATAACATGGAGCAGGTTTTTTCCAGATAAACTAACATTTTTCAGCTTGGTCCAAAATGAATTTTGCAATTTCTGTTTCACTCAACATTTCCCACGCCTGCTCAGGTTCCACTTGACTTAAACTTGAACAAGATTCTTCTTTCTAAGCTTTAATTCTGTCAGGCAGGAGAGAAAATATACATTTGTTACTTCTGTTGAAGAAACTAGTGCTATATTATCACTGAATAAAGTAGAAAGCCCTGGAAAGGAAATGAGAAAAGACTGACTAGTAGCTTGAGAAGAAGGTACCACATACCAAGGAATATTCTGTAAAGGATGGTCATTAAGAAAGGCAAAAATTATGGAAATACACAAGCTTCCAGCTTTGCTTTAACAGATGTGTCCCTAAAAGTCCCTGAAAGATCACAGAGAAATCATTAGAACATAATTTTTATCAGTTCATAGAAAACTAGCTTCCCTTGTGACACCGTGATTTCCGTTTTCATTGCTTCTAGACTCTGGTCTCCATATGACAACTGAGGCTGCCGTTCTTCATACTGTAACTCATAGAAATATACCTCCAATGAAACGGAAGCTAGTTCTTAATTTTCTAGCAAAACGTCCACTGAAGCCTCTGTGTTCCCCTTCATTCTAGTGTAATGATCAGCAATTATTTGTTTAAAGTAGTTCTCAAGAATTCCCATTGTGGTAGATGCTGTAGGAACAGAAACAAAAAATGTATTCCTCCCCCACCTTCCGTAACGACTGCAGCTTAAATAAAACAATGAAGTGGATTTCTACCATCTGACCTCAAGAGTGGCATAAAACATGACAATCAAAATACTACAAAGTGGCCCACGATAAAACTTCTCATTATTGATACAATGAACTCACTGTTCTTAAGCAAACATTTTAAATAGCATCCATTATTCATGTGAAGTACTAAAAATTACCTATCTGGGATTCAGAAAAAAGAACACATTTGAATATCAAAATACAGGAGAATTTTTCATCATCTTTTATTTTAATGACTTTGTATGAGTTTTTATCTCTGTGTTATGATTTTGTTGTTTGAAATGTACCTGCCACGAAATTATTTTTAAACACATAAGGCCAAATCTTCACCTGTGCAAAACAGCATTGCTTCCCTTCAAAGAAATGCCATGAATGGCTTTTGCAATGCTCTGAGGCATATTCTGGTTTTTACACAACTGAACCGACTTGGTTACTTTCAGTAGCAGTCTGAATTCCCTGCAGTAAAAGTTTTAATGTTAAAAACATTTTGATAAAATCCAGCTTCATAGTCAGGGGGAGGTCACTAAAGTCACAAAAACACTATCTGCAGAAAAATGTAAATGAATATCCCATAAACCAAGACCATATCTACGCACAATGAATAGCTCTTAAAACTCAAGAACAAATAACATCATTGCTCCTATTATCTTTTTATCCATAATTTTCATAGGAGACCAAATAAAACGTTATGAGGATGCAGCCAGCATCTAAAATTCACTGTAAGAGAGATGGTGATGTATTTTTATTGCCTACTGTGGCCAGTTTTTTTAAGGTCAACCCAGATATTACTTAAATTAAATCTAAATTGTAATAGTCTACAGCTGCTTCCACTTAATATGTTTGGCTTCATATATATTATTAATGAAAACTCTGTGTAATTCTATATACTTCACACTTTTGAAGCCACTGTTCTTATTTATGCTTGCAAGTGTGTAGTTTTGGAATAATTATTAATGAAAATAACTGCTACATAAATAGGAATTCATAACCAAACAGCCAAGTGGAATACTTCCTTGTGTAAGGAAACGGTGCTTTAATGCATAAACATTTCTATAGGGTCGATGTCAAAAGGGGAACATTGTTTGGTCTTACACACTACGCATGCTGTGTGCAGCTAGACTCGGATCTGTAGCATAAGGAAGACATGCAAACCAAAATGGTCATCATTCATATGTATGCTGTTCACATCCATTTTGTTGCTTGCTTTGAGAGCTGCAGCTAAATGGTTCCAGAGAGGACAACTACAACATTAAGTAAAATAATACAATACACATACATCATCTAAAGCCACAATTTTCACTTTCATCAACAAACCTAAAACTAGACAAATAAGCAAAGAAACAACCCTACAAAATCCTTCAGGGCACCCAAATTCATGCTAAAATGTGGAAAATAACTATCCTTTTTATAATACTAGTTTTTTCCTTACTGAAACAGGACAACTGCCACACTGCAATGAATGTGTTTCAAACGTTTGTGTTCAAACTGTCTCCACGATGTGGAATATCTCTAAAACCAACACATACACTAATGTAAGAGAGGCAGTTACTTTGTAAGGCTTTTTAAAAATAGCATAGCATGAAACTCAAACTGTCAGTGCATAAATTACTGCTGCCTTGAGGCTGCAATAACTTATGCATCCTTGTATTCACCCCCTCATATACCTCCCTTTTCAAAGGGAAAATCAGATCTCCCCTTCCGCCCCCATCTCTCCACCCCTTTGTGGCAACCGTTACAATGTCATTAAAAATATGCAGGCTTGCCCATTAAGTGTGTAGGTGAGGGAGACAGAACTGCATAACAAATGGCAGCAAAAGCAAACAGGAGAGTTGAGTTTTTTTTAAAAAATGTCTGCAAAAATGTTATTACAATAATTACGTGTCCATGTAACTCATTACTATTTGTCTACAGCCAGGCATAATTTGATTTTTTTTTTTTTTTAAATAAAAACTTGATCTAATTTGAGGTTATCATTGTCGGTTCATGGACAAAAAACAACTGATCAATAATGCTAGTACTACTAAGCAATAGGCAATTCTATCTACAGAGCAATTACTGACACCGGTGTAGTCAGCTGAAAGGTTTGATCTTGCTGAGCCAAACAATGTCAGAAGATGGGCTTCTTCATTTTTAATTTCCCTCTTTTTTGTCCTTCACTTTTTTTTACCTCTTAGAGAATAAAGCCTTATCTTGCTAATAAAAGATATGCTCAACTACACAAACTGAAGACTAATATTTGCTCCTAAAATCATAATCTCCCCTTTTTTAAGCAGGGGGAAAACCACCAGTAAGAAATAACATTGCAGCAAATAGCACTCTTTAATCTAGAAACACATTTATAATATCTTAAGTCTTAGGAGTGGATCATGACACAATCCAGTCTAGACTACATGGTGTTATGCGTATATAATGCTGGCAAAATAATTAAACTGCACTGAAAGAATTTTATACTGCAGTTCTGACTTAAACTCATCGAATTAAATTCTTCATGAATTAATGCACATAGATTGAGGTCAATGTAGTATATGACTTTGACATCTCATAAAGAAGAGTGACAATTATGGATTCTTTCATATATTTTAGATGGCTCAGCAGGACATAATGGCAACTGGAAATTATATCCAATAAAGGAAATATATTGTTTATATCAGAACTTTATCCAACATTTTAGTTTATTTGATGTAGAACCCATTAGAACCACCCATACCTGGGTATTAACACCACCACTCGTATTGAATTGAAGGCACCCAAGAGTTTTAATAAATGCTTTCCCATGTTAATTCTGAGACTACATTATTAGTTTTATATCACCAAGGGGATCATAGTATAAATTTACAAGGCCGTATATAGCCTTTGCTACAAAAATGACAATATTATGCCCCTAGCGTGATCAGCATGAAAAACCTTACTAAAAGAGACACCTGAAAGCGCCTGCATTACTTGCCATATTTATCTGATGGCTTCAGAGTGTTTACAATATTCTAAAGTGTCCTCCCAAAAATCTTTAATGGCCACTGTCACGCATTTTCTTCTCTGGAAACGTCTTCTTAACCGTGACTCTGAGATCTGGACAGCTTAAGAGCAGTTCAGGGCCACTGCCTTTGAGACTGCCTTGTACACTAGGTCACAAGAACATGAAAGGAGAAAAGGTTGCTATTTCGTTAGGCTAAACTAGAATAGCCAGAAGTGGCTTTTACTTTACAAAGGGGAAAGGAGCCTCATTTAAATGCTCACAACACCTAAGTGCCAATTAAAAAACCACCACAACTGAACAAAGCAATTTGGATCCTTCTTTGGCCTTGGGTAGTATGGTTCAGTGCAGCGTACCGAGTGTCTGCGCTCCTTTATAAACCCATTCCCAAGTACAGTTGGGCAGATTATCAAAATCAGAGTTATCAAAAATGAGTTATTGCTTTCCTGAACATGAATATAGAGAGCAGAGAAATAACTCACAACTTCATAAGCAGCAGAAGAAATGGCATAAAGATATTAGCACTTTATGCACATAACAACAGTCCTCATATCAGGTACGTGCACAGCCCTGGTAATTCACTGCATATTGTTATTATCAGCATTGACAAAAATATCCCCAAAGCAAACAACACCTCGGGAGCTCCTAAGAAACCTTAACAACCACTCCTTGGTATCTGTTAACCTTTCCAGACGGATGCTGTTTTATCATGTCAGCACGGAACTGCGATGCTCACAGCTTACCGAGCGTTCGCAGCTGTAGCACAGATCACCGCACTGGGGCAGAGAACCGAACGGGAGTTGTGTTTCCAGCAGTCACAGTTTTGGCTTATGAAATTCTTCCGTTTCAGGTACACTGCATTAGCCCACTGCTCTCTAAACTACTACTACCTTGGCCAAAGCACCTTACCTTGCTCAGGCTCCATGCCACCCCCCAGGGGGGAGCACAGATGTACTTCACGTGCAAATCCAGACTCCACGGCACACCGGCTTCACAGAGCGGTGCCTGAGGAATCTGGCCCTAAAAACTGAAGGAGAAACACTTCAGCAATAAAGGGGATACTCCGCTGTTGTAAGAGATGACAACTCTGCGCTTAATCACCTTAAGGAACTGCAGAGGGGTCCCGAGTAAACACTGCCATGCTGTGCCATTCACTGACTGGCCATTTGTTTCTTTGGGCTGCTGCTAACCAAGGTAAGCCAGAAATACTGCCAAGTGCAAAGCAACAGGCTGCGAAGACGATGAGCTCAGGATCAGGAGGAATAAAACGTTAGGTCACCTTTCTCTCCTGATGAGTCTTTACATCATGAATCAACACAAAAGAGGTGGCCAGGAAAAGCTATGCACCTACAGCTGAAGAAATGAATAATTACTTGCTACCGAGTATAAAATTCATGTCAGGAACTTTCCACTTTTTTCTCTTTAGAGATTAATACTTGATCACTTTATGGAGCTGTTTTTCATTCCACTGTACTATACCAGTACACTGTCTTATATACCTCCTGAAATGCATGCTTACAGTTCTGTCCTACTGTGAATTGCAAGGAGATTAAAAAAAAAAAAAAAAGTAAAAAATAAAAGTGATTTTAAATGTCTCACGAGAAACCAGAGAAAAATGTATCTCAGCAACAGAAAAATCCTTTAAAAACTCCTTAACCTAAATACAATATGAGGTCATTTTACCTGCCAGCTGAGTGATTTTGTCATGAATGCATTCACATTTATTTTTCTTGTACAAACCATTTGAGTCATCTTTATACTTACTGAGACAGCTGATATTTTCTGGGAAGAAAAAGACATGTGGTCAAACTAGTTTGGTAAATTCTCTGAAGCCTGAAAAAAGAAACTACATCTAAAAGGGCTAAGTGTCATGGATGACAAAAGGTATTGCACCTCTAACCTATGGATTCCTTTATATAAACTCCATGGCAAATACCATTTAAATAACTACCTTAAATGTAAAGCTTCTTAGTAATCCATTATGAGTTTCTTCAAAGGCTCATTTTTTTTTTCTAGGTGAGAAGAGAAATTAATGGTAAAATCTGAGGAAATTCTAGTGTAGGAATATGAAAAACTTTTTAATTAGTAACCATGGCCATTGACTTCCAGTATGACATTCTGCACATCTCGAAGTCAAAGCTCACTGTGCTTTCAACTCAATAAAGGTATTTCCGTATATGTAAGTAGAAGATCAGGTTGTTAACCTACTGATCAGTACATCCACCTTCCATCTGAAAAACAGGACTGAAAAGCCTTGCATGCCCGATACACATATTGTCAATCTTCATTCATTGTTGTTTGAGACTATCAAATGAAAATAACTTCAAAAGCACAAAGCCTTTAACAAAGCTAAAATCTTGCACACCATTCACCCAGCATGCTATATAGTCCTGTATCAAAAGAAATTCAAAACGCACATGAGGCTTCTCTTTTGGTAGTAAGAAAGGAACATGTCACTGCTTAGCTGAGAACCTGCTTTGGAGCATCTGAGGCTATTCCATGAAAGGAGCAGCTCTGATTTACTGAATTGTTGAGATTTCACTCATATACTCCTCAAGCACTGGAGAAATCTAGTTTGTGTTTGCTGGTTTTTCACCACTTGCAACTGTTATAGTCATGCCATAAAGCTACAACAGCCTGTGCTCATTCCACAGAAGTTCTTCACCTGGTGAATGGTTCGTTTGCCTGGGCTGAAGGCTGCCTTTTCACTACCGCATCATGCCAGGCTCACAAAATTGTGTGGTCTCTCACAGGGTACGCAGGGAACCTGTTCCCGCATTGTGAATGAAACGCAACCACTGTTCCACAAAGTACCACAGGCCACCAACAATAGCTACCACTCAAGAATGAACTTTTTCTAAGTGAAGAAAGATGCACAGGAAGAGTAAACACACAGTCAAGACCCAGGTGAAGGGTGATAAAATTTGCAAACTTCTAAGAATACTAACATGCTAACTTCCACCTTAACTGCACTAAGGTATAGGATGTCAAAATCTTCCTTTGGAAAACACATGGATAACCAGAACAGGCTACTCCACTGAAATATGTAGAAAAGTTCACCTACTAATGCAATGTTACACATCTCCCTTTTTGATAGATACCTGAAAATGGCTTCATCTGGATTCCGTTTCTAAATAGTGTTGCTTTCTTCAGTCCCACTCAAAGTACCAATCCCCTTACGCAGACTTTGAAGTCAGCAAGACAGTTCACTTCCATGAATAGAATCAGCACAACTCCTCAGGTGAAGCTACCCTGCCTTGCTCTGAGCATCTGGATGCCAAAACCACCAAAGGCTTTCAGTCTTCTAAGCTATGCTGCATACACAGATGCAAAACAATAAATTCAAACAAAGTATCTTTATGTAAACTCCTAGATCTCTTGGGTGAGGTGGGTTAAAGAAATAGGTTTGATAAAAATTTACTTGCAGTCCTTTGCATACAGGTATTATTTTCTACAGCCTTCCTTTCTAGTCTAAAAAGTCCTATCTCCTCCAAGATGAACAAAATCCACCTTGTCTCATCTGGTTCAAAGCATCACCTCAAAGGCTTGGCTTTGTGTCAAGTCCTTGCCCTTGCCTTGGAGCAGAAGGGCCAACAACCCCTATCATGCAGCTTTTCAGCCCACCCCCCCCCCCCTACCTGCACTTGGAAATGGTCTTGAACTTTAGCTTTGTTTCAAGAAATCTGGAAGTGTGAGATTCTGACCATTTAAGCTTTGCTGATACATAAAATTAACTGAGAATCAAAGCTTCTGCCACTTAAATTACTTGTGTATACAATAAAAAAACATTAAATGTTATGGCTATACCAAAAGTTGATAAAACATGCATATTTATGAAAAGCTAAATATTTACATGCATGCATTTACACAAGTCAGTTTATAAATACAACCGTTTGCAGACTTAATCTCTAAGGCATGGGTGAATGGCAATGCTGCCAGTTCTGTTTACTACGCAAGATATTCAGGGCCTCAGCTCATGTTCCTGAGAGTTCTACTTGTTTTCATTAGGACCACAAGGGTACCTCCTGCTTTAGGCTTCCAGAAATTATTTATCCAGGACCTTCCTGTACACACTCTGTACCCTGAACGTTCTGACTAGGTCATACAAGCTGTTTTTACATCAAGTGAGATCAGATTCTGATGCCCTCAGCCACAGCCAGATTCACACTCAGTGTAGGTGAGGCTACCATAACACCCTACCATGACACCAGTGTGTGGATGGAAGAATGGATGATAACACATTATCACTGCAGGAGCAGTACTGGAGCTCTGTCATACCATGCTCTTGCCCTGGTGTTCCTGCTTTTCTTCATGAATGAGTTGACACACTTCCTTATTCTCAGGGGCACCATGAAACAAGACACAAATTTGTTGCACATGTGCAGTTACTCCACTTGTGGCTGGAAAATACTGCTGACAGCAGCGTGTGTTCCAACAGCTTCAGGGGACGCTCAGGCATTTTGCTTGGGCATCTCAACACCAAACTGAACCACTGTGTAAACACAAAACTTCCACAGAGGCACAAAGCTGCAGTACAGAATACCACCGTGAACCCTATGCCGTTGGTCTTCAGCTTCATCTTAGTCTTGCCAGTATGATACATCTTGTGCTGGATGACTTTCAAAGTTGATTCACTCCTCTTGTTCATAAGCTAGAAAAACGGTTTAAAGTGATTACCGGGGTAAAGCTAAACAAATAGCAGCTAATGAAAAAGATCAGGAGAAAAACGCTTAAGGCTCTCAGTCCACCCAAAAACCAGCCAACATCCATTCTCCCACACAGGGTCTTGGTGTTTGTTTGGGGAAGGATCAGTAAAGGGGCTTTCCTCTGTATCTGTGTACCACAGAGACCAAGATAAAAGGAGCCCGTATGAGACTACAGATTTCAGAGGAAATAAATGGAGAGCGATAATTAAAAGCTAGATTTAACTGCTCAGGCTCAGATTTGCCTAAAAGTGTTTGGGAGTAAAGTCAAACAGTAAAGCAATCCTGGAATATTTCAGTTAAGGTTCTGGCATGTTTCCTTCATAGAGCCTTAGTTCATACATTATACTGCTGAAAGCAGTGAAGCAATGCACCTTAAAGAAGAATGTCAAGATTTGTGTCTTTGTCAGGGTAAATTACTTATATTTCATAGAAACATTGCTAAGCAGTATCTACGACTTTCCATTCTATATAAATACAAATTTGCGACATTATAAGACGGTAAAATCACTCATTCCCAAAAGGCTGATAGTGAAAGAAACAGATCATTTTCTTGTTGCACATAACTACATGAAGTATGATTGTTCTCTAAATCTAAATAATGCATTTCCTACCAATAAGGGCCTTTATACTGTGTGTGCTCTCTACCGTACCAGAGCTTGGAAACTTGAACCTGTATCACATCCTTTCAAGCAAAGCCATGCAAAAGATGCAACATTTTGATTTTGTGGCCATGCTGCAGGTTGCCTTTTGCTGAGATCATGACTTAGAAAAAATTTCTGGATGGCAGTTACTGGGGCACATGATTCTTCAAATGCACAGACCTGTGAAGCCTGTTCCTGTGATATGAAGGCCGAGCCTCAGCTTAGGAGGTCTTGCCAAGATTTGATTCCCTGCTGTGCGTTTTCCAGTATATAAAGAAGTAGGAAAAAGAATGAGATAGCTTATCTACATAGCTACCCAAATGCTAGCAGCTGATATTGTCTACACATCATCCCCATAATCCTGGGCAGCTCTCCAAAACACTCCTGCAAAAGAGTCAAAAAACTCGGAAGAATCAAGGTTTGCAGTAACTCTTCCCTGTTATGTCACCTTTGGTGTTTTATAGGCGTCTAAACATGCTTTGTATGTTCCATTATACCTCACCACACACTGATATTTACAGAAGATAACATCAAGATTTAAATCTTTTCATACTTTTGAAAGTGTAAGCAAAATATACCACATCAATCCTAAAGGTGCAACTGAGAAGAAATACACAGGTATAAACGTACTAACAAACAGAAATTGTGATTCTAAAATGAAACAAGCCCATGTTTAATTCTGAGAAAACGGTGAGCCAGCCTTAAATCCTTTTTCCTTCATGCAATGGATTCAGACCAGTTCTTCAGCTAGTGGAATAACCCTCCTGCTCTGAAGAATAAACAGTTAATGAACAGCTCAGCTATTGATTCTTTTGGCATTTGACCGATCAGCAGATGCTGAATTCTGGGTTTACTAAGGCTGGTGTAACTACTACCACTACTTTCATTTTTGTGCTTTAATGAAAAATGATCTTTATAAACAAAGATAACAGTTCCCAACATGCAGAAAGACAACACAGAATTTAAGAGGCCAGCTGTGTGGCAGGAGGTGGTTTTTTGCACCTGTCTGCTGATGGAAGGTGCTTATAAACAGGAGTCAGTCATTCTGTGTTGGATTACATTTTCACTGCTGTCTTCAGTCCAACAGAACCCGACATTCCAAAATCCCTAGGAATCTACCAGGTACTAAAGCAGAGTCTTTAAAGATTCCACAAAAATTAATCTTACCCTAGTTGTTTTTTGCAAAAAATGTTATGTTCTACATATCAGTAATTTTCAGTGCAACTCTTCACCAAAACAACACCTAAAAAACCACCCATCAATATAATTTTGTGGAAGATACAATGAGCCTGGTTCCACATACCACTTCTTTTATGAGCTCCAACCTCTCATTCTCCAGGGAAAGCAGTACAGAAGTGTCTTGTCCTTTGGTAGCAATAGATAACTAACCTCATTTTGTAAAAGCAGAACTAAACAGAAGAGTTATTCTTTGTCTTCAGCAGAAGCAGTGAATCAGACCTCACTGCCTTGTATTGAGCCTAATTTAAGGCAATTCCGTACTTTACACATAATCATTGAGAAGCTTACAGTTGTACCTTTTTTTTTTTTTTTTTTTTTGGCTCTTTACCTGACATTTCTTTATGCAACAGGGTACCAGAAAGTTTTATATTTAAAAGGAGTATGACAGATCACATTTTCTGAAGCTATATTTTCAGGCCTTCTGCATCCTTACCCATCCGTGATGTTCAGGTCAAATTTTTGTGTTTCTGTTGCAGTAAGGATTAAAGATGTGATTGCTTTTAAAGCAAATATTTCAAATTTTTCTTAGCCACATAACCTGGGGCTTTAGACAAACACTTCCATGCCTCAGCCTTCAACTACACAGTGTTAACCAATTACAAAAAAAACCCCAAAAAACCAACAAATTAGCCAGCAATAACCCTATTTACTGAATTTTTTATTTATTTTAAGTACCACTAGATACCTATTGACAGACTAAATAAAGAACAACTGACAGAAGAATTTCAGATTTAGAGAGGTTACAAAGCCATGAAGACTGTGGTCTATCTGTAGGTGTGCCTAGCCTGAGCTCCCGTTGTGTGGGTAGGCCCTACGCAAACAAAGTCACTTCCCTGTCCTGTGACGACTCCTCTGATCTGAAGGAAGAACAAGAAGACCTGATGCACATCACAGAAACCACTTGGTGTGCTTTTGTTTAAATGATCTACGTGACAGAAATCACTGTCTTTGTGCACAGCAGGTATGACAAATCAAAGTAACTTAGGACAAAATGCCTGTGTTGTACCGACAGATGGGAAGCGAACAATCTGTACGAAACAATGTTTCTCAGGCAAAAATAAACAGAAACATCACTGAAGAAACACTATGGAAATTTAAATAAACAAAAGCTTCGGTATTACAATGTACCATGCCATTTTTGTAATTAAATGAGAAGTACTTCACACTTTCACGCAACATTAAGATGACTATGAAAACCACAAGCTTACCTCTCCACACATTCCCACTAGTGTTACTCCAGCCCACTGACTTCAGTGGAACAACATCTGATTTACAGTAAAGTAACGCAAGAAGAGAAATGGACCTGAAGATTGGAAATAAACCCGAGGTTTTTGACGAAACATAATCCTCAGCATGAGATGCAAAAGGTGACTTTCCTGACAAGTGCTACCCGGATTCTTAATAGCTTCTTGTATGTAACCCCATCTCATTTCTTCCTGGCATAATCTTAATTAGTCTTAGCTCTACTGCGAAGAAGCCTACTGAGGCAGTTAGCACCATATAATTAATCAGATATTTTGCACGCATCACAGCAACCAACAGTGTCAACTTACTGATGTGAGTTAATACAAACAGAAATGAACCCTGCCTTTCCTTTTCACATGAACTAAAAGCATGTGGCATCAAATGAACATGACTATTTCTTCTACACACTGCTTAATGCCCTTTCTTCCCTTAGCAGCCATTTCCTAATGCATCATTACTCTGTGCAAAGTATAATTTATTTTTCTGCTCATACTAGGAGAAGAACATGCAATCTGATATTTCTTTTGAATTTCAGTTTCTTCACAGAAGAGTAAGTCCAGCAACTGAAATAAGCAATGATAAGACATAATTTTTGCTGCTGGAATTCATAAATCTCACATTTTATTTTTCTTTCTGTGTCTTTCAGCAGTTTAAGAAACTGAATTTTGCACCTGTACATAAATAAAATTTGAGAGCACAATCTGCAACATTCAGTCATCTCATAGCAACAGAAAATAATGTACTTACAAGTATAAACATACGCAACATACACTCTAACTCACTGGATTAAAAGCTTCACCACCTATCTATGTAATTGTAGATCTTAACTTCTATTGTTTGAGATTTATCTTTTGTCTTCCTTGCAGGAGCCAAACATCACAGTATTGTGCCTAATGTCACCAAGGCAGAAATTATACGATTATATGATTTGATGGCAAAGAAAAAAAAAAAAGCCACTGCTTAAGGAAAACAATTCTATAAAGCTGATGCTCCATTCTCCTAAGCTTAAACTGAAACAGTTCAATAAGCAGTATAATACCACAAGAAGGTTTATTCAGTTTTGCATGGCATCTGTAATATGCTGTGGTATTTATTAATAGTAAATGCAATGTTTAATACATGGCAGTGTTTTGCTTCAGCAGAACACCGTAAAACCACTTGCAAGAACAATTTAGTCCATAACTAATAGTCAACAACAAAGAGCAGCCTAATGTTTTGCAATTTCTCAGATTCTCAGAACAAACTAGTGAGATAATAATCTTCATAGAAAGACAGTATTTAAATGATAGTTTATTTCAGGAAGTGACACTAAACTGCTTAACACCTTCTCTCTACAGCATTTGTGCCCCAAAGCAGTTAAGTATCTAAGACAGAGATTATTAAAAACTGTGACGGCTCTAGTTTTTTCATTTCCAATGGTACCTCAGCACAGGAACATGTACAGCCTATGTACTACCTGACACAAGCAGTAATTCCCCATCAGCATCGTTCAACCTCTTGAGCTGTTTTTCTGTATTTGGTTTGCTATAACAAGAAATTAGGCAGCCTACTGGAATCGCCAGATGTTTCAGGTGCTGTCACCCACGATTACTGCTCATCAAACAAAGGAATCTAATGTCCATTTCTCAGTACTTAGTTGCCCTGTCTTTGCCTCCTACATGAATCTTATTTATTTTAATGCTGGAAGAATACAGTAATTATAACTATGATAAGACTGCTACACAGTTTGTTTTAACCTAACTAAGCCAACAGTAACTGGAGATAATTAGCTGTTCATTTTTGTTCCTGTTTTAGCAGATGGGAAATATTATCAAACAGCAGCAATGAGGATCTAAATATAGAAAGGACTGATAAAATATGGTAAGTTTATCCCAAACAACTCAAAGCCTATCATCAAGCTACCTATATGCACTGATACCTCTTCCAACGTAAAGACACAGATGTCTTATCTTCTAACCTTGAGCCACATTTTATAATCCTACAGTCACCTGCACTGTCATCTAATTCAGATTTCACACCCTGACACTTTGAATGACTGCCATAACATAATGGCTAGCACAACATATATGCGAGCCACAGCAGGTTCACAACATGATTTTGATTAGTAATTGTGAGTAGGATATGAATGGGAAGTCAAGACAAGGGGCAGAAGGCAACAGAGGTAAAGTCAGATTCCTGGGGTTAATTTCACCAGCAAGAACTGTGTTTTAAGCTGTGATTAAAATCTTAGCATTAACAAGGCAAAAGGAAGCCTAGACACAACCTGAACTGTTCCAAAGGGATTAGTCATCATCATAAGGTCATGATAAAGCCTGTGTCTACCTAAAGATTGTACACGCTGAGAACTGTAGAAAAATGCAAGCCTGAGTCTGCAAGGCTTCCCTCATGACTTCTGTTACTATCTCAGTCTGATAAGTCATATAATCTAGACAAGTTCTAGTGAAACCCAAGTGATTATTCCAGTCTGAAGTACCAAATTTCTTATTAGCATGATATCGGATGACTGATGTATCTCTTTCCAAAGCAAACTTTATTAGCCTTAATCATGATAAGTTTCATCAGTCCTGGACCGTATGACATTTTACATTATCACATGCTGTAAGCTTATCACTTTAAGTCACATCAAACCTTTCTTATTCAGACAAATGACATATTCACAGGAGCTTTTATTTAAAAGTGAATTAAACCAGAAATATGGATGTTTCGGTAGTGGTTTTAAAAGATTTAAAACCCAATTGCATTCTTATCTTCTCCATACTTTCTTACTTGATCTCATAATTA
This sequence comes from Falco naumanni, assembly GCF_017639655.2. Classification (NCBI taxonomy): domain Eukaryota; kingdom Metazoa; phylum Chordata; class Aves; order Falconiformes; family Falconidae; genus Falco; species Falco naumanni. Next base: position 6,932,606 of record NC_054067.1, read on the forward strand.
GTATTTTTCAACACCAGAAATGTTTAACATCTCCAAATCAGTCAGAAAATTCTGAACTCTTGGTGTTCACCTAAAATCAGACTAAATATTACTTTCTTTCAACATATGGTATGTCCTTAGTTGGGTGATACTATTAATCTTCAGTGTGAAAAGCACAGCTACTGATCTTTATCAATATGCAGTAGCCCAGGGTATGAGAATTTTGTCATGGGAGCCGGGAATGGAATCTAAGCTTCTCTGGCTGTATCCAGACCCCTTTGATCCAAAGAAGGTCTTGGAGATGTTAATCATAAAGCTGGTGAGAAGGCCAGTGGCACATCTGTCTGATGAAAAAAATGTTAGCCGGATGAAATCTGTAATGACGCAAATTCTGTACGCTCAGAGCAGGTGGCAACTGCTGCTCCACAAAAACATGCAATATTCCTCACAGGAAATGGTTTCTGATACCCAGGTACCTTTTTGACAGGATTTGCTACCTTTAGTGCTTCTTAGTAGTTAACAATTGGCTTAAGCGTGAAAACATCGGTTTTAGTATGATTTCATTTAGTAAAACATACCTCTAGTCATTCTTGTCATGTATCTAAATTCATCTCTGGATATCCATGTGACATATCTAGAGCATCTCTTCTCCCATAGAGCCCTAAAGCATCTCATGCGTTATATTCTTAGACCATTATTGATGCCTAGACATCTCCAGACTGTATCTTAGCATGGATTGGTTTTGTCCAGTGACAGGAGAAATGCGCATTTATGTAAAGTGGTGTGGGATTTGCAGTGTCACGCACAGTGGATGGTCTTGCTTAACAGCCTCCTTCATAGTGCCGACTTAACTTATTTTGCAAGGACTCAAAAACCCTGACAAGTGTTGAGTCTGCAGTTCCATGGAAACCAGGTATTCCAAATTGAATGCTTACACTGCTAACACTATCCTCCAGACAATCTCTTTACAAATGATCAGTAATGTGAATGCCTTCTTTTCAATTATCCATTCATTTTAGTTTCTTCAGAGTAAACTTGTTTTTTAGGACGATGAGAATGCGCTGCCCGCATCCAGAAGAAAACCGGGATGGGCTGCTGCACATACTGATTCTGGTAATGCTTATAGTAAGTTACTATATAGAAAAATCACTTTAAATGATAGTGCTTACCCCGTTCTGTGTCATAAAGGTACACAAACTTTTCCCACTTATAGTGAGTCAAGAGACTCAAGATGGCTCCTTTTAATGCTGGCCGCATCTGGATGACAAACTGCACATCTGCATCTGTTGGGAAGCTGGGTGTGACGAAGGATGTGTGAAGGGCTCCACAAAATGACGTCAGTGTGTTCATTGACATCTGGTCATAGAATCCAAAGATGGCATAAACTCCTCTGGAAAACTGTGAACAAACTAACAAAGACAGACAGGGGTGTTAAAATCTGACATAGAATGAACAAAAACTTGCAAAGTATATTTGAAGTAAGCCTTCTAAGTAGTCCTGAAATTGATCAGTATGATGCAGTAGATGGAATGAATGAATGAGATAATATATACTGATTTCAGTGTACCAACTATGTCACAACTGGCCTGAGCACATTTTTGGTTGCGATGTGTCCTACTATGTTGTTATAATCCCCTAATCTCTCTGTATTCTTTAAAACCAAACATGGGATTATATTGATTGTCTGTAAAATACCTTCCCTCCCTTGAGCAGCACCTTGAGAGCTCTGTAACAAATGTCAGGTCTGCCTAAAAGTCAAAACATTAAGATGCTGTTTTCCCTGGTATCTCACCTCGCTTCAAATCTGATTCAAAGAAACCTGGACGATTTATTCCTTTTAGTCCACCACTCTGAAATCTCTGTATGAAATCTGGGTGTGGCCTTTTTCAGTGAGAAATTATGGTGATTTAACTGAGTGTTAAAATCTTTCAGAAGCAATTTCGAAAGCTATGGCTGATTAATGACAACACAAATGAGCAACACATTGTTGCTTCATGGGATGAACGTTGATTCCCCTTAACCTGGAGGCTTTCAGTCATTAACCATTCTGGTTTTCTGAGGAACACATCTAGTACCAGAAAAAAATCAAAATGCAGTCAAAGGTGTTTTGTTTTACCTGTACTTACCTAGGGAAACACTTTATTTCCCATACAAAATGACCATTTTGGATAAAAATGAAAGTATTTCAATTTATAAACATGGTCAACTTCATGGAAGTTGCAGGGGAAATAGTTTCTTTGTTGTTCAACTCTGAGCAAACTGGCTGTAGCCCTATGTTCTTTCCATGGAGGGAGACTGCACCAGAGACTGATATGTGAGATGCTGGGGCTTTAGTCCACAAAAAAGATTGTACAACTGAAATACACTGCAGCATAGCAGCACTTCTAAATGAAAACATTTCTGGACTGAGATGAGCAACTCCCATTTGTAATTAAAATAAGTTTCCCAGAAAAGTGTTCATTCAACATTAACAATTTTGCTTGTCAAGAACGGGATTTAACAACAATTTTCAACGAGCCCCATTAACCATTTCTGCCAAAACGTTGCATATTTAACTTTGCAAAAAGCACGGGGAAGTAATTACCGGTAAAGACGACATGACTTCTACACAGAAATATACAGCATCGTTACTTCTGAAAGTACCATCATGAAACATTTCCTACCATAAATGCTAACATTCAGAATCACTAAAGCCTGTTAAAGTAATTTTGAAAAGGATTCTCTACAATATCAGCTCATTGACACAGCATCATGGATAATTCCTCAAAGAGCTAGTCAGGTGTGGAAAAATTGATTTTCTTCCTGGAGATCCAGATGCAAAAATAGAAATGTTATTATGGAATTTCCTTTAAGTGCTTAAGCCACTGTAACAGGACAGGGCCAGATGCGGATACCAGCAGGAAATAACAGCTGGTGTAGACAGAAAAAGAGATGTACATGAGGCACAGAAAGAGAGTAAGTAGTGATTTCTGAAAGAAAAGTTTGCAGAAGTTCTCAACCACAGTAAAGCGAAGTTATAAAAGCAGTTATAATACAGCAAGAATTTATTCCCAGAGGCTTGACTGAAGAATTAAATACACTGTTTCAAAAGGCATTTTGTTAAACTATATACCAGCAGGATATAAAGTTGAAAAGCTACCATAAAAATAATCTGCTGAAGTAACAAATAAAAGGCATTAACTTACAGGTGAAAAAAAAAAAGAAAAAAATGAAGACAACATTAGAAAGCCTGGCAGTCTCCACTTCATTTCAATGGCATGTAAGCCCTCTAATTCCATGGGAATAATAACTGAAGTGGGGCTAGCGGAGCTGGGTGTCCTCACATACACCGAGTCAGTACCTCACAGATCAGCCTTCTTTTACATATTTATTAATGGCCTAGTTTACTAGATTTTTATGTAAATTCTGTACTGTGGAGAAAGCAGAGAAGAGCAAGTATTCCAGGAAACATCCCTTCCTGCAATGCAAATGAAACACATTCTCAAATGTCTCCTGACCCCCAAACCCCAGAGCATTTCAAAAGATCCTGTGTTCACATGTTATTCCTTATCAGGTGTAAGGCTCAGGAATACATTTGAACTGTGACTACACTGAAATCTCTCAGATTTACAGGGACAAAGTATCTGAAATGACAAGTCACAAAGGGGCTCAGAAAGCCTACCACACTATCTAAGTGTAGGGCTATAATGAAGAATACAGATTAGCTCTTATTAGGACTGCTAGTTCTGCATCCCACAGAGCCAGCAGCAAGAACAGTTCAGTGCTAGAGGTAACCAACAGCAACTGGCTCCAGTATGGACCAGTTCCCCTGCACTGTGCTGGGGACCAGCAGATAATTGGTGCCGTTTGTGCTCGCTCTTGCTCTTAAGAGATACGGTACCTAGGCTCTATGGTCAACAGTTTGAAAATGGTTCAGGGTATTTGTCCTTTGGACAAAATTCTATCTTGCATGGCTATTTTAAAAACACTGAATTAAGGTGTATCTGTTTTCATAGCAGATTATGCTCATTTATGCAAAGAGCCCACTCTCAATTTGTAAGTAACCTGAGAAAAAAAAAGACATCAGAATGTGTGAACAACCCAACCGTAAGCAGGACATTCTCTAAACAACACCTAACAGCCAAGACATTTCTGCTGCTTCATGGAACATCCCAGCACAGATGAGAGCTTCTGATATGGCCTTTCAGATCTCTGCAGCTTTTCTTCCTAAAAAATCTGGAGGATCACCAACAATATCGTCTAACAAGTGCACCTCCATGCCCAGTCTTAATTCCCCTGATTCAGATTTGTATTCACTACAGATCTTTAACACTTTTACAGACTATCTGCCTTCTATTAGTTGTGAAAAAACTTCATCTCTTAAAAGCTCCTCTGCTTGTTTCTTATAGCTTATTCTTCCTGTCTATTCTGCATGCACTGTAGGGTGCCCATTCAATTTTATTGGCCCATTTAAAAGGCAAATAAACCTTTGTTTTTATAAGGAGAAGCTAAAAGGCCAATTATCTTGGTCCTCAAAGTTCATTTGCATTTTTGAACTCGGGATTTTGTTACAATTTTGTAGCATTAGGTCTTTTGTTTAGTTTGTGATGTAATCTACATGATCAGATGAACCTCCTGAACATCCATGAACGCACAGTCACATTGTTACTTGTTTTCCAAAAAACAAATATGTAATTGCAATAATTTTAATCACATTATTATTCTAACATCACTGAGCCACAAGCAAAATTGAAAAAAGGCTAACTAAACCTTAGCTTTAAGCTCTTTTTACAAACTACTTTCTACTGACAATCAGAACAATCCTCATATTTGAGTAAGAATTTTGGTATTTTTCTGTAATTAATCACAGTTGATTTATGTTTGTTTTTCCCTATTTGAAAAATGCAGATGGTCAAACACATACTTTGGCTGTTAAAGAAGTGATTTGGACAAGTCCTGATGCAACTTTATTCCTCCAAATAATGATAAAAAAAAGTGCAATTTCTTTTTATTGAGCTATGCCTTTGTGGAACTGCCCTGAATTATAGTTTATTAATACTGTGGATGCACATCTGTTTCCAAAGACGATACCTAACCATGTAGCTTTATAACCTGATCTGAAAAAGTTGCAACCTCCACAAACAAGGGACAGAGGTCCTGAGCAGGAGTTACCCAACGGGGGGTCATAATAAGTGTTACTTTGGCATTACGTGCAAGGTGAGTATTTACTAACCGAGACTTAACTCTGGGCTTGTTCTCAGAGTAAGTTAGCTGCCACATGCCATCATCTTCAGGAGAGGAAGGGATGGTATGACAAGAGCCTGCAAATTCTCAGGCATGTCAGAAAGAAGATCAGGAGCTTCCAGGTCATGACAGATTGGCATTTACTGCCAAGGAAGGAAAAAGCTCAGAGCCAAAGTTATCACAGAGGTAAGCTGAATTTGCTGGTTTGTTTTTTTTTTTTTAAAGCAACCAAAAAACCCAACCCAAATAAATAAACATCTCTTTTCTGTACTGAACGGCAGCTGAGGCATCCTAAATGTGCATGTAACTCAGTGAACCCAGCCTTCCGTTAGCAGCTCCATCCTCCCTCCAGTCAAATCAGGCCCACCACAGAAACTTGCTAAGATTAACCACATGTGCTTTTTTTATTTTCACTCAGACCCAAGGAAGGCTGCAGGCCAGAATCTCAAAAGACATCCCATTTCACACAAGTTATTAGATGTTTTGTGTCTTTTTAAAATTTATTTTTTGCTTTCTAATGGTATTTAGTTCTTTTGCCTTTTACTGACTGTGAGTATTCCTGACACAGCAAGGTTGAATAGGTTCTGACATTTCTAGTGTCTACCACCTGGAAGCTAAAGTCAAAGCTTCTCTGACACCTTTATTATTTCTTCTTTTTTTACTTCCCATTCTTACTATAAACAACTGAAGCGTTACTAGGAACACATTACAAGCATATTTGGATTTTGCTTCTTTAAAGAAAAGATGTATAAACCCAACAAAATAAATATGCTAATGGGTGGATTTTAATACACCGTTTCCACTAGATGATAACATTAAACACTGACCCGTAGAAGTCGGCAGGATCCTGTCTGCGTGGCACACAGCACACTTGTGCCGGGGTGTACCAGCCTGGTAGTTTTGGAGTCAGGAGTTGGAGGTTATGGTATCTCAGACACTATTCCTTCTTCATGACAAGTAATTTCCCTTTTGTTCATATCAATTTCTTGTAAAGTAGGTCTGACAAAATTAACCTCTGTCCAAGGGGCACTGCAGGGCCTGCCTCACCGATACATACAGCTCTTTGGGATGAAAGGCACTGGAGGAGCGTGATCACAACGGACACCATCGCGTGTTGCCCACACCAGTTCCTCAGTTTTGTGTTCTGTGTTTCCCTCAGCTGTGAAATAATTTTATTCCCTCTGCTTTCTTCTGCCAATTGTCTTGGATTCCAGACAATTCTCACTGCCAGCCTCTGCTAACAGGCTAATGGGACTACATCATAATGGAATAATATGCAGCGTATCTCAGAGCACTTGCTATTTTCTACCTAAAGCCCCATCCCATTACTTCCTTGCTGTAATAATGCAAGGGTTATCATTAATGTCACTTCCTACAGTAAGCATACAGGCTCTTAGAGAGACCAACAATGTCTCTACTGCATTCCTTCCTTTTCGTTCTAATACACATTCTCTCTGCCTTCAGCCCTAAGGAGATCAGCACAGCAGTGCCCCTGAATGCAGAGTGAGCTACTTTTGGAGGCCTCCAGGCAATCAGACTTAAGAGCTTCCTTTAAAGACAAACTCATCATACTAAAAATTAAAAATTAAGTGAACTGCATTTACCTATAGCCAAGAAAACTAGCTTTTAAATTTTAAATTGTTAGAACACTGAATTCTGTCAAGAAGAAAATATTCCACTGCATTGTTTAAAATTCAGCTGAGAAAAGAAGCATTTCTGAAAACACCAACTTCTGAAATAGTTAATAATGAATACTCTTGGGGGTGGGAGGAAACCAAAGAAGTTACAACTTGGAATTGGCTAAAAACCTCCTGAGATAATGACTGTAACATCACTTCCCATCCTACCTAAAAAAGAACGTGCCTTTACAAACATAAAAAAATCCCTGCAAAACAAACAAAAGAAGAAAAAAAAACTACCCAAAAAACCATCCAACCCAAAACACCACAGTAGAGCACAAAACAAAATTATTATTTACTCTTGTTACTTCACTTATGGCAAGTTTTCTCAGTGATGTAACTGCAGTGTCTTTTATCTAGTTCTTTTTATAAAGAGCTACTCAGCTTGCTTCATTCTGTCTAGTGCCTTCTTCAAACATACACGCTTCCTTCAGCTTGCATTTCTTTTAAAAGAGCCAATAAAATAAAAACAGTACATTCAGGCACTGGGAGGGGGGGATGATTAAGCTGCAAATGAAAGGCATAAGGATTAATCCACTCAGATTTTACAAACCATTTATTGGAAAGCAATCCAAAACAAACGCCCGGATCCCAGCATCCCCAAACACTCTGTGGGCAAGATCTCATTCAAGGTGACTTTCGTCACCCTATCACAACTCCAACTCCATTACACATTATTAAATGAGTCTTTATTTCTTATCTGGTTTTCAGCATGACTTTGGAACCCAACTGGATCACAATCACGGCTCCTGGGTGCTGTACAATACATTACCACAACCTTGGCTTCCTTCAGTATGCCCAATTATTTATGACATACATGACTCAACTCATTAAACTTTACACGTTTTGGCCTTTCTATATACTACTACAGTCAAATAAAACCCTAACAATGTACATGAATTTGCTGCATGCAAGATCTTCTCTTCACACTGAAACATTTGTGTGATTTTTATGACCGTATGAAAAATACCAGCTTGCAACAATAAAAACAGGCCACTTAGGCTGTAACAGTGCTAGCAGGAACACCAGCACCACCAAGTCTCATGCACACCATGATGCTAGTAGGTGCCTGTCGAGACCTGCAATGACTGCTCATGAGAAAAAAGTGTATATATGATGCCAGAACCTTTTAGACAGGCTGACAAAAGGCACAGTTGCAGGAAGCACTCAGAGAAAGGTAGCTGGAGTTCTTTCAGGTCTGACGTACTGTGTCCATTGGCGTAACTTTACTGAGATAAAGGTAAACCAGGACCAAAACCTCTCTTACCCCAAACTGCCAATTTGACGTATATACAAATAAAAGCTTTGGTATTTACAAAACCTAGCCAACTTATTTAAAGCATCAGCAACAAGGACATCCTTGGTCACCTCTCCTGCTTTTGTCTGGGATAGAGTTATTTTTTAATTCTCAGTAGCTAGTACAACGCTGTGTTTTGCATTTAGTATGAGAATAGTAACACACTGCACACTGATGGTTTAAGTCATGGCTAGGTAATGTTTATATTAAGTCAAGGAGTTTCCAGTTTCTTAGGCCCTGCCAGCGACAAACCAGGAGGGGCACAAGAAGCCGGGAGGGGACACAGCCAGGACAGCTGACCCCAGCTGGCCAAAGGGATATCCCATACCATAGAATGTCACGCTCAGTATATAAACTGGGGGGAGTTGGCTGGGGCTGGCCGATCGCTGCTGGGGGACTGGCTGGGCATCAGCCAGTGGGTGGTGACCAGGTGTATTGCGCACCACTTGCTTTTTCCCTTCCCTTTGAATTTTATTCCTCTCTCCTTTTTCATTTATGATATTTTATTTTATTTTATTTCAATTATTCAATTGTTCTTATCTTATCCCTCCAGTTTTACCTTTTTCCCAATTCTTCTCTCCACCCCCCAGGCCAGGAGTGAGCAAGTGGCCATATAGTACTTGGTTGCCAGCTGGGGCTAAACCAGGACAACACCAAACCAAGAAAGACAAAGGCAGGCTGAATGTGTCCTTGATTTTCCCAAGAAAGCTGTACTTATCTTTCTGAAAGGTGTTCATCTAGTCAGAGAATGTACTGCAGGTTGTCTTAGTGGCTTGGAACAGGCTATGCTACTTGTGCGGCTTACCTACTTGCTTACTACTTAGTTCCCAAGCTGCTTCCAAACCTAAGATAATGGAAAGTCTGAGCTACCCCTGTTTTCAGGTTACTGGCAGCAATGCTAAAAAAAAAATAATAAATTAATATAGTTTTGTAGATCTTTGATGAAACTCAAGCAATAAACAAGCACCTTGTCCTGCAAACCCACCAAATTAAAATGCATATTTCACTTTTCATTTAAAAAAATAATAAAACCACTTGCTATTCAGAATCTCTGTATTTACAGATTTATAACACATTTCTGATGGTGGAAGAAACCCAGGAATACCCAAGTCCACCAAGTTCCCAGGAGAAGTGTCAGCCTCTTATCATTAGGTCCAAATTACAAAGATATTTATATATGGATCACTATTACATACTGATTTTTTAAAACACCATGGATTTGGAGTTCTATGAGAACATTCCTTGTGAAAGGCTATGAATCAGATTATCATGACTCAATTTGAAGTATAATCTATTGCAGTTTGAGGGAAGCAAAAGAGGGGTTTAAAGCTTAAATCGGATTAAAGGTGAGAGAAGATACATATGTGCCATACAAATCAACTGATTTTTTTGGAGGATGATTTAAAAAATATGCTAGGTGTTTGAGGACTATACTGAAGTTTGTGTTGATCAGAACAGTATATTATCTTGCGTGTGTCTTTACAAGATGGAGTTCAAACTCTCATATCAAGCACGACAAATTTTCTATTTTTAAAGCCAACCAGGCAATCCACAATCTTATTCTGCTAACAGCCCTCTTTCCACCCTGAGCCCACCACCCCCACAAGCTGCTGACACAGAAGAATTCCTTTTGGTTTTAAAGAGAAGACATCAATATATACCATACAGTTTAAAACAAAAAGCTCTTAGAAAAAAGACTTTGTAACAAATGTTGCAGAACTCAGATTTAAATGCTGTGGATTCATGTTATTTGGGAGCTCTTGCACTTACTGTCTATGCTGGTCCTCACACCAAAGGAGATACTTGGAGGAGGAGCAGCAAGAGGCTTCTCTCCGTAGACGGTTAAACTCACTGCTGGAGAGAAACGGAAAGGCATCAGTATCTGCCTTTTGTGCTTTGATGAAGAGATGTTTCTGCCCAGTTTCTCCTGGAAAAAATCAATGCCTTGCCAACAGCAGTATGTGCAAAGCCAGCACTCTGCTTCTGATGGGAAGCTCCATGATCCTGGATATTTAAGAGTTCAGGCACTGGCCTCAAGTTCAGTGAGTGTGGATGCAAAGCTATTCACTGAGCTTTTGCCCTTTGAGAAAAGGCTTAGTCCATCCTATACACATAACCACAACCCCTTTCTCCCTGAAGCATGGAAGATGAGCTAACACCTGTGTGAGAAAGCCAGAGGACGTGGCAAAGTTTTCCCCAGGAGAATCTAAATGTTCATAGCAAACAATGACCGTTTGTGTTCACATCCCAGACTTCAACTCCCATTTCATGACTAATCCCTGCAGAAACATGGACAGCATGCGTGTAACACAAATATGTAACACACTTGAGTTAAATAACTTGTTTTCATCTGCTGCGCCATTTGAAATGCTTTTCATTTTAATCTAGTATGATATGCCAGCACGCTGTGATCGCTTTGGATTGTAACTGTCTCATTTTCTGCAGCAATTTTTCCAAAAACATTGGTCAGAGGAGAAATACGAAAAGCCCTATTCTTTCAAAAGTTACTCAGATTTAAAACAAAGGAAATTTAGCAACCACTTACTTACAGGCAGCCCATATACTCTACTAATATGCATATTCTAATAAACACATAGTAACATTTAATAGTTTAACATAAAAGCATTAATGTTTCTATAATTTTATTCAAAGTAATAAGAGTTCCACAACCCATTAGGCACTCTGCCCTGGAACAAAAAGACATGTTTAAAAAAGTGTTTTTAATATGAATTTGACAAGATGTGGTAGACTGGGGGGAGTATCCAAGTAGCTATTGTTACCGTCTTCTGAAACAATCTCTCTCACGTACTTCCTCAATACTTTAAACATCAGGCTAAGAGAAAAGCAAGCACTTTGTGGCATGAGGAAAAAAATGAATGTCACCCCCATCAGAGAACAGCAGCATTTCACAGTTGAGGACATTAGGCAGAACGTAGGGCTGAACCAAAGCACAGCAGCTAAAGGCAATGCTGTGCCTCAGAGCTGCGGATCAGCAGCAGCTATCTCCAGCGCTCCGACGGGATTTCTCATTTCATTGGAACATCCAAGTATGGAGGAAGTAAAAAGGCAGAGGCATATTATTAAAAGTATGCTTGTTCAGCAGATCCTTCCCTAAGTGATTTCAGAAGTTGACTTCATTCTGGGCCACTGTGGTGAAAGGCAATAAATCAAAACAAGGCTCTGGCAGCGTGATGAAAGATGAGCCGAGTCTGCTGGGGTGGTGCCATTTATAGGCCTGCAGGGATATATTACAGAGGATGAAATAGAAGAGGCAAAATGGCAAACACACCTGGAATCACTGAACTGGGTAAAATTCACCATGAGGCAAAGACCAGGATTAAGGTTGTCCAAGGAGAAAGGGGATGTAATCGCCAAAACGGCAGCTGTGCAAGCAGCCTCCGGCTCTGGAGGGCTTCCAGTTGGCTCCATGTATGCAGAGCATGGTGGTGGCTGACAGACAGCCCAGTTTACCCAAAGCAACAGTCCCTAACACTTTCCTGGAGGTTCTGCAATCGTGTTCCAGCAAGCGCTGTCACTGCAAGTAAATCTCGGACCAGTAGAGTGGATTTCACATTTCCATACCTCCTCCCCCTGTTTACTCAAGGTTCACGGGGCTCTGCAATTCTCACCCACTCCTCGTGTCCCGCTGCTGCCAGCTTATCAGTCTGAGATACTTCAGATCAGTTAGCGCAGAGACGGAAACAGAACAGCTACGCAAACTTGTCTTCAGCAGCCAGGGAAAATCATTTGAAGATGCTCCCTAGAGGTCCAATAAAGTACCCACCAACATCATTGGAGAAGCTCCCATGGACTTCAGCGGGAGCAGGACTAGAACTGAGAGGCCTATTCAACACATTGCAAGAGCAAACTACAGAATTGCAGAATCAAACCCCCAACTTCCCTTTCAAAAGCAAAAGCATGCCCCCATCTAGTTTTATTCTTGGTATCATTTCTGTCTGCCTTACAGTCCAAAGAGTTCTTCCTGCCACCAGCCACTTGGACCCTCACGATCCCATCTGACAGTAATTCACAGACCAGTACCCTCAGCTAAGGCAGTGCCTCATTTACAGGGAACAACAAGAATATTATTCTGTATAAATTATGCATAATCACTATTTATCAAGCTGGGTTAATTGGCACATAACAAAAGATTTGTCTGGTGCACAGCTGAATAATGTGGAAGCCAAAATTGATGGAAATGGTACAGCAAAAGCCTGACTGTGAAAGAAAAGTCACATCGCTACATGTTCATTCTTAACTGACTGCTACCCTTTCAGGGGAAGAGGGGGCAGCCAAGTGAGACAGGCCTCGTTTGAAATTATTTGTTAATCTTGCAGGGTTTGGACAGATTGTTGTAGATTTAAATACTGGTTCAAAGTCTGCTCTTGGCCAGCTCTATAGCGGAATGTTAACCCATCGCTGCTCTGTGCTCCATGAGACCCTGCTATGTTCATAAGCATCTCGTTAATCATCAGCAACAGCATAAGACTGTGGCCTGCAGAGGTACACGTGATGGTGACAGACAAGTGGGACTCTTCCCACATCTCCTCTTGATAGAGAATAGCTAAATGCCTCATACCAAAGTCAGACTAACAGCTCTTTAGCTTCTGTTCAAGAGGTCCTAGAAGTCCTCACCAGAAACCTAGGGTGCCATGAGACAGTGACAGTGTGGGGCAGCACTTGAATTTCTTTAGAACCACGCACATCTGAAGAACCACAGCTTGGTCAACCTTATTCTACGTGCACAGAATTGCTTCACGGACACCAGCAAGGTTTTACCAAATGTCCTAGATCCCAAAGCTGCATGCACAAATTTCAGCACATGCTTAGGAGTTCTGATGAACAACACAGACTGAATGAAGTTTTATGTGCAAAAGCATCTTCATTGTCCCTTTTTTTTTTTTTTTTAATCTTTACTGCAAACAACATCTGAAGTCGTTGGCAGTTCTTTTGGTGGAAAAAGCGGAATCTGATAGGTGAGACTGCATGTGTTGTGTATCAAATACTCACAAAGGTTAATATCACTGATGTAACGAAATTTTGTTGTTTCCTATGTACAATTAACCGCTCTGCTCACTGCAAGCTTCTTGGTATTTTCACACTATGAGTTTCTGGTACATGATTGGACATAATAATTTTGTGCTGTATGCCAAACACTGGCCTGTTTTTATGTAATGTTTCTTTGCATGTAAAAAAAATTACATATTTAGGTGACTGTTGCTATTTAAATAAATACTTTTTCAATCTACTCTTTAATCATCTATATCAGGCCTACTTTCCAACTCATTCCTTAGCCTCTTTGGTTCACAGATGTGTTCCATCCTCAGAGATTCATTAACATCCTTAATCCAAATCTCTCTGTAATAGCAGCATTTATTAGAAGTACCTAAAAAATGATCCTCTCTGGCTTTTCACACAATCACTAAATCTGCTAACCCCTTGCTTGGAACACACCAACGAATTCCAAGCATCCTGCAAAGACACTCTGTAAACTTAGGAGGGAGAAGAAACTGGGGCAGGGGGAAGTCCAAAACAACAAAGGAACTGAAACACTATCCAAGTCTTTTAGGTCTTGGGAAGAAACCTCTAATCCTGACGGCAAAAAATAAATATGAATTCCTAAAGAGCAATGCACTGGGGATCCTTCTCTCACTAAGTCACTTCAGTGAACCTTCCCCAGCTCTCAATCAGCTCTTGCCCACACCAGAAGGAATTAGCCCATTTAGGGGGCATTCTTCAGCCAAGGAACAAGCAGATGAGTCCTACCAGTGCCTCAAACACAACTCTGCAATACCAGATCAGTAAGGTTGAGGGAAACAGCCTTAAAATGGCAATGTCTATCGCTGTGACAATAGTCCCCATAGCCAATCTACCCGCGATGAGCAGCTTAACTGCAGCAGTTTGGATGGCAGTTGGCATTGAACTCTGTCTTAAGGAAAGTTCTCAGCTGGCTGTACTGTTGCTCTAGCTCTGCAGTAAGCTGCAGGATGAGCTCTTCCCAGAAGACAATCGTCACCCCGATGGCCTGTCCCCATTGCTGGTTCGTAGCACCACCTGCTCTGGGAGGTCAACCACTGGACAAAACAAAAGGGCGCTAAGGACAGGAAGGATCATACTGGGCGATGACAACCCGGAGACAAACTGCCAGCTCTGGGTGGCACGACTAGGCTCTGTAGGTAGGGAAGTCCTTATTCACAGGAGACACAGATGTAACCATGGGAGGAACTGTTTCATTAACTCAATGAACTCAATTAATTGTTCAGCTCCCTTTCAAATAAACTTTTTTTTTTAAAAAAAATCAGTTTGCTGTGTGTAACAGAATAGAAACTGGTATGTGACTCCAGTTATGCTACATAACACTTTACCTTACATGTACCTGTGTCCTACCAAATATAAACATATTAAATTCATGCTTTACTCATTTCTTATAAATTAATTCACAATTTCTTCCAAGTTTTATAGATTAATGGCTCTGAATTTTAACTTGCAAATGTCAGTGCCAATTTCAGTTTAAATTTTAAGTAAATATTTTTCTTTCATTAAAACCATCAAGAGAAGTATTTATGACATTCAGCAAAAAGTAGCTGGCATTCATGTCATTCAGCAAGAAGTACCTGATCACAAACGTAGGTTCCAAAACAGGAAATCTCTCTCACCACACCCACACATATATACGTATCTTGTGCAATTCTATACTGCCTATCGAAATAGCAGACAACAGAAAGGACTGTGATAATGTGTCTTTGTTTAAACTAACACATCGTACAGAGCTAATACTAAGCTATTGTTACTGAATTTTCCTACTCCGATTCTCAAACAGACTCCCTGACAGTGTCAATCTTTTCAAAATGGCCCATCAACAGATTATTTTTGGACTTGAAAATTTTGTAGGCCTTGAAATTGATTTATTTGGTGAACTCAGGTAGTCCATTAATCTATCTGAAAAGCTTTACTACCTGAAGTGTCTCTCCAGACTATAATAGAAGGAATAAGAGACCTCATTTTCCAAGAAACGTCAGTTATAAGCACAGAAGACTTCTTTGTACTCTGATTTTCTCTGTATATTTTCCATTTACATGAGCCAGTCCGAGCCCTCCTTCCCACTGGCAATGTTATCAGTGAGACAATACCTTTCTATTAAAAAAATAGCATAGAACCTTGCATCAGAAAAATGAATTTGATAACAATAGCATGACTTTCTCAAAATAATTTAATAAATTGAAGACATGAAGATTTAAATCCTCCAGTAGAGCTGCATAAAAAGGACTGATGAATTCATCAGTTCTTCCAAGCTCCCCAAAGAAGCCCAGATAATATTTCTTACCTCCTGTTCTACAGAGATCACCTATAAAAGAAAAACAGGAATTCAAGTGCCTCTGTTAAGCCATTCTTTGCCTCTGGGGCTAAACTCACTGTTGAATCTACAGTAAGTAAATGTGAAACATTTAAAATATTCTTATTTGTTTCTAATCTTTCTCATTAGACTAATACACTTGTAACACCCTTTCTGGTTAGAAGCATGGTTGTGAACCCCGAAGTTACTGTACAGACATTTAGCAAGTGACTGACCTTTACTGTTTTCAACTAAACCAAGAAAAGTGCACAAACACACCAGAAATGCAATCACAGTTGTCACTAGCTGTAATTAAGCACTGTCAGCCCAATATTTCAAGAAGTCTTGAGACCTACAGAAAGTACCTCAAACAAATCAAATGACGAACTCCATGAATGAAAATTTAAAACCAAACAAAAACACACCTTCCTGGCTCTCCACTTTTGCACAGCTTAGTGCAACTAATCCTAAATTAAATCCTGTTAAAGCCATCCTATTAGGGAAAGCAACCAGGATTTGAGTTACTGTGTTGTAATAGTTTATTTTTCTTTGTTCAAGTAGTAAATTTGTGTTGTTATCTCAGTTTCTTTTTCTCATCTTCTTCAATGTATTTGTTCCACCCTCAGCTGGATACAAAGTCAGTTTTTAACGATTGTTTTCAAGTCAGTTTCAGGCCCTACACTTAGCCTAGCTCTCTCAAAAATGTTTACAGATTTAACAGCATACTTTTATTTATATAGAGTTCCTCTTCTTTTTCTTGTTACTGTATAAAAAAATGAAGACAGAAAGTGATGGGACTAATTAACACAGGGATGTGATCCTGCAACATGTCAGGAATTGCTCCTACCTGCAAAAATAAATGAGGGAAAAAAAGAAGAAATGTTTTTTTTTCCCCCGGTTTGTTCCAACGACAGGTCACATTGGTGCTATGAGTAAGGACAGCAGGAAAGACAATTTTACAGAGAGTATTTAAAACCTATAAATTCAGTGTCTCTTTAAGCACAGACCCTTTGGGATTTTATTCTGTTTTAATCTATGTTAGACAAAAATCTTTCATCCCATCAAAATTCTCGGGTTATACATGGATTCAGACAGTGGCCAGCTAACAGGAACCTCCTTACTCTGGAGGAATCAAAATACTCTGAATCTGCCCTCTTATTTTGTTGAGAGACTACAGGAACAGAAAGACTGACAGGAGCAGGGTAATTCAGTAGCCACGAACGTATGGATACATACCACACGTTAGTTCCAAAAGAAGCATGTATGATTTAATTTCTCTTCTTCAGAAATAAAACTTCCCTTCCATAAAATCTGCCCATGATACAGTAATTGAAAATCTTTCAAAACAGCACCAGCAAACACCAAGTTTGTGCCCTAGAAGGGAGTACTTTCAAGCAATCTTACATCCTAGAAAGGAGCGCATTTTAAATCCCTTGGCTCCAAATCCTTTTTCCTAAGCTGTGGCTTTCCTTCGCTTGGTCTTCTCCATCCCCCCTCCCAGTTCCCCCCCCCCCCCCCCCCCCCCAACTACCCTCAAATAAAAATTATCCTGCTATCACACAATTTGGAGTATATTACTAGGGAATAAAGAGAAACCATCAAACTGCCACAATAAAAACATTTCATTTTACCAAAAGGACGGTTCAAACAAACGTAATTAAGTACAGTATCTAGGATTTTCATGACTTCAGCTAAGCAAAATAAAAGTGCTGGGTCAAGCCAATAAGTGAAACTAATCACGTTGTACAGAGCTGTAGCCTTCTGACAAGCCGCATTCTGAAGTCTCTTTCTAACCCCCTTGTATCTACAGAGCCCATTCAAACTTCCCAAATGAGGGAGAGAATCCAAAGTGCAGTCAGTTAATTAGAGCCAATGATGTGGGAAATGCTAGATAATTAAATTCTTCTCCTGAAAGATTTATTTCTGATATCAGTTTTGGAAGACCAGGGGGAAGAAGTAAGACATCGCACCTCACAAGACTTAACTCACCTTTGTAAGATTCTTCTCACAGATCAAGTAATCATATTGTTGTGTAGCTTATTAAGAAACATTACTGATTATAGTGATACTGTACAACACTGCTGCTGTACACACAATTTTCAGGTTTTGTCCTCAATATAAGCAGATGTTGTCTGCACAATCAGGAGATGTACATTTAATCCACGATACAGTTGCAGTGGAAAAAGAATAAAACCAAGTTTGATCTGAAAGGGGGAAAAAAAATAAATCAAGACTTTTTAAAAATAAGGAAAATCAACCATGAGAAGAAACATGATTTAGAAGGTAAGGGTTCTTCCTCTAAACAGCATAATCAGCGTTTCTGTGTTTAAAAATTTGAGTTGTTCCCTAAGATTAGAAAAAGCTACGTGAATAGATGACCCTGGAAAGATTGTTCAGGTGAAGAAGCTGGGCTTGTGATTAACTAGATCTGAAAAACAACCAGTTATTTAAGCTAAGCAAGCCCACACGTTCTCACTCTCTTGAAAGACATAAAACCACCCAGAAGCAGATATTTGACTGACATCTAAGGAAGATAACGGTGGAGACTATGCATGGGCACACTGGCTTCTGCAATGGATACTGCTACTAGCGAAGAACAAAGTAGGGTTCCGAATGAGAATATCCACCCAGCATTTTATACAGCTGAGCAGGCTGTTGAAAGGCAAGTTTGGACATAAGAGCATTTAATTTCAACATCTGAGTTCTCCAATGAGCTGTTAATGCCTTTATGGAAAAGCACACAGAATATTGAAGACTATCATACATAAAGACTTTTAGCTCCAAGCCATATACAAACATCCTTTTAGATGACAATATTGCCCTTCCCTATTTCCTCCTCCGCCACTGTTTAAGAATCCAGATAACCATCACATGTAATCCTTATTATCATAATTGATCTTGTATCTTTAAAAGACAAGCAGGACAGAATCAGTCATACTGCAGCTCCAAAGAATGAGAAAATACTGCTTAGGGAAGGCCACCTTTTCTTAGGATTCCCAGAAAATTTTCATCTTCACTCTGGACTGAACAGTTGAAAGTATCACAGTTTTCCATAAAGAAAAAAGAATATCAGAAAACAAAAAAAGAGAGATTCACCACTGTACATTTTTTTCACCCTCAAGCTGTCCTTTCTGCCAAGGAAGCCAGAAAAGCAAAGGTATTGAGAACACGTAGCGAGCAAAAATACCTGCTTTTCAACTCCAGAGTTAGCTTTTTGAGTAACTTCATACTGCAGCTGAGTAATCAAACTTGCATCCGTGCCTTAATGAGAGGTAAGGGGAGCACCTACTGTTTGCATTTACAGTAGATGTGGTTCATGAGCAGCAGGAACAAGTTCAGCCATCACAACTGTTCAGCTTGTGCTGCTCCGATGCATCATTTCAGCAGGGGAGGCTTCGGTAACAATTAAGCAGAGCCATTCACAGCTGACGAGACCCCTAAATTTTGCCAAGTGTGGTAGCTAGTGTTTTATCCTTGCTACTGTATCTTGTCAGCCACTGCACTGCACAAATTATCACCAGAATCCATCTCTCTCTATACTGACAGCATGGGGGTGGGGATGTCTATTCACCCATAAACGTGTAGGATATTTATTCCACTAACTCACCCACTTTTACAGAGGATGAGCATGTAAATATCCTGTCTCACAACAGGAGGTTAATTTTTTAGAGAAAGAATTTAAAAATAAAGCACCATCAATTAATGTGGTTGTATTACAACAGCTTCACTGCAGAGACTGATACAAAGAAAACAAAAGTGTTGAGTGGAAAGTAGGAGGCAGATAAAAAGTGGCTTGCTAGGATCTGAAAAACCAATGACGAGAGATGATCAAATGAAACTTTTTCACTGTTACAAATGTATTATTTATTGGTAAAGATAAATCTCAGGCTATGAAAAAAAAAGGAAGGAAAAAACAAGAGAAAAATATTTTTCTGTTCATGGAAATTGATAGTTTATGCCATGGAAAACTGAAATTATAAAAAAAATCATTTGAAAGCTTTCATATGTAACGCAAGCTGAAGAAGAATATGATCCTTTGGCACTGAACAACACACAAATTTGTAAAGATTTCTATCCACTACACTGCCAAAAAGAACAGTTAAATACCATTTTAAGAATCATGGTGACATGAATCGCTTCCATCCACTTACATCAGGCACGCTAGCTCAATCTACTCCAGCTGTGATCTGGACGTACATATTTTATAAAACCTTAAATGCAGTTATTTAATAGATTTGCTACAATTGTAAGCATATGTTAAAACACACCCAAGCATTCCACAGTTACATGTCACCACTATGTACCACTGAAGTTATGTTCAATGTACCAATTAGTTTAGGTAAATACAGGGAAAGTCTGCTCTCGGGGCAGCTACTACTGGGCAGCTGCTGGAGACCATGGTGTTAATTCAGATATAATCAAGTAAGCATTAGTAAAACTTAAAAAAGTACATATATTAAAAAATGCTCTGAGCACTTGTTATTGACCACTCATGACTACAGAGCAAGACAATGGAAATTTTCAATCACAGTACTTAGAAATCTATGTACCTTTATTTAACATTCATAGTTTTTCAAAATAAGAATCCTTCAAATACACAGCAATGCATCAATGAAAGATCACATCCTCTAAAACACAAGAAGGGCTTTTATCTCAGCTTTTGGGGTTTGTTTTAACCTATTTTGCATTAGAACAGCAGATTGTTCCAGTGAAGGGACAGAAGTTGAAGCCAAAGGACCATCTGCTAAGGTTCTCCCCAGTGAATTCCACTGCAAAAGGCGATGTGATGGAGCGACCCAGGCAATTGGGATACACACCATTAGGTAAGCAACAGAATGAAGGATGGAAAACTTTGAGGGTAAGTGTAGAAGAACACAATCACTGTCATCACTGCATTTTTTTTTTAAATAAAAAAAAAAATCAGACAGATGAAGGTATTTGCTATGAAGCCATAAGACTGCTACTATATGCACTGCAAACAGGGCTTGCCTCAAGGTTTTCTTTCGTTTTAAAAGAAAACTTCAGTGCTAGAGTAGATATAAATGGTCTCTTTTGTATTTGCATCTTCTAAGAAATCCTTACTCATTTAATAAAATAAAATTTTCTCCACCTTCACAGCAGAAAACTGTTTAGACCAGTTAGCACCCACTGGGGTTTCATTGTGTCAGCTCATTTCAGCATAAATTTGTTAACTGGTTGTTTCTAACAAAGGTACTATAATACTCTTCAGAGCCTGATTCCGCATTCTGTATTCCTTCAAGTAACTTTTAATACTTTTGAATTAGGATCAGGAAAAGTCTATGTATACACTGCCTATAAGGATGTACAATTCAGTGTATCATTTCATAACCCAGCTGTCAAGAGAGACAACATTTCTATAATACATGTATTGTATGCGTGCCAGTATGAGATGAATAGTCCTGTAACTATAATCAATACCGTTCATTCAAACAACTGGCAGTAGCATTTCAGACAACTGGCAATTTCATCAGTTTCACTGGGCTGCCCAAAAATAAACAGCTTGAGAGGAATGAATGATCTCTGTGGTTAACTATAAATAACACTAATCTCAGTCATTTGTTTTAGGGGGTTCATCACTAGGAGACGCAGAAGTCTCGTATCAGTGCAAAAGGCACAGCAGGCTCCAAGAAACTACAGAAATGCTGAAGAATTATGCTGTTGGTTTTTCATTCACCCAGTTACTGTATTTACATACAGGCTCCACTGACAGCACCAGGATCCCACCAGTGCTGCAGCAGCTCCAGCTCTGCAGGAAACTCCCATGATCTCAAGGATGTGTAACCATCTCAAAAGTCAAACTGGGTTCAGAGGAAGCTCCAGTGATCTGAGTAAACCTACTCTGGGAATAACTAATGTCACTTTCAAGGTAACACGAGCAAGTTTGGGATTTTTAACTACTTCAGTGTGAAATTTGCCATCTCTCAAAAGAGTTTTTGAGAGCAAACAAACCTAACAGCTCAATGTGAATGAGACTAACGCTGAGACTGATGGGTGCGAGGTGAACTCAGGCAGACGGGGAACAGAAGGTGCCATTCACAGGCCTGTTCACTGTCTCTGGGAAGTGAAATAGCTTTTTTTTTAAAAAAAAATAATAATAAATTATGGTCTATCTGCTCCTATCTATCAAAGCAAGGCAAGGATAAGAGAACAGAGGGAAAAGAATAAAGACAGCTGACTAAAGGGAAAAAACACATCTCTGCAGAGTACAGATCCCAAAGAAAACTTCCAAAGCCCTGAAGTGAAAAAAAGATCCAGTTGCTGTGGTTTAAGTAACCCTCTCCCCTGGCAGCCTTGCTGGGTGTGGGCTAGCACGGCAGCACCACTGCTGCCCAGCCTGCGAGCCTGCAGGTCCATGGGTCACCAGCCCTGAGGCTCTGAATGTATCTCCTGCTCCTGCAGGAAAATCTCCTAACCGTTGGGAATTGTTATTAGGTTTTCTACCCTATTTCACGAGTTCGGAATCACAAGATGCCTCGTGTGTGCTCTAGGGAAAACAGAGGGATGATCAGCTCTCCCAGGGGCCTGGAGGTTGGCAGTGGTTCTCTTCCAGGCTGGATTTGTGCTGCCATGAGACATCACTGCAGAGAGCTCAATACACCACCGGACTGCAGCAGTTTCTTGCTGATACCATGAATGGGAGCCAAAGCCATCACCTCAGCTCCTTCACAGTGTGCAATACTCCAAAAAAACTCCATCAGATGAGCTCCACAGGAATGTCCAAGCCCTCTGAATAGACTACTGAGCAGGAAACAACAGCATATGTGTACACATCCAGGTAACCAAACCGCTGCTGGACCAAGTTCAAAAAGTCATGTTGCTCCATCTGTAGCCATAAACAATCACTTTTCAGTCCTAGAGCCTGTTGCTCAGAAATTTTATATCCTGTCAATTAGAATAATCTTCAAGCTGTAGTATTATCCTATTTACAAGCTTCTTGCTGCTATAATATGAAGAGCAATCATCACACCCAGCCACACCAAGAAAGCATTTCAGTGGGATGTTTCTAGCACAATGGCCAGCAGCAAAAAGATTAATGGTACCAGTGGCTTCAAAAAGAGAACACTCACTTTCCAGTGGACAAACAGGGAAAGCTCACAACCCCATTGGTGACTCTACACCTCTGGGAAATGAGGCAGGCTGTACTGTGGAAGTCACCTTTGCAAACAGAAAGTCAGTGGCTGTTTTAAAACTAAAGCCTTGATTAGATTGTTAAATTAAAATTGTCTGCAGGACTTTCATAGAGAAAAGCCAGCTTTTAAGAATGGGTGAATTTATCAAGCTGCAGATCTTTATTGCTTTGATCATCAATATTTTAAAGTTGCTACTTTTTATTCTATATTGGCAATAAATCTCAACACACTTGAACTGCAATCATCACAGCACAACATGATACATTTCTCTCAGAGATGTGAAGTAGAACTCATCAACAATAAAACACCCCAAACAAACTGGGTAGGAGGATGGCTAAACAGATAAAGTCTCTTAGTTTCAGGTAAATGATTAGGTAGCGGTGAACACTGCTATTAACCTCAAGTCCATAATGACAGCTTAAATGAACAGTTCTAAGTGGACGCAGGCCTTTGTACCAGAGCTGCACTCCTGCAGCTGGCACTCATTGACCCTTTTGCTGGCAGGCTCCGCGGAGAAGGCAGGCAGCCGC
Organism: Falco naumanni; assembly: GCF_017639655.2. Lineage (NCBI taxonomy): Eukaryota > Metazoa > Chordata > Aves > Falconiformes > Falconidae > Falco > Falco naumanni. The sequence continues at coordinate 6,955,798 of NC_054067.1, forward strand.
GTCTGAACTGCAGGCCCTTCTCTGTCATGCAGAACAAAGTCACAGTCCTGATTATTCAGGAGGTTTGATCTTAATGCTTTACACTTCTATAGCATCTTTCATCCAGGGATGAGGCAGGCAGGAGAGCATGGGAGAATCTTAAACTGCTATTGCCCTTCCCGCACCCATTTTGCAGAAAGAGGCCTCCTGACTTTGGAACTTTCCGATACTTCTTTCAAGTGTACTCCACATACACTGAATTACACAGAAACCAAAATGATAAGATTTGTATTTCACACACAGCTTCACCCAGGCTTCTTGAAAGCACAATTAATAATCGATTTTGATTAAGTTATTTCCAAGAAGATTTTAATCCCCTTACAGAGAATGTTGCAATAGATTGAATTCAACCTAGCGCACACAAGAAATACACAGGACTGATGTAAGCGTTTTTAGAGACCACACAGTAGAAAGGGGGAATCATATTAATCCTGCTTGCAATTTTGTCCAGAAAGATGCCATTTTAAAATTCATGTGAAGATCCGTATTAAGGCAGACTATTCCAGAGCAGCAGATTCTGGAATCAATTAACAAAACAATTCTTATTAAAGACAGGGAATCTCCAGACATTACCAAGGAAGCAAGAATCTTTTCAGAAAAGCCCTCAAGGAAACTATACTTTAATATCAAATTGTATCCTCCAGTGTATGCAGAGATTGCTTCAAATCTCAAATGCATCTTATGTGAAACAGGGGCTAGCACTGCAGAGCAACACAATAAGAATTTAAGACAGGAAGTGCAGATAATTTATCTGAATAAAGCTTCCAGGAGAATAACTGATTTATGTTGATAATGATCCAAGCTGGAGCCTGACCAGGATGCAGGAGTTAGCAGCATCACTACCCACAACAGGTTCACTATTCATGAAAAATAACAGGGTGTTTTTACAGATGAAAATAGGGTAAAATGTTAGCTTTATGCTTCAGCCAAAAGACCCTGCTTTGACAGAGATCTGTTCTTGAATTACTTCTAGAGCAACCCAGAAAAAGGTGCCATGTTTTTCAATCAGGACTATCACTATTCATGCAAGCACATAAGAGACACAATGAGTTAAATTTCACAGACGAGTCTATGGTCTTTAACGTCACACAGCCTCCATTCATGCAAGAATTACAAAATCCATAAACTGATGCAAAGAGAGAAGTAGTCAAAGGTTCACAGCTACAAAAATACATATTGGGGGAAAGGGAAAAAAAGAAAAACAAAAACCTGAAAGTAGAAAGTGACTCCTGTCAAAAAGCAAGGTCAGCACTTTCCACTGGAGACTATTTGTTTTACACTATTTTGTTTCAATTGAAAAACAAAATCTTTCCTTGGCAGATTCTGGTCTACACAGTCTACTACTGATACTTCTGAGATACCCAGCATCATTTATAAAGGGACACTTTTTACTGCTGAACATGAATATTTTGTTAAATTTCCCAAAGTTCCAACAGGAAATATGTGCAACATTACACAAGGGAGTATTCAGTTAGTTGTCAAAGTCAAGAGCTTGGACAGCCTGGGTAGTCCTGGAGAAGAGGTGTGCTGCTGATTCAGATGCTCAGAGTTTCCCTTGAAAAATCCATTGGCTGTCCTGGACCCACATCCCCCACTTACCCAGAGGCTTAAAGCCATGAATACCACATGAGGGACCACTCTGGTTTTACCCTTTACTGGCTCCAGCCTTCAAACTCTCACAGAGTTACTCCAAATTTACCCTGGTGTAAATCAGATCAGACGAAGACTCCATTATGCATTTTGGCCGGCCCTGCTTCTCAAATGGGATACAGTGAGGCTTTTTTTTTTTTTTTCCTTTTTTCTTTCTGTTAGGACAGAACAATGAAGCACTAAAACATGGTGGTCCCTGTGGTCATTGTAGATATGCACAGCTCAGTATCACTGCTTGCGATTCCTTGTTGTGTTGTATAGCACCAAACAACCGGCGGTAAAAGCACATTCGATGGATACAAATGCACATCTTTGAAACAGGACATTGTGGTTGTTGAAACCATCTCTACATTTACTACACTGCATGTAATAAAGCTGTACTGATTCACACTTTAAACAAGGCAACTTCTGCACTGGGAGTGCTGAACTGGAGTACTGGAAAACTTCAGGAGGGTTAACTGATCTCATTTTGATCAATTTTGGGCTCATCTCACTGCCTATCCAGGTAATAAAGTAAGTTGCCTGTAGATGGTGTGGAAAGATACGCTATACATACTTTAACTGACAAAAATTGCCTATCCATAAAATCCATCACAAGCAGCTTGAACTATATACCCTGAAAAAAGCAGACAGCTTCTCCAAAACACACACAATTTTTTCCCCACATCCATCATCTATATGTCATTATAAAAATTGAACAGCACAGGTGTTTTTACATTGAAAAAGGCAGATTCTTATCTGCAGAAACATCTTCCTAACTTGAACAGGCTTCACCCAATTGTTTCAGTCAAGAAAAAAGATGTACAAACCCCAGAAATCATAATTTCCAAAACAAAACATTTGGCTTCAACTGAAACAGAGCCAATTTTTTGAAGTCTGAAACTATCTAAGAAGGTTTTATTTTTAATTCTCTAATTTTCTGGTGACTCAGTCTAATTCTTAAAACTTTTTTGGAACTATATGTGAAATGAAAGATGAGCACATCACACAGCTCCCATCGTTTCCAATCATATGTGTTTTTGAAGTCACACAGCATGATTTCTGGGATATACAATCCATTTCTGGGACACACAATCCATTTCTGGGATGCACAGAACAGCAGTGGATTAATGGTTCCATGGAGGAACTTGGTCTGACTTGGCCAAGGCATTCGATATAAATATATGAAAACTACCATTAGTCATGAGAGTCACTCTGCTGACATGGCTGAAATAGGGAAGAAATAGGATTAGCTGGCACAGGATGACTACACACACTTTTTTTCTCTTTAGTATTATTTTACATTAATCAAGAAGTCAGAAATAAATAGGCACAAAACCTCAACATTTTAAGAAGGAATTTCAAAGTAGGATAGCAGCTATGATGCTGACTGCTTATTCATTCAGTATTTCCTTAGATCCAACCCCTTTTGACATACTCCACAATGGCAGTGAAGCCTCTCTGGAGATGCTACCTGACCGCTGCACAAAGACTTTGGAGAAAGACGGTCAAGTACATTAAACTTGTCAGACCATTTAGAATCCCCCTAACAGTTTCAATTCAATGCAGGGTTAGACCCCGGGTCAGTCCTTTGCAAATCAATGGACACTAATTAGTTCTCATCTAACCGCCAGGAAAAAAGAATGCACATGAACTTGAGTTTACTGACCATCAGACTTTATTAGAATTCAAACTTGGTGACTTAAGTGGTAAAGCCTAAGATGATAAAACCTCTCTAACTGCTAAAACCTAGTCTCTTACCATGTTCTCCTGTAAAGAGGCTACATAAAGTCCAGCACCTGAAAAAACTTACCAATTACCATTTCTCCCCAAGCCATCTCTCCCCCTACACCTACTCCTTACAAGAAAAACACGAACGATGACAACAAGCACCAAAACGTTTTAAGGAATTTAGCACACACAGCAGGGTACAAAGACCAGTCAAGATGCAGCAATCCCTTGATTCACAAGACGTGATCCATGTTCACTAAGTGGGCTACAGCTCCTACCTCAGACTAAGATCTCTGAAATGAAAATCAAACAGAGATATCATGGAAGGCATGAACCCCTGAAATGCACTGCCACACATCTCCTGGCAAAGCTGGCAGCTGTGAGATACTGATTACGGCACGTTCTACAGACCTCACTGGGAGAAACCAACAGGCAACACCACTTCTGGCAAATATGGCTCTTTCTTCCATCACTCAAATAAGCTGTCTGAGCATGGGTCAGGTAGACAAGAACTGGGCACACGCTGTACCGCAGAAGTATGGACTATACTTATAATATAAGATCCAGGGTGTGTAGGAGATAAAGAACTCTCCAATATTAAGCTCGCTTCTCTTTCCAGCTTTGCTTATTTCAGGTAAAGAGCTGAAAACTTCTCCTTTGTCAAGTGATAGATTGGCTTGCTGTACAGTTGCGACACACGTTCTCCCAGGTCCGTCAGTGAGAATGTATGTCGTCTTCTGGCAAGGACAGCAAATTAGTAAGTGCTAATTTCAATTTACTTTCTGAAAGCATGAATAGTAGGCTGCTTTTTGGTGCTTTTTGTTTTTCAGTTTTGGGTGGTTTTCTGGTGGGTTTTTTTTTTGGTTTCTTTGTTTGTTGTTTTTTTTAATTATTATTTTTCTATAGAAAGAGAAGTGGAAGGAGTGATCAATAACATGAAAAAGACACTGTTAGCCAAAGCTCTCCACATTTTTCACTGCAAACTACCTCGGCAATACTCATCTGATACAGGCAAACTTTATTACCTTTGTATAAGACACAGTAAAACTGTGCTACCAAAAGCACAAATTGACTTACTCCAAATCATGCTAAGAGCCATTGAAAGACCACAATCTCCCAACTTCAGTCCCTTTACCACATGGGCTGGGCCCAAAGGTTTAGCAAAGGTTTAGCACAAGGTTTGGGCCCAAAATTGATCAAAATGAGATCAGTTAACCCTCCTGAAGTTTTCCAGCACTCCAGTTCAGCACTCCCAGTGCAGAAGTTGCCTTGTTTAAAGTGTGAATCAGTACAGCTTTATTACATGCAGTGTAGTAAATGTAGAGATGGTTTCAACAACCACAAAACAAAAGGTTTGTTTGCCTGTAATAAAACTACTGACAGTGAAATCAGCAAGCACCATTACACACATGAGTCCATGAGAAAGAGGTATGAAAATAATGAAGTATACGTGGAATTAAGTATGTATGCATTTACTAGATACCATCAGAGAGTGGATATACCTTTACCATATACCTGTCTATGATTTTAAAGACAATTCTTGTATTAAAAAGGACTCAAGACAGTGAAGTCATCATGCAGCCCTGCATTTTTTTTTTTACAATTCCCGATCAGAATTTCAAACATCTCATTCGAATAAACTCTAATAAATACAAGTCCAACACATGGGCAGGACCAAGCATCCAAAGGCAACCACATAACTCACAAGGGGCCTGAAAGTGAACTTCTTGTAAACTGCATTTGAAAAAAAACCAACCAACCAACCAACCAACCGTCTTTCAGCATATCTGAAATGTGCAAATGGTCTAGCAAAACAATTACATACAAGTGACCAGATAGGTCGCTTCATTCCAGCAGAAGCGTGCTCACCTGGGCTATTAACCAATTCTAGGAGAGCAATTCACCCTTTTTACAAGTGCCTAGGCAAGCTATCTGCAGCACAGCATCCCTGCAGGTTGATCCTCATGCATAAGGGCTTCTGTGCCACCTGTGCAGCGTACGTGTGAGTGGCACATCACCACTCGCTATTTCAGAGGCAGTTAAGATGATAAAACAGCACCCAGAGACACCACGAGGAGGACATGCAGGAACAACTGCTAGGTGGATTCATTGATTAGCGGATTCATTGATAGGTGGATTCCTACATTCGCTCTTAACTCTTCACACCAAAACCTTACTACCTGTTTCACTCTGGCTCTGTGTATATATGATAGTTTTACCGCTAATAATTACATCCTGGGGAGATCAACTAAAAAGGCACGCAGGCATACGCTACCTTTGAATGTTTCGCATATAGGTACACACTGATAAATTAACTCTGCATTTCTGGTGCTATAGAAATATCTCCAAACTCCCCGTACAGTCAGGCCAGAGTACACCCTGTGAGGCTGTGTAATAGTTGTGAGTGTCCACACTGCAGCGACTACAGACAGCGGAACACGAGCATCTACTTTGGAGTCTTCATCAGATGACTGCACATGGAAAAACTCCAAGATGATTTAAAGTTCAAGCTTTCTAGGGCCTCTGATATTCTGAAGATCAACAATAATATAGAGCAGGTGATACAATGGAGGGAAGCACACGTCTGCCTCTGATAGGGAACATAACACACACATTCAGAAGAAAAAGAATCCCCATGGATGAAATCTGGAAATTGTTTCACTGCAGTGATCATCACACAGTTTCACAGAAACTGGTTTGATCTAGATCAATAATTTTTAGATTTCTATTTTTGGATCACTACATTGTTCCAGTGGAGGTACAAGCCCCTGTATAGCAAACCTCATGACAACAGGTACAGAGTTTTTATGCTATAACTCCCCTAGAGCTTATAGTGATCTATACAGCAGCATAGAAAGTACTGATCTTAGGCTGTAACTTAAATGTCAAATACTAAATCAACATAAACATCTTGCTCACAAGAAATGAACACAAATTTTCAATTGTATGGTTTGGCTTGGTTTGAAACTAAGCTATGAAACCAAACTGTTGCTGCTTTAAAAATAACATATTCTAAAACCCTTTAAGGATGCCTAGCGAAATCAAAATTAGCATTCCAAAATCGGTAATGACAAAATATGTACTTTAAATGGAAAAATCTTAAATCACTGGATTATGACAATAAAGAATCATTAAAGATACATCAGCTCTCTCAGTTCACACCTTCTTGCATAACAGTCCTACACTTGCAGTAGGACGGCCTCCCACCTCCCAGACACTGAACACAGCGAACCCAGAGGAAAGAAACCCACTGTTTTCTGTGGCTCTTGGACAAGCTCCCAAGCCAGCCTTCAACAAAACTGTGGTTTTTTTGTTGTTGTTAAAAGCTACTGTCACATGCTTGTTTCCCATCATGGCATCTCCATTTCCTCCCAGAGATAAACTACAGCTGTTACATATTTTACTGGAACGTGTAGCTAATCAGTAGCTCTCCAACCCATACCAATAGTCCCACGGGTCCCCCAGACCCTGTGCTATATAACGAAAGCAAGAACAATTGCATCTCTGCATCCGCCCAAAAAATCTTTCCGAAATTGAACAACTAAACAGCATTCTTCATCATGCTTCACTCTTCATTCATTGGGTGAATTGAAAGTTTCTCAAAAGTGTCCGTTCATACAAGATTTTTCCCCATCTCTGCAGTGTGAGTTAAATGGAACCCTAGCATCTATTCAGTACGTAAATGCTATGGGTGCAGCAGAAGAGAGAAAGGAGCCCGCTTATTTTAAAATTAATTTAAGAAACAATAAGACACACTTGAAAGCAGCATGGTTCCTTCTGCTAACACTGAGATCTCACTCAGCTTAACAACAAATCATCTGCTCTGCCACGAAGTGGAAACAAACTTTAGTTGGAACAAGCCCTTCACCTTTCAACCTAGTACAATACTGCAAAAGCTCTGACACCTAAGCTAAAGCCATACGCACACACTCGAGCACGTTCCACAGCATAAAGGGCATTTTCAGGGATCTGTTGTGAGTAGAGTTGTGTGGAAAGCACACTTCCCCGTGTTTTACCACAGATTTCTGGGAGAAACCACAGTGCATTGCTCATCGGGAGCATAAGGCATCTACCCTGTGGTCTCTACTCATGCAAAACCACCAGTACACGGCCCAAACTTGGCAAGACTTTTAGCAAGACATGCTTATGCTCTTGGCAGAAGGGAGCCGACCACTTTCAGCATCAGTGTCCTTTGCCAGCTGGCCAAAGAGCACACAGATGCAAGGGAAGCAAATTATCTGCCCGCTGGCAAAAAGAAATGCTGAGAAGCACCTAAGGAAAAAGCGTGTATGTGCGCACGTGTGCAAGTGAGTACGCAGGTGAGCATATATATATATATATATATGCACCTGTGCTTTGGGAAAGCGACTAATACAGTTAAACAGGAAAAACTGTCTGCTATAGCTCCGTGGTATCACTTTCTGCAACGCTCTCACAACAACAGACAGACACCTTTTCCATTAAAATCGTCCAAGTTGCATTTCAAAGGTTAAACACAATGACTGCAAGGATGCTAAAGAAAAATTTTCTAAGAAAGTCTGAAATCAGACCCCTTCAGGGAAGTGACCATACAACCACTTAAAGGATTTTAGCAACTTAAAGTAAGCATGTCATTGTATCTTCCCTCTTTTTTTGGTCTCTTAAAGAATGAGTGCCTGTGGAAAAAACACTGCACATCAACATTTGGTAAAATACAAAAAAAGCCTTCTGGGTTCAGAAGATATATGAGAAATGACTCAGAAAAATTAACAGCAGAAGAATTTGCAGCTGATAGGTAGGTTTAGCTGAGAGAGTGAATCTGCCTGTAGATTAATTAGATTCTGCAATCACAGCCCCTTTTCACCCATTCACATCCCACCACTATCATTACATGATCAACAGATTTTAATGAAAACTAATGCTTTCTTTTGAGAAATTCCATGGGGGCTACGTATAAGGTTGAGTTTACTTTTCAAAATATTTCTTGAAAATCGTACATAACACAAGTGCACATTTGTTGGCTGTAAAGGTGTACAACAGCAATTTTTTGCAATGACAGTGCAGAGAGGGAATATGAGATCTGTGTGCTAATGAGCTGACACTGCAGAGGCTAGAGCAGTGTTAGTATAGTGCACTACAAGTGCAGAGCAGAAAGACATACGCGGGTTATTTCTAGGGAATATGATCTACAGAACGGTACACATAATTCAACATTAATACTAACATCCTTCATTAGACATTATAAGAAAAGCATGAAAGGTGCTTCCGTGATGAAATTACACATTTGAGTTGTTACGTTCATACTGTTCTGAAAAAGCCAGCTCACTCTCTACATGAGCATTTTTGAAGAAAATATAACATCCATATTTCATTTGATTCTATTCATTCACAGGTCAAGTTAACTTTCTTCCTTTCTGTTTTTTCCAATGGCAAAAAGATATATTTTAAAAGATGTAATAAATCCCCTCAGAGCCAACTGATAAACTTCAATTCACCTTTAAATACACTGGAATTTTCATCTGTCTTTGCATTTGCTCTCTGTTAAGATATCATACAGCCAAATAAATAGGTGGGCAGATAAATACAGAGTGGATGAATACCGTATGCATAACTTAAATGTACAGAGAGGGGCTCGATGCTAGCAGTGAAGCAGAGAATACACGTACATAAATCAGATTATGCATCATTTAACTGAAAAAGGAATGAAAGGGAGGGGCTTAGGGCAGGAATTTTCTTTTGCTTCTAAACAAGTTTGCTCCCATGTTGGGATATTGCCAAATCAGCCCTACCAGAGGTGGGCTTTTTATCTCTGGCACATGAGGATACTTCAGCAGAGATTTTTTTTTTTTTTTTCTCCCGCCTCTGGAATGCACCAGATTGCACCAAGTGGGATGTGCAGCTGTACAGTAAGAACGTCTTTCCTGAGCAAAGCCCCCCCCGAATTCCTGCACACATGAACTCCTACTACAGTCACTGTCATATAAATCAAACCAAAGAAGAATGAAAGGTATTATTTTTTGGATACTGACTAGTACAGGCGCTACGCTCAAGCTACACATGCTACTTTCTCCAATTTCCCTTCAGTTCCTTTACCCATCCCACCACAAAGTCAGTCATAGTCTCCCTCTCCAGTGAAGGCAGGCAGAGTCACTGCAGGTTTCTCTCCTGTGGATCCCTGCCAATTGGAAATATTGATCAAACGGCTGTGTGACAGCACTGGAGACAATTTATGCTTACGTCCAAGAGAAGTAAAAATGTTGTGGAAAGAATTCTTTCACGGATATGGCAGTACCCTGAAATCATCTGCCACTCCACCGGGAAGTGAGGATGTGATTAAGGGTACTTGGGTCAGAACGGTTTACATGTTACCAGGTAGCGTGAGGAGCTATTAGTTCATCCTCACGCATTGATACATATGAGCATTCTGACTTTCAAAGATAACCACTTCCAGACTGAAAAAGGGCAACTCTATTTTTTTTAATTTATTTTGAGCTACTGAGACCTACATGACTGGTGACTTGGACTCACCATATTCTTTTCCTACCAACAGTATTACTAGATGGTTGACATAGCTACAGACAAGGTCACCTTTTCATTTTCTTCTGTTTCTTTTTTCACATCTTCTATTTTTAAATAGGTTACTGTAGGTTGGTATTCTCTGGTCTAAGGCTCCTCCAGAGATTTAAGTTTTCCCAATTTTACTACACTGGTAATATGTGTGTTGGAACACGCAGCCCTATACTATAGAGAACCATCTCATCTTACTAAAATCACCACTTCTTTCACTCAGCAATTATGAAAATCATTATATGTCAGAAGATGAGAAGCACTCTGACTAAACAATAAACCGACTGCCTCTGAATGAGTATGTGGTTCACTCGTCTTGGTGGGATCTGTAAAGAAGTGCTGGTAGAACTTAAAAAACCCAATTAATAATTAATCACCCAAGCAGTTTAATGTATTTAGTTTAAATCCATATAATTGATATTTAGGAAACTATGTTTGAGATACAGCCTCTTGAAGGGATTACACTGATTAGGGATTAATAGTCTGATGTTTGTTGTAAGAGCTGTTGAGGCTGGATAGGATTAGTAAAATAAGATGCAAAGTACAGACACGCTTTTATTTACCATTTTTTTCCACTTTACCAAATATTTTTATTGGATATTATATAATTAACCCCTCCCCACAAAAGTTTCAAAGGTCCTAATTCAAAGCCCTTTAAAAAGTGTAACGCTGCACTAGCAAGAAACAGTCACATGGGGGATACGTTAGAATATCAATCCGAAATTTGTCCAAATATTTCCTTATTGTATATTTTTTAACCATCAACTTTCTCAGAAAATGCCTGAAATCCTAGAGGAATAAAATATCTGCTTGACCAGCCTTCTGATTATACAGTGTGGGACACGAATGTATGGACTACTCTATCCCCAACAAACAAAAAATTTAAAGAAATGAAATGTTCAAAACCTGGAATCGTTTTGAAGCAAGAGATACTAGTTTTCTCTAATCCAATACTTCGTTATTATAGTACTATGCTTCCTCTTTGAAGATTTTATACTGTGACTATATATGAACGGGAATCCTGTTCATAACACAAAGTTACTACATTGTATTCAGAAATCCTTTAGATCGTGTGCAGATGTATTTCTGCAAACTGCAAAGTACGTGCAACTAACTCATGAGACAGCTCCATTAATTTTCAAAGATTTACAACAAAAACTGCATAAAACTGAATGTGGACACATGAGTAAAACATGTATTCAGGAACTACTATCCGTAAAGGCACACTTTTTAATATGCGGAACACACACCAGTCTTTCAGAAAGATATTTCACATTTTAACACCACATTAACACTACTCAAAGTTCTATTCTGCTTCTTCTGTTAATAAAGGCTCAAATTATATGTTATGTGCTGCTTGTGCAGAGCTATTTCTCGTAATGCTGAGCATTCTGATTCCATTTTCTCTCCCCTCAGCTCTAACGGCATTTGTCAGTTTACAGTCTCCTCAGCTTTTAACAGGACTTTCACTGTAAGAAAACAAGCCAGTATTTCAGGGCAGAAGAGGCAAGCAAGCCCCCCTAGCTTTGTTCCCTCAAGGTCACTTGTAAACAGCTGGTTCTGTTTTATTCCTACACGGTACTATTTGCAAATGATGCTGTTTCACACGGCTAGGTTGTAGCCTCAACAGAAAAGGGATGTCACTTCTGTGGTAATTCACTGATCCCAGCTACACAGCCCTACCATATAAATAACACGGTTGGGGTTTTGGAAATCAAAACTAAAGGGGTGAGAAGAAGCGGTGGGAGAACTTTCTCTAAGGTATTATTCAACCATATAATAATGCTGCAAATCTACTAAACCCTGCCTCAGTGCACACATTTGTTGCACTATATTGTATGAGCAAGAACTCTGGGCTACCAGGGAGAAATTGAACGTAAGGTCTGAGAACAAATATTTTCTTTTAAAACGCGTGTACTTACAAGCATTTGTCACTGAAAAACTGTTGGAGGAGTCCAAGTGATCTACGTGATAGTTCAGATGGAAGGGCTTTTCTGTGGTGTTTTGGTTTGTGTTGTATAACTGCACAGCAAATCGAAACGCACTGTGCTCCTGAACAGTGTTCCTCATGAAAAGTCCACCTAGGATGGGAAAAGGAGGAGAAGGAAAAAAGGGAAAAGGTATTTCAGAGCGGATTTTGAGGAGGAACAGTGGCAAAAAGTGACATATGCATACTGCACGTCTCCGGCAGGAATGAAGAGGAGCAGGCTGAGCCCGGGCACAGAATCCTGACGGAGCACGTACCCGAAATACGCATGCTGAAAGCCCAAAGTTAGGCTCGGGAAGCCACGCATCCCACCAGTGCCCCCCGGGCCACCGCACCTGACGAACCAGGCCACTCACACACGGGTGCCCACACGCAGATTTAGAAGTCCACCGCGGCCAACTGTGGCTCCTGCGCTGCCCGCCGCCCCTAGGGCGACCTGCTGGGGCCACGCGTGGCGCGCGGCGTGGCGAGCGGGCGGCGGGCAGCGCTGGCCCGGGGGGCGGGCGGACCCACGGCCCCAGCCCCCGGCTGCCGCGGCGTTCCCGTTCCCGCGCCGCTCCGCGCCGGCCCCGCCGCGCTGCCCTCGCCGCTTCAGGGCGCGATTCCGCAGGAGCGGACCGAGCCCTCCCGCCGCTCCCGAGGCGAGCGGGCAGCCCCGGCACCGCTGCTCCCTCTCGCTCCCGGCCGCGGCAGCCGGCGGCTCCGGGCTCGCCCCCCGCTCCCCCCCGCACAAGTGCCCCGCGGCTGGCGGGGGGAAGGCGCGGGTCGCGCTGCCGCTTACCTATGCTGATGGTGTTGGGGAACCCCGCCAGAGCCTCCCCCAGCAGCCCCGCCAGCAGCAGCAGGAGGGTCCGGGGCGCGCTCTGCCCCATTTTCTTCAGCCCCTGCGGTTCAGCCCCTATAACGAAACTGGCGGCACAGGCATGGGCGCAACGGGAGACTCGGAGTAGTGTCAATGGTGGTGGCGATGCTGGCGGAGGTAGTGGGGAGGATGGTCCCCCTCCTTTCTCCCTTCTTCCTTTTTTTTTTTTTCTCTCTTTTTTTTTTTTTTTTTCCCTTCCCCAAATCCCTCTCCTCTTGTCTTCACCCCAGCCTGGGAGGGCTCATTGGCTGCGAGGTTGCCTTTCTCCCCCCGTCTCCAGCAGCCCCCCCCAGCGCAGGGACTTCCCCCAAAGATGGTGGGTAGCGGAGCCGGCGAGGCTGCTCCGCCCGGGCCGGGAGGGGGTTATCGATCAAACTTGGCGTGAGGCGGGCTGGCAGCCGCCCGCCGCTCGGCCCGCCCAGCCCCGGCGCTGGCGTCTGCCGGCCGCGGCGGGCAGCGCTCGGGGCTGCGGTCGCGCGGGAGCGCGGCGGCCTGGCGTGGGCCGCCCCCGGGCTGCAGCTGGCCCCTTTAAAGCTGCATCGCCTCAGTGTGTGTGAGTGCGTGTGTGAGTGCGGTGCGTGCGCCGGTCTGCGGCGGGGGAGGGGCGGGTAGCCGAGCCGGAGCCGGCGGAGGAGGGCGGGGGGCGTGAGGGGGATGCGGCCGGGGTCCCGCCCGCGCCCGGCGGCGGGGAGGGCGGCCGGTGCGGGCGCTCAGGCCCGGGGGCGGCGGAGACGCCTCGGGGCCGGGGGCGAGCGGCCCTGCCAGCGCTGGGGCAGCCGGGTGCCGCCGGGCCGGGCCTGCCTGCCTTGCCCCTCGGCGGGCGCCGGTGGGGGCGAGGGCCTGCGCGGCGGCCGCGGCCCCGCCTGAGGGCGGTGGGGCGGGGGGCTGGGGGAGGCCGCGGGGCAGGGGGCGTGGAGCGCGTGGCCCGGCGGCGCTGCCCCCCTGCCCCGGTGCCGCCAGCGCCAGCGCCGGAGGGGGGGCTCCCGCCTGCCGCCGCCCACAGTGCCGCGAAGTGGAGACAGACGAGAGGTTATCCCGCAGGAGGGAATGTGGGGTCCCTGCCGACCTCCTCCGAAGGAAGGGAACCCAGCAGCCTCCCGGGCCGGCCCTTGCGCGGGAAGAGGGCAGGCGGGCAGCATCAGTCGGGGGCGGCGTTGCCCCCGCACGGAGCCCAAAGCGTGGCAGCCCCATCGCGGGTGGGTGTGGGACACCCCGTGTGCCCCCTGCACCCCTGCCTCGGCGGAGCCCCGCCACCCCGGGCCTGCATCCACAGGGAGCCACCGCGCCTCTGCCTGAAGCCTCCCCACGGGTTGATCTTGCCCCCACCTCCCTGACCCCTGGCTATACAGATCCTGCAGGTCTTTGGGGTTTTTTTTCTGCTTTGAGGCACACAAAACTGTACAAGATGGAGACAGAAAAGAGATACTAGGTCACCTCGTCTATTTCATAGGCCCGGGGAATGTTTTCTTTCACTCAATTGCTTAATGTTTCCTTTTCCTCTGAGATCAGCAGGTCACTTTCCCTTGGCCCTCCTCTGCTTGCTGTTTTTTTATCTTAGTCTCAGACTCTAATGTTCTTCAGGTACATTCAGCTGAGTTATGGGTAACATCAAAAGCAGTTGGCCTTGCATTTGCAAAATAATGAACCAGTGCCACTAGCTGTAGCGTCATATAAGTACTGGAGATGTAAGGTGGTGGCAGATTACTGCACATACACTAATGAATAACATCAAAGACTCAAGCCACTACTCTTGAAGGAAGCCAAAGGCACAGGTGAAGAACAAACCATCACATTTGTGACATGGGAACGTAAAGTATACCTTTACTAGCATATATGAAACTCGTACTTACTCCTAGATTCATGCATTGGTTGCTCCATGTGTGTTCCTTTTGAGAATCGTGCCCAGAAGATGGAGTCCATTCCAGTTCAGGCAAGGCTAGCGATCAGGCTGTGGGGTGACTGATAATGTTCCCCGTTTAGAGATTGCAGTTGTCGCTTTATCTCTCTATTTAAAGAAATGGTTATCTGTATGCACAGGTGGGGTATAAAGTCCATCTTTACAGCACTCCTCACGTTCAAAGCACTCTACAGGTACTACCTCTGAATTCCTATAAACATCTCCTTGAAGCATGATTGTATTCTGCTCTTACAGAGTAAAAACTTAAAAATCAAGGAAGGCAACTGGCCCAGCTCACCTAGGCAGGAAATTTCAGACCAGAATTAAGATCATGAGCAGCAGCCCTGACTGTAGAGAGCTCTTCTCTCCTATGTCCTTTGGTAAGCATAGCAGATCTGAAAGCTACAGACAGGTATGTGAAGTTTAAATATTCAAGATAGTTATGAAAAGCACATTCCTGTAAGCAAATAATTTATCTTTCTGGCTGCAAATATCTTTCCCCATTCTACCCACCTCCAGCTGATTTCTAACACCTTCTCCACAAAGTCCTGCTGTCCTCTTTTTTGTGTCCTTCCCTACTGGCCCTACTTTCTTCCTGTTCACTTGCTCTCACAAAGTTCTTTTCTCCATCCCTGCAGCTGTGTATTCCAGGCTGACTGCCACCTGCCACACTGACAGCTGATGATGTATTGAAAAAATTATGAAAGAAATTATGTTTAGCATTATAGATGTTAGAACAAGAGAAGAGATAAAATAGTCATGAATGAAGGTGGCATGTGCCAGAATCTCATTTTCATACTCAGCCAGTAGGGTGGGTGCCTCATCTCAACTAAAATGGTGCTTCACAGCCTCATCTCAAAATGGAGAGTCTCGTTATAATCCAAAATATATCTGTTCTAAGAGACAAATAAATTATCATTATTGCCTGCATTTTTCCCCCTGAAGCCCCTAATATACATGTTGTTATCATTATTAGCATTTTCAATATGCACTTTGATTTTTTTGGTTAGGCAATTAGTCTTGGGATACTATTTTCAGATACAAATGGTACAGCAGCTGTCCCGTACAGATTTTGGAGAAACCCAAAGAGACCCCATCCCAGTTTATCTTTCTTACGATGATCCCAGTGTGCACTAGGACAAAATGGTAGGAGATCAGTTGGCTTTATGTGGATATTAATGCCATGCAAATAGTTTATATACTTTGCTAGGGATGCTCAGTGACTCGAGTTAATGAATTCCATGGTAACCGAGGTATTACCAGATGCTTTCCCAAACCTTCCTTAACTAAATACAACCAAGATTTTGCAGGATAATCAGAGCTTCATGTTTAGATGATTTGTAGTGTTCTGGGACACTAGGGGATTCTGCGTACTATCTACCTGAGCAGGAGGAGGTAATGATTTATAATTAGCTAATGTGTTCTCATTGTAATGTCTAATAGTGGATTAGAATAATACTATGGAATTTGGGACACAGAGTTCTCACTGAGCTGTCTGATGTTACTAGGCTAAACCCATAGTGTTAGCATAAAGTCATGGCAAAATCTACACCAGGATTCTGTGGCTCAAGCTTCACCACCCTGACTGCACTGAGCTGACAGTTTTGTCATTCCTGTTTCTAATTGCAAAAGAGAAGCTCAGGCAGCAAGTTTCTAGAAATCATTGTGCTTCTCCCAGTACCAACCAAATCAGGTTAATAATTGCCAATAAATGTTTTGCCAATTGTGTGCCTTTTTTGGTTGATTTGTTGTTTGTTTGTTTGTTTTTTAAACTGGTTATTTCTTCATAAAAACAAAGGACACCCAGTTAACAACTTAATATCAGCATTACTGATTAATTTACAATAGTTAACAGAATGACAGTGGGGAGAGACAGAAACAAAGATGAAAAGGGATTCAGGGAGAAGGTGAAACTACAGATAGAAGGCATCAGGGCGAAAGTGCAGTGTCAAAAGAAGGAAAATGAATACAGACATTACAGCTTAATACATTTTGGAAAACAAGTCAAAAGGACATCTAGTTAAGATTTGATTCTATTAGGAGTGGGCATAGAACAAACTATTGAAGCTCTCCTGTTTACCTTTCATTACCATGCAATAATAGAGACATAAAATGAAATTAAAAGGCAGCAGACGAGAGACAGTTTAACAGAAATATTCTGTTCCATAGTTTATGGCTAACCGATAAAGCTGTCTTCTACACAGTATTCTTGGCAAAAATAATTGTTTTTAAAAGTTTCAAATTTTATGTGAATTAGCAGAGTAAATACATTAGACTAACTAGTAGATAGTTGATGCGATTAATATTCAGAATTCATGGCAAAAAGTAGCTCCTAGGTGCCTCAAGAAAGACATGGTTTTCTTATGCATGATGAAAGTTTATAGTATGTTTAACATTCTCTGAAAGTTTTTGTACTGGTCAGCATTACAGACAGGATAGGAGACTATTTGAATCTGGGTTTATTAATTTTTTTCTAAGAACAGTTAACACATGAAATCCTGGAACGACAGCAGCGTGTGGTAGGTTTATTACCCCTATCATCGGACCTAGGATTTTACCCAATACAGCCTGGCAGAAAAATACAGTCTGGCACATAGGAATGTGGAAGGATGATCAAGATTTGTATAGGAACAAGGTCAAAGAGGAAACTTGTTGACAAATAAAAGTCATTACTCCACTACTGGAGTCTGGTTCGACTCTAGGTAGCAAATCATGCAGCAACTTTTATCAGAACTGAACACGGACTATTACAGTAATAACCTATATATATTACAATTGCACAACTAAGACACAAATGTGGAAACAGTCAGCATGTACAAATGTCTTCATTTTTTTTGGAGTTTGTGGTATCTTCAGGATACATACTTCTAATTCTTCTAAGAGCTACAGGGTTGGTGGAAATGTAGTGTTATTATAGTCCCATAATGTCAGAAACAATTTATATTACCTTCTGCTTTCTGATTAACTGTACACTAGGCACTGCTGGCATAACACAGCCCTGCAATTCTTATTTAAACCTGTACTTTTGCTGTGCTCATCTATATTTATTACTTCAGGAAACAGTAAATCAAATAAAAAAGTAATGGTATCCCCTATATACTGTTAATAAAGTGAATCCTCTCTCTGTTTTATATCTGAGTACAGTTTTCAGGCAATCTTGGGAGTTACATCCAGTTCATACTCACTTCAACTGTGCAAGATCTGACCACTGCATATTTAATTTCTGTATATAATTACTGAAATATATTCTTCTTAAAGGCAATCTTTTTTGGCTCTGAGTAGTGAATAATCATTTCAGATGCTTGTTTGCCAATCAAAAGTCTATTTTCCTCCCAGCGTGTGTTTGTATATTACCATAACTTACCTCATCTTAGTTCAAATCTGCAGCAGTATCTTTTAATGAAAATGTCTTTGGAAAACAGCACATAGATTCTTATAAATGGAGGTTTAGACAAAAAGAATTTACATTTTTCAGTGAAGTTTTAAGGATTTTGGATTTGTCCTGTTCCACTTGATCAGACAGAGATTCCTACCCTCCCCTAAACCAGCAGTCTGGTAGTTACAAAGTTTTAAGAGCTATGCAGAAAACTGACGTTCAGTTCTCTGCAAATATCAAAGAACGTGTTCTACTTCTGGAATGAACCTTTGCAGCACTAGGGTATGGGATCAACTCACTCTCTTTTATTCAATTCATATAAATATTTTATTCAATTCATATAAATAAGGTATTAACACGGGAAGGAAATTAGGGAGAAAAGGAACTTTAAGCTGTGTCTCCCTTACACCTGGGGAGCATGTTGCCTGTGGAGTGTTGGTCCCTCCCTTGCTTTGTCACTACCCAAGAAATGTCACCTTGAATGTGAAAAGATTTCACTTTGGAACTTCCATGAAAGGAAAGCATTTCCTTAGAAAAAAGAGGTGCATATAGCATACGTGGTAAGAATGAGCAGGTCTGGTACCTTAAGACTGTTTTACTTCCTCTCACTTAGAGACCTACCTAAACTACCATCCAATTCCAACAGCATCTCAAGGTCTAACAAGACAATAAATTGAAGAAAACCACCAAGGATGCTACCAAACTGTCAATACAGGGCAGAACAGTCCAGAATCTGAGAAAGCAATAGAGGAAAATCATAGAGACACATTGCAACACCGAAGTCTAACCCACAGGCTGGAGATTTTGATCCTTGTATGCTAAAAGATTGAATTCACAGTCTTTAAATCATATTCTGTTGTATTGTGAAGGACTTGCATTGTCCATCTGCATAGAGATGAATTTCACCTAACGTGATTTGTTTTATTGATTTCAGTAGGATTAACTGAGAGTACAAAGATGACTATAGTTGTACACTTACACTGATGTGAACAACACAGTGTAGTTCTGATAATCTGCAATGTTTGAGAGACAAGCAAATCCTTTGGAAACCAAGCAGCTCATTTGAAAAGACCTGATATTAACAACATAGCCAATGTTAACGGAAGTGTTCTCAAGCTTTATGAAGCCTCTATTCCTAATTAAAAGTTGTTTGGCTTTGTAAATCACATCTTGTAGCAATTGTGCTGGATCTTGATAATTACAGTATAAAACTGACTGACTATTTGATTGCTCTTTCAGCACAACAGAAGGTATAAGAAGTGGAAAAAAAAATAATTGCCAAAGGGGTTTGTAATAGCAATTCTCACCTTATATCACTTTGAAGAGTCTTAAGAATTTTCCAATAGGTCTGCAGTGGTCCTTATATAGCAAGTTGAAGTTGACTGGCAATAGATTTACTCTCCTTAATTACCTTTTGAAGACTCTTCAGAAGTAGCCTATGAGTTCCAAGGAGTCGACAGACCTGATTTGCAGGAAAAGAGATATTTTTTTAGTATCATCTGTTAAATGTTGTTTTAATATCAGCTTATCTTGGAACTATTCTTGAACATGTAAACTGCTCGAATTCCGTTTTGAGTTCTGTTGTGTCCTCATAAGCACTCAATAATAACTACACTCTCAAGCAGTAACTTGAAAGTAAGATCACTGCTATCACTGAACATCTATTTTTGGGAACTTTGCCTAAACCATGATGGAGCTCTGCGTCGCATATACAACCATTACTTTCAGTCAGTTTGAAAGCAGGCTTCACAGTGTAACTGACTCGAACAAAGCCAAGGAAGAGGCACCCATCTATCTGGTGTTCATAGTCCCAGGGTTCTTAGTGTTGCTTTTCAAAATATACAGGACGAAATCCTCACCCAGTGTAAAGCACCTTAGATCAGTGAAATAAATTCTACTGTGAAGCAGGATGAACGCACTCTATTTGACTTTTCTGCTACGTAAATGCAGTTATCATATTTTGCATGGCACAAAGATTCCAATCAAGGCGTGCATGCCAGTGAATGAGCTATATATTTGACTTCACTCTTTTCACCCTTCCATGCGTATTGTTTAGGAACTAGGTAGCAGACCCCACAATCCTGGGCATCCCTTAAGACTAAAGTTTAGGCAGAATTTCCTTTCATTTAGAAATGATTCTATAATCTTAAATTTAAAATTTGTTTTTACTGTTTAGCTTAGCTACATATGTACCCCCGAAGAATCATGTTTCAAGAATGCAAAATTAACGGGAAAAAGATGCACTGTGATTTTTCTTGCTTCAAATTATGTAAAGAAATCACGAAAGATTATTTTACTCTTAAATTATAATTTTATCTTTTTTATTGCTTTCTAAATATTAGGGATACCAAAACTGATTGTTTTCCTTTCTACTGGGGACCTCTCTGGTAAAACAGAGATCTGTTTGAAACATCAAACCATAACTGGATGCTCAGTCTCAGATAATAATTTGTGTATCTTAACAAATGCAAAACAATATCCTTTCTATGCGTCAGATGCTATTTTCTTGGTACTTGTGATGCAGTAGCCTAGAATTTAATCTAAAAACCATTATATTCATTAAGCATCATTCTATTGACTTCAATGGTCTTTGAGTAAAGTAATAGCCTATTTTGTTCCTACATACCCATAGCATTGAGGTGCATGGGAGGCTAGGGAAGAACAGCAAAAACCAGACTAGATGTTTTTGTGTGTGTGTGTGGTTTTTTTTTTAGTGTCAGGTGTTTGTTCTTTATACATCAGAAAGTATAAAATAAAAGACCATGGTTTTTAAATTATTTTTTCTTTTTGTTAAGAAGGTGGCAGAGAGGTCACCTTATAGTTCTACCTTGAAACCTGTTTACATGACCATCACTCTTTTTCAGAAACAGTAGCTCTGCCTCCATATGCCTGTCAGTTATGACACTGACTGTGAGCAGCATCCAACTCTACAATTACTTCCACAGTGATATACCAGTCAATTAAATCACAGAATAGCTTGGGTTGGAAGGAACCTTGAAGATCACCTAGTTCCAACCCTGCTGCCATGGGCAGGGACACCTCCCACTAGCCCAGGTTGTTCACAGCCCCATCCAGCCTGGCCTTGGACATTGCCAGGGATGGGGCATCCACAGCTGCTCTGGGCAAACTGTGCCAGCGCCTCATCGCCCTCACAGTAAAGAATTTGTTTCTAATATCTAATCTAAATCTGCCTTCTGTCAGCTTAAAGTCATTCCCCTTTGTCCTTGTAAAAAGCCCCTCCCCAGCTTACTTGTCGCCCCCTTTATGTACTGGCAGGCTGCTCTAAGGTCTCCCAGGAGCCTTCTCTCCTCCAGGCTGAACAACCCCGACTCTCTCAGCCTGTCTTCACAGCAGAGATGCTCCAGTCTCTGATCATCTTTGTGGCCCCCTCTGGACTTGCTCCAACAGGTCCATGTCCTTCTTATGCTGGAAACCTCAGAGCTGAATGCAGCACTGCAGGTGGGGGTCTCATGAAGGCGGAGAATCACCCTCCTCGATCCCGCTGGTTACGCTTCTTTTCATGCATCCCAGGATTCAGCTGGCATTCTGGGCTGCAAGTACACATTGTCAAACCATGTTGAGCTTCTCCTCAGAGCCGTTCTCAACCCATTCTCTGCCTGGTCCTGTGTTTGTGTTTTTGATTGCCCTGACCCATGTGCAGGACCTTGAACTTGGCCTTGTTGAACTTCATGAAGTTTGCATGGGTCCACCTCTCAAGCCTGTCAAGGTCCCTATGGATGGCATCCCTTCCCTCCAGCATGTCAACTGCACCATACAGCTTGGTGTCATTAGCAGATTTGCTGAGGGTGCACTCAATCCAGTGTCTGTGTCACTGACAAAGATGTTCAACAGTGCCAGTCCCAGTACTGACCCCTGAGGAGTTCCACTTATCACCGGTCTCCACTTGGACGTTGAGCTGTTGACCACAACTCTTTGAGTGTGACCATCAAGACAATTCCTTGTCCACCAAGTGGTCCATCCATCAAATCCATGTCTCTACAGTTTAGAGACAAGGATGTTGTGTGGCACAGTGTTACATGCTTTGCACAATTCCAGGTAGATGACATCAGTTGCTCTTCCCTCATCCCCCAACACTGTAGCCCCGTCATAGAAGGTCACCAAATTTGTCAGGCATTATTTGCCCTTAGTTAAGCTATGTTGGCTGTCACCAATCACCTCCTTATTTTCCATGTGTCTTAGCATAGTACCCAGGAAGATCTGCTCCATGATCTTGCTGGGCACAGAGACGAGACTGATCAGCCTGTATTTCCCCAGATCTTCTTTATTTCCCTTTTTAAAAATAGGGCTTACACTTCCCCTTTTCCAGTCAGTGGGAACTTCACTGGACTGCCACAACTTCTCAAATATGATGGATAGTGGCTTAGCAGCTTCATCTGCCAGTTCCCTCAGGACCTGCAGATGCACCTCATCAGGTCCCATGGACTTCTGCGCCTTCAGGTTCCTTAGATGGTCTCAAACCTGATCTTCTCCTACAGTGGGTGGTTCTTCATTCTGCCAGTCCCTGCCTTTGCCTTCTGCTACCTGGGCAGTGTGGCTGGAGCAATTGCCAGTGAAGACTGAGGCAAAAAAGTCTTTGAGCACCTCAGACTTCAACATGTCCCGGGTAACGAGGTCTCCTGTTTCCTTCTGGAGAGGTCCCATGTTTTCCCTAGTCTTCCTTTCATTACTGATGTACTTATAGAAGCTTTTCTTGTTGCCCTTTACATCACTGGGACATCAAGGGCAAATCCCTAAAACTCTAAAAGCAAGTCAATTCAGAACGGTCCTTAACACCTTCTTGTTAATTAGCTGTACACAGTTATCAGAAGGGTTAGCTAAGAAGTGGCCAGCCGTACCCAAGGTTTATTTGGGGCTGTAATACTTTTAGGTGTGATGTAGTGAGTTAAGGAGGAAATGCAAACACATAATTTTAGACTTAATTTTGAAATTTCTTGCTTTTGTGTTGCAAGGCAGACCTTACACATTACTTTGACATACTGTTGTTATTTGCAATGTAATCTTGTATAATAATTAACTCCAGCTGATCCACTGCAGTGCTTTAGCAAAGTACTGGGGTCTATGAAATTGGACCATGAATACGCAGTTGCTTTCCTTATTTCTAACATAATTATGCTGTTGAAGGGGGGAAAAAAGCAGATTAATGGAAAGGCGTTGCTAAGTAGGGCTCCTTGGTGCTGTAAATTTCTGGAGTGGTGTTATAAGGTTTTGAAGTATTAAGTATATATGAAAAGCGACATGCTAGAAATCTTCTGGAAAGCACTTGTTTCTGTTATTCTTTAGGGAAACATTCTGCTATCAAAGGTGAAATCCAAATGTCAGCAGCACCAAAGGATGTGTTTTCACTGCAGACTTATTCATAGCTTTAGGGCCACCCCATTCCACCCAGCATCACACAATCCCTTATGCCTAGATATATGTGAACTTTGAGCCTGGCTTTGCCTTTAAGAGCTAAATTTGTCTTCTAAGTAGATCAGCACTCCTAAAGTTTTCAGTGAGGAGTTTGGCTTTAAGGCACACATGAAGTCATGTGTTTGCTATATGCATCTGATTGGATTATGGATTCAGTTTGAAGGATAAATATCTCTTTTATGGACTTACTAATGTATTGAAAGCATGAAAAGCAAATAAAATATCTGCAGTAAGCAAGAAGGGGACAGAGCATTATTCTAATTCTTTATGAATCGGACCATAATGACCACAGCTTTTCAAGATTTGCCTCTCCTGGACCCTGTAGTTGATGAATCATTTGTCTCCCACTTGGCTTTTGCTAGAAGTTACCTGCCAGTTTATATACCTCTGCTCAGCATTTGACCCTTTGTTCCACGTGCTCTATCTCTTTTTGCAGAAGAAGGCTGAAAGATGTCACCTCGCTGGGCTGCACTGTTGTAAATACAACTACGGCTAGCTGTAAAATACAGCTCGGAGTGCCAGGAGCCTTCTCAGATCCTGCTCAGTCAATAGTCAATGGAAAATCTATGTACAGATAAATTATAATTATCAGCCCAGTGATGTTGCTCTAACAGGTCAGTTCACATACAATTTTTGGGTAGAGGACCCTGCCTGACTAGGGTAGGGAAGGCATGGGGATGACAACGTAGTTCAGAGGATGAAACTAATTCAGATAAGGGAGACATTGTTCTAGAACTCTCCATGAGTCAATATATAAAGGAGCTCAAGTCAGTGGCAAACTGCTAAAAAAATTAGCAGCCTGACAAACACCCCTGCAGGCCTGCTGTCAAACCCAAGTAAATGTCAGGCCACGATGGACATGTCTCCACATAGGCACAGCATGGTGTGAGTATCCAGATGTATTCTGTTGTTTTAGCTCAGGCCACAGCCTCAACTGCAGCATGAGCTTTGCCCAAGCTAAACTAGCTGTTTCACATTGGAGGTGACATTGGGAACGTAGTAAGCGCTGAGATTTGTATTTAAAACAAGACCAGAATCCAGCTGTTTTACTTGCTCTCAGTGAATGCTTTTTCCATACTTTGCAATATAATGAACCAAAAGTCAACTAATTTCTGCAGATTTTCAGCACAGCTTACAATGTATGTACCAGATTTTTCTTAAGAGATTATTCCTGTAGGCCTCATATTGACAAAGAGTCATTTGATCCAATAGCAGAGTCCCCATAACTTGACACTCATGTGTGCCTTGATTATGGTACATTTCAAATAAGCTGATAGTGATCTTCTAAAATAGATACATGAAAATAATTTTCTCAAAACTGTAGCTGTAAGCTAAAAACTCAAAGATCAGCTGACGGCACTTCTCACATCCGTCAGCAACGTTCATTTTTGATGACAAAACATAACTAAAATTTCCCAAATCGGTTCATCAGGGAAGATCTACTTTCTCAATTTAGTTGGTGTTCATCAAAAGGCTTTTGCTGAATTAGTGAGGTTTTGGAACATACAAGACCACTTAGGCTACTCAAGCCAAAGGGAAACCGAACGGCAGCTCAGTAGCAACAGCATTTTTCAGAGTTCACAAACTGCCTCAAGGTCAGCAGACCATTAAGCCTGGAAAGACGTAGCCTTGAGATACAGTTCTGATCCCATGCCCAGTGAATAAAAAGCCCTCACTGACATCAATGGACGTCAGACTGGTCTCCTAAGTCATTAGATCACAAATGCAAAAAGAAGGAAGAAATATTATTCTAACTTTATTTGGATTAGGCCATGATTGTCACATCTTAAAAACATGCGGTGCATAACAGAAAAGATATTTCTGATTCAGAAGGTTGAATACTTCCAACTGACCCAGAAATTAAATACTTCACAGCAGCTTTGTGAAAACAGTATTGTGGAGTCCTGTGTATCTCTTGATTACTTGCACCAAACATATTCCTTTTAAGATTAAAAATGCACTTTCAAGCTCTCAGTTCTGCAACTCATCTGGGGCCCTGAGAGTCAAGTCATATTCTCTCCCTTCCCAATCTCACAACCAAGTTCAGTCTTTAAAGGCTAGAGAAGGCCCTCAATGGTTTCTGTGTGATACCACTGCCTTCCAGTTGCACCCCCAGTGATGTCCTTGCAGCCTGAAGCCTGTCAGTGTGGTTTATCAGGTGTAACACACTGAAACTTGCAAAACTTTCAATCCTGTTGAAGCTGCTCATAAGAATCCAGCTTGCAAGTGCAAGCTATGTTGGCTTTTTCCGAAAAACAGAAGCAAAAGAGCAGTGAAAGACCTTTTTTTGGGGACAAAAGCCAGCATAACTGGTTCTTAAAAATGTGAGGAGGACTGCTGAGTGAGAATGTGCAATAAACAGATTCCCCACTCTGGGCAAAATGGCTCAGGTGGGGGCTACCATGTATTTCAGCTCTATGGCTTTTCCTTCTGTTCAGTAGAGTACCTGATTTGCACTGTAGCCCAAAAAGTGATTTGGAGATGAAAGGTAGTTTGATCACAAAAGCAGCTCTGTTATTCCAGGAGCAGCATGGAAAGGAACGCTGTTTCACAGAAGCATGATAATGTTCCCTACCTCCAAACTCAGATTATTAGGAAACTGTCTATATTCTCCCCAGCCCTCACCAGCCTTTGCCTAATGTTTTTCAGTGTTTCAAAGACACTGATAGGCATTCTCTAAATAGGCTGTTTTCTAAAAAAAGGGGATTGAGCCAAACAGCCTTGCAAATTTTGGGAGTGTACTTCCCTCTTCAGTGGATTTTTTTCTGCCGAAGCAAGGCTTACAGACTGCAGGATCTGGCCCTATAGTTTGTATGCAGGGTACTGAAATCACACCTTAACAATTTAGGAAACCACAAAGAGTATAGACACAAGCAAAAGTTGGTTAATATTTAAATATTTTGGTTGTGCAGCTATCAATTCAGGCACTGAACACAGATGAACTGGATTTGGAGCTATAGAAATGACTGTAACACAGCAAGGTCAGGGCTGAATGAAATGATGAGAAATCGATCAGATGTGCGAAGTACTACGGGGGAACAGGGCAGTTAATCGTTTCACAACTTTACTCTGTAAAATGTACTGTACATGATCGATGACAGAGGAGATAATAAAACAAGCAGACAATACAATACCCCTGTTCCATACGTAAATATGCTGGAATTAGGTTTGGTCCGATTAATTCAGCAAGATTTGGGTTGCGAATTAATGATGCTTTTATCCAAAGGTAGAAGAGTTAGCTCTGAGGAGGGACTGTACTTCTTTTCAGGCTTCTAAAAACCTATATGGATATCAAGTGCATATGCTTTGAGTGCAAGAAATGCTAACTGCTTGGCATCCATTTATTGGCAGGGGGATGTGCATTTACAAGCCCCTTTTGCCTGCTAGCACCAAGGGATTAACAATGCACTAATTCTTTGAGCCGCAGGGCCTGATTCTGTACCACTGAAGTCAATAGAAGCTTTGTCATTGACCTCAATGGACACAGGCTCAAACACTCAAAGAACACATTATGTGGTACATGTTTTTTAAAAAAGGGCTTAGCAGTTTTGTGTTTTCAGACACAGGGATGACTGATTGATATAAAGAAACTGAAATAGAGAGGTGAAAAACAAACTCTGATTCCCCAGTTAGGCAACTGACTCTACATCTGAACACAGCTTAAAAGCTGACAGAATAACTGCACTGAGTAGCTGCATTTTGCATTACATTTAAAGCGTGAATAATACCTTCTGAAATCAAGTGTCTAATTTAGGTACCTGAAAACAATATAAATCAGTGAAAGCAGCAGAAGCTCTATAACTCTGAGAAACCTGGTTACTTTGTGGTGAAATATAGATGCAGGAGCCTGTATGTAAGCAGGTCTAGAATAGGGAATTTTGGCTACTCTATACTCAGAGTAGCTCTTCTCATTTCTCTGGCATTCCTTCGTCTGCCTCTCTTAAATGATGTGGTCACACAAATGTGAGAAACTTTGCTAAGACCAACTGTTTACCACTATATTCAGAGATCTAGGCAAATTAATGATGGCATGCAATAAAATACATACTTTGTAACCACATATAGTAAATGCCTGTGCTTTCCCCTTCTAGCTTTAGCATTAATACGAAACTCTTTCAGCTTTCCAGAACTTAATCTATAAACAGAACAGCAGGGCCTGCACATACATATTCATGTTAAAAAGCCTCCAGAGGAATTAAAGGCAACAGCACTGTTCATCTTCCTTACATATCGAATGAATGAAGTATTGGCTCTCTAGGTTTTGTGTTCCTGGTCACCTCCATCACATACCATTGTTTCTGATCCCTATCTGGGTGATTTGCAACACATCAGCTCTTTCAAAACAGCTTTGTGAATACTTCTAGTGAGAATGCTTATTTGCTCAAATCCTTGTGATATCTTACTTACCAAAAACTGTCTTGGAGGGAAAGAAGATTTATTTTGTCACCAGCATGTGTAAAAAGGGAAAGGAAGCTTTAACCAGCACTTCCATGACAAAAGCTGAGCACATAGGCAAGTATGCTGTTTGGTTGGGGTGGAGGGAGGATGATGCTGCAGAAGTCTCCTCGTAGTAAGGGTTAGAGCACCAACTCCCACACACAAAGACCTTTTGTAATACCAAACCCCAAAACCTTTTCTCAAAACTCAGTACAATTATCACTTCCTAGTGGTGCAGAGTTTTTAATGCTGAGCAGCTAGTACATTTTATGAATTCATCACTTTGCTTTTGAACACTGGCATGCACTGATAGCTAGGCACAAAAAGCTCCAGCGCTGTACAGAAGTGGCATTCAGCCTTTGACAAGCGAAGAGCTACTTTGTCATCAAACAGAGGCTCACAAAACCATGAAAGAATGAACCGCATTTAAAATAGAGAAATGTGTGCAGGCAGTTTATGCGAGAGTTAATACACTGCTCCAAACAAGTCAGCAAAATCTACAGTCAGAAGAGCGTTTTTCAGAGCACATCGAAGACCTAGACTCATTGGCTATCTGTCACCAGGCTCAGAAGACTGGTTCTGTATAAGTCAATACAATCCATATGTGTGTGGGCGCACTCACACCTCTATTTTTTGTTTCAAATTGCCTGGGGGCAGCTGCCATATCACCTTCAAGACACCATGTGATGTCTTAATCAAATGTTAGCAAGGAGCTTCAAGCAGCTTAGAAGCCACAAATGGGATACAAAATACTGGGGCACTGGAATATGACATCACCAAGACAGCAATGATTAGCTTAATTTTTTCTTGTCCTTTGCATTCTTTTCTTAGGTAGGATGCTCTCTATTGCTTATTTCTTCTCAACAGACATGAAAAGAAAGAACAAAGAAATACCTGTTAAGCAAGATTGTGGTTTTAATAGGGAACTTTTGGTCTGTTTTATACCTCTCTATGCTGTCCAGCTGCCTGGAATAGCAACTGAACAGAAACATGGGATTGCTGCATTCCAATAATCTCTGAAGCTTAGAGCATAAGCTTTTGCCATTTTTCAAATATGAATTTTGGTTACAACCCAACCCTGTCATCTTTTCATATGCAAACTTCCCACTGTGATCAGTGGGACTTCTGAATATTTAAGGAATACATGGGAACTTGTTATTTTTCTCTTCAGTTTCTAAATTGCTAGTGGAAAATTGTGTCAAGCAGGGAGGAAGAGAGGGAAGGAGGAGACTATGAGGGAGTGTGAACAGAGCTAGATAATGCTGTGCGCCAAACGCTTCCCAATCAGCCCCTTGGCATGCTGCTAGAGCATTGGAACTTCAGCCAGCAGCATTACATTTGCAAGTGCAGTATCTGCAGTCCCTTATGAGTAAGTTTTCAAAGACAAATCCCATTCACAAATACCATTACAAATAACAAATATTGTTGCAATATTTGGGCGTATTCACACAAACACAGAGGAATTTTTCTTACACTTCTATCAAAAAACAGGATCAGGTATGTTCAGAATTCTCTTGACTGAAATATTTATGCCCAGTCTGAAAGGGTGAAGGGCACATTTTTAGTACCCGCTGTCTCTATAAGATAAACATGAAACTCTAGCACAGCTGGTGCTTGACAGTGGATGTATTTGTCTCTTGGAATCTTGTGTTAAGGAGATTCCTTCATTAGTAAAAGAACCTTTTTAGTATTCACTCTCAGATTGCTTTTACTACTTGGTTCAAGGCAGTGCTTATTACTAAATATGTTCTCAACATAGGAAGTTCCACCAAATTTTAATCATTAGCGGTGAAAGCGATAAATATTTGTTTTCAGAGTTAAAGTCAGAAAGTAACTATGCAGTTAGTAGTGTTTCTTTTAGACAACTGAATGTACTGACTTAATATTCACCTTTTTAAACCCACATTTCATATTCACACATTTTTTTTTGTTTCCCTCTGATGTTTAAGCTGCACCATACTTCATCTCCAAAGCAATGAGGCTTTCAAACGTCGCAATTTCACCTTTTAAGCCCAGAACAGAATTTGTTCTAGAAAAGGGAAAGTATATGCTAACAGAATTTTAGAATTTGACTAGAACAGACTGATTTGTCTGCCTTATTATTAGCATTATAGTTTCTACAAAATAATATTCTTTTCCTAGCTAGAAATGCATGGTTTTATTCTATAACAAAGCTGTATATGTTGCCTGATCCAATACATACAGTCTTATTCTTATAGCTTCATGCCAACAATTGCCATTTAATTATGTCCAAATGACACGACAGAAGTGTCACTTGAAATACACTAAAAAGAGTTCTCTAGCTAGCTTTGAGATTTATTACTCTGTTGAGAGAAGCTGCATTTTTAGTCAAAACACTGCAAAGGACTCTGAAAGGTTTGAAAGAACACAGTTTATGGAGGTGAGGCGTGCATTGCTGTAAGTGTGGGAATAACTGAACTTGTACCATCAACTCACATTTTTAGAACCATTTCACAATGAGATGGAATTTAGGCTCTTTTGGTACCGAGAGAAATAATTCATATAGCCAATACGTTACTGATCTCTGCTACAGGGAAGTCTGTCAAGTACTTCAACTAGTCCTTTTTGTTACTCTGGCTATTAATTCATCCAGAATCTAACACCTTTCATGGCTTAAGAGATGACAGTTTCTAGTAGTACTGAGAGGATACAATTGGTACTCTTAGTTATAGTAAGAGTAACGATTTGAATTCAAACAAGACTTCAAAACCCTCTGAGTGCAAAACTATACAGAGTTAGGGTTAGGTAAGATGCAGCAAACACCCCTTCTTTCTATGTAGCTTTTGTCAAAAACTCTGAGAGAGAGAGAGTTCTCTGGGAATTTCAACTAAATAAAGCAGGTATAGAGCAGCTGAAGTAAGGGACCTTTGGTCATTCAGTGATTAATACTTGGTATTAGGTGGTGCCTTCTTTCCTTTTCTCATAGCCTGTCCCTTTTCCCCAGCCCAAAGCCAAACAAAACAACACTTCCAGCCCGTCTGGTTTTGCATTGACACTGTTCACTTTGTGTGTTGGACCTTTACTTTCTTCCAATTTGCCTTGTCTACACACATATCTATCCCTGTGTTTTGAAGAGGCTAGCAAAACGGGACCTTATTTCTAGTTTATCCTGGAGGTCCTACCATACTTAACACAATTAACAGTAATCTAGTGAGACTGACTTCTGTAGCCGGTGAAGGCTTGCAGACATTTTAGGAACCACACGTAGGAATCAACTGAATCTCCCTAATGTAACCTCCAATAGGAACATAACATGGCACAAAAAGCATCTGATTGAACCTGCACTGTGCTGCAAGAACCCCCAACAAGCTGCTTTTCCTTGTCAGGAGCAAAGGGAAAAATGAGCGTGCTTTCTGTCCTCTTTCAGTTAGATAAGGCGTTAGGCACCAGGAAACAGAAGTTGTCCTTTTTCATCTGTCCGGGCTCTGGCTTGCCCACCTACTCTTGTAGGTATGTCTACAAGATCCGAGCAGCTTGGGAAGGTACTTATGCTCGGTAACAAAATGGAATTGGTCTCCCTGTGAAAAGCTGCTAGAAAACCCCCAAGTCCAGTCTAGATGTGTTTTGTTTCATTCTATCAGGACATAATAACACTTCTACTTATGTTAGCTGGCTTATTTGCCGAGTCCTGTGAGGCAGGCTCCCTTCTGCTTTTCTGAGTAAGCTCACATGGTTCATTCTTCAGGGTTGCTTGGTGTAGTGAGGTGAAGAGTTTTCTTGGTATCGTTCACACGAGGTAACGCACTGGAGTTGCATGGTTGAGACTGGTTCTTAACTGAGATGTTTCATGAGATTCAAGCATGTAGAAGCACAGGTCAGATGCTGATGGTAAGGTTGAAGGCTATGGTGCTAGTCTTGAATGAGCGATGCTGGAAGCTGGTTCCCCTTTGGTCAAACTTTTTACAGGCAAGAAGCTTTTTGAATCTGTCTATTACTGAACCCACAAGGAACGCCAGCAGTCAAGAACAGTTTCTGCACCTAGCAAGATATTTATGACTTAAGCCCTGTTGTAGGTTGTACACCGAGTTTGTTTTAGAGGATTTTTTTGTGCTGCCTCTGCAAAACAATTTCTTGCTCCAGCAGCTCCTGAACTTAAATTTTAGCCTACAGCACTTAGTCCACAAAACACAGGACTAGCATGCAACTCTG
Organism: Falco naumanni; assembly: GCF_017639655.2. Classification (NCBI taxonomy): domain Eukaryota; kingdom Metazoa; phylum Chordata; class Aves; order Falconiformes; family Falconidae; genus Falco; species Falco naumanni. The sequence continues at coordinate 6,987,902 of NC_054067.1, forward strand.
AAGAAGATCAAAGAAACAACGATTTGGGATACATTCACTATTATTTTAGGCTCTTAAAGGCAATGGGACTTAATATTGGTTAAAAACTGTTGAAAAGGGCTCTTAGGAGGACAATTTTAATACATCCCAGGTGTAAGAGTATTGAAGTCGGCAATTATAACATTTTTGAACTGACTTCAGTATGTTTATTCTGTAGAGAACGTTTCCTCACACTGTAAATCGTTGTAAGATTAGTATTAATCTGACTGAAATGTCCTGAGCCATCCACTTCTCTGGTTAATTCTATTAGGCAGAATTTTCCACATGCTAGTTTGAAATGTTATCATATGATGACAAATGTAAGCTTTTTTATTGGATTTATGTAAATCCTTTCTTCACTGAAGCTGTTGGAAGGGTTCTGTGGGTGCTTGTAGGATCCACACAGTGAGAAGTATCACAAATACCTTGTGAGAGACTGGCTTTTCTTCAGAAAGTCCAAGAGTTAGAATGACTATTTCAGGTCCACTGCAGACTTCCAACCCTTTTGACCTTTTACAGCATCACATGAGATGGCAGAAATCATCCGAGCAGTACCTTTAGCACTGTCTACTCTTCAGAAAGAAGGCAAAGAGAAACGAGGAGTGAAAAGAACAGGTTTAAATCCCTGCTTGTCTTAGCTCTTTTGTTTGGTTATTTCCTCTTCAGACTGTACAAACTTCAAGGGATTCTCATCCCAATGCTTTCATTTGTTGTAGTTTCTATTTGAGAATTGGCAGATGAAAAAGCTCATTCCTTCCAGCTATACAGGTAAGCAATGAGAGACAGAAGGAACAAGGAAATTCTGTCTGGATGCCACTTTCTATACCTGAAGACCAGAGCAATTAGATTCTTTGATCTCAGAAAGGTCTTAATAAAATAAAAAAAACCCCATACCTCACAACACTGAAATTACTAGCTTTTTAGCATAGTCCACTGTTTGGTGGTTTTTTGTTTTTTTTTTTTTTTTTTTTTTTTAGTTCATTACACAGCAGGGCTGTGCTCCAGCTTGACATCCCAGGGCTCAACTACAAAACATACAATAAATAACTAGTGCTGCTTGCCTTCAAGCACAGGAGTAGACCCGTTGGCTGCAGTGGGACGACTCACAGTTAAAGTTGATCATATCCTAAAGTGCTTTGCTGGACTGAGGCCTCCATATCTCAGATGAATAAGCTTTTCTTCAATGAATTTGCCAAGTCTCTTTCCTAAAGGTCAGAGAAAAAGCCTGTTCCATCTCCTGCTGAACTTGGTGGACCTTGTAAAACACATTATATTCATCCTTAGTATATGTACTATAGGTATTGAACATTAGTTGACCTTAGTCACAGAAGACTCAAGAAAATAGTCCTGGGGGGGTATAAAAGCTAAGGGTTAATTACAACACCTTAGATCTAGGCAATTTTGTAAAATTTCTTCATTTGTATTTATTTAGTTGTTTTTAATTCAAAGGCAATGTTCTGTTTGGATGTGGAGATTCAAGTAACACTTTCCAAAATATGAAAGGCTAAATGCCACATTTACAATTGTTTCTGAAAAGGGTTGACCTTTATTAAAGTTACTGAGTAAATACAATTCCGAAGGTTTTGTTTCTCTTGTAAATTAAATGGTATGTTTGTAGATGGAAAGGTCAATTTTCAGTAAAGCTGAGCTTCAGAAAACATCACCTTTCTCAGCTAAGTCAAAGGAGTTAATTAGTTTTACAGATGGAATACATAATGTATAATTTTCTTATCTTTGCTTGAAAATCAATTGTTTATGGCATAAAGAGGATACACTTGTCATCATTAGGTGTAAATGTTTGCTGCAGCAGCAAATATAGACTCAGCCTACCACACACAGCTTCATAAATGTGAGACACTGAGGCCCTCTGAGAGGTTGGGGAGGGGAGGGGGATGCGTATCCAAATCCTACCCAATACCAGATTTCATGTATTTAGTAAATCTATTCCATCTTATATGAAACTATCATAGTTTCTATTAAAAAAAATGCACTAAGAAAATATTACTAGGCATCGGTACTGCGTTGAGGACTCTGTAGTTTAATCCCTTTCCTCCAACACTGTCCTTATTTCAAATCAGATTTTTAAAACATAGTAATTTTTACAAATTCAACATGAGACCACAAGTTTGCGTTAATAAACATCATCTGAACTCTAAGTTAAACACGTGGGTGTATTAACCAGAGGGAGGCTGGAAGGCCTGGGTTTTCCTGCCTAGGTTTGTGATGGGTCTCATACCAGCGCCTAGCCTTGGGGAGTACCCAGCCCCACACTGCTGTCTTCACTCTTCGTTACAGGGAATATTGTTTGCTCCTTTGGACAGAAATTTGTTGGACTAAGAGGCCACACCTCTTGACGGGGTAACAGCCTTCAGCCTCCCTCTTTGCGTGGAAAATCAAGGGAGAGAAGGGAACAACATTTCCACCATCTCTAGCATCTGTTTAAAGCAGCATTTTACATAAAGCTGAACTTCCCAGCAAGTTTCATGGGTGTCTCCAGAGGAAGACATTTGAAGTCAGGTATGTAGAAGATGCTGGAAGAATTCAGGTCTTTGTAGAGATATACCAGCACCACAGAGGGACTGCAAGTTGGGTTTCTTCTCCCATGTCCACTGGGGATGTCCAGAGATTTCTTATGGACCTTGCTCTCCTTGACTTAGCCTGATCTTTTTTCATAGAGTGCTATTTAGGGACTGTTATTATTTATTTATTATTATTTACAGCTAGGTATTATTTACAGCCTGTTTGTACAAATCTTATCTAATAAACTTCTCCATAGAGTAGATTCTTCAGAACAAATTCCACATACCCTTGGCATGTCTGAAGCAACAGTACTAGATTTATTTAAAAGTCATTTAAATATCATTATATCTCTCTTCTCCCTACAAGCAGAAAATGTCTAATGTTGATATTTGTTCTCAGAAAAGTGCAGTGTGGGGAAAAAAGCAGGGAGGCTATGATCAAATTGTCTGAAGGGACAAGTGAAAATAAAACAGCTTATGTCAAGTACTGAGGTTCGTAATAAGTGATGTGCTGACAATAGTCACCTTCACTAAGGGAAAGGGAAACTTAAAAGATAAACATCAAAAAATTACAGGCAGATTTTCCAAGCCGCTTCACTTTCTTTTAATGGAAGCTAGGTGACCCAATCCTTCACAGTGCTTTTGCCACACTTAAAACTTGCACCTGTTACATATATTCTAACCTTTCATTTTGTACTGAACAATATTAAACTAAAGTCGTTTTGCTGTAGCAGAAAGCTGGGTCAGAGTGGTTCCACTGCTAAGTGCAGCCTAGGTAATTTTTACTCCGGCACAGAGGTTCAATCAAGGCTTCAACAGCACTAGCAAATCCACGTTACTATCTTACAGCAGGCTCTTAACATGATTCCAGTGCTACCAGAGGAACCAGAATGGTTTTTTGTTACAGTTAAATGATTTGTTAACCATTTTTAATGTCTTCCTATTCTGTTTGATTTTCTGGTGTGGTACATTCTCTAAATCCAAGCAATTTTGAGGCAAATAGAGTTAATTATTGAGTTTATCTAGGATGAAAATAAAATGGCACATTCCATACGCTCAACAGATGCTTTCTGTTTAAAAACATCTCCAGCCAGCATATATATATATATATGTACAGAAAATACACAAAGCTATGGTATGAGGGCTTAGGTATTACATGTATATTGTATAGAGAACTATATAAAGTTCAGTGTATAGAGAGAAGTATAGAGGGGAAACAGAGAAATTGTATGAAAGCTATAGGTATTGGGAGTTTAATCAGGAGACATTAGATCATAATTTTTCTGACATTCTCAGGACTGCTGTTCCCAGTCTGCTCCTGCAATGCACGGGGAGCCTTCCCACTGCAGATTCACAGTGAGACTCTTAACTATGCTGGGCTCTCCTTGCGTGCCTCTCTTTACCTATCTACAGTGCAGCTCTATAGCAAACCTGTGCCCTCTAGCTTATTAAATCACTCATTTAAAATTGAGGTGATATTACAGATGTTGAAACAGATATAAGGGTTGTAAAGGATACTAGAATTGTGGGACTGCTGTGGGCATTCAATTGAAGCAAATAATCAGTGGGCTCAAGTAACTACACTCTGGCAGTGCAGCCAATATATCATAGCGGAACACTGAGCTGTATGAGTGCTGGGAACTTCAATCAGATATTGCTCATTTAAAAATGGAGCTGTGCAACAGTGGCCCTATCTCTTGTACTCATTTTTCTTGGAGCAGCAGTCTGACATTTCAGAAGATGAGAAGCACCTTTCAGCTTGAATAAACTCAGAAATCCATCTGTAAACATATTTGGCCTCATCTTCAGAAATGTCAGATTTCTGGAATGAACAGCACAGGTACAATATTTGTGTCAGTATTTAGACAGCCACATGTAAGAGAGCAGGCATGGCTGCAACATTTTATATTGCACTTTTTTGCAAGTACAATAGCTGTAGGAAGAAACGTGCATTTCACCCAACCTCGTTGTCCTACTGTAACAATGGAATAGTTGGAAAAATTAGTCAGTCAGCAGTGGAAGGGAAAACTTTCACCTTCTTCTCTGCCTCATTGTAATCAGGCCTCTGACTTGCTGGGTTTCTGTAGAGGAATCCTTCCCGACACTAGATGACAAGCATTGTTTCATTACCTCTATTCATTGTTGGGGTGCCAGTATTGTCACCTGAAATCAAGTCCTTGCTGTGTACAGCATTATGCACAGAAAATGGCAGGTCCTGCCCTGAAAAGCCTGCGGTCCAGAGAGACAAAACACATGTGAAGTGAGCGGCAGCACACGAACAGCGTTAGTACCACTGCTTGGTTGGTGTGTGTGTTTACAGCCGTGGGTTTCAGCTTATGGTTTGTGAGCCCCACAGGGTAGTGGTCTATAAGGGATCCAGGAATGGTAACTAAGGGGAAAAAAAAAGGCTTAACTTCACCTCCCACAGATCTCTGCTTCCTCTGGAAAGTGCTTAGGGCCTCTATGCTGAAAAAGCCTGAAAAGCATTGCATATGGGTTGCCGCAATCAAGCCTATAATTTATAACACCCTGGGACACATCAGTTTGTATATCTAGTTACTGCTGCACAGGCTTACACACCAGTCTCGCCCTAGCCTGTTTCCACTCCCAGTAGTACAGCACGGAGTAGAGAAGACCCAGCAATGTGCTGTGCCTGCAGGCTGGCCACACCGTGAGATCCCGTGGGCAGAGGAGCCTTGCACAGGTTGCAGAGGAGCACACGCACGCCGCAGCCCCTCAATCTGCCATTAACACCTGCATCTCCCTTCTTCTCGTTATGTAGGACTTACAGCTAGGGAGATAAAACCCTCCATGTCTTGATCAATGTTCAAATGGAAAGGACTTAAGCTCTCCTTAGTACTTGCTTGCCTCCTTCCTCCGATGGAAATAACCTGCCAGCAAATAGTTTACCTAGCAGTAGCTACCAAGTTAACCTGTTTGAAAAATACTCAATTGCAGAAGAACCTATTTCTTAAGACTCCTAGAGACCGTGAACTTCAGCAACAGGTCTGACACTGTTACCAGAGGTGGCCTTCCCTGGCTACTGCACACCAAAGAGCCACCCAGACACAGAGAAACACTTAGCTTCTGAACTCGGGTTGTTTATTAAAGCCAGGGAATCTCACTGGTTGTGGATTAGCTCTCCAAACTGCGCATGGTACTATGATAATTTTTTTTTTTCATAAAGCAATTTATTCTCTTACAATCTTTCAGAGAATAAAATTTCCACTGACCCAATAAAATACGATAAAATTGCTCGTAATGGCACTGCTTAGGATTAGGTAGGAAGCTATTCGATCATAGTTTACAGGGCTAATGCCCAGTATTGAGTGTGCATATTGTGAACTATAATGAAGTGGGGAAAAATTACTTTCAGATGTATTTTCACTCTTTATTTTATAATAACAACAATATATCAACCTTTCTAATATTCTTTTCTCATGATTGAGTGGACATATTTGGTTTGTTATCATACACATGTAAATCTTACAGTATCATTTGGCAACTGTTATGTTCAAGCTGGAATGCTGTTATTTCTGATCTGTCTGCTTTCTCCTTTAAAATATCACATTGTGTTAAGGCTGAGGAGCAATAAGGATGACACATGAGAAATCTGCATCCACTCAGAGAACATTAGAACATTCCCACTTCCACAAAACACCTGCTTTGCCTTATGGCCACAGTCGTCGGGCTATTTATTCTGTAAATATGTCCTGATGTGGGATGGAATTTTGATTAATTTTCCATTTCTTTTTCTAAAATTTCTGATCATCCCCAGAATTCCACAAGTTATTGTGGCCGTTGCTTCTGTCTCCCTCTCTTCTTTGCTGCTTTAGTTTCTGATGTATATATGATATATATATACACACACTCTCATATATTATTTCTCCTGCAGAGCAGATAAGAACGGAAAGCCAGAAAGGTCTTAGTTGTTGGTACAAATTAGAACTTGGCCCTGCTCAAATATATTAAGATCTAAGGAAGATCAGATACTAAAATGAATAGTGTAACCATCTGTATCAGTATATCAGATCAGAGCCCTGTGTATATGCACCTGCAAATTGGAGATAGCTCATGGATAAATCACATCCAGCTTTTCTAACTGGGTACTGTTTGTTCTGGAAATACAACCTGAAGTCTTGATCAAATGTTTCTAATATTTATGCTCTCATTTCATTTAAATGGTATTCCCCAATAAGAAAGGCAAACAATGTGCAGGATTTCTTAAGGAAAAGCTCAAAATACATGCTCTAGTATCAAGTAAGATAGCAATACCTCATACAGTATGCTTAAAAAGCAGAAAAATTCACAAAAGTTTATCAAATGAAGCAAACCAAAATGTGAAACCACATCTGCTGGATCTCCAAACCAGAAATGTTTTCAGACCGACATACACACATAACTCCATGCAAGGAATCTTACAGTGAATGAGCTGTCTCACAACCAGTAATCTTAATTTTAACACACTTTGGCAATTTGAGAAAATACCAAACAACGGGTGATTGACAGCATGCTCCCAATATATTAGAAGGACGATGTAGTGAATAACAGATTCGTTGGTCTGGTCTCAATACTGGCTGAAAGAATAAACAGTTCATTCAGGCCTGTGTCAGCAAAGCATGCAAACCTAAAACCATAATGAATGCCAGTCAGCATCCTTAGAAGGCAGATCCTGTTATTTTGGCAGGGGTGTGTGCCTGGTTGATAATGGCAACTCTCTTGAGGTGGGGTACTGAATTCTTCAAGGCATTTGACTTAGAACCACATCAAATTTTGCTGTTAAAATGCTTATAACAGCAAAATGAAACGGGACAATTTAGATGGATTACTGGCCTACTGACAGATCGCAGGAGGTATTTTTTACTGAGGGGATATCAACTTTCTTGCTTCTGTTGGTAACACTTAGGACTAATTTGTGTTCCAACAAACTCCAGTGTTTTTATTGACACTAAAGTTGGCGGTAAGGAGAGGCTGATGTTACAGGGCGATCTGAGTCACCTGATAACATGATCACAAACGAACACGATATTTTTAATTTTATACAAATATGCAGCAAACTATCCAGAACATGGATGAAAGTGATACCTAAGGATTAGGAGCTTCATCACTGTCCACCTGATGCAGAGAAGCTCTTGAGTTACCTCAAATGAACTCTTACTGCAGTTCTGTAGTCGTATGGTCTAATATGATCCTTGGATGAATAAAAGGAGGAGGAATTATCAAACTATCTTATCCTTCTTAACAGCAATGGCAAAAGCAGTATTAGAGCCCAGCATCTACATTTGAGAAAAGATACAGAAATGCTAAAACCACCTAAGAAAGTGAAGGGAAGCCATGGCACTAGGACGCTAACCACCCACCCACCCCAGTCCCTCTTATTGCAGGGTAATTAAATACTGAAACAGGTGGTAGACTCATTATTTCTGGAGCCTTCAAAACAAGATTAGATACTTTGTTAAGAATATGATTTATTGCAATTACCTTTTCTAACGTGCAACACTATATACTAGTCTACAGGTTGTCTAGGATATGGAAACTCTTCAACATGTGTATGCAGAATGTTAGACCAGATAGCAGAAGACTGTTCAAAATATTTTTGAGCCTTCTCCTTCCTCCCTAGCTTGTGAGGAGAATTGCTTTTTATAAATATGAGCAAAACTGGATATGACGTGATCTGATATGACCGACACATCTGATGGGACCAGGAATGCCATGATCCCCAACGCACATTGCCAAATGCCTGTTTATCTTATCTGCTTCTTCGGAACCATTCTGTGCTCTGCACATGGCAGCTCTTGTAAGCACAAAAAATAACTGTAGGAAAGCCCAACTCAGACTCAGGACTGCCTGGATGGGACAGGCACAGGCGGTGGTCAGAGAAAATAAAGGAACTAAGAAGTATGGAGGAGCTACAGACAGATTTTTTGGAAACTTCAATATCACAAGTAGTCCCTATGGAATGTGTGAAACAGTGAGAATGATAGGAAGCAATTTCCAGCCTGTAAGCCATCTCCCAGAGCAAATTTTAAAGCTAGAATTCCTCTCACCTAGTGTTAGACATCTAAAAGATCAGCATCAGTCAAAGTTAAATTATCTGATGATCTGCTTCATGCATTGCCAAGAGATAGGTACCACCAGAAGGCAACCCCTATTCCCCTAAAATAAGAGTTCCCAAAAGGTGGGATGAATGATTTTGTGACATTTCTTGCCCATATGCAACTTAGGTGAGTTTGGACTGTCTAGTTTCTGGGTGGATGAAGTCAAGTGAGATGAACCCCACGCTAAATATCTTCTCCAAACCATGGAATTAGTAGTGTTACTCAGTGAAATGACCACAAATATGTTTACATTATCAAACTCACTGATGTTCCTCTCCTGTTTTGCTTCTCTGAGACACATTCATACTGTTTTAGTGGAAAAGTCCCAAAACCCCATCAGCCTGGAGCAGATATTCTCTACAGTTTCGTTTTAGCTGGTTTTGTTTTCGTTTTGTTTTTTTTTTTTTTTATACACTCAATACTTTAAAATTGTCAAACCAAAGAACAGGAAAAATCTTGCAACAAAAAATGATACATCTAATACTATACATTCCATACATCTGCAAGGGGAGCAGGTCTGACTGGGAGCTGCACACTGGGTGCAGCTGTGCATTGCAGCGGGGGAGAGCACCCCCATACGCAGTTTGGGTTGCACAAACACAAGTGCTGACACTCCTCAGAATATTCAATGAAGTTCATCCTGGCTTGGAAGAAGCCTCTTGTTCACGTGCACTCGAAAATAAACTTTGTAGGACATAGAGGTGGGGCATGGATTTAATTTCAGTGAGAGGAATGCATTTTTACAGTATTTACCTACCTGTAACATAATACAATTTTTTTTCAGCCTTTAGATACACTTCATTTTGAATCTAAGATTCCAGTCATCCTGATTTATTTGGCTTATTGGGTAATGGAACTTCTTTGATCCTTTAAACCAAAGTGAAATGGAAGACAGACTTGGAAGGCACTACCCTAGATGAGATTTGGCGAGGAATCAATATTTTACAGTTTAAATATGTATTAATCCATGGCAGAACTAAACCATTTAAACTTTTTATACAGACAGTATTTTACCCTTGTGAAAGTGTATAAAAGTGTATAAAAAAGTGCGTATTATGGAGTTATTTTTCTGAATGTTATTTATGATACTCTTATCTCACTGGGGAAAAGTAAAAGCGAGTGATATCTGCCCAGGGAAAAATTATTGGGTGGTAGTTTCAAAAGAGCTTGAGAGATTTAGACAGTCAATTCCCAGTGAATTGGGAGTTATGACGGGAGTTATGGCTCTAAATCATATAAGCAGTTTCGAAAAGCCGGCTCCTCCTTCCCCCTTTATCTTTAATTGAGTTCATTTGTCTTTCATTTGCTTATTGTGACATTCTCAGGCAATTTGAGGCTGCTTCACAAATAAGAACAGGCAAAATAGATACCTGTAGCCTTCTGCTGGTAGAGGTACTGTGTTGTGGACTGAGTTGCGCTGATGGCTACCTAATTTGCTCCCCTGTTAAACCCACAAAAGAAGCAGTGCTTCTGTGGTGTGGGCCATCAGGTGCAGGCGCAGAGGTGCTGGAGAATGGCACGGACAGAAGCTGGAGTGTGGGACAGCAGCACTAGCCGCTGAGCGGACACACTCCTGAGCTCTCAGCTGAACCGGTGTGGCTTGGTGCCTTCCACTCACCGGGGCTGCAGGTCCGTCAGAGCGCTTTCTGGTGACTACCAGCAGCACTTTGGTCCTGCCCAGCTTTAAAGCAAACCAGCTCCTTCCTAAACTGCGTTCTAAGCACTTGCCCAACATAAAACAACTAAAATTACTTAGTCTCTGAAGGGCTGCTGTAAATGACAAAAAAAAAAAACAACCCTCAGCAGAAATACTCTTAATGCCTGAAAGGCTCTTGTAACAAAACCAATAAAAAAGTAACAAAAAAAATTACAGTGGTACTTTCTCAGGTGCTTCTTACTTTAAAAATGCTTATAGTATCGATAAAATGATAAATGATGTGATTACATCTTGAGGATAACTGAAACCAAACACAGATCTTTTAATTTAACTATTCTGCTTTGAACCAGCAATTTCTATTCCAATTTCCCTTTAGTAAAGAGCTCTAAAACCAGAAGTTTACAAATAACTGCAGCATATCCTTTTCTTTACTTATTTTTGACAATCCAAAGCAACCATCAATAATGTACTCCTAACACAGCAGAAAAAATAAAAGAGTTATTTGATGATAGAAACCAAGACTATACAACTGTGGCATGAAGAAGCAGCTGATATAATTTTGAATTAAGTCCTAGTTCAAATTAGAACCTAACAAAATTAAAAATAACTAGAAATCTTCAAGATAAAAGTGATAAACAGGTAAACCAGACACCAGAGAAATGCATAATGTATAGACATATACATAAGTTAATTTTAGACAGTGATTCTTCTGCAGTGCTTAAACATAAACCTGGCTTATTGTATTTGTTTAAATTTTAACTTTGCCTCAGAAACAACTTTTCTTTTTTGGACACCTTTATTAACACCTTATTTACACACCGACTTTATAAAATGATCGTTATTTAACATTTATACAATAGCAGTATGGTCATATGAGATCTAGGAAAATGGATCTACAGTACATCCAGAAAGAAAACAAATACTTCCCCAGAGAAGGTACCAAGGCATCTTACTGTTTGTAAGATCGTTTTTTAAAATGATATATATCTATAACATCAGTTTTTTTAAAAAGTCAGAATTCTGGGCATATGTGAGAGAGATGCTTAGGTGAGACAAGCGAAGGTACGATCACTGCTATTCCCATTTTACAGGTGAAAAGCTGAGACTGAAAATTGGACTTGCCCTAAATCACAGAAAGTTGGTGACAGGACAGAGCTGGTAGCTCACCTGGCTGAATCTTAATCCAAGACAGCCTTAAACTTAGGGTGAAGCATTTCTGTTATAATTTGTAGTATGTATATACATAAGTCTGTAAAGATCTAAAGTTATTAAAAGAATCACACACTTTCAACAAATATTGACCAATACATGAACTTTCTCAGTGGCAATGCCCCTTTCTCTCTCTTCCTCTTAACCCTAAATGACAATTTGTGGTTACCAGAAAAAAAAGCGTGCTTTCCCATTCACGTGTACCATAAACAAGCGTACGCTTTTGTTCTACTGGCCTTAGGATCAGTCTTCAGTGTTGCAAACCCAAGTTCTGAATCACTGATCTTCGTTACCTGCCACGGGCTGTCTTTCTGCTAAATATTCTCCCATTCCTGTCTCCTTGCGAGGGCGGTTCTCCCAGCCGGGGTACAAGCTTGTCTGTGGGTGTTCCGCAGCGTGCACACAACCTGGCTGACTTTCTCAGGAGGGAGCTGTGCAACACGCGATGTATAAATGCTGTACAATAGGCGAGCTCACCATCCTGCTGCAGAGGGGAATATGTCTGCATCAAATGAGGTCTGTGTTGTGGCTGGGCTAAAATACCAATACTGTGGCTTCATTAGTTCTTCCTTGCCCCAGGGCAGCCTGCTATGCTATTAGATTCCCTGATAAGGCTTATTAGATCTCTTTTTCTGAAATCTTAGGATTTACACTAGATATATTTGGTAATGTATCTAGAAGCGGCTAATCTCATCTGGGTATCATCAATACACATAACTCCACTGAAATTACATGACTTTAAGAAAATAATTCATGTAGAAATGATCTTAACATTGTTATATAGAATACCTGCCAAAGGTACAGCAGATAGGCAGGGTTCTGCATCTGTCACATATGGTGATATTTTACATTTTAAGATGCAGTGTGTGAAATCTTGATCACAGTGTAGTGACTGGCAAAGCTCCCACCCATTTCAATGAGGTTAGGACTTCAGTCCATATGTGTACCGTCATGAAAAGCTAGTAATATTTATAACATCCACGGTAAACTATACTAGGTGATCGCTCATCCTGGAATCTATTGCTTTGAAGGTTCTTGGTACTGAATATTGCTGCTAGAAAGGGAAAAGTGGCATGAATCACTCTCTTAGTAATATGGAAAAAAGCCTTTTTGTGACTTAATTCCTAATGTGAAAGCACTAGAACCTGCATGCAATTCTTCAGTATGTGCCAGGCAGAAACTAAGAGCCCCCCCGACACAGCAATGAACTGTATGTGCTGTTTTGTGGAAAGATGGGGTTCACTTTTATCCCTTCCTGAGATACACAAATGTACACAGGATGATAGAGGGAGCCAATGTCCCTTTTAATCTCAGGTGTAGGGACACTTGACTGAGTATAGAAGAGTTTTTGAGGCTGCTGTAACTTGGGGTTAGTTGCCAATGGCTCACATTGATTTCACAGTAGGAGCAAAATAACTGAGGGGCAGGACTGCATGTGTATCTTGGCATATTGTGCTCTTAGGAGTACCTCTACAGAGCAACACAGGGCTGGAGAGGTCAAGTTCTATCTTAATAGCACTGTATGAGAGCGTTTGCTGTAGACAGGAGAGGGAATTCATGCAACTGTTCCTGTGCAAGCTGGAGCTAAAGGACCACCAATCATGAACTGAGCTCCCTTTGCCTATGTGGAAATAAGAGATAATTTGTCATGCTTTGTTTACGCGTTAGGTTATATTTATTTGTTTATTGTGTTTTGGCATATTTGTATAAGTGACATTTTAATTTTTTATATTTAAATACATTTAAGAAAGAGATATTTATATAAATATGAAATCTATATTTACTTTGTTAGTAATTTATAATTACTGCTACATTTCTTATTTATTATGCTTCTTATACATTGCAATGAAGCACAGTACCAGCCTGAAATACCAAATGAGCATCCCGCTCCTTGCTCAGAACAGGCACCTTGCTGCCTGTATGTGTGGCTGATAACTTTAGCTCGTTCCAGTCTCTGAAAGTTGATGTGTGCCTGTCCCTAGCAAACGCTGTTGTTTTTTCACTGGAAAGCATAGTGAAAGCAACCAAGTGCAACAGTGGCTGTACTGAAAATTACAGATTTGGTAATACCAATTTTCTTATCTAATATATAAAAATATTTTAATAATATGCAAGATATTATATATATGAATATATTTATATATATATAAACAATATAAGAAAAAAATTACCTATTTTCTTATCAAATATTATACTGATCTCTAAATGCTATATATAAATGAGCCTTATCTAAGACAACTTGCAGGCCAACATATAAATATAATACCTTGGAAGGTAACTGTTGGTTTTTCTTAATTCTTGCATGTTCTGTAACAGCAAAATAGCAGGTGCCTTAAATTTCCTGGTGATTAATGACACGCCTTCTCCCCTCCCCCATCTAATACTTATTTAAGCAGTGATTACTGACAGGGAGGACCAGCAGTTAATTACCAGATAAGCTGCCTCGGCACACTTAGCTGAAAAGAAACAGCCTCTCCATCAGTCATTATTGCTTAAATATATCCCAAATTGATGCATTTTCAATTCTTGGGGAACACCTGCAGGCAATATTCCTTTAAAATGTGCATATAATAGGACATTTATGTGTATAGAATAGCAGTCATATTTATGTGAATACTACCCCTCTGTGAAATCAGTTGAAGGATCTTGTGTGTATTGCCAATATAGGGAGGCAGGAGAATGAAAAGAAAAACCACATGCTGATCCATCAGGAAGTTTTCCCAGAAGCCTTTTTGTTTGATGGAGTCTGGGGAAGATTGCTGCTTTCTACAGACTGAGATACTAACGTGATAATCAAACATGGGGTTAGGTAATCCTGGGAGAAACTTTAAGTATTAAAACCAGGCAATGACGTGAGCTGTAGATAATTTTTTTAAGTAAGTTTAAGAAAGAGTTTTTCCCAGCAGTCCACTTGTGGTATTTTGCTGATAGATAATACCCTCATGGTAGTCAGCTGATGACACTCGTGTTTCAATGGCTCCAGTCCAGATCTGGCCAACTTGGACCATTTCCATTTCTGATAAGGTTACTCTAAGACGCCTGGTTAGGTACAGGCAAGGACAAGGCCCTGGCAGATGCTCCCCCTGTATTTTTCTAAGGAAGTGGTAACTTGTAGTGATGGCACATAAAAAACAATGGTAATTTTAACTGCTGCAGCAACATGTGTCAGAGTTCTCATTGTTCAGAGCATACTTGAGTTCTGAAGGCTTCAAATTCAAGATCCTTGCTATGACCAAGGAAATTAGTTAATCAAAATCACTGTGCATCTCAGCTGGTCAAGAGCTTCAGCAAATACTATCTTACATGCACACTTTTGTCTCAAGTTGAATACTGAAAGCTGAGGCACTATTTTGAACATCTTCCTCATTTTATATTAAATACGGGATCAAACACAGGTAACTCACTGTCGGTTTTTACTTAGATCTTTGTTCTCAATGCTCCTGTTGTTCTACTGCCCAGCTTTAATGGGGTGGGAAATAAAGGCTTCAATCAGAACTAGGGCATGGAAAAATCTTTTGTTTCTATTTGCCATTTGTCAAGACCCAGAAGTTATTAATCTTCCTTTTTTTTTTTTTTTTTTTTTAACAGTTTTGCCAGGTGTTAATTCTCCATAAACTCAGATTTAAACAGCACTATTAGAGGTACTTTATTCTAGCCTCTTACAGTACTTTTAAATATTTTATGCGGCTTCAGCAGTAAACCTAGGCAGAATCTGCTAAACTTCATGGTCTCCTCTTAAATTTTCCAGTCACTCCTGTCCTCGATATGCCTTTATGCCTTTTTTTAAGAATGAAAATGACACTACCTACAAAGGCATTGAAAATTACTTCTTTTTTTTCATGTCATTTCCCCCCAACCCCCCAGGTTTCTCTTACTTTAAACAGGGAAATCTCTAGCAAATGTCACTTTCAGGATCCTTTTGCAGACAAAGAGCATGGCCAGAGCCATTTGTAGCACACAGTGAATGCCCAGCTGTGTGTTTGGATGGTAAATACCAATAACATTAGGGATTCTGTGACTGCCTACCTGTTTTAAGCAAACTTTACCACTGTAACATCTAAAGAAACTAATGTGGAACAAAGCCTCAGCAACGATAGCTGGCCTGGCCTCCGTTAATCCTCTGGCATAAATATGTACAGACAGTTTCTAGCAGTTTTAGAACAGGAGAATTTTTTTTCCCTTTCAAAAACAACAGATCTGTATTAATGAAGAACACTTTGCTTATAATAAGAAAAAAGTGCAAGACTAAATCAAGACTTTTTATTGCCTAGCGAGATTTGTCTGTCTCAGATAACACACACACATTTCCTTGGATTTTATCAGAGCTGACAAACTAGGCAAGCACTGTCCTCTGATCTTCAGCTGAGTGGAGACCCTGGGCTCATAGTCATCGCCCACAGGAATGGCACCGAGGGTTTGGTAGCTGTCCCTCGTCCCTCCGAGTTGCTGCTGTGCTGACATCCTGAGACAGTGCTGAACAGACTGGTGATACAAGTACTGCTACAGCTAGCTTGCAAAAGTGGCACTGTTACTCATGAGAATAGTGGTACACTTACGCTCTGGAGAATAACTAGACTGATTCAAGGAAATTGGCTAAAAGTCTCTTTCACACTCGCTGGTTAATCTCTAGACCAGTACAGTTAGGCGGACTCATTTTCCCACAGCAAAAAAGCCCTTAATGACCCACAACAACCTCACTAATAATCTATCCTTTTTGCTGCTACAAGCCTTTTGAACGCTAACAGTAGATGCCAATTAACTTGGGTATCAGAGAGTGGTTTGTAGGCCATTTTGTGCCAGACATCCTTGTAAGAGTGTCCTAAAATGTATATACTATCTCTGCTTTTCCAGTGTGTACTTTTGAGGGGGTCACCTTGAAGGAGTCAAAGATTTTTGCAGGACTGTCTCACTATAGTGTGGCAGCCCACCTCAGCAGTAATTGCATCTCAGTTGTTTCTTGGGACCGATCTCATGAGGAAAAGTCAGTCAAATTGCTTATTTTAAATATATATAAGTTATAATCCCCACTATACGACATTGACTGTTACTTCCAAATGGCTGATAGATGTGGGAGAAGGACTACATAAATGATGACTGGTGTGAAAATACTTTCTCTAGGCTCTTGAAGAGGATGCATGATAGACATCTAGCTAGACACCAGTGCAGGCTGCGTGGTATGGGAATCATCCAGTATATAATAGCCCATTTTCATTTGTATGTTCTGTTTCTGTTAGAAAATAAAAATCCCACCTTGTACTTCAGGACAAAGAAAGCACCAGAGCTTTTATTTTTTAGAATTTATTATTTAGAATATTTTTTTAAAGACTAAAAGCTGGCTGTCCATGAGCTTTTGATGCAAATGAATACATATAGTTTATCTCTTCTTCTCTCACAAGAATTATTGAAGCAGATTTCAACTCTATAAATGAAATCAGCATATTTACATATCATTTTCCTGTATTATTAAAAGGCTGCACATAAAATTATCCGTATTATCAGTGTCTGAAGACTTAGAGTCCAGACTTGCTTTCCTCACTGTAAAAAAAAGAAAAAAGCTTGATGTCAGCAAGCCTTCTGGCTAACAACTTTTAAATCAATAATAAAGAAACCTACAAGTAAAAACATCTAATAACCTCTACAAATTTTATGGGTTTACCCTGCAGTATGTGAATGTTGGGTTAAAATTTACAATGATCCTACTTTGTAGTATGCGTGAGTATTGAAATTTTCATTTAAAACAATGGATTTCATAACAAACAAGTATAGAGCTTAATTCTGGTATTTATTTATTGGATTGATTTTCAGAGCTCCTTTCAAAGTGAAGCGATCAGTTAAATTCAAGCACAGAATGAATGAACATGCTGGAACAGGTACCACTGAATCACTATTCATTCCCAAAAATGCTGGCCACTGCTGCTAATCAAAGTCCGCAAATTTAATTTGTGTGCAACAAATCATTGTAAATTGGAAGAAGATGAAAATGGTAGATTTACAACCAGCTAGCGGTCAGTCAGTGGTCCGGTGGTTAGCACAAGGCACTGGGCAATGGGAGCCTGAGGAGCATTGCTACCTGACTGTCCCAACCTGTCCTAAGCTGTTCGGTGTTTGCTGGGCCAGAGCAGCGTCCCCAGCCCCCCCGCTGGAGGAGGAGCTCTACCCGCTCCTCACGGACCTGGAAGAGTTAAAGAAGAGAGACCTCAGGCCTGCGAGACTGCGATATTCATCACAATTGTGGGGCCAAGCCCCTCTCAAGGGATTTGAAACCAGTCTTTGATGTTCAGCTGAAATGCTGGAACTGGTGAATGACCAGATACAAGAGCCAAGAAATCATTGGTAACCCATGTAATGTCTCATAATGGCTTGATGGGTCGTGAAGCTTTGCAGGGCAAACTTTTCAGCTTGGTGTGGCCAGTACATTTTAAAATTCAGTTCTGGTCTAAGAAATAGCCCCAAGTCATCTCAGATATTTTGGTACGACAGTCCTACTGAAATACAATGAATTCACTGGCAGTTGAGATAAATGAACAAGCCTATTCCACTTATTTCACATCTGTGTCACTTACTTCACATATTTTGAACTCTAGAGGACCATGCAGAACAGATCAGGCTAAGCAACAGGAAGAGCCGCTCCGATCCTTGTCGTGTCTTGAGAAGGATTTATAGCACTAATACCTCAGTTCCATAGGCACTGAATGTGATGGTCCTCTGTTCTTGGCCTTCTCTCTTGGCAGTGGGCTTTGTCATCCTCTAGGGAAGGGGATCCCCTTCATTAAAGGGATCTTGGTAAGGAGATCAGGTGCCATAATTCTCTAGAAACTTGAAGGATCAAGCCTTTTGACTTACAGAGTACACCTGGGACATTATGATCAGTATTTCACATCTTTTAAGGTGGGGCCGTTGGGTACAAATAGTTCTCTATGCTTTTAAATTGCTTTGCAGAAATTTCTCATTACATATGGTGTATTAACTTTCCAAGATGTATGCATCTGCAAATGAAAGAGGAAGCTTTTGCAATTGGACAGCCTGTTTTATCAAGTTGACATGACTTGTTAAAATATTTAAATTTTAAAAAAAATATTTCCATTAAAACAGAACCAAGTCAATTTACTTACATTTTGAGGGTTCAGATTTCAACAGAAATTAATTGTGCTTAGGCTAGGTTAGTAATCACTTAATTGATATTCATTGCTCATTACAGTTAAGCAATTTCAGGCTGACTGTGCAAATAGTGAATTTAGGGAGCTCTTGTAAAAGCTGAATTGATCACAAATATGTAAGGTCTTTCCAATAACATGGAAGCTATTTGCTGTGTTATAGTTCATACTCAGGAAAACTACTGGCAAAACCTGATGATCTCAGGAGGCAATATTGCCAGCCTCAGAGCTGATCTGCTTGAAACTGCTGGTCTGTAAGAAGCAAGAGAGAATACAGAGGTCAGAGATCCTGCTGGTAATGGAAACAATCCTGATTAAAATAAATTTTATCTAGAACAACAGAATTTATGGAGATATCCAGGAAAAATGGTGGACTTCAACCATGACTGCAGCTACAGGAGCCGAATACAGGAACAACTGTAACCTGGTTTGCTTCATTTTGTGTTGTATTCTTTAAAGACCTACCATCCACTGATGGTTTTCATGTTTGGTCAGAGATAAATCTAACTTGGCCTCTTTGTAGTCTATCTTCTTCTGGCATTACATTGTTCTTTTTAAGATTCCCAGGTCTCTTTCTATAAAAACAAGGTCAACGAGCTTCCCAAAGAATAAATAAATTTTATCAAAGAATATTTTGTACTTCCACATGCGTGATTCTAGGAAATTTCAATGTTCATTGATAATATATATCATTCAATACTAGCATTATTAAGTGTTATTCACCCACGTGATGTGGTATAAACCATTTGTTTAGTGTCCCGGCGATAGTCTGATATACAGTGAGTAGGAAATTAGGAATTCTGGGTCCTGGATTCTTGGCAGTAGCTTCCCTACAGACCTTGTCCTGTCCTCTCAGAGAAGAGATGTTAAAACAAGCCTAGAAAACATAGCCTGTGAGCAAAAAGAAAACAACAACAACAACAAAAGAGATTGTGGAAGGGAGATGTGAAACCAAGATGAGAAACGTTACAGGGAATTGAAAGACAGGAGTAATCGTAGAATCACAGAATAGTTGGCTTGGAAGGGATCTTTACATGTCATCTTGTCCAAGCCCCCTGCCATGGGCAAGGACAATTTTTTCAGCATAGTGAGCGGGATGAAAAAAGAATGAGTTTATATAACAGGATTCGTATACAATATTTTGCATCAGCTTTAGGTGGGCTGAGTGGATACTGGCCCTCAGAGCAACAGGAAAGCTTGATGTTGATGGAGATATGTACATTCTGCACCAAACTCCAAGTAAGCATAACTGTTCCTGACTCTCCAAAATGTCTGCCTGAAGGATAAATGAGCATATCTATTCTGGTCAGCAGAACTCATTGAATATTTATATGCAAGTTTTCATTTAAGTGAAGTATTTCAAGATATTTAGTAGAACAGAATTATATGGATCTTTGAAAATGAAAGTCAAGAATTTACATATTCTGCAGCTAAGAAAAGCTTGTTTGAAAACTATAAATAGACAGAAAAACAATAATAATCACGTATTTTTGAAACAGTATAGTCTAATGGTTACAGCAGCATTGTGTAACTGATATCTTTTCTTCCACTCGTCTCTGAAATACTGTATAGCATTGACTATCTCTATTTCCCTGCCAGCTATGAACTTGCAAAGATTGCAGAACATTTAGTCTGAAATTCTCAGTCCTCCTGTTCTGCGGAGAGATCTGTACACCCAGGAGATGAATAACAGGAGGAAGGAGGGTCTCACGACTACTGTTATTACAGGAGACACGGATTTTTTTCCTGTCTAACCTCGGAGAAATCTTATTCAGCATGCCTATACTTGGTGATGCCGTGTCCTGCAGAAAACCTGGAGCTGCTGCTGAACCAGCTGGCTCTGAAACATGAGGCATTTTAGTCCTCCTACTTGCACCTGAGCCTGTGCTGCTGTACTGTACCATGCAGATCTTAGCAATTTCCTTGGAGCTGGCTCCAGTATCTCTGCACTGGTCTGCAACTTAAAGTTGTCTTGTTTTCTTCCTGTGCCTTATCTCTCGAAATCTATATTGGGAACAATAGCACTCCAAACTGGTCTGCTATGAATGTGTGCATGCATGGTCAGGAGCAGTAAAATACTACAGCATGTAAACACCCACCTCAGAGACAAAAAATATTTTAAAACAAACAAGAAAGTAACAGGTAGCAGCAGCTTCTTTGCTTAATTTAAAATCTGAGAAAAGCAGAGGCTTAGGAAAGCTTAGACTCCTCCGGCACTGGTAGAAATGTAGTATTTACCAGTCAAATGTTGTTTATAAAACTTGCATCTGTAGAATATTTAATTAAAAACATTATAGTGGTTCCACCAAATGTCCTAGTGAGCACATATTTTTGTTAAAAGGCTGGTATCAGACTTCTGTTGGAGTTCTGAGTATTTAAGAAAAATCACTGGGCAGGCAAAATTCATTCCATGCAATGAAAAAAGAAACCACTGGAGAATTTAATTGCACTAACATACTAAAGGAATAAATTCTACAGGAAAACAAAACCTTGAAACTGAATTCTGAACTAGACATCTGGATAGAAATTTTGGATAGAAATATGAAAAAGCTCCTCTTATAGCCTGTTCCTAGGTTGCCAGAGCAAATGAGAACAGTGTTTGGTTTTCATTTGAGCTGGAGTCTCTAAGACTGATCTTTTTGAGGGTTAATATGCCAATTTTATGAAGGCTGGCTTAGAGTTTGAGTTCTTTGGGTAACAACAAGGAGAAGGCAAACTTTGAACGGAGCAGCCGCGGGAGCATGCAAAAAACAGGCAGAAGAAAAGGTGCAAATCCAATTTCATACAGACTTCATTGACTGCAGCTAGGGTTTGGCCTGGGGCACAACACATAAAAGACTGGCCAGAAAGAAAGTGCTGACGACCTCCTCATGTAGGTTTAATTTAGTGGATAATGAGGGCGATACTAGGGCAACAGATTAGACAAAACCCCTAAAGCAGACACTGAGAGAGCCTCTGGTAACGGCCTTCAGGGAATGAGCTCAGTGACTCACCGGGATGGTATATACCTTTACAGGTATTTAGTGGGCCAGGCAGCTGCAGGGAGAGGCAAGGTTTCTTATTTATGAACAGAAGCAAGATCTGTACCCGTAAATCACTGTGTGAGACATGTAACTCTAAAGTACATTTTAACAAGCACAATTAAGAAAAACTACCCAGAAGCACAGAACTCGGCACTGTGTAATTTAACACAAAGCTCTGCTATGATTTAAGAGCCTCTGCCACTGTGGCCTCAACAATCCCTAAATCACACGCTACCATAAAAAAAAGCCCACTCCCACCCCCCGATATATAGATCTCTGTTGAACACAAAAGTTATTTAACTCTTTTGTGCCCAGTGGGGCTTGTAAAGCCAACCAGGCAGCAGAAGAGACTGTGCAGGTGTCTGTGAAGGACCAGTGCAATGGGGAAACCTCGTCTTGTATATCCTGCTTTGACTCCATTTCCACAGCATGTTCTTGTCCCGGCTCACCTTCTATTCTAGCAACTGACATCATGAAATGTTGAGAGACAAGAACGTATATTGTCAGAAAACATTTAAAATTGATGAATACACTATAAAAGTTTTATTTGTCATTTTTTGGGGCCTAAGCCAATGAGCTCCTCATCAGATTATCCAGGATAGTGTTATGACATTTACACAATGCTAATGAAAAATGAGCAAAGACCTGAACCCTTGAAATGAACCGTTTTCATAGGAATGACTTTTAGCCACAAGTTTAAGTCTACATGAAAAGGAGTTGCCAGGAAGCAACCTTCGCAGGAGGATAGCTTGGAAGTAAGTAACATTAAAGGGAAGAATAGATGATGTCCAGAGAGCTACCATCAATTACATTCAAACTGCTAAACTCTAGTAACTAAAATCTTCTGACTTTGTTGCACAGTGGACCAATGAGCTGCACAATGATATGGGTGTTCACTACATATCATGAATTCATTCTTGAAATGAAAAAAACCCCACCACGCATCACAAAGCACAGATCACTTAATATTATACGCTAAAAAGGTTTTAAGTACGCTTGAAAATATGCATTCAGCCCTTTGCCTTGGCTGATCATTTACTGATTTTTGCAATTAGAGGTGCTGAAGGACTTTTCTATAGAGCTCAGGTGGTCTGAGGTTCTTCCTGAAACAGGAGAAACGGTTGAGCTGTGTTGCCTCTGAGGTTCTGAGGCAAGCTGACACTGCTAGCTTTTTAAGGTGGGTTTAACATGATAGATTTAATACAGATAATAAAACGTTCTGTGACTATCGGGACAGTTTCCTCATGCTTTCTCTTCTCCCTTCCTGGGATAGCTAATCAAGAGTGACAGTAGCAGAGGAAGTAGTGAGGTTATTCCTTTAGCCCAAACGTCTGAGATCCAGAACCGAGTAGGCACTAATGGCTGGTGATGAACCTTACAAATACACTTTCCTCTATTTTCTTGTAATTTCATGCTAGCAGAAAGCAAGTAATTGTATTCAGAGACATTTTTTTCCCACACAGCTGGAACTACCGGCCAGAGCATGCAGCACAGGCCAGAAATACACACTTTCCTATGCTGGCTTTAGAAAACAAGGAGGAAAACTTGTGAGAAACCGAGCAGAAAGACCATTCTTTGAGCTACAGCATCTCTACAATAGATACAATCCTGCTTCTTGATTAAGAAAATACCAAGTAAATGCTGCACACTTTAAATCAATTGTGTTAAAAGGCTTGTCCCTTAACTTTTAACTCTGCAAACTGTGACTCCTTAGCACAGCAAGTATCTTCAGCGAGTATCTTCAGGGACTAGGACTACATCTTTGGATAGTTAAGACCTAATACAAAATGAACATACTGTAATGGTGAGTAAAAGTGAAGTGGAAATAAATTGCTGATACATAGTGTAAATAGATTACTTGGCTAAGTGTGCTAGTTTGCATCCTAGGACTTCCAAAGATACAAAAATCATAACACGAACAGAAGTCCTACATATACAGGTAAGCTATATTTACAAGATAGAAGACCAAGGTGGAAGCACTTGTAAAAAAAAAAAGTGTGGAAGTAAAAAAGCTGGCTGATACTGGTAGCTAACCATCACGATGTGATACTGAGGCCAAATGGATTAACGAGATCTTTGGATGTATAAATAGGGAAGTACTGATTAGGAGGAAATACTGTTTCTCTATTTGATACTGGTGAGACCTGTAGGGGAAAATTACCATTCAAAAGGCTTTTGCTAAATGTTATGGAGACGCAGGAATGCATAGAAGACTGGAGAATGTATAGGCACAAGGAACTTAGCTTGTTTAGTTTACTGGTGAAAAGATGAAGGGGAAAGAGGACAACTGTGTATCAGGACCGATGTGAAGAACAGAACTCTGATAATGCTGTCTTCCACCCACAAACAGCCTTAACAAAGGCTCAGTGGTTAGATATGGATGACAGATACATTCAGGCTAAAAATAGGATGCACAGTTTTAACAGCAGGAGTTATTAGATCTTGCAACAATTTAATCAAGGTTGTGAAGAATTCTATCAATGGTAATTTGAAAATCAAAAGCAGATGTTTTTCTTAGAACTCCAGTTCAAACACGAATAAGTTCAAGGCTGTTTAACACGGCTAGATAATAATAGCACAGAGGTTTCTCTTGGCCTTGTAGTCTACGACCTTATTAACTAGATGACACATTAGTACTCAGGTGTCTCTGGGGAAGGGTGCAGTTTACATTTGTTTTGGCTGCAGTGCCTACATCTCTTTTGTGCACTTGTACAAACAGAGGGATTATCGTTTATTTACCGCTCCAAGAACCAAGTGCTGCTGAATCAGGTTCAGAGCACTCTTTGCCTTCCTATCATCATACTGCTTCTGAATTTCAGAGCACTAAAAAAGGACGATGAGGTGGAGATAAGGGACACCTTCCACCAGCCATCACATTCATGAAGTGTTGATTCTTCCAGCTGCAGCCCCTGCAGAAAATGTTCTTCAGCTTGTTTACAGCCACATTGATATATGCAACAGCTTTGTTGTCTCAGGTTAGGCTTTGGGATGCTCAGCTGAACAGATTAATTTCCAGATTCTGTTTGACTAACCTATACATACTTTCAGTTAATTTTCCTCTTACACTGACTATGCTTGACTTCATTTGCACGTAGAGTTTGTACGTGAAGCAGCAGTGTTGCAGCAAGACACTTATTTTTCAGACCCGTGTCCCTGCCCCAGAACACAGAAAAAACCCAATGAATTTTCTGTTACAAAGCAGGCTCTTAAATCAAAATGAATAGTTTCAAATAAAGAGCTTAACAAAAGCTCCCTCTGCCCTGGCTCCCACGTAATGAACTGGGGTCGTTCTAAAGAAAAAATCAGAAAATCTGGGACTAACAGAGCAGAGTGTGAAGAGTTTTTAATGTCACAGCAGCTGTAATTATTGTGTTTCTTTTTATTATTGCTATTAAACATTTAGGTAAGTAGAAGGGAAAATCAATACAATGCACCATCTTCCAAACAGTGCTCATATGTATCCATAATTAAGGATTCACAGCCCATGTTTTATTGTGCTGAATACATGAACAGGAATATGAAGCTCTGGTGGAAGGAGATATATCTTACTGAAAATGGTTGACTGCTTTGAACCTTACATTGTTGAAATGACTGGCATCAGCAGTAGGACAGGTGTCTTTCGCATTCCAGGTTGTGTACTGGGGGGACCTCTCTGGCCATTCTGGATCCAAGATGTCGCTTTATTTCTGGGCTTGCTCTACTAAATAATGGTTTGGTCGCTACAGGAGAACTAAATCAGGTAATAAAGCACTTAGACTACTAAGGGTAATAACGCACTTATAGCACTGTTTGTTTTCTGCTGTGATACCATTGAACATTACCTGTTTGGCATAGCTGTTATTTGTTTTGGTTCATTACTAACCTATCTGGAATTATAGCAAAACAAGTAGGTCTTCTAATTGCAGATAAACTATTTCCATTATAATGGTAGAAGTTGAATGACTTTGTTACCCTAACTCTTTACGTATCATTGTGTACTTTATTGCTTATTCCATAGCAGTGCAGCTGCAAGTTTCCTTGCCTTTGATCTCTCTTTCTTTTCTTTCTTTCCTTCTTTCAGAGGACGATTACTTAGGCTAACGAGGGGATCGCATGTCTAGTAAATGTGCACAGCAATTAAAAATAAATACATCTCAATAATACAGACATATTTCAATCATCACTGAAGTTCCACAGTGAAAAATATTGCAGTCAAAGGAAGGGCCTCTATTGATTTCATTGATTTTGAGTCCCAGCTTCTCCTGAAATCAGCAAGCTGAGTAAAACCGTGTCCTGGTTCAGAACAGGTTCTCCTCAGTGCATGCTCGTAGGGCAAACTCTGTAGTTGAGCAAAACTGTCATTTTTTAAAGGGAATTGACTTATGGTTTGATAATTACCACGTATCATACACCACTAATGGTAATTTCTAATGCTTTGTTTACAACAAGAAAAAAGTATCTTTAAAAAGTGTCAGTTGATACCAGCGGTTGTATAAAACGTTATGTCTGGGATATAGGTGCTTTTATATCAGCTCAGCTATCTATGATGAATGTTTGCCGATACTCTTTCATTTTAACGCAAATGCACTCTGAGGCTTCCTTGCTGTTCGTATCCCTAATGTTGTTTATCAGGGGAAAACTGGTAAACCAGAACAGTAAGTCCTCCGGTGAATTTTATGCAAAATCTTTATGGTGTAAACAGAGACTGTCATTACATTAGGAATCATTTAACACTGTATTTGTTTGGTAAGTGATCAGCTGCGTTAGCCAGCAATTTGATATACAGCTCATAAAGCAATATCTGATTTTAAAAACACGTTGGCAACATAGGCCACCCTCATGACATGACAAGTGAAAGATCTTTTCTAGTTGGCAAGTATGTTTTCTACCTAACACAAATACACATTTGTGTAGCCAACAATAGGATAATACATCCTCCTTTTTTTCCTTCACGTTCTCACTGGAAAAAGAGAATAACTAGTTGTTACTGTCAGATATTCCTCTGTGCTGTTACTGTGCACTGGCTCAAAAGTATTTGCAAAGGTGTGTAAAGTGGCGACCTACACGCTTCAATTCACCTTTTGCCATGTTAAGGAACAGCGAGTTGCACCAGTTGGCAAGTCCCCGTGCACACCCACCTTGCCAGCACCCTGGCTGGAGCCTCGGGCCAGGGGGGGACCCGAGCTGCTGAATCCAGCCCAAATGCCCTGCCCTGGACCGCTGGCCTCCTGGGATGCAGGGCAAACACCACCTGATCCGCTTGCTCTACATTAACCTTGGAAAAAGCACCTGAGCAGACCCAACAGCAGTTTGTCAGCAGTCCCTTACCCAGTTTTGCACTTGTATGCAAACAACGTGGATCTCAATCATCTCTGCGCTTGTCTGGTGAAATTTGCCAGCTCTTTAGGCAGCTGCTGTTTGATCTCCAGCCATGACAAATATACCAGTCAGATGGGGATGTTCCCGTTTTTGTGACATTTTTGTAGAAAGAAAATTATTTCCCTAGTGCACCAGCACTTACAGTACGACAAGACAGCACTAGCTGTGCTGCAGTGAAAGCTGAATTTTTTTCCCTTCTTCAGGCTGTTTCTCCAGGTGTTTGAAAATCTGCATGTTTAGTGAGTTTGCCCTTGAATTTTGTGGGCACAGGAAGGTGTCTGTGCTCTGCGCTGGACTTCAGATTAGGGAGGAGGAAACTCTTTGTTCTCCTGGCTCCTTCCATGTCACAGGCTTCCTTAGGCTGGCAGTGACTGACCTTCCCTCTTCATCCTTGTGTCAAGGATGTGGGGATCAAACCAGAGCCCTGATCGCATCCCAGATGGTCTCAACATACACACCAGCTGATGCCTGGCACCCTCTCTCCTCTTGAGGAAAAGACATCTGTGATCCTTCTCACAAACCCTGTTTGCTACTTGCTCTACAGAGAGCCAGCCTACTCCCTGCTTAATGTGCATGGGAAGAAGGAAGGAAAACTCCGGGATCACACAAAGTCTTTCACTTTGTCACATGCGTACTTGCTCTCTTTTGAAAAATCTTTCAAAAGTACCTATTTGTGGAGGCTCCACAATTTTAATCCTACGATGACGGTAAAAACATTTCAAAACAACAACACTTGCAGTATTTTCCACATGTCAACTATCACTGGATAATGCCATCTTGGAAGAATAAGGCTCAATACAGACACAAGAACTTTACAGTTGAGAAAAACTAATTTAGAGGGTTGTATTGTAATGCCTCCTTTAAATTAATTTTTTTTTTTACTTTAATGAAAAATTTAATTAGATTATTTTTTATTTGTATGCATGAGATCAACTATAATGGAATGGGATTGCCAATATAATTACAACGGCCTATCTCCAGAGGAGGAGCTATCACGCAACATACACTCTGCTGTTATATATTCTGAGCGCAGGTATGGAAAAGTAAATGGGCAAAATTATTATGTCATTTGATGGGAGTTTTGACAGATTTATTCCTACTCTAAATTTCTTTCAGAGGAACAGAAAGGTGGAGAGGTCTTCCAATTATATCTGAAAGTAGTTAGATTTGGAAAAGAGGAAGAGAACACAGGGCAGAAGAGCGATTTCTCAATTGATGGTTGGTATAAAAGAACTTTTAAAACAAAAAATAAGATGATGGCTTCGCAGATATGTAAAACACATAATCACACTTCAACTGCAAAAATGAATTATACTCCACAGATCTGGGAAACTGTTCTCTAATTGAAGAAAAAAAGAGCAACAATTTCCATTGTCATGAAGCTGATCTAGGTTCAGCTGTTGACCCCTTTTCATTCTCTCCTTGTTAGACTACTAAATACCAGGAAGTTATAACTATACTAAAATGAAATGCTGGGTTAAAATAATTTTTCAAAAGTACTTTTTATAGTTGAGGAGGATATTTGATCATTTTGCGGAAATGTTCTATTTCCTTAGGTATTCAGCTTTCAAGAAAGGCCAGTAAAAAAGCACAGGGGTTACACAATGTTACGGTGCTGGCACTCATTCACAGTAATTGGAGATTTCTGAAAAGGGAAAGATAATTTGTCTAAACCTACAGACTCGGTAATATGCCTGAAATTTCAGCTAAGACCTGAGAAGATCTTAAAGAGGACTAACTAGTGTGTGCATGAATTCATGCCCAAGTGATTTCCAATATTTTGTTAGTTCCTGTTTAAATCCTATCCCAGGAGTCCAAAAGGAAATTTTAAGTGCTACTGTTTTTAAATAAACACTTTTTTTTTTTTTTAATTTACAAAGTAGATACACAGAAATAGAAAACTGAAACTACATTCTTGAGTACAAAGTACTCGTAAGTACTCATAAACTAGTATTTCTGGTTCAAGAAGAAGAGCATACATTTCAAAAATGAATCAAGCAAAATCAGATACCCAAACTGGATATACAGACCTGTTAAAAACCTGTATTTGTATATAATCAGGCTGGAACATTACAGTACATTTGGTAATAGACCGAAGCAAGCTTGGGCTGCGGGTCATAGGCACACATATCTGTTTCATCTGTATTCTAACACCACACTCACTACCTCAGATTAGCATATTTTATTAAGATAAACTCATATTTTTTCTAGAGATTGTATGATGAGACAATAAATAAAAGAACAAAGAGAACCTTGTATCACTCAGCTTTCTTGTAGATGAGCCCTGAGCACCTCCTTTATAATTTCACAGCCAATAGGGTTGGTTTAAAGTTCCATCAAAATAACACTTTCTTGAAGATGCGTTGGCAAAATATAATTACAGATTCCATACGCTGCTTTATCAAATACCTTTCTCACATTCATCTAGATTACAGCCGTGATCTCGAGTGAGATTGCAGTAGCACTGAAATGAAAAGGGGAAGCCCATAAATCACTCAATCTGTACCTTCAAATTATCTATCTCCTTGCTAATTTCAAGGTGACAGTTACCATCTGGTATAGAAGTACAAAGATTTTGTCAGTTAGCATAAGCAGGC
Source organism: Falco naumanni (assembly GCF_017639655.2). NCBI lineage: Eukaryota > Metazoa > Chordata > Aves > Falconiformes > Falconidae > Falco > Falco naumanni. The sequence goes on from NC_054067.1 coordinate 7,017,535, forward strand.
TTTTTAAAGTAGTTTAACTTTAAAAATGTTATGTCAACTAAAATTGAAGTTTAGGGCTATTCAGACTGCAGTTTTGCCATTGTTGTAACGGAGAGACTACAAAGTCAGCACCATCATTTTTAAGCTGCTAACCCTTCTGAGCCTCTTTTTCCTTTACTGCTGTGATTCCAACATCGATCTAAATAGCACAGGAAACGCTTATGAAAAAGACTGAAAAGCTTTAGGGGACTTAGGAATATGCACCTTTGGCCCCCAAAGATCAAACAGAGGTCTAATGTCCTGAAATGATGGTGAGGTGGTCACCGTCCACCTGCTTTTCCAGGAAGAGACTGAAATGTGGGAAGTGCAAAGACAGAATCATGCTGGAATTTCAGTTGTGAAAAAGACTCTAAAGAAGCAAAATCTGTGGCAAGACTAGAAAACTGAAGAGGCAGAAAATGTTTTTGGTGCTAAATTCATTAAAGTTAGAAGAGTCCCAGGGGAATGTGGCTCTAAGAACCAATACACTGCATCCTAATTAACTCCTAACTAACCTTTCTGGTTATTTGGTGCCCAGAATTAAATACAATATTACATTTCATCGTGCTCTGTCACATGATGTTTTTCCATATCCTGCCCCAAATTGCATTTGTCTTTCATGCTGCTATATCAATTACAAACGCAAATGTAATTTGCTGCTTGCCTTCTCCAGCAGGTCTCTCCCAGCATTAGTACTTTCCAGTTCTCACTGATGTCTAATCTATTTATTATGGATGATTTTTTCCTCTGCATTTTTTATGTTGGTGATTCACAAACGTCATTCAGGAAACAGAATGAATACCGAGACTCAAACCCAGAAAAGTTTAAACAGACTCCCTCATATCCCCAAGTTCTGAATAATTGCCCTGAATGAAGTCGTTCTCTCTTCAGAGCAACTTTTTTTGTTGTTGGGTTTGTTTGGTTTCTTTTGAAAAGAAGGAGCATTAAGAATAACTGTGCAGAGAGCAGGAAATGTGAGGAAAAGATTGGCCTTCATAGCATCCCTGCCTTCCTCTGCGGGGCTACTTCTGCACTGGCTTCAGCAGGAGACTCGTTCCTATACACACACTCTCATTCACCTGCCGAGAGCTCCGATGCTCTGGGAGTTGGCAAGCCTTGGACTGGATGGGCCAGGACTACAGTTCTACCCAGCTGCGTGCAGGTGCAGGACCTGAGTCATCCTCTGGCCACCGGTGCACGTGGGACCTGCCTCGGTTCATGTGGGAGAGGAGGCAGCGCATGCGCTGCTACGTACACCAGGTGCAGCAACAGCAGGTCCTCCCCGCGTGCAGCTGCACCGGGCACTGTGAATAACACAATCTCCAAATTATGTTCTACTGTTGTCTGCCTTCTTTATGTCCCTCATAGACCTTGTCTCCATTTTACATCTCTGTGAGTTTTCTGCAATATGATAAGGGCTTTGGATCAGAGGAAAGGTCATTATTGATCTCACTTACTTTGATCAGTTTAGTGAAGGGAGACACTGGCCCTACATAAATATTTAACGGTTCTGAGGAATAGCCAAAGCCACCTTTGCAGATGTTTTATCGCCTAACAGAAGTTTCTGAGACCACTCCACTGCCTTGCTGCTGCGTATAAATGCGGGGCTGAAGCCTCTACGCTCCTGTATTAGTAAGCTTGATTTTGTACTCCACAGTTAATTTGATACATCCAATGCTTGCTTCCCAGGTTTTCTTAAGACATGAAATACTAAAAATACATATGCCCATGGAAAAAAACAGTATAATTTTGTAGCTAAGTAAGAGAAACAGAGGTTTACAAAAACACATACATGGCTGAGCTGATTTAAAGTTTCCTGTGTGTGCATTTCCATGACAATAAGGCTACATAAATACATCCCAAACAGAACGGTTAACGATAAAAGTGGGCAAAATATCAATACCATCTGCTCTCTCCTAATGCTTGAAGAGTGAAACCTCAAATTTAAAACCCAATTTTACAATGCAAAATTAACCAAATAAAACAAGCTGCTAAATAACCTCTCTCCCCCTCCTAAATTGTAGAGGCCTGTATGTATCAGCGAAGAATTTGACCTTTAGTTCTTCATTGTTCCATATTTTAATATTTATATTTCAAATGTTTCCATAACTTTCACTTAAACTATTGTGCTAGCATGGTTAAAAGGACTGTAACTTAATACAAACACAGTAAAATTCTGCTGCTATTAGTAGTCCTCAGTACTGAAACTGCTGTAACTGAGGAGATGGAACAACCTCACTATCAACAAATTCTCAAGATTTTTAGCCTGAATTTTGCATATCCACTTTCACTTTTTCCTGTCTAAAATTAGCTACTCTGTGCTGAAAAGATTCCCATAAATGTCAGCAGAGAGAGGAGCAAAGACAATGCATTTGTGTTATTTTAAAAATAATGTTTTTTCAAGTCCAGGCATTGAAACAAAAGTTTGTTCTGGTTCTAAAACTGGAATTTTCAATTCTTTGTTTGTATTTCCAAAAGGAAAAAACCCAACCAAAAAAACCCCAAGTCTTTAAGCCTTGTCCTACAAGGAGATCTACGTCGGTCTCAGTGCGATTCAGTTTCTTTGTGTATATTATACATTTTATGTTGACTGAAATCCTGCCACAAAGAGCCATTTGGCACAAGCAGATAATGCACCGCGACTACTGGTATTCAGAAAGGAATACATTACAGGGTCTCGGCTGGATTTCACGTGGAGAATCCTGATACCAATAGTCAATAAGCTTCTGCCACAGTTCCTCTGATGCTTTTGCACCTGTAAGCTATGGATATGGCTTGGATTTTATATATCCCCCCCCAAAAGCAGCTGATAACACTGAAGGAAAAATTAAAAAACCCAACTTATTACAAATACTACAGTTGCTTGTATTTCTGTTTGATGTTGGCAGGGAGTGTTATGTCTTTCCACACACCCAGAGTAAAAGACATTGCTAATTCTGAAATAGCTCAGTGTGGCTCCATCCGCTCTCAGCAAGGTTGCTTATAAATGACAAATCTATGAGATACCTGCTCACCCAGATTCTCAGTACTTCAGAAAGGATTTTTCTGGGAAGCACAGGTCAGGAGACCCCAGGCAGCTTTTGTGTCTTTTCACAGCACCGAAAAATGAAGATGATGTCAAAGAGCTAACTTCCAGTTTGCTGCTACTTAAAACTTAGGAGACAGAGGGGGACAAGGCTGAGCTTCAGAAATTGAAGACATAGGGAAACAGATGTAAGACTTGGATCGAGGGTCAAACCAATCAAAAGAAAATGGCAGGAGTGGAACCAGAGATTTTGGAAGAAGCAACAGACTTAATCTATGACCGGAAAGTAGAATTTCCTCTCATTTTTGCAGACATGCTTATGTGATTTTACACAGTAAGAGCCTGAAAAAATACAGCTATGCGTGAATTTTATTTATATAAATTATCTCACTGATGGCAATGGAATTATTCATATTTTATATATATATGTGTGTGTGTGTGTATATATGTATATATATGCATAGTTTCAGATTCTGAGCCAGCACGCAGTGATTGAGTTTCTAGTTATTGGCTGAACTAAGCACGATAACCCTCACTGTTTGGTAGGAGCCTGGTAAAGATACTTATTACCATGAGCTTTATCCCCTTCTTTTTTAGTATATAAATCTAGTGTGTGTTAATGCTACTGATGGTAATCAAGTAGTACTGCTCTTGCTACTACATTTACAAAGTAAGAACAACAGATAATTATACCTAAAAAATACTTTTATTTGAGAATTGTTAATAAATTTAGTATGGAGAGAGATTTTGAAGCCTGAGTGAAAATGAAAAGCTAATACCATTAAATGGCTGAGGGTGATTATTTTTGCAAAGAATGTGGATTATGCTAGTTCTCAGTATAAAAATAAAGAGAATAAAACCATGGTTGTAATTTCATCTTGGCAATATAAATAGGATAGGCAGATGCTTGATCTTGTACAGTAATTATAGATGGCTGAACTGAGAATAAACCTTCTTTGTAGATAATGGTTTCTGATTTTGAAGGCCATTTTAAATCTATGGTTGGGGTTTTGTCTTCCTGCCAAGTACATGAGTTAAATATTTAGCATAAAGTATAGTGGTGGCTTCTGAGCTTGACTTTTAATTATAATATGCAAGCAGGCTGGTAAGTCATGGGCCAAATAACATGACATTCACCAAAATGAAAGAGATAGGGGTGGGAGGTGTAATGAGATTATAAATTTATCTGATAATCAGAATTGTGTAATGTAACTAAAAGGAAAAATGACCACGGCATCTTTGTGAGTATTCTGTGCTGTGAAAGGACAAAATGAAGGAAAAGACCTTTGACACATTCCTGAAACTCAAAGCTGTCTAGCAAGGTATCTTTGTGAAGCTGTAGGCTCTGCAATTGATATGCTATAGCTCTCTTACCAGATGCAAGAAAAAAGGAAACGTAGTACTACGGAGGAGTGAGAGGGAAGAGACAGAGTGGCATTGATGCGATCAGCTTTAAGGGCATTTCACTTGAAAGAACACCCGAGGCAACAGAAGCAGAAGGGGCAATAAATAATTCAGCAAGAAAATTACATTTCAAAACAATGAAGTTGTCTCTCCCTTTCCCTTCTCAACACAAGCCACTTTCAAAGAACTTCCTGCAGAAACAGCTGCAGAAACTTCTGCTGAGAAACACTCTCATCTACTTGCATTTGGTGAAACCATGCAATCCTCCTCCTTCAGAAAGCTGCCCACTGAAAGGACGGGAGTCTAGGATAAATCTGGCTTCATGAGGAATTAAGGCATCAGACACAACCCAATGTTCTCAGGCTGGACCTCAGCTGGTAGAGATTGTCATAAGTTGTCTGACTTAGTGGTGCTCTGAGCAGCTACACCGGGCAGCCACCATCCCCGGAGGGCTGTGAAAAGTTTTGTGGAGTTAATGAAAATGTAAGTGCAGCACGCTGCAAACTGGCACACAGGAGAAGGGGAAGCATGTTTATCAGCTTGACTTGGCTGCACTGGGAGTGAAAAGCACAGCGTTTTTGATCGCTGGAGAATGTGTGCAGCAGATAAGTCGGTACTGTATGGAGAGCTGGAGAAAGCGTGTGGAGGATTTTAAACAGGCCACAGGAAAACTTAATTGAAAAGACAGAAATAATTTAAGTTAAAAAAGGAATGGCTGGATCCTTATCAGGTTTGACGCTGATTTAAACAGGCCTTAGGATATGGCAGATGAACAGGACAGCGTAACTTTTGATTTAGAGCATGCAAGTTACCCCATGGTAAGGTATCTCTGCCCTTACCAAGGACCAGGTACGAAGCGCTGCAGGGTGACAGTGAAATGGAATGGGGCAAACCCGCTGGTATTTACTGTGGCATGGGACATACCCTTTGGTGGGTCCTGTGGGACAGCTCGCAGACTGCAAGGTCACATCTTACTCAGCTGTTAATTATTTTCGGACCCATACTCTTAACCGTGGTATCACAACACTGGGATTTCGCTGGTAGCAAAGGTATCGGAAGTCTTCAGCCTCTCTTGGCCACTGCTGTCCACCGCTGTCCTTTACTGCTTCCCTTTGCTGGGCTGATGCAACTATTAGTAGGGTTAAACTCTAAGCAGGACTATTTTAGCTTTCAGGGAACAAACTATAAACTAGATCCCTGACCCAGACTATGAAAAAAAAAACCAAACAAACCCAAATCCTGCAATATTTTCTTCTTAATTCTCACTTTTAAGTTCTACATGCAAGGCCTTATGAACAGATGGATCATCACATCTTATGGGACAGTAACCTAGAGGAGGCTGAAAAGCAAGAAGCAAAAAGGAACAAGGGACAGGACAGCATGAGAATTATTTAATGTGGCTTTGTTGCCAGTGAAAGCGTAGCAAAATCCACCACTGCAGCTTTGGTGCTCAGCCTACGTGCTTTTGTATCAAGTGTGAATTTACCAGGCTTTGGAAGGGAAAGATCTCAGTGGGACTGCAGATAGCTAGAGAGAAAAGTAAAATGAGAGAAGATGGATATAATTTGAGAAAAGCACCAGATTCCTGTTTTTAAAGTTAAGACATGTTGAGGGTTTTCTACTTTTGCTATGCACAGCCTACTAGGAAAGAGGCAACTCTTATCTATCTGAAATTATCTTAAAATTGAACTATGCTTTCAAATGAATATTATATATTTTTCAGGCACGCATTCCAGCTCATACCTAGTGTGATGCTTACTTATATCTCATGCGAACAAAGGTTCCAAAGATCCTCTGAGTATTTCCCTGTGTATTTTAAAGAAAGCATAAAAGGGGGGGGGGGGAGAATACCCAGTAAGCTTTTCAAGAAACAAATTCACTTAACTTGTTCCTGATAAAGTCCCCAAAAGAGGCGATGCTCAGGAGGTTTCCTAACATTTCTCCTATCTTTAAGGAATACGGTATTCTGGCTTGAAGTAGAAGAAAATCTTGCACATTTCTCCTTTCTGGGGAGTATCTACTGATTTTTATGCCACCGTAATCCTATGAAACTATAGCAGCCTTCTGTCATCAACTAGTTTCTATCCATTAATAGATTCTTCTCACCCTTATTTGGGGATTCGTTATCATTATCATGTATGAGATGAACTGTATTTAACAGAGGAGATTACAGATAACAGTACAAGGAAAAAGGGGGTAAAAGAGGAGGAAGCACTTAAACCCTTGTAAAACTCTTATTGATGTCAATGGGAGTCTTTCCACCTGCTTAGTGAAGTGTGAGCTATGCCCTTATTTATCTGACATTTTCTCTGAGCTGCAAAAATGCCTGTAGTTACAGAAATTCACTAGAAGTCTACTTACTAAGAACAAAGAGTGAATGAAGGTTTATAGTTATATTTCCAAAAGTGGATAAGTACTATTTAATGCATATTATGATAGTGGGAAATAAAATGAATTACTGATACTTGAAGAGGTTTGAATACAATGATTTACTGTTGAGGATGCAGTTGCTAGAACAACAGAGCTCTCCTACACCGAGTATTCTAAGCTCCTAAAAATAAACTCCAGCTCATTACAATTAATAGTTGAGATTTCACTTCTATTTAGTGGAATCCAGTCAATATTGTTCACGAGGTGAGCAGAAGTTACACGTGACATACGGTTAAACACTGAAATCCACCGAAGCGTGTCTTTCAATATGACACAGGAACAGTTCTGTTGGATGACTCCTTTTTCTAAAGGCAAACTGAGATGGCTAATGAAGCCTGGAAGGTGGCTTGCCCTGTTAGATGCACGTGGTGGATATCTAATACGAGAGCAAGCTTACCTGCTGACCTCACACAAACCACTAAATCCTCCTTCAGTCAGTAAGGCTGTGATAAGATTCCATGGCAGAGGCATTTCGTGGCGCACCCAGCTGCCAGGACTCTTTGACTGCCCAGTATCCCAACTTTTAGACGTAGCCCAAATGCCCTGCTGTTGCACAAGTAAGGTGATAGAGAATGAGGCCAGCCCAAATGTCACAGCAGTATGTTCATTCACACTCAGGCTGCTTTCAGCTCTTGGAAATTCTGTTTGGTGGCTGGGAGGGGGATGCTAATTCCACAGCATCCTTTGAGTAGGTTTTACCATTCCTGTGACAACTGTGCTATGAAATGCCAGGTGGTATTCACCTCCCACCCCATCTCCCTGTTCTGCCCACCACAGAAATAAAAACATTTGTATGGCACAGAATCCTTATGTGAAAACTAAAGCTGTATGAAGCAGCTAGGCTAGTTCTAGCCTAGTTCCAACTTCAGTGAGTGCCTGTAGGATACTGCAAAACAAGCAAGCAATTAAATACTAATATTTTCCACATATTGGTAAGGCTACCCTTTGTAAACTGATCCCCACATTTGCTCCCACTCTCATTGCAGTATGTCTCAGCCAGCATTATTTGTTTCCAAGTTAAGCATCTTTCTATATATCTAGTCAAGGAAGAGAGAACAGCCTCTCCAGACGGCAATCCCTTCCTTCTTTAGGTAGCTAACCAGGAGTGTTAGACAAATATCTCCCACGGAGACCTTTCTTCATGCACTTGAAAATCACTGGAATACACAAAGAGGTGAGCAGGACAGCTGAAGATACAACACTTTTTACATAGTTACTTTTCAGAATGTAATGCATTTTTATTGTTATTGGTCATGCTTACAATCTGTAAGGAAGGCACTGCCCTCTTGGCTACGTGTCGTACAAACACATAAGAAATTAGCCTCCTTAAAGTTCTCCTTGTCTGAAAATCTAATTGGCCTGGAAACTTAGAGCATGAATGCCTGATGTAACAAATACAGGAGCCAAAGAACCAAGTTAGATTTAGGATAAAATAGTAGGAAGTGTACAATTCTTAGCTGGTCTAATCTAAAGTCTATTCTAAAGAGATTAACATAGCCACTTGTTATAAGGCGGTTTGCTGCTGTATGAATCATAAAAATGGAGGCTGGCTTCTTTAAGAGGTAAAAATGAGACAAAGTTTCCATCTGTTGAAAAAAAAAATAATCTGTAACAACGGAATGAAAATTTTTGTTTCACAGGTGAAATGAGTTTCCTCATCCTTCTCCAATGGTAAGCAAGAATCAGCAGTTCTTGCAGCTTGCTTTGCCTGAGTGTATTCCTTGATTGTCTGTCTTCATGGGAATGGAAAGGAAGGAAGACCATATCATATTGAATATATATCTCCATCCTTAAAGATTCTCAAAATTTGAACAGACAAAGCCTGAAGAAACGTGATTTTACTTTGAAATTAACCCTGCTTTGAGTAGGAGTTTGGAATAAATAATCCCTTGAAGTCCCTTCCAGCTTTATTTTCATAGTTTCTATGAAGACATTTTACAATGAACTATATAATTTTGCAAAATAAGTGCCTTAATCAAACCTGCACTACAAGATAACAACGCACGCACACACACACACACACACCCCCAAAATAAGCACTTTTGCATGAGGAAGTTAAGCGAGGACTTTTCAACTATAGAAGCTACAATTCAAGATGGGGAATTGAAACCTATTGCCAAGATGAGAAAAGGAATCTTATACTGTCACTTTCCAAGTGTCATATGACACTGAAACAAAAAAGTCTAGACATAAGCATAAAACAGGGAAAGAAATAAAATTTAGAGCTGGGAAAATTGCTGCTACTGTACAAAGTACTGTGGAATCATGGAAGACAAGTTCTTAGCATTTATGGCTGCTTTGCAACCCCATGCCAAAATCAACAACTTGTTCGATATGTCTACTCTGAAGACCTGAAGAGATGATTTGTCGTTCTAGTAATGACTGAATACTCGGCTCCCTGAGCCTTGGCCAAACCTTATACTAAGCACAGTGTAACCATGCAGTTTCCAGTGCAGCTAGGGGTTAACACACCTCGGGGTTAACACACCTAGGGGTTAACACACCTAGGGGTTAACGCAGTGGTTGGCCAGTCAGGCACCCGAGGTGGTTTGCCAGTAGTGAGCATAAGATACTGCAAAATGCCTTCCAGATATGGTTTTAAAAGATGAAACAGCCTCACCTCTGCGAAGTTTCTATCAGGTGTCTTAATGCAGCCCAGTGAACCACCATGGTATGTGATATATATGCAGTGTATATTATTGATTGAGACTGGCACCATCTCAGCCAGGCTTATTGCAGGCTGCCAAGCGAATTGGCCATTGGCTTCGTGCTAGGAAAAGGAGGAAACGAGGGCTATGGAAAAGTTACTGTTAAATGTAGTTTAAACAATTTCACTCCATTCTAAATGTCAGCCTGAAATTTTCTGGAGTTTTAATCTGCCAAAGTGCTTGCGGGCTGGTGATTTCAGCTGAATGATTCCCAGACTTTATTGTCCTAATCTTATTTTAAAGTATGCACCTTGTTGGAACAGGCCAAGAACACCCACATGGATAAGGTGGGCTGGTGCTTCTCTTTTGCAAGCTGAAAACTGACAAATAGGTTCTATTTCCTTTGATGCTCTACTTGTATTATTGTAAATCCCACTCAGCTTTGGAAAAGAAAAAAAGAGACACAGCACAATTATACCTTCTTCTAAAAGAGTAGGGGATTTGCTGAAGAATTTTGTACAACTGTGGGAGGCCAAATACATCAAAATATTCTCTATGAGACTGATAGATTGCTGTACTGAAAAGGTAATGCCTGGATGAATGTATCTGTAGATAGCCATAAAAATGCTGTGAAGAAAAAGGGAGGAAATTAAAGGAGCTGAAATGTCATCTGGCAAAACAGAAGTGATTCTGGAAATAAATGCTGACACTTGGGAGCACAGATGCTTTGGGACTGAGACTCTAAGCAGTGTGGCATTTTGCAGGAGGCCATGGAAATTAGCCTGAGTACCCCAGAGCTGGCTCTTGACTGAAGGCATTCTTGCTTCCTCCATACAATGAGAGAATTTTTTATTTTATGTAGGTCATTCTTGGCAAGTTCTGGAAGGAAGAAATCCCAGCACATCCAGAAAAGGGATTTCTCTCCACAGAGGGCAGCTGCTGTTTGCCCTGTTTTCTTCTAGGTAGGCATAGTGCTGTTAGGCAGGGTAACTTTAAACAGAACTTCTGGAGTACCCTGGGAGGGCGAACCTTTTGGAAGACCTGTAAATCTATGTGGTGACATCCCATGGCTATTTCTTTCTCAGCATCACCGCCTACTGTTCAAGATTCAATTGCTCCTTGGAGGCCTCATTGCCGGCTGGAAGGTACAGGTACTGGAGGGAAGAATTGCTCCCCTTCTGAACTTTGCTGAAGACATATATATAAAAACAGAAATTAGGCTTGAAGCTGATTTTTTTTTTTTCTCCAGAGGCCACTGGAGAGATTTTCCAAAATCAAAGCACAAGGTCTTGAAAACAGCAAAAGGCCAACAGAGAGCTGTGTGAGTCAGAGAACTGGCAGCGCCACGCGAGGCTGTTCAGTTCCAGCCCAAGGGACAAACCAAAGTGAGAGCCTGAAGGTCACCTCTGTCTGCTGGCTCCCAGCTGACCTGTGTTCAATGAATCTTTGGTCTCAGTCCATGGCTCAAGAGAAGAAAGGGCTATCCAGAAACAACTAACAGTTCTTGAGCCTGGAAGCATCCTGCCTGAGGTATCTTTTTGGTGTCTGTTTTGATACGGGCTCAGCTTCCCAGTGGTGTTTATCTGTCACCTTGTCCTCCACCAAAACTACAGCTGAGCGACGGCAATCTTCAGGAGAGGATATTCGAGGCTGGATCCAGCCCTGCTGGCACTGGGCTATGCCAAACAGTTAAACAATTTGTAAATTACTGTCTCCACATTGTTCGGTTACTCTTTCTCCATCACTTCCCATCCCGCCTCCTTAATTTATGCTTGCTATTGTTGCTTGCTACAGCAGGAAGTACGACATCCTGGCACACAGCTGCTGTCGCTCTTCGCTGGAACAGAGTCCGCTGCTTCCCCCGGTTCCTTGAATGTTTTTATAGACTGTCCCAGCCTTTGATGGAGTACAGCAGGCTCCCCTTGCTAGCGCAGACACAGGCTGGTGATAAGCTGTGCCAGCACTGAATAAAACATCTCTTTTCTTTATATACTCCGCAGTAGCTGTTAGCAATGGCCTTAAATTCATGTTAATATGGGTAGTAAATTTTGCCTTATATTTTTTATGAGACTGGATTTCTTTCTATTATCAAGGAGATTAAATAAAGGTATCCATTAACACTTAAACTAACTATGTGAAAGCTGCAGTTCTCTTCATGCATTAGCTTACACTACCCTGAAATAAGGTGTCCTGATAGTACGCCACAGTATCACTTGGGGTGTCCTTGTTCGAACTTTTAGGGGGCAGAAGAGAAGATTCTCTTACCGTTTCATTTGTGCTATGGAATACTCTCCTCTGCAGGTAATTTTCTGATTTTTCAGTATGAGCAACAGTAGCAAAATCTGCATGATGAAGTAAGATCAGTGTCTTCTCATGTATCTGTACTAAGCCTGGCTACATCAGGCTCCAGGCTTCAGCTGAGTCTTTGGGCACTACCAGAAAACGATGACAGTTCTTATTAGCACTGATGGAATGTGGATTTTTGCCTTTAATTTAGGCTGTAACCACTCAGGGAAGTGTGAAAGAGTTTATGTGATGGAACTGATGAGCAGGGTAAATGCAATTCTGAAAAAAATCCTGTGGATTACTGGTCTGCAATTCCTAATATGCTTTCACCTAATAAACGTAGAGATAAAAAAAGTATTTCACAGATAGTATCTATAACAGAAAGGAATTTAATCAAATAGTATAGAAAATTTACTACTGCACCTGAAGACCTCAGGATGTCATTATACAAATCAGGTGAGTGTCACCGGCTGGCAGTAGGGAAATGGTATAGGAGGGCTCCCAGTGACACAACAACACCCGCTGCAGTGACTGAGGGAAGAGAGCGTTCCATGTGGGCCGAACTAGCCTCTTAAAAATACTGGCATTAACACAACTTTCAGTGGCAAATCCAGGGAACTTCAGCTACAGAATACAGCAATATTTGTAGATGGTCCAGAACGAGCTGGTAAGATTTTAAAGTAGGGGCTAAATTTCCTAAAATTCCTTGGACCTAAATTTCCTAGTCTCAAGGACGAAGAACGGTGCTGTGGAAATTCTGTGCTCTTGCATGTCTAGAAAACGAGCCCAGTAGTTTCCCAATTGAATCCATACTGAAGAGAATATTAAAGGAAAGATTCAGATTTCCTCCTGATCGCAAGCCTCAAGAAAAGTTAATGTTAAAGCAGTTCAGATGCAGATGTTACTGTGCTTCCTAAGGTGACTTCCAGGCCACTTCTCATTCTTGCTTCCGTGGCTTGCAGAAACCACCCAAGAAAAATGAGTTTTCATGATGCCCAAATTCAGAGGAAGAGGATTCTCAAATGAGAATGACTAAGCCTTGTTTAGGGCACATTTCAAATAAAAGAAAATTTGTGCTAGAACACCTTTAAGAACCTGTTGTTCTTTTAAATTAAGGATTAAAATTAAGGACAAAATGAGTTAATTATAGAACTGAAAAATTTGCATGATCTTTTAAACTTGATAGTGTGTTCTTCCAATTTATGAAGTTAAATAACGGATTCTGAGCTATACAAAATATAAAACAAGACAAGCAACAGAAATAACTAAGATGCACTTAGGAGCGCAACTAAGCTGCACAGTTAGGAGCATACTGAGCCTAGCTCACGTTGCCTTGCGTCTTGAGTTACCACCTAAGCCTGTGCAAAATGGTTCACATTCTGCTCCAAGTGGGCATCATTTTATGCTTCCTTTGCAAAGTTGACAGTCACCACATCGTCTGATAATGGCAAATTGGACTGAATGTATTTATCAGAGGAACGTTTTCCATTAGCCCATCCTCCAAGAGACAAATACAATTACACATATTGAACGTCACCACTTTGAGGTCAAAGCAATTTAGCAAGAGTAAAAATAAATCATCATTGCTCTGGTAGGGAAACGGACACCTGGTCTTGCCAACTGCATGACTGCACTAGTGAGCAGATGTGATTTGTCCTGTTTGGTGCCAACTTTATCTGACGTGTAGCCACACACACTTCAGTCAAGCCAGATCAGGAATTCATTTGGCAATCTGGAATAAGATTGTCCTCTTTTTTTCCAGTGGGTAGCTTGATGCCTCCGGGATAGTTGACTTGGGATTTATGGACTCTTGACACATCACCAGGCCCTCTGTGCCCAACAGAGGTGTGCAGTGTTGATTATTTGTATAATTTTTTCCCTTCCAGGCCAGAAACAGAACCGATATTATTACTGAAGCTATATGTGTGATTTCAGTTACCATGAATAAGGTGGTAATTTATGCATCATGATACTTTAAGAAGTATACCTTTAATGGGTGATGCGACTTATACATATTACAAACTCTTAATGATACATCTTCTGTCTGGAATTCTGTGACAATCTACCTTATAGCTATATTAGAAAATGCTGCATAAGAAAGAGCCCTAGAAACACAATTTATCATAAGCAGATCATTTATCCTCTTTAAAATTTTCACAAAAATGGATTCAACTTGCATAGTTTCTCTTTTTTTATGTATTTTGACGTGCTCATGAAAGTGGCAATATACTGAAGCCTGAACTTCTGTGATGACTCATAACTGCTATAAAGATTAAAAGAGAAGAGAAAATAGAATAATTCTTATAACATTCTCAGAACAATCTAGCTGTGATACTAACAGAGTTCGAAAAAAATTCTCATGATACAAATTGTAATGAACATCTGTAGCTATTACAAAATTAACCTATTTCCACATCTCTGAGTGTTTTCACTGTTTTTTCTCAACAGGCAGTGACAAACTAACTTCCCAAAATTGTCTTCTTTTTTAATTACCTGCATTTTCCCTGCTAACTTGATAAAACAGCAACTATATATGACTCCCTGACTGTATCATTAACATTTTAGTATAATAATTGGTGTGGTGGTTGAAGAAAGCAGAACTGTGTGGTGTGAAACTCCATGCATATCAATCATAAGTGGCAACCCCAGCTTTCTCAATGCTGTAAAAATCCCCCTCGTTAGTGTCAGTTTCCTTATTGTTATCACATTTAAATAATTTTATTATAAGCAAATGAAACTGTTTTGTACTTAGCAAACTATTATTGCAGATGGCAAAGCGGATGACTAAAGGTTCAGGTGTATTACAAAATGGCAGTTTATCTACACTAGTGAAAACTTTATCAGGTGATTATAAAAAGGTAAAAATTGTTGGAGAATGAATGAAGGAGCTCAGAAGGTGTGCTGAAAAGGAACAATTCTGGATATGCATGGACAGTTCCCAGAATCATCCTTATGGAATAAAATTCTACCATGCACACACTACCATCCCAAACTGGTCAGACTGTGTCTTTGACAAACTGGTGAGTGCAATATGGTTTTGGATTAATCAGGAAACAGGGAGAAGTGAACAGAAAAAAAAAATCGGGGTCAAACCCCAAATGTGGGAACAGGGAAATGATAAAATAAGGTTGACTTATCTGAGCAGATGATCTTTTTCATTCTCTCTGTTTCAGTGGGGTTTCTTTCTCCCTGCAATGAGTTTTTTGAAGTTCAGAAGAATGTGAGCTGTGGGTAGCAGGTGTGATAGCAGTTACTTGTACTAACTCAAATCACCCCGTAAGGTTGTTTTTATTATTAGTTGCTGCTTGCTGAGGGAGCTTATCATCAATCATCTTCTTCAACTACGGGCCAGCTTAAGTCCATTCACTGATGCATGTTATAGCTAAGAGATGGAGAACTGTTACCACATATGCCATAACTCACGCAACAAAGCCAAAATAAATAAAAAACAGAAAGAGAAGTAGCAATGCTGTTGCATCAGTGAAAAGAATCACTTAACCAAAGTGATGTTTGGAATCACATGAGAGAAAGTTCAAAGATGACCCCAGGATAATTCTGTTGTCTACAAAAGGAAACAGTTCAGAAGAAAAAAACCCAGCAACTTGGTCTACTGCAGATACTGTTCGCAGGCAACTGAAAGTATCTCAGTAGGGGTTAAACATGGAAATAGAGATCTTAGGATGGGGACTTTGAAGAAAATGCTCTCCTCAGCTGTGGGTGGGAGACATAGCAACCAAAACAGAGAATATTTTCAAGAAAAGATTTCACCTCTATAGTCTAGGCAACAATAAAGTTGTAATTTGGAAACTTAAGTAAAAAATGTATTGCACATTTACTGGTTATAGGTAAGAAAAAGGTCTGAAGAAAACCAGTATTTCATTATACAACTACATCACCTAAAAGGGTAATTTCCTACCACAGCTTATATTTTCTTTATGTGCCTCAGCATGTATGCTACATTAAGAGACAAAGTTTTCACCTGTGTGTGACTAAGTGGACAGATGAGGAAGTCCTGGGGAACTTAAGAGAATTCACATTACTGCAATTTACTCTAAACTTGATTGAAAACTTAAAAATACATCTTCTACGTGCTATGCTTAAGGGCCAACTGCAAGAAAATGTGTGTATTGAATCACAAACTTAATGAAAGAGCCGTTTGTTTTTCTGAATTGTGCATGAGTGGGTAATTATCTCCAGCAAGCAATTTTTGCCTGCTTGTGTACAGAACAATACTGCAACACTACGATACTTCTCCATCTCCAGTATCAATTTATGTACTCAATAAGAAGCAGGAAAACAGTCATTGTGACTGGTGTCCTTTACAACAACTGGCTCGTTAACCTTAAGCAGATCTTTCTGACCTTAGCATGAATGAAAAGACAGCAAACAACTAGAGCGACAACGTACGCGTAGATCCTGCCTGTGCCAGGAAACACACAGGACTCAACTACCATCTCGCCATTCTCACGTGCTCTACAGATTGCTCTGGAACAAGACTGAACAGCAAAACAGTTTAGCTGACACCAAATACAGTCTAACTGGATGGAAACCAGACCGTGCCCGTGACAGTTACGTGCCAAGCCCAACAGCAAATAGGCAAAAGCCAAGTGTTTTCTGATAAACTCTCTACTACAGTGTTTCTTCAGACTCACAGCTATAATAGGAAATAAGTTGCTCACGGCCATGCACTTAAGTACAGGTTTGGTATCAAACCCAAACAGCTGGCATTGGTCTGTTACTAGGGACACTCAGTGGTGCTGCTCTTGGCTGTTTTAAATAGCGATGGAGAGGAAAGAGTACTGGAGCTTATTACTGTGGCAGGAAAACAAGA
This sequence comes from Falco naumanni, assembly GCF_017639655.2. Taxonomy (NCBI): domain Eukaryota; kingdom Metazoa; phylum Chordata; class Aves; order Falconiformes; family Falconidae; genus Falco; species Falco naumanni. Next base: position 7,034,177 of record NC_054067.1, read on the forward strand.
ACACTACAGTTGTGCAGTAAAAGCCCTTGTTTGTAGAAAGATATCCCAAGGTACTGCCTACACCTAGCAAGCAGCTCTGAGAAATGAGGATGAGACCAAATTCTTAAATCTCCTGCAGGTAAAGGAAAAAACACTGAAATCTTTGTCTTCATGGTTCTCATTTGAGCACTTTTACTGAAAAAAACCCAAATATTTGGAAAAAACACCCCACACCAAAACCATAAGAGTATTTGAATTATTTCAAGAGCATTTCTAAAGCTTAAACTAAAATTGTGATGCTTAAAACTGAAAAGGCAAGAAAATGCAATGGGATACAAGCAAGAACCATTTTCTCAGAAATGCCATTACACCAACTGGAAACGCAAATGGTGGAAAATCCTACTGAGTTATGCACATTAGGGAAATGCTTAACAGTTCCTAGAGTTAATAAGAAGTAGCTGTAGTGAGCTAATGCATAAATGGAAATAATGTGCAGGATGATAATTTTTACAGATAAGATTTTTCCTATGCTATTTTTGGATGAATTGGTAAATTGCTTTTCACCATGAGCAATAACTGCTCATGCCATATCATATCACAGATTAATTGTAGTACAGCTTGATTAATTTTTTTTTCCTCTTTACCAACCAAGCAGTAACTAAAGCTGATGAAACTGGAATAATGACCTGCCTGAAACCTGTCCTCAAGTATGAAATGAACTGCCCTCAATACTAGCATTGTTTCATTTAGGAACATGTAACTTTCAGTAATACGCATCTACTTCATTGCATTTTTTAAATGTCATTTCTCCCGGTTGAGGGATCGCTCATTCAATGAAAGCACTGAGCTGCTACACCTGACTGGCATGCACAAATGTGTTGCTCTTACAACATCAGTGATTCCTTACCCAGTCTCTCTCTTACACCTCTGACTTCAATTATATTAGCTTCAAGCACCAAGGTTATTTGATGGATGTATTAACTGGCAATTAGACAATAAGAAACAGGTTCTATGTAATTTTATGGAAATGACCTGCCAGCTAGGTTAGAGGGGACAGTGGGAGAAAAGCAACATTTGAGGAAAAGCCTTCCACAGTTACTGAGAATTTTGCCATGGACTTTGATATTTTGCCTATTATATTTGAAAGTGTAAGGTTTAGATTTTGCTATGATTTGGACGGTATTTGTAGGTACAGCTAAGTCACACAAATCTCTATAAAACCCTTATGAATCCATGAGGAGGAGGAATTTTATGTATTGTTCATAGTCTTAACACGAAACTCTGTCAATACAGTATGTATATACATGCTCGCCTGTTGAAATTACTCAGGGCACTTGGCAGTTACTAAAAGCATAAAAGAACACAAGAAAATAAGAGCTATATGTAGGTTAAGTTTTCACCAATTTGTTTGTACAAGCCTGTGCATCTCCAGCCTGAATATTTACATGCTGACGCACAGGGCACTAAGAATCACCTACTGCAAAACGGAAGATAAATGGCATCTTTGTGACTGAATCTTAATTCATTTTGTGATTCAAAGTCATGAGCAAAATTATGCTTGCAATTCATTAATATGAAGGCTGGCAAGTATTATTAAGCAGAAATTTGCATACAAAAGGTGTTGCTTTTTAAATACTTAGGACAGAAAAAATAATGAGTATACAAATAACAAATCTTGCATGAATATGTATATGGCTTAATAGAACCACTACTTAATCTTTTCCCCAAATTTATCTAAACCAAGGAAGTTTACAGTTGGCTCTCAGTAGACTGCAGTGCCACCTAAATCAGCAGATTTAAATCTTGTTTTACAAACTTTAAGATTTTTGATAGTCCATGTTGAAATTACCCATTAACCAGTTTTTCTAAGAGATAGCTCTGGACAGTCCGACTGTCTTGGGTCTGCCACAGCAGTGTCAGGGCTCTTCAGAACCGTGGCAAAGCAGCTGAAAGGAGACCCAGAGGGTGCAGGCACTGGCATCTGCCACCAATGTGTGGGTACACCCTGTCTCCCTGCAGCCAAATCCAGATGTGCACCTCCCATGCAGTCGCAGGATACATGCCTTCTGTACCTACAAATTATTTTCTTCACGATACAGGTTGACGAGTTTCCAGAAAAACTGTGTGCCTGTAGAGGAGGAGTATGGGCCACAGTATTAAGATGGGGAGCAACTTGATGGTGTTGCATCATCTACGGCAAGGAATACCGAAGGGAAAAAGAAACTGAAATATTTTCTAAGGCAATATAAGTATATATTTCCTTTTTTACTTGTTCTGCTTATTTCCAGGATTTCTTCAATAACTACTATAAAAATAGACTTGATCTTGCATAAAAAATGACCTGGTGCCTGCATGACATGACCTCTAAGTTGCATGACACAGAAGCTAACACATACCAGCCTGTTTTTTGTCAGCTGTGCTGCACTGTGTATGTATGGAGAACATGCTAGTTTTAGAAGTTCCTATAATCAGTTTACACAATATAGCTGTTTAAAGTTTGGCTCGGGTGGTCTGTCAGCTATTTCCAAATGGTAGATCCCCCAAATCAGTAAATAAATAGGGCAACATCATTATCATGAGATGGTAGGAAAATCCCATGAGATTTCTCTAAAAGTAGAGAATCATCTGGAGTAGTTATCATTTGGCTTGCAGTGCTCCTACAGGCTCTCCAAAAACAAATGGAAAAATACAGTGTCTGGCCTGAAGTGTTTTCAAGATCCAGCTGCACGTAATAGAGCTAAAGAGAGGCTCAGTAAGGACATTTTAATCCTGACCTTGTACATACATACTCTAGCACATCCTTAGGGATGGCTGTATTTTGGTGGCCTAGAAAACTTACATAACTTTCATTTATTGCTTCCGCAAAAGCTATATCTAGAAGATAGGTTCCAAGTTCGATCTCTTTATGTTCTTATATTAATTATAAAAGATGTTTATAATGGCTTCCTTTTCATCAGGCTAGGATTAAAGCAACAAAACATCCAGGACACATATTATGTTACTGTGTTAACAGGATTTCATGTGATTATGAGGCACTAATTATGTGTTGGCCTATGTTGTTAAACAAAATTGCATGCCAGAGATATTGATTCATAAATTACTGGGTGGGAAAAGTATTTAAAAGCATATAAACAAATGTGTTAATTTAATCAAGTTAGAGCTGATGGGAAAAGTATTTTCATCTAAAAGCTCTACATTGAAGCGAAAAAGTATTTTCATCTAAAAGCTCTACATTATTTACAAGGCTGTAATACAGCATTTTTAAAAACATGAATAACTGTGAAGGTAGAAACTGCAGAGTTAGAATCCATTCTGTGAGGGATGCCAATAGGTCAGCACAGCTTTCAGCACAGACTCTACAGCTTTGGATACTGCCAAGAGAAAAGCTAGGACTGGCAGATGGAGTAGGGACAAAGGTAAAACTGTTTTCACAAATTTACCAGAATCCAGGGCTGAATCACAACATGGGGGGTGCCAAGAATATCAGGCATTAGAACAGTTAATATAAGCAAACCTGGTGAGGAATGTAAAAAAATCTTACACTTTAGGGATTAAACTGATATGCAAACAGCAGAGACCAAGATGAGATCTTCACAGGGATGTTTTATCCCATGCCTACAATAAAGGTTTTGACAGATTTCTGACTGCAGCTTTCACTTTGGTGCCAAGTTATTAACCTGGGTGGTACCTTCACCCGAACCTCAGACGCTAAGTTTCTTCCTTTCTCTGGTGCTTGGGTCATCCAAAAAAATCCCAGTAACTCCTGTTTGCTGTGCAATAGAGGATAGTGGAGCTGAGATCATGTCTGGGAGGCAGAGGGTTTCTTCTCACACTCCTGGAGAAGATTTGCAGTTCAGCATTAGCTGCTGGGCTAGCTTGCCCCAAGGCCAGGCTGCCTTTTCTTGCATTTGCTGAATTCAGTGAACAAAATCTTTTATTACGTGAGATCTCTGATCATTTCTTTCTTCCTTGTGTCCACTAGGAACCGGTACCCTTGTACTTTAGGCTGCAGTACTGAAGCTGGGAGAGAGACAGGTAGAGTCCAACCTTTTTACTGATCTATGTTTTTGTTCCCCTGTGCTTTTGCAACTATATCATGCAGAATCTTTTGTTTCTCCTTTAATATTTAAACAGTATTTAAGGTATTCTAGTCAGGAACAAAATAAACTGTACAGCCACTGGTGGAGTAATGAAAAGAGGACCCACTGTCAGAAAGGCTGTAGGGGAATCTCACGTGAAAGGGCAAGAACAGAAGACAAATCTCTCCAGGTAGAGGCTTAATCTGTGAAACTGTAGGTGTTGGTGCTGCCTGTATTGTCTGCAAAGCCTCTGAGCCCTCGGGAGGAGCAGGGAAGCAGTCAGCTATTTCGTCAGGAGGTTTTTAAACTCTTTATAAATGAAGCATAACACTTAACGAACAGGCTCTGAATGCTCACCAGACCAGCTCAGTGTACTCTACAGTGCTGCTGTGCTGCATAGCGGTGAGTACTCTACTAGTTGTGGTCTGGGTAGATCAGCAAAGGTTATGTTGAGTTACAGCAAATGAGAGTGAGATAAATCCTCACTGTTTGGCTGGGGATGACACAACACAAGGAGGTTGAGGGCTTTAGTTGAAATAAGCCAGCATGCTCAGGCAGGGACAAATTCATGCTGACCTTGATTCTGCAAACAGAACTATTTGCTCCCCAAGCCCTTGTTAGCACCTTTCTGTCATTCACCTTTGTCATACTCATTTTATTAATTTCTTATAAGACTGCTTTTCAACAAATAAAAATTATTCTTATGTTTTATCAATGGCAGAGGCATTACATTCCTGAACGGACTGCACAAAATCCGCAGAACATATAAATCCTCAATTAAAATAGATACAAATTGATACACCTTGTCAGCTTTGAATAGAGCTATTAACCTGCACTCAGTCTGGAAGCTGCTTCATAGGCAAACAGGAGTCCTGCTTGTTTCTGTAGGATGTTGATTTATGGTCATCTGACAAAATATTGGTCACGTTCTGAAGAATATTAGGCTTCCCCTGTGATGCAAGAGAAGGGCTTTAGATAGTAAAGCGAAAACGATGGTAAAATGGTAACTGCGGGTCTTACTCAGCACTCCCTGCTTGTCTTGGGCAGCACCACAAATTTTACTGGGGTTGGCTGTTAAGGACTCAACAGGTTTATTCACGTAGATAAGCACCATTTAATGGGGGAAAGCCTTGTGAGTCAGGCCATAAAGCAGTACAGAAAACATTTTGTCTTTCAGTTTGTTTGATTACTCAGTGAGTGACTAGATTAAGAAAGAGCATTTCCTAACTATATTGTTTCTTGCAACTCCATCTCCAGATCCAAATATAAACCAATTTGGGGGTTTTTATTCTAAGAAAAATCAAAGATACAAAGAAGTCTTTATAGCTGTTGTGGGACTTCTGGGGAAGTTTCAAGGGAATTACCCTGTTTTATCTCACACTCTCTTGGGTTTTTTGTTTGTTTGTTGGGTTTTTTCCCCCCAAATGTATCTCTGTTGGTACCACAGTTTTATTCAGTTCTGGTTAAATTATTATAACTTACACTATTTCTTACTATTTAGCAAAATTAAGGTGGCTAAACACAAAATCACCATCTTTCTCTAAGGAGTTGCAGATCTTGGTATATTTTGGTGTTACCAGAAAATTTAGGGGCAGATTTTATGTCTTAATAGGAAATGAGGTGATTCTGATGATCTGAATGCTAGTGAAGTACCCCTTCTTATCAGTACCACAATAACCTTTGTGTGGTTTTGAGTGCTGTTAGGTTACAGAAAGACATTCCCCAATTCAGAAGTCCCATAAGCTTTGGTCAATTATATTGTGTTAGTAGAAACCAAAACTGTTAAATGATCAGTGTAGAAAATTTTTAATAATTTGGCCTAAATTCTTTGTAATCTGGGTGATACAGAAGTAAAGGTGTAATAAGGTTCCAGCACTGGAAATGCGTGGTCATTAATTCGTAGTTTTATCTGATAACTAAAACCTTTTAAAGGTAAGTGTTGCTACTGTCATAAACTCATCAAAGAAAAGGGGACTGCTAAAAAGCAACATTGTTTTGGCACGACTGTCTTATGGTCTAGACATATGAAGTAAATCAATGTGGAAATATATGCTGTAATTTTAAATACCCCTAAATAGAGAAACATTTCCACTTCTGTCTTTATGTAAAAAATGTGCTCTTAGGAATCATTGATAGCAAGGTTAAATCCTATTCAACTAACACTCTGATCAACCTCGTGTTTAAAGGAAGGGTGCACGTTGTTAGGTACATGAGATGACTGTCTTGTGTATGTCTAATTTCATTCAGCGAGTGCAATGGCAGAGCTCAAAAAGTCATAGCACATTATTATTTTTTAATGAAACACATTTGATTCAAGATGATTTTCCACTATGGAAGAAAAGACATGAGAAAAAAGAATGTATTGACTCTGGGACATATGTTGCCTTTAATATTTGCACGTAGCTTTCACTGACGTCAATGGGAAGTCTGTAAAAACTAAAGGCAGAATGTGCCCCAAAGAGGAGATTAGAGAGATGGTTATTCCGAGATGCCTGGAACACTGAGATGTGGGAATAGTGGCTTAAGATAGTGTGTGCGCTTGCAAGGAAAGACAAATCGGAGTTAAAGAGTAAACTCTATACTCCTTGGGGATCATTTATGGTCTCTAAAGAGGTTAATGTGAGTCCCACAATCTGTTCTTATATGTAAGTTACTTTAGTCATGCTGAGAAAAAAAAACAAAGTAGAGCAGATGGCCATGACAGATGAAGACAGCAGCCAACACTTCTCTTCAGGCAGAAGGGCCATTTAAACCTAAATGAACTAGTCACTTGAGTGATGTAGAGTGCTATCAGGTAGAAGATCTGGCCTCTTTAGCGAGGGAAAACTCTACAGCAGGCTGCCCCGGGCGCGGAGGACTCGGGTGCTGCAGCGCCCAGTGCGCTGAGGCCAAAGGGAGCCCAGACCTTTCAGGCAGAAGATCTACGAGGGCCGGCAAGAGTGACTGCAGACAGACAGAGAGTCCAGCCTCAGCTGAGTTGTCAGGCCATGTGTCTTAAATCTGTATAGCCTGCTCACCACAGCTTTAGTCTTTTGATTCCAGTAAGATCCCTGTCCTAAATCCGTCCTTGAAGACAGGCAGGTAAGCCCTCCTTCTAAAAACTGGGCAGCGTTAAGCTGCTAACTGTTGAACCCGGACCTCCTGAACTGCTCTGCTGCCAGCTAGTTCACTCCTCTTTGCCTTCTTTCCTAGCAGAGGCAGGCTATGGGTGACATGTTTTTTCCTTGCCCTGGTATTCTATATTTATTTACTTATTTATTTTTATCTCAACCACTCTGGTAACAAGTAAGAAGTCTCGCTTCAGTTAATTGTGAAAGAAGGGAGAGTCCTGTATGTAACTCTCTTGTTTGCATATGTGATTTCAAATCTATGCCTTTGAGTTTGAAAGAAAAAAATTCTTTTACCAGATTATCGATTATTCCAGGTGAGAGATATTTTATTTTTTTAAAAATTGAAAAGACCAATAACTTGAAGGTTATCATAGACTACACTTTGGTCTTATTGGAGTGTATTGATTTATCTCACAAGATGCTTCATATTCAGATCTCAGCTGAAACCTAAATATTATTGAACACTCTTGCATTATTTCATATTTATTGACATCATCTGCTGTGCATTGAAGCCTGATGCCTAGAATTTGTTGACTGAAGTTTTGTCTTTGTTGCTTGGCCAGATGTAAACAAGATTGATTCACACACAAGGAAGGGCAAAGTATCTTCTATAATGCTGTAATCCCTTGCTAACAATCATTTGGCTAGGACAGAGAATTTTGCATTTAAAAGTAGTTGAGATTTGCTTTTCTGAATAATTACTGTGATTGCCTGAGGCTCCTTTGTTGAAATATCAGAGAAGAGATGGTTTCAGTAGCTTGATGATAAACTGGACAACTTCTGGCATTTTAATTCTGTTCCCAATCAATACTGACAAAGACTGACCTTGTGCAGAACTTATAAGTACACATTTGTGATGGAATCACTTCACACGTTCATTAAGATCTTATGAACATTATACATGAATCTCTCAAACCTGTTTTTACCATTCCAGGATAAAATAACATGAACTGAATACAAATAAGAGGAAAAATGAGTTTTCTTTGTTGATGTGACTCCATGATTTGTATTACAGAAAATACAAATCAGAGTTATCAGAAAACACATATGGATATTCCATCATATAAACCCCAAATTTAGAAAAAACACTATGAGAAATAAATACACATATAATAAAATGCCAAAGCCACATGTTTCATTTAAAAATTTGGAGAAGCTGAGGGACTCGGGCTACTTTGTGGTAACCAACACAGCTTTTCAAAATGCTAAAACTGTTCTAGCTTTGTGTTTTAAAAGGTGTGCACAGCCTGACGTACAAAATCAACCAAGCTGATAGCTCCCATTGTTGCCTGGCTCAAAGGGAAGTTTGGCTATTGATATATTGCCACCCCACCCTGGTAATATATTGGCGTGTCACGATACGTTAAGAAGCGCATAAACTCTGCTTTCAGTAACCACCAGGTGCCATTGCCATCTAAATAGAGCTATAATTTAACACTGGTTGGGGCTTCCTAGAAATAGCAAGGTATTTCTCAGAGGGTATTCCCGAGTGGAAAAACACAGCGTCATAAATAAATACACCAACTCCAATCTTGTGCTTACCCACTGTGTGCTGCAGGACTGAATGCCTTATTCACGTGGGAGCTCAGCTCCTGTCAGTGATGGTAATACCCAGGCTGGAGGGCTCCAGTGAGTACGGAGAAGAAAACTGACTACGATATATCAACCTATCACACCAAGGCAATGGGGAAATCAGAAGGAATATGACATGTCTGAAGTCTATGGATTCTTAAAACCCTGCCTGTCTGTGCTGGCTCCAGCCTTACTTATCCATCAGGAGGAACATGCAAACATTAGCCGTGAAGCAGAGGAACAGCTGGGCAGACCGAGGGTACAGCACTGCTTTTGGTAACCACGGAAAGGCAGGAGAAAGGCTCAGCTTTCTCACTGACAAAATGGGATGGACCTTGCCGAACAAAGAGCAGGGGGAACCGGAGCCAGGCATAGCTCAGCTGAGCATCGCTGAGCACTACCACCCGGTGCTAGCAGTGTCATCCCGTTCAATTGTTAGGAAAGAAGGAATTCCCTGAATTCTCACGCATTAAACACAGCGTCAACATTTTCTGGCACGGGAAGGTTCTTTAGTCACTACCAACCTGGAGTTTGCTGTCTGGAAAACGTGCTGCCCGTCATGGCCTGGGTGCAGGTCTTTTGCCCCCCTGAGCTTCTCTGTCAGCGCACATGGGAACCGCAGAGCTCACACACACACAGCCCCACTCCGACGGGGCTCTGTGTGTCATGAATGAACAAGATAAAGCAGAAGTTTCAAACACTGGCATGTGTTCAGGGAGGCACAAGCCTGCTGAAGGCCTGGCGTTGCCTTCCCAGACCCTGTTCCGTGGATCAGGGCAGCTCTAACACACGCGGCGCTGGGAGGGACAGAGGATGTCCCAGCTCTCCAGCTCATCTGAGTGTTTTTACACTCTTGGAAGAGCTGAAAATGCTTTTCCTCAGCACACCATCCACGCAGTTCTGTTGGGTTCTGTGCCCAGTGTATGCTCAAGAGGCGATAGCATTCTCCCGCTTTCAGCCTCTAGCACAGGAGGACTGAACTTTTACCCGCAGGAGCAACACAGCGACATATACAGAACCTACAAAGCAGACAAAGTAAAGAATAAATACATGAAGAAAAGCACCACAAAAGATTGGGGAAGCTCACCAGTTCTGTAAAATGTCTACTCTTTTTGCACCATTCATTGACTATTTACATCTTCCTCTGTGATGAATCTGTTGAACTAATGCAAGGACTCACCTAAGAGCTGAGCAGCACTACCAGTCCCCTTTGAAGAGTATCTGCTGAGCCTCAAGAGATCCTCAAAATGTCCTGAAAAACACTGTCCCAGACTCCCACTAATGTGAACTTCAGTTTTACTGCATCAGTATAACACAACACTACATCACTGTGCCTTGACAACATTCTAATTCCTAATAGGTATCCGTTGACATTCAGCTAGGCTTCTGTAATTACTTCTCTCATATCCCAAACCATCGTGGCCACACCACCATTAACATGTTCTGAAAAGCAAAGCAAGTGTCTGGCATACAGGTCTGAAAATCAGCACAAAGACCTAAGTTTGTGATTCAATTAATTTCTGAACAAACAGGATTTTGAAATGCATATATGTCAAATAATGACAAGATGTCAATGTCTTCGGAGATACTTTCTGATGATACAGAAGATGTAAAGTTATTAAACTAATTTCAAATGTTCTTACAACTTATTTCACTTGATTCACATTCACTATGTATTTCAATTACCTTATTTTCTAGACTGATAAATGAGAACTAAAGATTAAATGAATAATTTGTAAAATTAAATTCAGTTCTAATTGGTTTCTATCAAGCATGGCACCTCTCATACAAAGGTAAAAATGACCCAATGACAGGAATAAAGTTATCTTGTGATGCTTTCCCATTCAATTAAACCTTAACTATTTCAAGAATTAATTGCATTACAGGAAAAGTTAGCTTTTAATTTTCCAGTGCCCAGGTGTCAGCTTTTTTTCTTATCTGGGTTATGTTCATACATTTGACTATTGCTTGATGCTCTTATCACACCGAGAATGCATTTACTAGGAAAGGATAATAGACAATTCATTACTCTAATGCTTCTCAAGTTGTTAAATGAGAAATCATAATAGTTATGACTTACTTTGTGGCTACTGGTGACCTTTTAGCTATACACTTAACCTTCAGCCATTTTCCAGACAGTTGAAGTCAAGAAGAATTCTGAATGTAAGACCACCAGGGACAGTGCCCTCTTATTCAGAGAGGGACCCATAGCTGCAGCGTGCGTATTTCAGTGGGAGTGAAAGATTCTTGAAGCACAACTATTTGCCTGTCATTTCTTTTTAATTACCCCCATCATTTTTTTTTTTTCACTAGGAAATCCCAAAGCCCAGAATAAGCTTTGTGTAGTCACATCCACTTTATGTTCATTTCCATAAATAAATATATTCGTTATTATGTTGGCAGGAAAAGGAAGCAGCCATGAAACACAAGTGAATCAATAAGCAGCCATAGGAAGTAAGATTTGGATTCATAAGGGCTGAAGATCACATCAGGAGTCTTGCTCATCCAGTTAAAGACCCATGTGACTAATCCAAATAAAATTACACAGCTCTCATATTCATGAGCAAGTGCTAGCTGTAAACAGCTTGCAAATGATCTAAAACCCAAGAACCATCGGTAAAGCAATTTTGCAAACAATTATTACAAGTAATACGTATGTTTAGAGAAGTCCAAGTGCTTTGGACAATTTACAAAAAAAAAAAAAATGTGGGCTAAGTTCATCAGATAAATTGTTAGAGCCAAGAAAATAATCTATCACAATTAGTTCCACTACAGCACCCCTCAGTCATTAGAAATAAATAACTTTCTCATAAATATACACCAAGTAGATATCTAAATATTGCACTGATTAAAATGTACATTTTGCATTTTATGTCATTGGAGATTTGTTCTACTTATTCGTACAGTAGATCATTAGGAATACCCATACAGCACTGAAGTGGAACATGGTGAGTAATTACACACTGGTGCAGAAAGACACAGCCTGTTGTAAGGAGGCGAGGGTGCGCTGTGAGCTCGGCTGCGGGAAGTCCGTCTGCCTGTTTCAAAGGTCTGGCTCGCACCTATTGCTGCTACCCAAGTATGTACCTAGCAAGACATACGTGCAATGATTAAAGAAAGATCCGTTCTGCTGATTGCAATAAAGGAATAAAATATCAGTCCAGCACAGAGCTGTGGCTTTTATTAAGGGGAAGTTGCTATTGATCTGTTAATTGCAGCTCACATCACTGGGGGTGATTGGTTTCCGTCCACCACACTGTAAACAAGGAAAGGACACAATTGCACAATTGCTTCTCTCAAGCTGGATGAAATGAAATTGAGTTATCAAGATAGATTTCTGATTAGGATTCTTTGGGTTGTTTGGTTTTTTTGTTTGTTTGGGTTGGGTTGGGTTGGGTTTTTTTGTGTGCTACCCAAGTGTGAATTTCTACTTGAACACTAAGCAGGATTTTCTTTTACATCACGTTAAAATTGAGCTATCTGGGCACATGCAGTGTCGGATTTTGCAGTCCTTCTGAAATCACTCAATATGATGGAGATCTGAGCCTGTTAAAATGAGTTAAGTCAGTGTCCTCGCGCTGCATTTGTCCTTACTGATGTCTTCACTGTCCCTCTAAATTTACCTCAAAAGCAAAATGGTAAGGACGCAGCGTGAGAGCAATACCGGAGTAGACCAGAGGGGAAATTTAAAAAGAAAAAAAAAACAAAAACTGGGGGGTAGGACCTAAACTGAACTTTTGGCAGACCCATGATCAGCTCAGTGGAGTTTCGTCTTTGCCTCTTCAAGAAAGAGGCTTTGAGAGAACCTGGAGTATACAAGCAATGGATTGTTTTTCTAGGAAAGGGAAAAAAAGTGGTTTTTTTTTCTGAACAACCAGAGCCATTTCATTCAATGCAAAATAAAATACACTTTGCTTTTGTCTTCCTTAGCCTTTCCACAGTGGAAGGGGAAAATAGAACCCCAAATTACTTCTCTAAAAATAAAGAAATAAATGTCCAGTGCCAGAAAGTCAATCCACTCAGAGAAACTGAAATAAGGGAAGGAGGAAGGGAGTGGCATTTTACGTTTGGTAAAAGTAAAATTCCCTATATTTTGGAGCAAATCCAGTGCTGGACCTCTCAGACAAACAGCTCCAGGGAAAATGTTGTTTCCTGTCCCCTCTCCACACACCATTGCTCTTGGTGTCATTGAGTCCATAACAGAAGGTGGCTAAAAAGTTCCTCTCCTGTCATGCTCGGATGCTAAGTACAAGTTACCAGTGTGTGCTCATGTCATAATACATGACCATTGCCATAAACACCAGAGATGAACCTGCCATGTATCAAGGGTCCTCCGTAAGACACACCAGCTACTCAATTAAGAAGACATTTGAATGAAATGTTGCCCTGTTGAAATGGGTAATTTTTGCCTCTCCACCTGAGAGTAGGAGTCAGGATTTTAACCTCCACACCTGCATGGGTGAAACCTTTTATGTTCCAGCTTTTCCCCATGTTATACTTAAACACAATAAAGGCTTGTTTTAGCTGAAAAACATTATAAAGGCTTATGGAATGATGACTGTTTACGGGAAACAAAGTGAAGTTTTGGCCATAAAGGAAGAAGTTCAGAACTGCAGTCGTTAGTGCTTACTCTTCCCATCAGCTTTCTGTTTATTGTTGTTGCTACACTGAAATAGGTAAAGCCAGAGCTTCAGGAAACCCATATGTCAGGCCATATCCTCCAGCCCTTTAGGCTAATCTTGACAGCTGCTGAATCTTATGTTAGAGAAGCCTGTCATTTTGTGCACCCAAGATATATAATTTTTTTCCCCCCCTAGGTGACCTACATGTATAAAAAAGGAAAACTGGGTTTGTGCCCATATTTTCCCGTTCATCCTAACAGAAAAGAACCTACAGGATCTGCACTGTATTTATTGCTGTTACCTTGTTCTCAGACTGGGAAGGAAGGTTTTCTATACCTGCAGCAGGAGAACGGGAGTCTGCAGAGACAACAAGAGCCATCAGAGAAATGTGGGAAGTAGAAGCAGATTCAGGGATTTGTTATTTCACAAAATGCAAAGGGATGTGAATTAACTTGGTGCAATAATTCACTATAGAAACAACAGTATATAGAGGCAAAACCATCATGTCCCAGAAGCAGCATCCCTTTTTTTTTAAAGAAAATAATTTTCTGCCTTATCAAGATTTCTAAAAATGCACAAATAATCAATGAAATAATTACAGTTTATAAACCATAACACTATAGTCAAACATGGTATTTTTTAGAAAGAAAATTAAAGACTTTCTGATATGACTATCAAGGATTGGGAAACAAAGCAAAGAGTAAATGGAAAATAAATTTTCTAAACTATTTTATTCAGAAGCTCAGTGTTCATGATTAAGGACTATTTCAAATGAAAGGAAACTTCCAAGTTTCTGAGAGATTAGCCTGCAGTTCTGCGGTACCCAGAAAGGCAGTCCTGCATCACAGCTAATGGCAGCCACGTGAACTCTAGAACCTGGCAGACTCAGTCGACAGGTACCTGTCCTACTTTTTTCCTTGCACTCTGAATAATGCCCCCTTCCATCATCCTCTTTCTCTTCCTCCTTTTTGCAAAATTTCCCCCAGGTTTGGCCTCATGGCATAGGTCAAAGAACAGCACTGTCTGCCTGTGAGAAGGAGAGACTACAGCTAGGTTATTCAAATGCATCTATAATGTTACTTTGTATGTGCTGGGCTTATGAAATTCTTTGGCAAAAAGAAAAAAATTATCTGAGCTATGATATGATCTAAGAAATGTATTTATTAGTGCCAGAGGATGCAATTTTTGTCTTAAGCCTGAATATTTCACACCTGAGCATTTTCATGGAGGATGAAACAGAAAATATCGTACAGCACTGGATGAGTTCTATTAGTACTGATGAATACATTACTTTTTAAGGAGACACTTAATTACAATAATGCATCTGCTGCACCTGCGAATGCTACGACTGATTCTCTAGCAGGTTATCTGCCTCAGGAGAATCCAAGACAGCTCTTTGGTACTTCAATGAATCGTAACAAATATAGCTTCTGCCACAGCAGCATGAAACGTGCAGCACTGCCTTTTACCAGCTGGCTTTGTGTGCCTTGCTGAATAGAGAAATAAAGGGATAGCATAAGCATAAATTGCAAGTGGAAATCAGAATGGATTTGAGAAAATGTAAGTCCTAACCATTCCTGAGTGGGACTAAGTGGCAAGGGCTGGACCAACAAAGCTGGAGCATTATTGGTGGTGGAAGAAATGCTACTCAGACCCTGAGAGCAGAGAAACAGAGGCAGAAATATGGACTGCAATAATATGGGTGCATTAGGACATGAAAAGAGTTGTAGGTCCTCCTGCAGCACTGAAGAAAACATTGAAAATGCCAGTGCCAAAGGAGATGAAGACCATTAAGTCTGCTAGAAAGAATAGGTTGGGCGTATCTGATCCCTGGCTCAGAGCACCAGCCCTGCTGCTGTATCCTTGCTTTCCTGAGCCCTGCCGGAGCTTTGTGCCTGCTCTTCAGGGAAATCGCTCGCAGCTGGTGACAAAAGGCCACCTTCTCCCTCCATTCCCCAGTGCAGCTTGGGCTGCATTCAGATTATGGATACCAGGCTGATCCTGGTCCCCAGCCGCTGCTTTGCGCAGCCACGGCTCAGTAATCTCTGCGGTGAAGCAATTAGAAGGGTTAGCAACTCTACCGTTTTAGAAGGCGAAACATAATTTGAATACCGTAACTGAGAAAGGGCAGATGCGTGGCTGGTTTATAAGCGTTTTTAAATGGTTGTCTGACTGGGTTTCTTGCTCTCAGGATAGCATTCTGTTCTCAGTTTGGACTAAAGAGATTTCACGAGCTGTGAATGATAGGACAAAGTGTCATTTGTGTTCTCTACAGACATAACTGCTTCCTACTCAGCCTTTGCCTCAGAGGTATAATCAAGGAAAGACAGAGAACTTGAGCATTGCTGCAGTTGCGGATTGACAACGTTGAAGCATAGTCTTGGCCCTTTCAAATACCATCTGTCTAATGAGAGCAAGGTCTTTTCTTCCCCTTACAAGAATTCAATATATTTTGTTGTGTAAGAGAGAAGAAATATAAAAATGTGCAGGACTTAATTCAGGGAGAGTGAACATGACAGAAGATAATAGTAAGATAAATGTGGGGCTCCTATCTACCTTTTACTAAAAGAAGAATAAGGGAACAAGCAAGTGAAGTTGAAGTGCAATAAAGTTTAAAGCTAATAAATACTTTTTTTTTTCCACATCAATTATAATTAACCTGTCAAGCCAGTACTGCAGTTAAGTCACTGAGACCAAGTGCTTAGTATTCACAAAAGGATTAGGCAAATATTGCCCAGTTCTCTGCTCCATCTAAGGTGAACTGAGACACTGAGAGATACAGTGGTAACAGGCACCCCCTGATTTAGAGATGCCAGGCTCCAAAGCAAGTCAGAAATGAGCCTGAACAGGTATAAGTTCAATCAATAGTGCACTGTCTGATTGCTGCCACAAACTGCTTCAGGCCAGGAAGAAACTTCTACAGCAAATCATTCAGTGAGTACATGCTAGAAAGCCTTGTGAAGTCTCCCACCAGCACTGACATGTCTCCCAAGATCTGGATTCTCTGTCCAGTGCAGCTTCTTGGCTGCTGGGTGACATCCCAAATGTCACTCCAACCCCCTGCCCTGTGTTTTTACCATGTCTATCTAGAGGTAAAATACTGATCTCTGTGACAAGGTGCCCTGAGATTTACTTGTGAAATGTGGTAGGTGTTATTGTTGTGTCTTCCAAAGCAGGATATGGTGCTGATCACTTTCAGAAATTATTTATGGTTGGAAATTACTCATCTACCCGAGTATGGCAATCCCTATGTACCTATGAAAACAAAGCATTTTAACTTGTAAGCCATAACCTTTGTAAGCCAAATAGTTTGTACTTTTGCATTTTCTTTCAATTTCCTTTTTATCCACTCAGAACTCAAAAAAAATCAGTTCCAAATAATCTCCCCAAATTCAGGTACATTCATAATCAGGGGTTCAGTGCTCAGTTTCGAACTATCGGATGAGAGACATACCTACAAATGCCTCACAGAATTAAACAATTCATTAAGAAAACCCATATGCAATTGAGTTGAGAGGCCAAAAATCTCATCCCATTCTAACATTACCCAAATAATTAATTGTAAAGATGCGCCAAGTCTTTTTAATGACATGTAGAAATAACTTATGCCCTTGAAATGTGTCTCAAGCAGAACTTAAATAGATCAATTATTTCAATGATTCATCTCTGAGAGTTTTTTTTTAATTTGTAAGGCTAAATACATTTCTGTGTTATGATATCAGATGATTAAAGAAGGTCTTCTGAACTAGTCTAAATTAGGCTAAGGAGAAAAAATACTAAGGAATTACTTTTTATGATCTATCTTAATTTTATCTGTTCTTTGTTAAATATTTCCCAAAGCTAGACTCCGTTAATGAAGGAAACAACTCACTGGTAAACTTGACATGATTGTGTGCTACCTGTGTTTCCACCAGGAATTTAGCATCCTTTTCAGGGGAAATGCAGTTCTTCAAAGGTAAGAAAGCGTTGCCTTAAACGTCTATATTGGCATGGACTTCTGAAGCGAAAAGTGACAGATGGCAGTAGGACTAGCTGCTTGTTAGTTTACAAGGACAAAGCTCAGTGCCTCTCCCTTTGACCCTTTATTTTCTCTATATTTTTCAATCTACTTTCTGTCATCCCAGTAACCAATTCAACAAGTAATACACAAAACATCAATGAACTGAAACAATGTTCAAGTTTTGCCATCTTGCTTTGTACTACACTGATCTATTTTACTTGTCTTTCAAGGTCCGTGAGTTTAATGGAACCTGTCTCAGGTCACCATTTTTTTAATTTTTCCCTATAAAGTCAATTGTGCTACATTACAATTTTCACAGCCAGCAGCCCTCACAGCAAATAATGTTTTGTGTGAGAACACCAGCATGTAGGACAAGACAGGGCATACAGTGGGGAGTAGCCCCTGATACAGCAGGGTGGCCAGCAGCATGCAAGAACTGTTCTCAGCAAGACTGAGCATGGTGGATGCACAGGTTGCTTCCCTCACCTTGGACTTCCCATAGACACTTCTATCTGTTGCACAATTCTTCTACATACCTAAATTAAAAGGCTGTATAAATGAAATAATATACTTGGATATACTATATAGAGCGTAAAATTCTGGATTAATCTTGCTTCAATTTCCAAAGGTTAATCAAACGCCCGTCTCCTTACCTGCCTTTCCTACCAGACTCTCCACCTCTCTTAAACTTTCCCATCTCTGGAGCATGTTTGGAAGAACTGTAACAAGGCAGTGACTCCTTACTGATGCTAAGATGGTCAGTGGTGGAAGAGGACAAATAGTGCTCAGAGACTTCACATTCCCAATGTAATGGATTGGACACTATCTACTGATGATTCAGCATGAAAAACACTGTTACAGTAAATCTTGTGGTCTCAAGACGGACAAATAATATTGAGCCTAATCTAAATTCAATGAAATTATTTAAACTGGCTTGCTGGGCCAGTCTATGGGCCACACGCAGAGTTTAGCAGGAGGAACAGCTTTCTGATTCTACATTGGCATTCTATTAAAGTAAACTAGCAAACTAAAGTCTATTGTTTTCCCAGTCTAATTATTAAGGTTGGTTTTACTATTTTAAAGAAGGACCCCAAAGCCTCCACAGGTTGATAATATTCCGTTACTTGTACCACACAGGGAAGCAGAACTGAGCTAAACAGCTAAAGAATTTGGCTAAGCAATATAAAACAGTCTCCAATATTAAAAGTAAGCAAAGCTATATCCTGATAAGCAGTGGCCTTGCTTTTTAAATACAGCATAAGGCATCTGAGGCTTGATTGCAAAAGGCAACACATACCAAAGAGATAAGAGATTTGCAAGACCAAGCATTACATTCAAAACCCTTTTCCATGGTTTAAAAGGAAGAGAAACTTTACTTCTATCAGATGCTTTTCTGTTTTATGACAAATACAACTAATGCCCTGAAGATAAAGGAGAGCATTAGAGCATGGCATAGAAATATGCTCAGCATAGAAAACTTAGCACAGAAAAAAAGACAAAAGAGCTGTAAAATTTATCTCCGTATAGAATAATTCAAAAACAGGTTCAAGACAAAAATAGCACACAATTAAACACTGAAGTGAAATAATGCAAAAAAATTATAGACAGGTGTGAATAATTAGCATATTACAGCTTCAGAATATTGTACAGACAATATTAACCCTTCCAACACCTCTGTGCTGTTATTTCAGCTAAGACAGAAGTGACCATTCTGTGCCTACTGGACTTTCTGCATGGTTGAACAGTTGAAATACCTCATTATTGTCTCTTAAATGCTTTTAAATTTGCGTTATATGAAACAGCAAGACATTAGTGTTATTCCAGATTCAGGAGCGAGGACAAAGAGCTGTCACTGAAGACAACCAAGTGAATCTGAGTTACAGCCTCAGCAATGTTTGATCTGTCTTCCACCACTCATGCTCACTATACACCAAGGCAACTGGATTAAAACAACCAATAAAAGCTCATTAAAACATATATAAACAAAGGAAGCTCTAGCATTCTCCAAACTAGGTCACAGATCCTACAGTCTAGTGGAAGTGGTTTCAACTATTATGATAAAATGTTCATGTGGGAAGACAGGTTTGCTAGGCAGAGATTTCAGCCCCCTGAACTGGAAGACAGGGACTGGGAGCAGAATGAAGCCCCCATAATCCAAGGGTAAATGGTCAGTGACCTGCTACGCCACATAGACACACAAGGCTATAGGGACAGATGGGATCCACCTGAAGGCACAGAGGGAGCTGGTGAAGGAGCTCACCAAGCCGCTCTCCATCATTTACCAGCAGCTCTGGCTCACCGGGGAGATCCCAGCTGACCAGGGGTTAACCAGTGTGCCGCTCATCTACAGGGAGGGCAAGAAGGAGGATCCAGGAACTCCAGACCTGTCAGCCTGGCCTCGGTGGTGGGGAAGGTTCTGGAGCAGATTGTCCTGAGTGCCATCATGTGGCACGTGCAGGACAACGGGGGATCAGGCCCAGCCAGCGTGGGGTTATGGACGGCAGGTCCTGCCTGATAAACCACATCCCCTTGTGTGACAAGGTGACCTGCCCAGTGGCTGAGGGAAAGGCTGTGGCTGGTGTCTGCCTGGGCCTTGGCGAAGCCTTTGGCACCGTCTCCCACAGCATCTCCTGGAGACACCGGCTGCCCGTGGCCGGGGCGGGTGTGCTCTGCGCTGGGCTAAGAGCTGGCTGGGCGGCCGGGCAGAGCGTGGTGGGGGATGGGGTGACATCCCGCTGGCGGGGGCACACGGGGTGTCCCGTACCTTTCATTTTCTGTTTGCTTCATATTGTATCTCCATTAGGTAACAAACTTGCTGGGGAAGAGGATAGATCTCTCAGTGACTTGTGAATTGACTGTTCTCACACTGTGTTCCGTAAATAACGCTGATGCCCACGCCGGGCGCCAGAATCCTGCTTCGCCAAGGGGCACAGAACACCTTATTCGGTAGGAAGCAAGTTTAGGGGATTAAATGATGATTTGCCCTGCCTGGGCTAGATAACTACACCAAAGAAGTACAACATGACTTAAACACAACTCACTCCCCTAGTAGATCTGTCATTTGACAGAAACAGGTTAGCTGCTTTGTTTCCACAGTCTTTCTAGAAGACAGAAAGAGGGCCAGAGGAGAGGGGTGCCAGGATATCATCTGACCATGTAGACAATCTGGATGAAGTTTTTAGCTTCTGAATACCTAAACATTGATTTGAAGGGTTCCACAACTGAGATTTAAAAGAACAAATTGAATTTTCCTGCTCTGTTCCATTCTACACTGAACTTTACCTCTGCGTTCTCCTTTTAAGTGATTAGTTACTACCACACATAGCAGGTAGGCTGAAATCCTTTTTCATCCCCGCTTAGCGTCTCCCTACAAGGCTTACTTCCAAAATGATTGAAGACAAGAGTTCAGAAACAACAGACGCTGGCAGCCTGCCAGTCACATGCACCCACACAGATGCTAAGTTAAAAATATATCAATTCACGCCTCATACAAGTGGGTACGTAGGATAGAGAGGGCTGATAGAACAGATTGAAAGGGAGAAGTGTATATTCACAAAGGGCAGTACACATGTATCTGTCAAGCAAAAGGCCATGAGGAAAGAACGGGAGCTGCTGGTACCGCTGTGCTATGTATAGGATGTCTTAGTCAAAACCTTTATTTGCTGGGTTTATTTATGCTTAGAAATTTGTACCTGGGCTGGGAATCTCATTTCTCCTTCCTTCTCTTTATCAAAGTCTCAGGACTTACTACCAAAGAACACTATGGGCATACTACTAAGAGTATGACATAAATAGTGCCAGTAGGAGAATCTTTGGTTTCAGCTGATATTCTGAGAGCTCTGACTATGGGATCAATGTGACAGACCCGTCTTCTCTGATCACCTTTGTCTCTGCTGGACTCAAATGAGTAGATTTTTGCCTCTTCTTTCACTGTGGCTGAGCTATACCTCAAAGGCGGCACATTCCTCCTACAGAATTCAAGCTGAAATCAAGTCCTGCACAGCCTAAAAACTGTCAGCCATTTTTACCAAAACCCCAAGGACTGTACTTTAATTTCAGAGAGTTTGGATTTTTCTCATTTGTTTGGGTTTAGTTTGATGATTAACTTCTGCTCCAGATTTTCTAGTTTGAGCAGATCAATTCTTTTCAGTACTAAATGGGAGAAAAATTCTGAGCGAGCATTTGGCTCCAGTCAGAAAGGTGCTGCTTCCCCAGGACAACTGACTGCCCACGATCAGTGGATATCATTCCACGAGGAAAGGATCTCTCCCCTGTTCTCTGAAACCCCACACTCCTCCGGGTCTTGGTCTAAGTCTCCTTTTACGAGACTTTTATTGCAAACAAAGGGACCTGCTCTTTTTAACAATTTAAAGTAGCATAATATCATGATTTTTATCTATACTAATGAAAGTACTTTGAATTGTGTACTGAAGCCATTATCAAAGATAGGCTATGGAAATTAGTTGCATAATTAATTAGATGCAAACTGGTGGTGCTTTTCTGAATGCACCCTACTAAGCAGGGGTGAATCTTCTGCAAAAAGTGACTAGGATTTGCTAAACCAGGAGCTTCTCCCCAGCCTCCAGGTCAGAAAAGTTGACAGTGCAACAAGCTGAATGCTCTCAGGGTAGCAACTGCACAAACAGCCACAGAAAGTATAGGTTTAATTTTATGTTGACTTAGGACCTGGTTTTGTAATAATAAAGTCAAGTCCCAGATAAAGCGTGAGGCTTTGAGGCAAGCAACAATGAGGACTGGACAGGGCTAAGGTTAGCAGAAGGGTATGTTTATAAGACTAATAAACTAGATTCTGATTTCTAGCATGAAGGGGGTAAATTACAAACTGATGAAGCTTCTGCACAAATGTGATTTCTATTAACATTAAAGCAGCCATGGGCATCTACTGAGGGGAGAATTGGTCTCTAGAGTTTGCTATTTTAACCATCAGTTACAGAGCACAGTTGCTGGAAGAAAACAAACGATATAGCAATAGCAACTCTAAAGGCAAATAGAGGACAGGAGAAGGAAAATATTAAATAAGAATAGTCACTATGGAAACAGTTGGATTTTTAGTATTTTAATACCTGGATGACTCAGAGGAGTGGCAATAAGACATGGAGCCTTTTGCATTTGGAGGAGGTATCAATTCACATTTTGCCCAAGCTAGGGGCAATTCAAAGATTGTCCTAATAATAGTTATGTGAAACGACTTCACAGTTTCAGTTCATTTTAAAGACTTAGTATGTAGCTCGAAAATATCTCCACCATGCAAATACTCTAGTTGGAAGGCCCAGCAGCAAGCCTGAAAACTTGGCTGAGGAGGCAGCGTTTTCTTACTGCTTTTACAAAATGTTGGGACCTGGGGAAGTTTGTTTTGCTGCTGCTGCCTCTGCTAACACGATGCCTGTGAGTATCAAGATTTCAGCCTCCAGGCCTTGCAACTATACTTCATAATTGCCAGATTAAAAACTAAAAAAACCCCATACGCTGTGTTTGCAAAATGGGGAAGGGATGAAGTTAATGAATTGCAGAAGAGAAACAGGATCTGAAACTAAATCTAACATATTCCTAAATTTGGATTTTTTTAAGGGTAACTTCTTCAAGTTACAATTCCCACCTGTGCTGTCTGGCCTGGAGCCAGGCTCACATCAACCCCGCATAGCTCAGGTAACTTAAACGCATTGGTGTCTCTGTAAAGGACAGGAATGTAGGAATGACTGAAATGCATCTTCATTCACTGTTCAGATAATTTTGTTAAAGAGCTAAATGGCTTGAGATTTATTTAGTTTTTAATACTGGAGCTATGCAATAAAGAACTACTTAAACAATTATCTAGAAAAATGTTTCTCTGATATATTTTCAGTCACACACAAGTGAAATTTTTATTTCTTTTAAGGTGCCCTACTTGCTTGTACAGAGCCTGAGAGGAAATCTAACACTCCTTCCTCCGTTTCTTTCCTTTGATGCCTACACACTAGACACAATGCAAATCTGGACTGCCGCCTTGGTCGTCTCGCTACCAACTGCTACTGGATCCTGGAGAACATAAAGCAGATGGAGTACATTACCAACAAATTGTTTTGCCAGCTAGTCAATCAGTTGAAAACATCCATGATCTAGCCATATTTTTTAGGAGCAAGTTGCACAGGGCAGCATTAAAGCCTGTTAGTAGACCGAGCACAGGAAAGTACAGGTGAGAAAGCCAGAGAGAACCTCAGCACATTCCTGTTCTGCACAAGTGACATTCACAGAAAGGGACTCCATGTGCTTTTAAAAAAAGTCATTACTAAAATAAGCAGAAAAATAGTTCAACTTCACTCATCTAACTTACCAAGTGTTCTTAATGACGATGTCAATATTTTCAGGGCAATACCACTGATTTATATACCATACCCATGACATACTATTATGGTGACTGAACCCAATTCAAACAAAATGACAAAAAATAAGAAAGTAGAAGCTGCATGGGGTGGTATGATAACTGCAGCCAGTTCCATATCTTTGAGAACTGTACTGCAAATAGAAGCTTTGTGGGGAAACCAGGATGCACCGAGCCACAAGCTGTGAATGCAGGCAGCCCACATATCTGAGTTACATACAGGCTACCAAAGCAAGACCCGTAAAATGGGCTGTGCCCCTCAGGACCTTCACCACTAGAAAGCTGCAGCATTAGGAAGAAATGTCTAAATTTTCACTCACTTATGGGTCTCTGAAAGATGTTGCATAAGCAGAAATAAAAATTTGGTTTGTAAAATGAAACTCGGCAGGCAAACCGCATGCTTGTTTGAGGTCTGTTCCCCAGTGAACCATGGGGAGAAGCATAATTAACCATCATGCAGCATTAGCTTCAAAGGCAAGAGAGAGATCTAGCACCAAATTCAGTTATGAATATAACCCAGTACAGATAATTTGGGTTCTTGTCTAATCATGGTTATAAATATTTATTTTCGATAGATGGAATATAGAATCGTATTTCCTGTAATGATACTACCAGATCTGATACACAAAAGCTCTACCAGTCGTTGCAACTGTCTTCAGTTTTACAAGACACGCAGCAGCACTTGCTAACAACGGAAAAGCAGCTTCACACCCTTATGCTTTGATTAAATAGTAATCATGTTATTTGCTGTTTTGCTTATCATGTATCATACACATCTGTTATTTCAAAGAATATTTATATCTACACAAAGGCTCAAATAGAACTTGAAGGCGGAGGGGGTATGGGTACAAGATTTCTAATCTCATGGCATTTTAGTTTCTTTCTGGAAAGACAAAATTCCTTTCTCAGTTAAATAATTTTTGCTTAAAAGCATGTACTCAGACACAAAACCCAAACAGTACTTCAGCTTTTTAAAATGCATGCAATGAACTGAAATCAGAATAATTCTGGTATTTTAAAATTTTGCTTGTAATTAACAAAAAAGATCAATAAGCAGCAGAGTGAATGGAAAGGAAAATTAGCATCTTCAAAATGTTCATTAGCCCAGACTAGTAACAAACATTTTTGTGCTTTCTGCATTGACCTCCATTTTCTTTTAGGCTCAGAGCAAGTTTTACAAATGTGTTGCGATCAACAAAATGTATCCCTTTTGGTAAAACCCTGACATGATTCAGATGCCAGGTTTCGTTCTTGAGGTTCTTTTAATCTGCTCTCCAGGTCTCTATTTATACTCTCACTTAGATATATGTGCCTCTTAGCAAAAAGCAAAATTTCCTATCATGTCCTGCCTGGGTCACAAAATATTAAACTCATTCCTTATCACAAACCATGCATTAACTTAGGGCTTTAAAATGTTTATGAAAAAGTGCTGTGAATTCCTTCCTTTTCTGCTTTAGTCAAACTGCAAACCTACTGCATTTCTGTGGGTGTACAAGCAATTTAAATTTCAGCAATTTTCTGTTAGTCAGTATTACCTTTTATTTCCAAGTAGTGGGGAACTCAACTAAAAATTACGATGAGCAAACTTCAAAGGCTTTGGAGCTTGAGTTTGGATGTTGATGCATATGGTGTTAAACACTGCTGCAGAAGCAAGGCTCCCCATTGCATTAGGCCAGGTTTTTCTAAGCCCTTGATAATGACAGAAGCAGAAGACCTGTTGCAGTGTCCCTGCCCTTGTACACCAGTCTGTAGGAGGTCTGCAGAAGCCTCAGGTGGTTTTCCTGCTGCATTCCCGAAGCCCAGCCAGTCTCGCGCTACCACAGAGCATAATACCTGGCCACTGCAGAATGCTACGGAGAACTCTGCTCCTGATCTCTGATTTTGATACACACTTCTCTAAACGAGGCTGGAGTGATTGAGGGTTTTCTTTTCACTCCCCTCATTCAATTCACTTGGCCATAGTACTGAGACTTGTGAAAATGTGTTGGTTTTCATTTACAGTGTGAGTCCCACATTACCTGATTAAGAATGCTATAGCCCAGCAGGAGTTTATCATCATTCCCATCTTTCAGTGAGGAATAAATGTTGTAATCTGGAAATTTACACCACTGTAAAACCTTAAAAGAACTGAAATAAGCTCCAGCTTTGTGGTGATGTGTGTATGAAGATCTTACCAAGTTTACAAATGTCCCTTTAAACAAGCTGAAATTGAGCCAGGCACCTACAGCCAGCCACCAAAGAAAATATAATAAAGTGCCCATATAAACTACTGGATAACAAAATTAAGTATCAAATTAAATGGGAAGTAGGCTATACCATAAAATTGATGACTTTTGTGATGTCTCTGGTGAAGAATGTTTGTCAGATGATATCCGAGGTGGTCATTTTAAGCGAGCTGGGGCTGGTCCACCACTTGCGGTGAGCCCTATGCAGAAGTAATTCCCTCCTTTTGTAACTTAATGTTCAGCTTTAGTGCAATACCAGATCACCAGGGCCAACTCCCCAGAGATGATTTCTGGAAGGGGCAGACACACTCCACACCATGTTACTACCTAATTTTCTGCAAAGAAAGAAGATCTGAAGCCACTGCATACTGTATTCCAGTAAGGCATTAGTTAGATATATTGGTTCACTTAATTCAGACCTTGGTTTCGTTCAAAAAAATGGAAATTAAAATAAATGAGCTGACTGACAGAGAAGGTGAGCATGAAGGCAAGCTTGCCCACTAGAAATACCGTTAAGGTTACTTTTAACTATCACAAATGGAGAGACACTGCAACAGCCCACATAAATCCCCTCCAGCTGAACAAATCAGGAATGCATGTAAGGGAATTAAGCTTTTCATTCCTCATTCTTTCAGGAGATGCTACAGCCCTGTTGTTAAAGAACTTCAATGGATAGGAAAACCCCCAACTTTCTCAGAGTTTAGAGAAGGAAGATTATAAAAGAAGCTTTCAGTGAATTCACAGCTTCCCAGGCTGTGCACAAGCTGCAGGACACAGGGTCTCCTTCCAGCCCAGTTATCGGGGCTTGCCTCAGCTTTCCAAAGAATTTTGATTTCATTTACAAATTACGAAGGAGGATTCTCTGAACCAAACACCAGAACAGAGAGAATCCAAAAAACCGCTGCTCTCTTAAAATGCCTTAGTGGAAGCTTTTTAAATGCTTCACACAGTCATACGCACAAACATCCTTATTTTGGAAAAAGGTGGTGGAAGGAACTATGGGGATAGAATTATGATCCTGAGGAAATCAGTTGTAAAGAGAGATAAGCAGCAGGAGCAAGGCTCACCTTTTGGTGATTGACAGTGACTTTTAACAGCTTGAATCTTGACACAAGCACCTCAAGCTAAATGCTTGTCGCTCACGATGCTTCAAAGGAACGACCTGTTGCAACCAGAATAATGACCAGAATTGGAGAAAAAGGAAGGTAAAACTCCCTTGTAGAGGAGTGCTCTTTATTGACATACTCCTGGTACATTATCAGCTAAAGACTGAAAACACGCAGGAGGTCTGAGTGCTGTCCTAGCTGGAGTGAAAATCTGAGGACAGTAGCCCCAAGCTTTTCCATCAGGGTGCAACACCCTGGTGACATTCCCCAGGCCAACTGCCTGCGAGTTCCTTTAGTTTTACTGTGGAAAGAATTTCAAGAAGAAAACTGGTTGACACTTTCTGTGTTGGGGTTGCTGTGGCTGGACCACCAGGATTAGATTTAGACCTAACATAAAAACATTAACTGAAGTCACTGCAAGGTAGAGCCCCTGTGCTGGTACCACGGTGCCTTCTGGCTAAAGAAGAAGGTAGATGAGACTGCAGTACATGGGGATGTCATTCACTGCTGCTAACACCAATTCGTAAGTGGCCAAACTCTTTTATCCTTGACACCAGAGACAGACTAGGTGGTGGCTTTGATGATTCCATTTAGCAAGCCAAAACCAAGCGGTCTTCTGGCAGCTCCCCACAGCAGCTTTCTAAGCTGTTACAGTTGCTTTCTCCATCTTGCCGTTTTACTCAATGCCATAATTATTTTCTCATTTCTAAATTCACTATTAATTTTAATTAAGCTCATCTACACTCATTAGTTTAGCTAATCTATCTTCACTTTAAAAAAAACCACACACACACCCTCCCCAGTCTTCATTCGGATGGAGCATTGGCGTGGAAAGTTTTATGCAGAGAGGCAGAAAGACCCACATATGTAATGAAATAAAAGGGTTTATAACTGCAGCTCATCGGGGATTCTTTAATTAAGCTTTTCCTATCCAAAAAAAGCCAATTAGTTGGGATTGAAAGTTTTCAGAGACCTACATCCTGTTTAATAAAATTGCAGTCTGAAGTTTTCTCTGGTGAAAAGTAGAAAATAATCACTACCTAATACAAATCAAACTTAGAGGTCAAACCTCATCTACAACAGAGGAGGTACTGTACATGCTGCATTTGGATATAAGAGCAGCTCTGAATGCACAAACGCCAGCCTCGCAAGTCCTTCACCTTGAAGCTGCTCAAGTGATCTCATTTGCTTTAGCCACTCTGAATTTCATTCAGCACTCGGGTACAAGTTTCAAATCTCTGAATTTTTTCATGTAGCTCTGGTCTTGTCCTAACTTAATCTTTCATTTTCTCTCATAGTAATATTTTTATAGAGGACTAAATGAGCAAGTAGATAAAAAGCATTATTACTATTATTATTCTTATTTTCTGAGATCTCCTGCTCAAAGATTTTAAATGATGCTTCAGTGTTTGAGTAGGCCATAAAGTTTAGCAAGGAAGTTCTAACTTTTTCTGTGTCCTGCATATAAAAACAAGCATTCTTGTTTAACAAACAATCTGATCAATACCAATTAACCACTTCACAAGCTGCTGAATCAGAGA
Source organism: Falco naumanni (assembly GCF_017639655.2). Lineage (NCBI taxonomy): Eukaryota > Metazoa > Chordata > Aves > Falconiformes > Falconidae > Falco > Falco naumanni. Next base: position 7,062,790 of record NC_054067.1, read on the forward strand.
ATATTGCCCATGGATTGCATCAGTCCATTGTTTACTCTTTTACTTTGTTACTTCAGCTTCTCCCTCAAGACACAACGATTATTTTATGCTTGCACATAAAACTCCCCTATTCACTGTTTCCTAACTCTCCTATTTGCAATATTTTGCAGAGAAACAAGGAGTTTGCCAAGGTGGACCATATTCACAGGATGTTGTCATCCAACAGCCTAACAGTTGCTGGTACCAGATGTTTCAGAAGATGATAAAAGACCCTACAGGAAGCAGATGTGAGACAATCTGCTCTGCCTAACTCACAAGCAGAACTATATACAGTCTATAAAGTTCATCTATATTCTCAGGGCTTGAAAAAATAAGATGTATGTCCAGTATCAGCACTTACTCCTATGTTGCTTCGCCCACCATATCCTGTGAGTAAGTCTTTTTCGTTTTTGTCACTCTCTCCCAGCTGTTCCCAATGTCCATTCCAGGAACTCACTTTACCTACTTTCAGATATTCAAAAGAATATGCAAGTATCAAGACAAGTTTAAGAAGCTTTTGAGTGTTCTGTTTAACTGTGTACGTGCCTTTAGCAAAGATAAGAGATTACCCAAAATGAAAGTTACTGTGTTATCTGCTAAAGCAAGGTAGAAGCAAACTGGTATGATTGTTTTCATTATTATAAGGAAGTAATGTCTGTAAACTTGGACTGACAGGTCACCTTCAGGTCTTACTCTTCTGGGTGAATGACTGAAACTGCGTGACATATACATTTTTATAAATGTTATTGTTTATGATGATTTCAGGTTTCACTTTCTATGGCCTCCACTCACCGTGGACATATAATAATTCTCTAGAAATTGCCACAATTAGAATTCAACATCACCTATTCTCTTTGAGGAGGGAGGAAATATGGGGATTGCATCTGAATACCCTGAGGACTGTAGGACTTTCATATTCATGTATTCAATTTTATGAACATCTCCAGAGGATAATAAGACAAAATAGAATTTACTTATTTTTACAGCCTGTTCTAGGTCTTCTATATTTTCAAGTTCATCATAGTTTTTTTTTTCTCCTAACATCATTTGGAACAGACCCAAGACTGCTTGAACGTGAGTTCCAGCAGAGACATTTGGTTGAGAGATAATTTAGATGTGTTTTGGTGATATGGAAAACGCCCTTGTATTTATGCATCTTTGAATTATGTTACAAATGTTGGTACAGTAATATTCCTAAGCTTTAAAATGATTACCCACTTACAGAGACTCACAAACAAAGAAAAAGAAAAACACGGGATTCAGCCTTTTCTGGCCCCCAAATCCATCTCTCTGTTGTAGATTTAGATTTGTGTGCAGAGACCCCCAGCACTGGCCAAGAAGGGAGGGGTGAGCACAGGGTGCGGTATGAATGCTGGGAGACATGTCAGCATTTCAACCTAAGAGCATATTCTGTTGTCATGACAACATGATGTAAAGTGTTTTCTTAAAGAAAAAGATTGCAACGTAAATGGAAAAGAAAAACTCACGTAATAGAGCAAATTCAGATGATGTGTCTTATGAGGTTGTGACATGGATTAAAACACAACATCTATTACCGTAAACAGTTTCTTTTTTTAAATCCCGTACAGAACAAACTCTTCACAGAAATGACATTCCATAAAAATCTCATTTATCATTCGAAATGAAGTTTAGAAGCCACGCTTTTTTTTTTTTATTATTTCAAATTAATTTCACATTTTTTTCTACTAGATAGTCCGAAAGCATAAGATGCTTTTCTCCCTCATTTTCTGTGTAAAATACTGGTTTAAAGTAGCTTGATGCTTTATGCAACACCAAGGACCTGTTAAGTGCTGTAGAAACACTTAAACATGCCACTGGCCTCCAACCTTGTAATTGCAGTGGTCAAAGGGTAGAGAAAGGGAATATCATTATCCCATTTCAAAGTGGGAGCAGAAGCACAGGGCATGTGAAGCCAGAGGCCTAAAACTCAGATGAAAAGCTTCAAACCGTGTTGGGAATTACATCAAGATTGCTGTAGCCCAGTTATGTAGTTTACAATGTCATTCTCATCTGCTCACGCAAAGAGAGAAATCGGTGACTATTTTCCTTCAAATGTTTACTGAGGTTTACAGTTATTAAAGCTTTCATCATTTAGCCCTGCCTAAAACGTTACAATTTTTGTCATGGCTCAGAAGCGTGACCCATGCCTCAGGGCATGCACTGGAACAGAACAAGGACAGAAATACCAGGGCAGCCCTTGCTCACTGGCCATTAAAATGAATGGATTACATTTCCCACAGTGGCTAGAGAGAATATATTTTTATGTCAGTCTAAGTGACCTTGTATCATGTAGATGGAGCTGGAGAATTTCTCCTGCTCCCCACAATAAAGGCAGATACTAAAAAAAGCAAAAAATCTTAGGAAGCGTCTCAAGCTGGCTTTCTTTTCTCCGTTGTCAATACAGTCTGCCGTACACAAAAAGCTAAAAAATTCAAGAACTAAAGAGCTGGAAAACTTGGATTTGAAATTTTGCTTGACAGCTCCCAAACAGGATGGTTCTTCAAGAATAAATAGAGAAATATGCCCCTAACTTGCCCATTGCCTCTGCAGGAAAAGATCTCAGCAGCCAAAGGTCCGCCTTGCCTACAGCTGGCCACGAGAAGCGTGCGCCCTGTCATTTGGCATTACAATGATTTATTTGGTAGGTTCTGGGGGTCAGCAGAAAATGGGGTCCCACAAGGGTGGACACCACCCATGCACAGGCGAGGAGATGCCACCTGCCTCTGGGAGAGCACAAAGAGAGCAAGGCGGAGGAGAGCAGCAGGGCATAGGGGCAGGTCTTGGCTTGAAGGCATCATGCTAGTGTCCCTGTGTTACACCCTTTCTGGTGGGATTTTGTTAAAAGGGAACGTGGAGAAGCAGGAGAAGGGGGGAACCAAAGAGATCATGTTCATGTTGGAAGGTGCAGCAAGCGGTTTGGGACGGCTGCTGTGTGACAAGGGCCAGGTTGTGGGACACACTGAGCACTGCCTGTTGGCAATGACTTTACACCAGGGTTTGAGGGGGCCCAGCATTCGACAGGATCAAACCTCAATGCTTTAAATAAGCTGTGGTGTTTAGATCTGAAGTCCCCTAGAGAAGGAAGGCTGAATTCAGTTCTGATTAAAATGGGTGATAAGAGCGATTTACTGGAAAGGTACATTCAGAGTAGATACTACGGCAATTCTGATATAAAAGATTACTTGTCTTGTTAAAAGCTTACAAGCTATTTGTCATCTCAGTGCTCTGTTCCCTACAATGTCAGGTTCTGGAAAGCTGTGAACTCCCAGGTAATGAAACAGCTCGGTTTGTGCTAAGAAAAGTATCTTGTATACAGAATTATGGCTTTGCAGCTGCTTCTAGAAGGTGGTGATCATGGTCTTATTGTCTCTTTCAGAAATATATTTGTGAGCCCTGTATTATGTGAAATATGAAAAAAGTGGATGTTGAGACTGCTGTGAGCCACTTTGCCCTTTGCAGTGAAGGGAACTGCCAGCGAAGCACAGCAGGACAGCCACCCACCACGGAGCTCTGAGAAGACAGCATGGGCTCAGAGAGCTCCCTGAGTGTGCAGCACGCAACATCTGCATGGAAGCTTCCTGCGTGTCAGATGTGGCTTGTTCCAGACCTGTCAACCTGGAAACCTTCCTGGGTGATACCTTCACTGAAGGGCCATAATCATTAGCTCTGACTCTGCTAAGACTTCCCTACTATTTTTTTAGCAAGAAGACGGCTGTGCACCATGGCCTCTGTACTACCATAAAGAAAATCACAGGTCATTTCTTATTCTTCTGCTGTCACCCATGTGACCTTAACCTGGTTCCAGTTTTGTCCTCCAATTCTCTTCCTGAGTGAAAAGGGCCATATTTACTTTCTTCCACTCTTTGGTCACTTTATGTTATGAGGATTATAAGCTCTGCCATGTGGAAATACGGTTCATCCATGTTGGTACAGCACCTGGCACAAAGGGACTCTCAGGGGAAGATGGTGGCTTTAAGGGTTACTGGACTATAGTAATAAAAAACATGTAAAGTATTGCTCCCTACACACCACTGAGACTAACAAAATGATTTTAAGAAACCCAGAAAATTTGTAGTCAATGATACATTCCTTACATGTGTTCAGAATCTTATCTGAGATCTAGGATGTTTGAAAAGAAAGTTTTTATGCTACCTCCTCTTCAGAGTATTTCAGAGATAACATAATTCAGGGAACATTGCTGGGGCCTGCCCGTGTTTTTTGACCTAGAAACAAGATTGCAGAATAAGAACCTGCTCCTCCATCTGGTGAATACACTAATAATCTTCCCCAAAAGAGCAATTCCGTTAACTGAACTGATCCCCATACCGTTATTGTGATGGTGGTCCTCTACAGGTGGTCCTCTAGATCACATCAAATACAGCCTGGCTTTCAGATGCAAGCATGAGGTTAGATCAAACTGGCAGGTAGAAAAACACATCTTTGTATCTGTAAATTCAGCCAATTTGATCAGGACATGCTGAGAAACAACCCCATGTCACCATTTTAGAAAGGAAAATAGCACAGATTCACCTTTCTATTTACTAAAGATTTGAACTTTTAAAAGCGTAACTGTGAGAAAAAAATAGACTCAAAATTATCATCTTACCTCTGTGGTCACACCTGTGGCTTTGTTGACACAAGGCTATATTACAAGAGATTATCAAATATCTTTGTAGCATCAATGAATGTCAAAGTCAGCATCACAGACACAGAAGATCCTGTTTGCTCTGTTAACTGCATCAGTAACATCTTTTCAACATATGTCTCTGAAATACAGCTTGTGAGAAGGAAGATTTCTCATTGGAACAACAACTGAAGAAGCACAGAGATAATTTGCTAGAAATAGAGAACTTATGCCATTGAGATCAATGGAAATTCAGAGGAAAGCCTGAATAAGAAGTCTGGGATTTGACCCTAAATCAGCTTACACAGTTTTCAACAAATTGAGTTTTTACAGTCTGGTGGAAGCTCTAATTATGTTGTCATAAAAATCTCAGCACTGTTGAAATCTTATTGCTGAAGCTCCCAAAGAGGCATCTATAAAGGATTTTCTTTCCCATTTTGTTCTGATAATGGACAATATATGAGGTGTCAGATGAGAGAGAGCAATGTGGGACGTGTCACCTCCGTCACCTCTGACAAGGAAGCCAATAAACAATTGGCTGGCTTTTATTAAGTTGTTCTAAGGACCAAAGTCCCAAACTCTGGCTCTTCATTTAGACAAAGCTCCCACAGAAAAGGACAATTAAAGGATGTATTTCATACAATAGTAAGACGACTCCACTCTCCAAGGATGAAACATGGTTTTAAATGCCTTGATTCTTCAGATGACATAAGTAGGTGTCTAAAGGCAGCTGTCACAAACATCAGACATTCTTCACCTTGTGTACCAGAAACACGCAGAACTTCAGGAAGACAGTGAGGAAAATTTCAGGGAGGTAAGAAAAAAAGCGCAGTAGTTCACCGAGAGCAGGTGTTTTATAGAAAGAGTTCAGCTTGAGCAAGCTTCTGCCAACGCACTGGGAACGTCTGTCAGAAACCCACCATTTCCCCGGCAGCTCACCTGATGCCTTTTGGCAAATCTGGCCTTCAGAGTCCTGCTGCTGGGGGCAGCCCAGCTGGGTCACAGCTCCAGCCCTCTGGCCACCACGCACCCGGCTGTGCACGGCGAGGTTTGCAGGCAGCAACTGGGGGTCTGGCAAGGAGGGCCAGAGGGCAAAATGGGCAGCCCCCAAGGACCAGGGCAGCTGGCTACTCTGCTTCAATTACAAAAAGATTGAAGAAGGATAACAGTTATGTTTCAATTTCCAACAAAAAGTGCTCCACCTTCCAAGGAAATGGAAATTCTCGCTGCAACAGATCTGCTCAAAGCCTGCTGGCACAGCAGCTCAGGTCTCCAACACTTAAACTACCAGGAAATCTTTATTACTATCTTTAGCACTGTCCACTATGGCAGTAAAAAGCCCATTTAGAACAACGCAGTATAAACTTAAGAGACATACAGGAAAGGTACCACCTGAAAGGTGTTGCCTGAACCCCCAAAAAGCTGGCATTAAGGACACCATCTTCAGCCAGGAAATAATTCCTTTCTAAGACTCAGTTTAATTTGTGAAAAACATTAATATTCAGATGAATTATTTTCTTTTATGATTTTCTCACTTTTTTGTTTTTAAAGGAAAACATGTATTTCTGGCCTGATCTACCGAAGAAATTCCTTTAAAATTAGAACCAAACAGATTTTCATTTCAGATGCGTTTTAATGAAATTATATTAGACAGAAGAATTGTCTGCTGTGGCGAAGGTAATCAGTATTCATTGCCAGTTGAAAGGTGTCGGCTCGGCTGACATGTTGACAGTGCTGTATTTCCACACATCTAGTTTTAATTCCAAAGCACAGACCAGTAATGTAAAACTATATATTCCTAAGGCTGCACTCTCACTCAAAACTGGCCGTATTCGAGCAGACAAAATTTCTCTCTTGTCCAACATCCTCACATGCCCAAGAAAAAGCACAGGAATTTAACAAACCAAAGCTTTTTTGGTACATCCTTCCACCGGCGTGGTTTCCTGACCGGAGGCAGTATCACAGAATGCTTTGTTACAGCAGAGCCTGGGTGCAGAGAACACCTGTAATTTGGGTTTACATTGCTATTGCAAACATGAACTCTTCACACACAGTGGGAGCAGAGCCCGGCTGTTTGCCCTGCAGCTTACAATACAGAGACAGGATTTAGTGAAACAAATTTATATAAATAAGCACAACAAGTCATCCATTCACTTTAACACTAAACATTTGCATAACAGTCTCTGTGTTTGGGCTCACACGCAGTGGATGATGGAGGTACGACAACAGCAGGGAACACACAGGAGTCGGAAGTTTTAAAGGAAAAATCTAATGTTACGTTGTGGTGTTGACCAAGATCTTATATACATACCATTTATCTATTTGCACCAATACGTAAGACAAAGCACTGAGAGAAAGAGTACCACGCAGCCAGCCAAGAAGCAAGCACAGGATAAGCCTTAGACCTTAATTACATGGAGGAAAGTGCTTGGGGAGCACTGTTCATTTTTCCTCTCACTAAGCATAAGCAAGAAACAAGTTTTGAGGATATATTATGTTATATTACCGTGTATGCTGGGTTTAGCGGAGATAGAGCTCGTTTTCTTCATAGTAGCTAGTATGGGACTATGTTTTCTGACCCCAACTGACCCAAGGCATATCCCATACCATATGACATTCATGCTCAGCATATAAAGTTGGGTGAAGAAGAAGGAGGAGGGGGGGACATTTGGAGTGATGGCATTCATCTTCCCAAGTAACCGTCATGCATGATGGAGCCCTGAACCTGCCTGTGATGGGAAGGGTTGAATGGATTCCTTGATTTGCTTTACTTGTGCGCGCAGCTTTTGCTTTACCTGTTAAACTGCCTTTATCACAGCACATGGGTTTTCTCACTTCTGCTCCTCCGATTCTCTTCCCCATCCCACTGTGAGGGGAGTGAGTGAGCAGGTCTTTAGTTACCAGCTGGGGTTAAACCACAGCATGGGGACTGACTGCAATGTTTAAATACAAAAGAAATCACAGAATGCCCCAACTAATCTCTAGTAATTTGCACTGTCAGCCCCCAGGCAAAGGGCAAGCGTCAACCCCCCCACCACCAGTCACTTCCCAGCTGCATGCAGCACCAGAGGGGCTGGGAACGCGCAGTGCAACCATCCTGCCAGGCAGGACCGGGGTCTCTCCAGGGGCTGCAGCCTCTCCCAGCAAAGAGAAGGGCTGGGCATCGGCTTCCTTCACTATCGGTAACTTCATCTCATCCACCTTCCTCCTGAAAAGCCAAGCAGCCACTTGGGCATGGCATGTGTGTGCACTTGTACCTGATGATGTGCTCTCTACAACAAAAGTCCTGCTCATCTTTTAAGTGCTATCATTTCGCAACGTGCCAACATACTTTATTTTTGGTAATAGCCCTTCACCTAACACAATAAGATAAGTGTACTCACTCAGCCCCTAGACACTGTTTAAATGGCATTCCTAGCAACAAGCATCCTTTGCCAGGAACACAGAGAAGTGGTACTTGCTCATCACACTCCTCCCTGTTTAGCTGAGAGACTCCCAAGGGTGCTGTGCACCGTGTCCCACGCACTTGCACCAGCACCACGGCAGGATGAGAGGCAGAAGCAAAAGCCCATCCTCTGCCATCTCGGTCTGTGTGCACTGAGGAGCGAAAGGCCAGCACTTCTGGCTGGTGATCAATGCTGCAGGCGTTCTGCCTCCTCACTTAGTGCCTGATCGTGATGTCCATTCAGCCCCCAACCACTTTTCCCAGACTCCCTCCTCTCCCCTAGCAGACTCCTTTTGCCCATGTACTTGCCAACACAGGGGTTTGCCCTTTTTGTTACAGTTCAGTTCAAAATAAACATTAAAACCCCCAGTATGTTTGACTTGTGATCAGCAATTTGTTTCATGTGACCAGACTGCTGCTCCCAGGCAGTCTCATTATCTACAGCGGAGATCAATGCAATATTCTACTTACCTGTGATAAGCTGCACCTTCAGGCCATAACAAAACCTATTTTAGAAGGGATTTCTCAATGTTGTCTCTATATCTAGTAAGTATAGACCTCTCATAAAATTAAAGTAACCTTTACACTTCAACAGTAAACCTAATATACAGCTGTATACACATAAGGCCATTGTAGATTTCGTATCATTTATGGATTGTTCTTTCAGCTTTTTTTTTTTTTTTTATTTTAGTAGTGATAACTTGCTTAGCTATGTCCTGTATTTTCCCAGTGTATGTAGCCCCAGCTGCACTGTCAAACCTAACATGGTTCAATTTTTATATCCTGTATGGATAAAACCATATCAACCAAACTCTCATAGAAGTGCTGCTCTTTCTAGAAAACACCCTTACCTCCAGGTAGAAAGGAACTTCATTGAAGTTGTGATGCATCTCTCAGCACCTTCAGGAAGTTATATGAAAAATAAAAATACTGCCTATAGAAACAACGTATAGGAAAATAAACTTATCTGTTTTCCAAATCCTATTATCCTGCTGAAGTGCTCTCAGAACAGGTTTCCACAGTTAACATACAGTCGTCAGCATTCAGGAGCAGAGGTATCCAAAACAAGGAAATTACACATTCTCTTTCCTTCCTTTCTATAGAAACTTATCCACTTCAAATGTTAAATTGCTCATTTTTTTTCAGTGAAAATATAAGTGGAAAACATCTCATGCACTTGCACAGGTGGAGTCAGAGAAGGTGGGGGACTGAGAGTTGGCCAAGTCTCGAGACTGTTAATTCTGGCAGATTTTAATTCTGGATGAACTGGACTGAGAGCCACAAACAGGTAAGCAGACTAGGAGAGCAAGTGGACATCAGAAGGACGGCTGGATTCAGGGAAGACCTAGCCCTGAGACAGGTGCAGTCCCTCTGTAACAGGCAAGGTACCCAGCAGCACAGACTCAGCCTCGGCACAGAGGATGCCACAGCGCTTTTCCAGGGGCAAAACAAATCCCCAAACTACTCAGAGATGAAAAATACACCAGTTAAATATGCTAGGGATTATTTATACATCTATACAGCAAAGCAGCTTGGAAAACATGTTGCCTTTGTCTGTTAATTAAGAAAAACAGTTTTTACGACTCCAGCAGATTATCAGAGAATGTAAGGACAGACCTTTCAAATGTCACCATTGTTCTACCACCCCCCACATTTTAACAAAGTCACAGTGTAAAAAGGACTGATTAGTATGTTATGAAAAAGCACACAACCGGAGATGATATTTAGTGCATTTCTGTACTGGAACCTAAAATTAATTACTTTGTGCTGAAGTTCAGATAGGTGTATTGAAAAATAAAGACTTGATTAACCTGCCTGCTTGCAAGTTCTTTAGGGGTCACTAGTAATATTGGTTTTCTTATTTTGATTGACATATTGCTTTCTCTTAAGTGCATTGTAATTTTGCTCCAAAGGAAAATGAACTATATGGAATGTTTTATTTTAAATCTTCGAAGTCTTTTCTAATTCTTTCCCCTTCACAACACACCCCTTGTTCTGCAAGCCTTTTTATAACAGGGAAATGAAAAACAGTAAAGATATAAAAGCATTCATAATGCATCATTTAGGTAATATGCTTAATTAATGTGAACAAATTCATCATTTTATTCTGGTTATCAAGATGGGTTAAGCAACACAAGATTTTCATCAAGGATGAAATTGGTGCCACGGCCTACAGAGCTCTGTCAGAGACTTACTTGGGATGCTTCTGTGCACCACAGGTTACCCTACATGTTTATTTTCATGCATGTGTGCTGGCTTATCACACACTTATTAGAGAGCTGAAGTTGTAGCTCGTATCATAAGAGCATATACATACTTCTCAAATTAATTATTTGGACAGAAATGACAAATTGCACTTTAAAAAGGAAAACAGCATTGCCAGAGTTTCTAATGTGAAGAAAGTACAGTTAAATTGAACAATTTCCTATCTCATCCTATCCCAATAACCCATCCCGGTCTTCTGAAATATTCATGAAAGAATAATTATTGCCATTTATGGTCAAAATAAAACCCTGTTAATGGCACATGATTTTATAGCAGTTCCTAATATTTTCCCTCAGCAATTGCCCATTTATTTGACTTGCACTTGGCTCTAGCTTATTATTACCCTCAGTATTACCAGAAGGGCACATTGAAAGAGAAAAAAATATGTCATTAGGAACAAGCTTAATCATAGAACACTGATTTTTAGAACAAACAGAGAAAAAATGTTTTTGGTGGAAAATGCATTATTTAATGCTATGTCTGAACAGCCTGAGATCATGTTTATCCAAATCAACGCTGGATATGGAACCACACTTAACGAAACAGATTTTACAGGGAGCTCATGATAATCCTGCCCTGCCTCTCTCCGCAGCTGGATTCCCAAACCGCCGGCCGGCAGGGAAGTATCTTTTGTAGAGATTATCTGTCAGCAGCAAAATGATGTTTAACTCACAGCAAGACGTTCAGACATGATGGTGCACGGACTGTAGCAGACACCAAAGAAAGAATGACAAGTTCCCTCATCCCTTTGCCTTGTAATTTTGTTCCTTTAACTTTTAACACTTTAATGGTAGCCCAGTTGTATCCTTACTGGGAGCAGCACCAGTTACCCACCAAGGCTCTGATGAGGTACCTGGTGCCATCTGCTCGGATGCAATTGTGGTAACAGGACCAAGCGAAAGGAACAGCGAGGTAAACATGCAGCGATAATCTCTTTCCTTTAAGCTTTTTTGATTGAATTAAAACTAAACATCCTCCCACTCCCCAGAAAAAGTCCTACTTGAAATTTTAAAACCCTGGAGTGTTGCTGGGCTTGTCTGTACTGCAGCCCTCAAGCTTTGAAATCTTTTGAAGATTTCTTGGCATTATAAACAGGAAAAATATTATACAAATAGAAACCCAATCTAGCTAAACTTTTTCAGTTACTTCCTCTAAATGTGGCCTTAGTGCAAATGTGGGGTTTTTTGGTATTAAAAGAACAGGGAAATGAAAACTCCCTGTATTTCCTCACGATAGTTTAATTGTAGCATTTCTGCATGAATTCCCAGAAAAGTAACGTGCAGTTAAATCTGACTATGTAAAAAAAGATCTTGTATTGGACACATCAGTGTAAAATAAGACATTAATATTTTCTTTTTGGCATTTTGCTGAGTGTTTCCTTCCATTAGAAACAGACAAAACTCAGGACAATCCTGAAGTTCTGCATAAAAACCAGAGAGCATCCTCAGACTCTTCACCAGTGCAAGGTTTGTAACCCACATCTAACACAGGTGCATGAAGGATGCAGGGACTGTCATGAAATCCCACCCTGGATCCTACATTCTCAGAAATGACGCTCACCTATAGTTGGGTCACCCTCAAAATACGCAAATAATTCCTCCTGCACAGGATAAGCTTGGAAGAGAGAACCTTTCTGGTTTAATCAGGCAAGCCATATAGCAACACCATTGTTCTTTCTCTTGCTTCTCTTACAGAAGGAACAGTCAGACAAGAGTGGATTTTCTTCAGGGTAATCTCCACGGCACGACTTAGCATGTATATATTTCTAAGAGTAATATACACTCCTCACTCACGTGAGTGATTTCAGCAAGGCTCACTTCACCATCATTGCCTGACAACTTAGTAAGACATAGCGATAACAAAACACATAAAACCCATCAATTTTCAATATCATGCAGGCTCACTCCGGCATCCCTTCCTAATTTTTAATGCACCCTACCTTTGCACGTAGCTATTTGCTATTACAGGTGAGGCTGCACAAGCATATGGTGACTGGAGGCCCAGTGAGCTGGAATGTTCTGTTTCAGCTGATATTCTGCAGAACTGTTTGGCTACAGGAGCTCAGCAATATATTTTGATAGGCTTGACTATGCAGCTATAGATCTAGTTTTGCTTCCCACTCAGATATTGTTCATGCTTCAGTTATCATGCACAAAATTAGCGATAAGCAATATTAAGCAGAGCACTCTCTATTGCAGTTCTGCCCAAGAGGGCTGATAACAGATCCCAGTCTCTTTATGCTTTTTGCCTTTACAGGAAGCTGAGTGACTGCTTCCCTGGGAAGCAGAAGCAGATAAGTATTCCAAGCTTTATGTTAATGCAACGTCTGTCACATCCTTCTTGCACCTTCACCGTGAGCTTTCAAAGTCTTGGTGAAAACGCTAAAATGGAAGACCTTTCTGCTAGTGCTTTTTCAACGAGGACGCTGTGATGCAGAAGTAAGTAGTAGGGATATTTTAGCAGCTTGCCATGCATAAAAAATGCATGATCTTCAGAACACAACCACTGATAGCAATTAGCATGTATTCATAATACATCTATGAGTAACTGCATTCTTACCTGGTTATTGCAGGATACATAAATAACCTTTCAGCTTGATGTGCTACAAGCCCACAGATTTCTTTATTTAATGCATGCTCAGTCCATTAAGAACAGTAAGAATCATGTACAACTATCCCATCTTTTATAGCACATGGTTTAGAATACCACTTGGAAGCCTGCATCCTGGCTTTTCTGCCTTTATCCCATTCTATCAGAAGCAGATTTTCCTGGAAAAGGCTTGATAAGCTGTCTTTTGTACTGTTTGAATATGTTATTTTCAGGCTCGGTGGTCCCTCCCCTTCACATTTAATTTGTGTGGCTTGATATTTTCTTTAAAATGCCTAGAGGTAATGCTTGCCCCAACACTGTCCGTCCAGCCTGTGGTGCTGGTGGCACCCTGTGACCATTGCTACGTAAACCCTTTGCCTGTAAACTGGCTGCCCTTTTGTTCCTTCCAGGTGGTTCAGGATAATAAAACTCAGAATCAAAACAGTATATAACAGTATATCCAAAGAACTGCAACAAGGCATGGATCCCTTCTCACTTTGGCAATAAAAGTGTACCAAATAATTCCAAAATTCACCAAGAGCTACAGCAAAAGGTCTTCTAGAACATTGTCCTTCCACCTTGCATCTTTGACACTCTTGTATATTTTGCCTTTAGGGACAATATTCCAAAGCTTCATGTATTTTTTTGCTGTCATTCCTTAGGATTTTACCCTCCAGTTCCAGATTTACCAGGGCTAAAGTTTTTTAGTTGGAACGATTTGCTTTCAGCTCTAAAATTACTGGGCATTTCAGAAGGGAAAATCAAATGCATACTCAGATAAGAGACTGGAGATAAGGAACCATGGGAGGACAACATTATTTGTACCATGATGGCCCATATATATTTTATAAAATTACGGAAGGTATCCGATTAAGATTGATAACATGAAAGAATCTTTATGTTACCGACACTTCAGCCTACAGCATGACCTGGGAAACCATTTTTCACCATGCCAAAGGAGCTCATTTTCCAAACTTTTCCCATCAAAAAAATAACATGAAATGGAAGCATTTCCGATGGTTGCTTTACATTAGAGCACATCTACCCTGTTGCAAATGAACATGGAATACCAGTCACTCTTCTGTGCACCTCTATCTATCCAGAAAATTACAAACTGTTGCATTCCTTAGGGAGGTAGAACAAACGCCTCAGCAGATGCAGGTATGCTGACTTACCATAAATGAAGATTGTAGTTCCTGCTAGGAAATGAAAGCTATCTAAATCATTCAAGTGTACTCTCTAAATCTCACAAAAATATTCTGAGTCATCTCACTGATAAACTGTGCTAATTAAGCTTGATTGTTCTATTTAAATTAACAATTCCCTGGAAACCTCGGAGAATCTTTTGTTTGGCATCAAGAGAACAGCATACTCAGACGAATGCTGGTCACCTGTGTGGTTGGCTGGTGGGTCGTCCTGCCTCAGAGCCTCAGATAGCCGTGTCAGCACCACCGAACAACCCCGAACTCCTGTACAAGGAAAAATGGACAAAATATTCACGTGTTGGACTTACCTACTTCAATTTCATTTTTTCTGATGGTCTCTGTAGCATTTTAGATAAGACAGTGCCCCAGGTGGGCTATTAGTGCAATATGCTTTAAGAACCAGTGGTATAAAATGAACCACCACTCAAATCTGTCACGCCAGCTTAGCAACAACAAAAAAACAGATGAGAAAATTGTTCGAAGGGTCAGTATTATTTGGATAATATTTTTTTGAAACTTTGGCCACCTTGTAGGCAAGCATCTTCTAATTTTCATCTGGATTAGCACCAGTCCCCCGGTGAGAGAACTACATAGCCACTCATCTGAAACCTGTGCAAGAATTGTGAGAAACTCAAGAGCACCAGGCTCTGGGGATGTTCTGTAAAAGATTTTAATGGGATCCAGCAAGGGCAACTTTGATTATCCCATGCTGTTTCAAAGATGCAACAACCAAACCACAGAGACCATGAATCTGAAAGGCATCTGACAAATCCAGAATTTGATGAGATTCAGAAGGAGGATTTATATGTCAGATGACTGACTATATTTCAGAAGCTGTCATTTCTAGGAATGTCAATTGGAGATATCATTTATTACTACCTATACAGAGCCCCATATGTATTACAAAGTATGTGTAGACATTAAAGCCAGCAGTAAAATAAAGAGGGGAAGTAGGAGGGAAGAGGGAGCAGTTTCATGTATATATAAACAAGATGTTTTCTTAAGACTTAATTTGAATACATATCACCTTTGAAGTTTTGGGTTTACTTTTCCATCTCAGCTCACAAGTTGATTATTTTGCTCATGAGTTTCTATATGCTATTCTTGAGAATATATTTTATTTTTTTGGATGAGAGTCATACTATCCCAAAGCAATTACTAACTTAATTTATAGTAAACTTGTTACAAATAAATTCCAGAGTTGTTCTTGAAGGCCTTCCAGGAACCCTGCTATCCCAAATACACTTTTGTCAGTATAGCCTGTTGTTTAGAGCCTCTCAACACCAAAGGTTTCTTTCTTCCTCAAAAAAACAACCATGTACATTAATGAACATGTCTTAGCAGAAATATTAATTTATTTTGTTACCACACTGCTTAATGGCATTCAAATATAATGTTATAAACACATCATAAATATCAATCTTGAAAAGACATTAAAAATTCAAAGAATACTAAAATTCCCCATGTAGATGATCCAAAGTGATTATAAATTAATAACCATGAAGAAAGTTGAAATTTAAAAGTTCTGAACAGGTAATTTAAACGTCTGGAAACTTCTGTAAAACACTGGGAGAACAGACGCAATCTCTAATGTCACTATTTTATCTCATCTTTGCTGAGTGCTAGTACGTGGTTTTACCAAAAAAATTGTATCCAGAAGATTTCAGAGAATTACTTCTCTGCAGCCCTAGCTTTATTTCTCTAATCATTTGGCTCTTTGCAAGCTGTCACAACTCTGTAAAAACCACTGCTTTTGCAGTTTATATTGGATCTCTAAAAAAGAGAAAATGTTGTCCTGGGCTAGAGGAATCTCAAACTCTTTAGCTTCTGCTTCCTCAGCTATTCCATATGCTGGGGTTTTTTACAGTTTTTGTTTTGTCTCCAGTCTCGAATATGCCAGTTTCTTGTTGAGGAAGCAATCAAGCAATCAAAAAAGCAACTCTCCCATTCACATCTATTGAGAACGTTGCAGCTAGACAGCAGTAATTGTGACCTTTTCATTACGGGTTTGGGTTTTTTTTGGCAGGCTGGTGTGAGGATGACACTTATGGCAGCACCCTTTGTTGCATCCTCCTCCTACCCCCACCACAGACAGATCTGGTTTGCAACTGAGGCAAGCAGGGAATAAAGCTATTGGCAAAAGCATGAGCAAAGAGCTTTGGTTTTGATGTAGTTCTATGCACATAAAGGCAGACATGGGAACTGAATACAGTAGGACCTTTATCACGTATAACAGTGCATGTTACAATAAATAAAAGGCAGGCTCTTGGGTCTTAATAATGACTTGCCACTCATTGCGCCTTAAGATTCAGAATCACAACCAGCTCCAAGTGTTGCTCACGGGATTGTGCCCAGAGTTGCTTAGAGAGGTTAGAAACTCGTATCCATTTTGTTCATGGTGACTAAGATGCATTTTTCATACTAACAGCTTTCAAATTCAGATATAATTTTGCCCAGTTTCTAGCAGAACGCCCTTGGTGAGCAAGGCATTCACCACACCCAGATTTTAAATCACCACCAGGATTTAGCAGCATGCATTCCATTGATTTTAGCAGATGATGGGTTGTTTGCTATCAATACTCTGCCAGACCTCACACATCACCGGGACATTGACATATAACCTGGTTTAGCAATAGCACTGTGGTAGCTAAGTCTAAGAGACAAGCAAGGCAAGGTTCAAAAGCAGAGGTAATTATTGTTATTAGCCCAGGTGATACAATCAAGGGGGGAAAGAAAAAATTTAAGCTTTCAGGGACAGAAAGCATTCTTTAGGTCTCTTCTTCAGAGGCGCTGATTCCAAGAAGTAAAAGCAGCCATGTGCAAACCTTATTTCTAACCGTAATAGTTAGGTAATTTAAATACATAGCCTTCTCTCAACAAACCCAGCTTTGTGAGTTGCTTTCAGCTTTAAAAATGTGACCTGTCTCTTCTGCAGTGCCAAAATACTTAACACAGGGACAGATTATTAGTTTGTGTGCTGCCTAATAAATTATGCTGAGCTAATTGGATTAACGTCTTCTGGTAATATTCATTGGCCATGATGCCTTGTTATCCTGAAGCCTGCGTGCTGAAAACAGCAACCAAAGAATTACAGTCTTGTAGATCTACTGCTCACCTGCTGCAAACAGCTAACCAAGGCACGGGGCAGAAAACAACTGGGGAGGTAAAGGCAATCCAACCTGGCTTCGTTTGACTCTGCAGTAACAGTAGTCATGATGCATGATGATTATGAAGAATGAATAGAACGTAGATTTCTTATGAAAGAATAAAATTCTGTAGCCATTAAATTAACTGATGAACCCATTTCATTAGTTTTTGCTAGTCATCACCAAAAAGGAAATTTCACCATTCCAAAGATCTAAAACCTGTGTATTTCCAGCGACATCAACATGCTTTGAAATATTTTTAATTGAAAGTAACTGATAGAATATAATGCAGCATTTATCTTGCTGCAGGTGATAGAAGGCATATAGTGGAATGTTTTAACAAATGTTTTATTTAAAGACAGACTTGAAAAGTCTGTGGGAGTAATTGCCAGTTTGTCAGCTGAATCACTTTACCCTTTGGAAGAGGTTTTTGTCATTACATTAGATGATTCCCAATGTCAGTGCAGGCCAATTTATAGGATAAATGCACTTCAGTGTCACTGCATTCTATTAATGAATATTAAAATATTATTTCGGTGCTTGTTCTTACAAAATTATTATCCTTCTTATTTTGATGAGCATGCTATTAAATGACCTATACATTGAAAACCTGTGCTTTATGATAAAAAGAACCAAGATCTTTTTTCCAATTCTACCTTCTTTTCCATACATTAAAATAAATAATAATAGTATACTTGTTAACTCCTTAGTGTGAGAAACTATTTATATATAGCATAGCAAAGTCTTAATACTACCTGAGAATTTTCATTTATCTTAATGGGATTGTCTGAATGGAACAGCTGACAGAAGCGGACCCTTTGTGCTCAGTATGCAGTGTTTACACAACAGATACTACACCAGTACATTGCCAAAAAGCAGGCTATATGAACAGCATTTCTAATCATTATAAATCAGTTCAGGACTCTTGGTATTTTTAAAATGCTTGCATTCCCTTGAAAGAGAAAGACATTCTGCTTACATTTAAGAGGCTGACATACACTAATCCTCAAAATATGGCACAACACTATCCATTTTTGAATGTGAGAATAAAAGCATCTCAAAAATATTGTTTGAGTTCTTTGGTTTAACTGAGCAGAAATGTAAAAGATTTACTGAATCAATTAAAATACTATGAACTTTATTCTTTGTCAAAGTATTCTAATCTGCATATATCTGGATTATTCACCTATCTGTCTACAGGAAGAAAACGTGTGTGAGACTGACTTGCCCAGATATCTGTAGGACATACTGTGTCTTGTATTTTCCGTAGGAGGGAAGCAGTTGGGAGATGAGCAAAAAATATATGAATCATCTTACGACTGCAATCTATATATGACTTCCTCCTCACAGGAAATAAAGTTACCTGACAATTTAACCGGTAGCGTGGGTTTCTGACAACTTTGCATAAAGTTTGTTTGAAGAACCCTCATATTTTTAAACCTCTGTAAGAACATTTTTTCTACATATATTTTAAGCATTGAGCTGAACAAAATTAAAACTGGAGAACTAAAAAAGATAAAAAGTAAAAAATTGCCTTTGCAATGAGAGCTGTAGTTTGCAAATTAGAGCCATAGTTTACAAGCAAACAAGCAAAGTTGCCATCAGGTTTGCATTTACAGTTTAGCCACCATTCCTACAGCCAGCACAGGTGACTTCACTTTTACCTCCCCCTTCCCTTCCTGCTTTTAACTTCATGTGGACCTGGTTTTAAAGAGTCCCTAAATAAATCCTTCCTTTCCTGTACCCTTTGGGTGGTACCCACTAACTGGTGAATTTTCAAATGATAAGGGACACGTAACAGACATTTGGGTAGTAGCTTTGCTTGGACTCTTACAACTGTCCTTTGAGCTCCATCCCGAGAGGTGCCACCTCCTTCCCACACCACCACAGCTGGTGAAGCCAGCAGCAGCCAGTGGTTCCATGGCACACTCCATCATGTGTTTAGCTTTGAGAATCAGGACAAGGCTATTCCCCTTGAGGTTCGATCTCTACCAGGTAGGACGCTAAAGACAATGCCACTGCTTCCCATTTCATACATAGCTAAGAGCCATGCTAGCTCAGGATCTTTCCAGGACCAAGTGCATAGCTTTACTGGAAAGGTTTTCACTTCTTGCCGGTCACTTGTTTTCAATATCATCGATTTATTTTAACTACATTTTTATCTTTGCTACCTCACTTTTATGCAGTCTTCAATATGTAAAGAACAGACAAATGTTATGGAAAGAATGACTGTGCAGGCAATCCAGTTTTGATAGCAAAACGAACCAGTAGTTTGGCTCTGGATGCTAACGATGGGCTTACAGTCAATCTCTTCCATGCAGCTTATAATTGCTTCTGTCCAATGATTTTTAGATGTTTCCTTATTATCAATAAATTAATTTCCTGTGACTCAGTGCTTACATTAGGCACAGGAACAGTCTTTCCATTTTACAGGGACGTTGAATTTTTTAACCTGAAAAGAGACCAAACCTTGTTTACAAATGTGGTAAACCTTCTCCCAAAGAGCATTAAGCATTTTTGAAAACAGGAGTCCTCAGTTAGAAATGTATTTGTATTTAAAAGACAACAAAGACTGAAAATTTTTGACTCAAGGGCCAGAATTCTGGTACTTTCAGAAGAGCAAGTCTTGATCAAATGTC
The DNA here is from genome assembly GCF_017639655.2 of Falco naumanni. Classification (NCBI taxonomy): domain Eukaryota; kingdom Metazoa; phylum Chordata; class Aves; order Falconiformes; family Falconidae; genus Falco; species Falco naumanni. Next base: position 7,082,742 of record NC_054067.1, read on the forward strand.
AGGGACTAAAGGAGTCCCTGGTTCTCTATCTTTAGGAAGAAAAAGGAGAAAAGTAGAAAAAGCAGAACAGCACAGACTCTCACCTTCACTCACCTGGAATACTTTGATGAAGAAAACAGGAAAAAAGATGCTCAAAAGCATTACTCAGCAAGTTTAAGGCCCCTCTTTCAACTATTACATATAAATGCTTTAACAAATAAATCCTATTTTTTGAATCCACTTGAATTAAGAGCTGCGTAACCAAAGTTTCCAATCAAAACACATTTTTTATAATGTTCAAATGCCCACTTCTTCCTTGGGTTAACAGGAGGCATGCTAACAAGCTTTTTCAGCCATTCCTCTCAATTTCTGTTTGTCAGCTCAGTTCTGGGCTTATGCTGACAACAGCAAAATCATTACATTTCTACCTAGCGTAGGTTCCAGTTGCAAACATCAAATGAATATTGATTTTCTTTTTACAACTGAGAAAGCTTTAACAGACACAGCAATAGTAATTCTTGATAGATAAACTTGGAGTCAGGACAAAGAGCTAACGTTGCGTTATGATTGTTAGTATTGCTGGAAATGAGAACTGGAAAAGAACTGAATGGGCAGGTGATTCACAGTGCCCTTTCACCTGCGCATATGTAGGCTGAAACCATTTGGGTGGCAACCAAAGTAAAATCTTTTTTGGAGGGTTCTTGCATCTCAAAAATACTCCAAAAAGATGCATGGCAGGCAGGTCTGTCTAGCAGGAGCAAATGAGAATTGCAAGGAGGTTGCAGACCAGATGAATGCATTTGCTTTGACTGATTACCTCCACCCTAAAACAAATGAAGTCATTGCTTTGACTGATTACCTCCACCCTAAACCAGAATAGACCTTGAACTGAAGGTTCAGAGGTTCTACATGAGATTTACCACACATCTTGTTTTCTGTTCCTGTGTCAGAGAAAACCAAGGCAAAAGTACATAGGATACTTCTAAGGTCCCAGAAAATCTGGTTATATCAGAATTTCAGCTTTCATTAAAAAAATACTTTTTGATTCCTTGTGGTTGTGAAAGATTGTCTGAGTTCTTGCATAACCTTATCTCAGTTCTCTATCTAAAGAAACTCCCCAAATACTTCATTTTTCATGAGAAATTAGGAAAAACTCCTTAAGGATACCCTTACTTACTAGTCAACACTACCTCTGTGTTTTCCACTTAGTAAGGAAACACAATGAAATTAAAGGTAACACATCAGAGATTCTTAACACAGGCCTGTAATTAACCTATCTCTCGCACAATACTAGACAAAGAACACCTGATGATTCATGAAGGAACTCCACAATTATGAGAATGAAACATTTGTCTTCTGCAGCCCTGCTAAGAGGAAAGTTAAGAGTTTTCCCCAGAGGCAAATCCATATGACTTCACACTCCAAAACCTCCCTTCTTTAGACCTTTCTCTAGCCGCCTTTACTTCTCCTTTCAAACACAGCTAATGTTACTTGACGTGAAACTTTACAATTGAGGTCATTATTCTTAGATCATGGGAGGATCAACCCCTTCTCCAAGGAACAGCTCTGCTACTTAATCAAACAAGCCACAGGTAACTGGGAAGGTGTTTAGGTGGCTCATTTGTCTGAAGTCTTGTCTAGTTAATCATGACTCTTGGGGTCTATTTCTAACTCAAATGCTGACTTAGTAGATCATTTTGAAAAAGTTTAAAATGAGTAATAACTGGGTCTCTTGACAGGTGTTGCAAGGCTTTGTTAATTTAAACACATAAAACATGCTTACAACGTAACAGAACTTTTCTCTATAGTCCTTTAATTCTTGTAATTCTAATAAACTTAATATAATAGCTTAAATACTGAGTTATTTTTATTTTCAATCAATTTCCTTTGGAATTAAAAGAAGTTATGTAAATTGAGTTGGACAGCTTCATTTCTAGAAAAGAAGAGGTTCATCTGTGTTAATTTCTTGATTGCCCCTGGTTGACAACCCTGTTCAGCCCACCAAGATGTTTGTCTGACCCCTTTATGACATTGCACTGAGTATTCTGAAAATCAAATTTGAGAAAGCACCAACTAGAAGCATCCCAAAACTTTTATTTCCTCCGAGCCAAAGACACTGATTAAGTGAGCTGCAGGAAGATTTATGCAAATGTTGCAGGCAGTACTGCTCCTCTGTGTACCAGGCCTCCACAGACTTTTTATGCAACTCTTTGGGGATGTGTGTTCTCTTGTACCATCTGGTCCAGGCTCCAGAGAGGAGCTAAACAAGAACTGTTTGGTCCTGAGACTTTTCTAGCTCCTTGAGGGAGCACATAAGAAGAAAAATCAGAAAGCTTATGCTGAGATTACAGGGGAAAAAATGAAATATGGGTGGGTGGGGGAGTAAGGATACATATGCTTGGAAATATTGTAGCTTTACCAATTTAAAAAGGAATCGTAATTGTTGTTAATGACATGACATCAACATGCTAAAATAAATTATGTGAAATGTTCCCTGATGTCACACAACCAAATTGACATTTAGTCACCTAAACAGCCTTATTTTCAGAGTAACTGTGCAACTTCACTTCTCATTCATATCAGTTGGATTTACAGGCACCGAGTCATCCCAATAATGAAATTAAATGCATAATACATTTTTGTCACTCATTATAAAGCTGTGGACTCATGTCTGAAGCTGAACAAATAAAGTAAAAGCAGTACATATGCAAAACTCTGCTGGTTACTCTCCCAGTACTAATCTACAGCACTTCACAAATATTTTGAGATACTAGAATGGAAAATACATTTATTATTAAACCATTATTAAATAATAGTGACAATGTACTGTGATCTTTATATAAAGTGGTATCTCCATGACTAAAGTGTTGTCCAGCACTAAAACAACATGGGACTTGCACTGTACCACTGCACGAGCCAGACAGGGAGCACATGGCTGGCCCTTCAGTACAAATGTTTTACACGTAAAGATTACTCTATATTAAGTCTTCTGACTTTGTGGCACAAATCCCTGCATCAGTTTAATTTACTGACAGATCTCAAGCTTTTGTATTAGCTTATTGCTCATAAGCACAGTTCAGGGCTGCATCAGCACTAATTCAGTTACTTTTAACATAAATACGGTATACCCATCTAAACAAACAGCATCTGAGGTTTACAGTTTGGTTTACTTTGCTCAGAGAATATGGGAAATACAACGGAGGAAGAAAAAGCAAGTAAGCTCATCTCCTTGTTTGTCTGTCACTGATCTGTACAACACAAGGAGATCGGTACGCAGTGCTAAATTCAGCCATATACATCTCCCTGTCCCTATTTGTGTTATGTTTGTTACTCCGTGCGTTCAAATGAGGAATAGAATATTCTATGATAATAACATAAATATAGTGAAGCTTTCAACGGCTGCAAGGAACAGCCCCTATTGTTGACTTCAGCATGAGCCAAGGACCTTCAACAGCTTTAGCAGAGCCAGGATGAGGGTTGGACCAAATGGTAATATTCCAAAAAACACAGTAGTTTTTCCTTAAGCAAAGTTATTTACCCATAAATTTCCTTTCCTTCCTACTCACAGGAATAACCCATGGGTTTCCCTGAATCTCGTTTTTGGAGGATGTGATGGTAGGACCGGGTCTTAGTGCCTTAGCAGGTCACTGCTTTCTCCATCAGCAGCACCGCTGAGAGCACCCCTGACCGCCAACTGCAGGGCCAGCAAGTGGCTGGAAGTGAATGAGAAATCTTTATTGTCTCCTCTCTATTCCCTGTGTACTGGCAAGTAACTCCAACACAGATGTTCCTAACAAAAATATGTGTTTTGGGATTTAGCTGTTGCTGTCCCATGAAAGAGGAAAGTGTTCAGATATTTAGTGGTCTCTGACAGCAGCAACACCTGACTACACAGGCATTATTGCAAATTACTTGGAAAAAATTAATTAACTTTTTAGTAAAAAATGAAATTGCAATTACTAGCCATTTTAATTTGAGGAACCAAATGTTCCTACTTGCAGAAAGACTGCATTATTGTAATTTCAAAGTTATATTGGAAGGTCAGATGTGAGAATTTAAAGTGTAATCTTGCAGATGCTCTCACAGATGTCAAAACAACCCTTCACTGTTCAAATTCTCTTGAAATCTACAAATGCCATCAGCTTCAGGTTCCATCCAGAATCCCAGAAACAACTAAATATCTTCTTTATGTTCCCACCATAAAGAAAACATCTCCTCTTAAAAGCACCAAGACCTCGTTAAGGGAAAATGAAGCAAAATATACAAACAAAACCTGGCTCATTCTTTCCCAAAGCATCAGCTCAGTAGCTGATGATGACAAAGGATTACTTTCCACCGAAGGTTTCAAGGCGTAGATATTAGGTAGAAAAACCAATTCGCTGTTATATAGAACGGCCTCCAAAAGCCTAGCAAACACTGACGACAGTCACTCAGAAAGTCTGAGTATTAAATATTCCAAATTATGTGACACTGAAGACAAATAGTATCTCTATATTGAGGCAGGTTTTAGTAGCACAGGAAGCGCCAGATGTAACAATCAGGATACAGGATTTTGGACAATGAGATTTCTAAGTCTGTGAGGAATTTCAAGCTGTTAACTTTTGAGAGGTACAAAATGGAATGAACATAAGTATGACAGAAGTTCAAAAGTACCAGTCAGTAATACCAAAATAAATTATGCAGTTTGGTGAAAATGCTTCATTTTGTGCTGTTAGTTTTAATTTCAAAGTACTGAGTTTGAAACCCAACTGTTCACTTCACATGCATCCTGAAACCAGGACAGCATCCACTGAAGAAATTCAAAGGTCAAGATTAGAGTGGTATTTTAATAATTTAGATTTTGACAAAACGCCAGATTTCCTCCTGGGCTTTTGTTTTCATTGACACTGTTCATGTACTTCAAGTATCTACTGCACATTCCAGAGTTTTCAAAATGTATCTTTTGCACCTATAATTTTGTGCATGATAATTGCATATTTTAGTTGTTTATTTATCCCTTAGGACCAGGAACAAAGAGGCTTGCAGTGAGGCATTCTAGTTCTGCAAAGTAAAAGAACTATTCAGACAGCAAAGGATTCCCTGTCTTTAACGGGGTGTGGGGAGGGGAGATACCCTTCAAGACTTCATCTGAAACCAGAACTTTCCTGCCTTAGAGCAACAAAAGCAAACAAAATATATCAGTTTCCAAGCGCAGGTGCAAGTTAGTCAGTCTCTTTGTTTACCTATCAATCTACTTATCGCTGCACTAATTTTCTACAGTCTGATATATTCTGGCAATGCCATTGCTTCACCACATACTAGTCCAGCTAGCACAACTGACTACATACAGCCAGCATGCATTGTATAGTTTGAGAACAACTGCAATGTTATTCCCACTTGATACCTTTTTCTTATCATCAGACAATAAACATGCCAGGGCCCTGGTCTGTAGCCACTCGGAGGGAATGCGACTGCTGCGCCTCTGCATTCTTACCTGTGAGTCTTCTGTGAACTCCATTATCATTAGCAACATTTTAATAAAAGTAATGTTAAAAAAAACATGGTAAAGTGGTCATTTGAAGAACAGTTTTTAGACTTTATAGGCTCCTCTAAAAAAGCAGCAATAACGTTCAAGCTACAGTGCTGAAAGCCAAGGTGGAGAGATCAGAACTGGAGCAAGGATACACATATCTCCTTAAAGGGTATTTATTCATAGCTGCATTTCCTACTCCTATAAATCCATATGATGTTGGTCATACACCAGTCCAAGCTTGTCACTATTTCTTTGTCTCATGTATTCTTTAATTTAGATTTATGCTAAGCACTGCTGCCAGCACAGAGGATATTAATGACGTAGTTAATGTATAACGGAAAACAGAATTCAGGCAAAGAAGGAAGTTTTACTGGTCTGTCTGTTTCCAGTTTATCACATTATCAAGCTGTTAAAGGTTGCCTTAAGCAGTAGATAGTCTAGTTCTAATTTAATCGGTAGAAGAACTACTGCTTGACTTCTTTAGCTCCCATCACTTATATAATAAAAATAAGACAAAAAAAGTACAGATAAAGCAAGAAGAAAAAAAAATCACTATGTAAAGCAGGGCCAACTAGGGGTTGAAACGAGGATGAAGAGGGAGAAATTATGTTAGGGAATATAAATTAGTTTAGTAAAGGACAAAGGCAGTCACAACAAATGCTGGTAGCATGCCCTGGGGAGAAGGGAACAAGGGGGTTTCTTTGAAGCAATACTGAAATGCAGGATAATCACGGCTGAGTAAAGTCACTAGTTCTAGTGACTCTGAAGTTTTGGTCAATCAAAAGCTGGTCAGATGTGGTCAGAAAAGGAAACAGTATCTCTGTGACAACAACAAAGGCTCCTAGCCTCAATACCTCGGTTAAAGCGGTGTCCTGGAGAGAGAAAACACTGTGAAACCCGTATTGCTAGAGTGATACTCAGAATTTGGAAGAAAGCATTTTAAATCCTCTGGAAAAAGAAAGCAATAAACTGATAACAACTGATAGCAATAAACTCAATAAAATGACAAATAGTCATTTGAATCATAGGAAAATCACTAAGATGAGGAAACTATAATCATTATAATCAAGGGAATGCTTAATTAGTGCATTTTGTGAATAACAAGGTATGTTTGCAATGACAGCTAAACCTCACGTGAGAGCGGCCACTGCTCACGTATACACGGATGGCCATATGGTGTATAGGGGAAAGCCATAGGAAAGGGATTAGGTGAGCAACAGCTTCTCTCCCAACATTGTTATTTGCTGGTCAGTAGAACCTCAGCAATCCTAATGAGGAGCAAGGCTGCACTGCACTCTGTGCTGTCCAAAACTCAGAACAAAATGGTACCACCTTCCCCATGAGAGCTGAGTCCTGTCCTCACCCAGAGCCACGCAAGGACTGCTAATGCATACCAATGGGCTGTGTCTAGGTGGAAATTCAAGGGCGAAAATATAGCACACAAAGTGGAACGTAAGACCACGTATACACAGCATGTGCATTATATTCTGATACAACTCTCCATGTAACCCTTATTACACTGATGAGGCACAGCGTGCTGCATATGTCTCTGTAGGTGTTCAAAGACTGATTACATCAATACACTACATTAATATGGTTTATGATGGAAGGAGACTAATAGATGAGAAGTAGCTATGTGCACTTTGAGGAATCAGTTGCTGGGAATTAGGCTCATTTTCAGTGTAGGAGGAGATGTATTACATTTTGAGAAGATTTGGCGATTAATGATGGAAAAGCAAAGACCTTTTCCTCCTTTGGTGAAAAGCAAAGCATGTACATTCTTGACCAGCAAAGCTGCAATGAGCTGAAGCATCGCTTGCTAGATCAGCTGAAACAGACAGGCAAACATAATTCTGGGGTTTTGGATGCAGAACTTTGGCCCCCAAAACATACTATAAATCAATGACTTATTACAATATAACAGAGTCTTTTATTTCCTGGGAGCAGCTAAACTGAGAACAGGATATTATCATGCTAAAACCTTTTTATCTCTCTCTGACAGCAGAAGTGTTCATTTGAGATTTAAATGATTTTCTAAAGACAGATGAAAAACAGCTACCATAACAAAAGCTGCAGTCACAGTTAGAACAAAAATGTCATTGTTTTCCTAACCACCAGAAATCTCTTGGACTTGATCATTTCACTAGCACTTGATAACAACATGATAGAGGAAAGGAAACACTTGTGATAAACTAACAGAAGCATAAAATTCAGAAGTCTCACCCGACTGAAAATCAGATCCAGACCTACATTTTGACTTTTCAGAGTACCTTTTCCTTACGTATCATGGCCTTGGTCAAGCTTTTGTGACCACCTTAAAGAATCAGTTACCGTATCGTACATTTAAGTAGTCGAGAGTACAGGAAAATGAGTGATAAAGGGACATATTCACAAAATTCACCTGCATGCTACTGAAGTCGTGCCTCAAACACTGATTCAGCCTCGTACAATGAAAGAATTCACGGTTCCTGCCACTCGATGCTTCTTATTGCCTAGCAATGGAATAAACCCACACACACTTGGGGAAGGTTATGTTTAATATTTCGGTATATGCCCAACCAGTCAGAAATCATTAACTCATTTGCTCATGAACATTTGTCGGCTCTGAGCTCTATTTTAAACTTGTCTGCATTAGGACATAGTTTTATTTCTGTTTTATTTCTGTGGAGAGTGTAAGCAGCAGAACATTTTATCTCCTGTTCATGAAGGAGATATAAATCATCCAGTTCTAAAAAGGTGGAGCAATTTTAGCTCTGATTCTTTTGCAATCAGTTTGGATCTAGCCTAAAAAAAGAGGCCTCATCCTGCTCCTAAGCTGGCTCTCCTTATCTACCTCAGAGCATCGTAAGTGTTCAGCAATTTCCTTGCACTAAGAGAAATAAGGGGGTTTTTTTTGCTACTCAAATTATTGCTGTAGAAAATGGGAACATTAATACAAGAAGGCAGGAGATGCATTATGCTGGAGTAACCCACACACAAAGAGATCAGCTGTACTCACTCATGATCCAGCTTGCTACACCAGCTCACACGGAATCTGCTTTGCTCTGGTGCTTACGCACGTGCGCTACTGCAAGCCTGTGAGTAACACCAGGCAGTTCCTCGGGGCCTTCAGGACAGAACTCCTTGCTGAACTTGGAGAGTTTGAGACTGACCAATAAATATGAATCATGGTAGTTTCACAAGAGAATTTAATTCTCCATTGAGTGGGACTGGAATAACGAATCTGGCCTTCAGAAATGCACAGTGTTTTCAAGATTAGGCTAGTTGATGCTCTGACTTCTTACCATCGCTGACAGAAAATCATCTCGTGGCAGCAAGTAGCCTACATCATAAATAAATTCTGAAAGTTACACTTGTTTTTATTTTGACACTGATTGCACTTAAGCATGCTAATTATCAGAATAATGATTTTTTTCACACAAAAAAAGGTAAAGAGCATAGAGATTTGTGGAAAGAAAATACTTTGGGAAGAGCAATAACCATTTGAATGAATGCACATTTTTTTAAAAAAATAAAATAACTGGAATAGAGGGCTCCCTTTATATAATTATAAAATTATTGTTGGTATGACTGATTTAATTTGAAGAGCATTCCCTGGGGAAATATACTGTGCTATCAACTTGAAATGATTATGATTATTTGGCCTTCAGCAGCAGTGGGATAGTCAGCAGCAGAGCTGGATGGCAGTATGCCCACAGCTACACCTAATGAAATGAAGCACATCTGTGGCTGCGACAGGAGGAAATACCAGGGAACGAGCTAATCTCAGAGCGACTCATTCCACGCCTGATGCCAGCAGAGTCTCCGAGCACCCACAGGCTATACCCCAAGGTCCTTACTCAGCTTTTATTCAGAATTGAGGGAATTTTGATCACAGACTGGAAACGAAGAGGGGCAGATGTTATGTTAAAAAATATGAATATACAGGGCTGTCTGACTCACTACCTAGTTTGATTTGGCAGGAGACGCTGAGAGGGGTCTTTTGCGAGCCTGGGCTGCAAGAGCACGAGGTGACCCTCAGTAAGTTATTTCTCCTTACAAACAGAGATGGTCAAATATGAAACCTGATATTTTTATGATCAGTTAAATAGAGTGGAACTTCATCAAGCTAGCAATAACTGCTTTATTTTAAGCTGCTCTCCTAAGATCAGCAGGCTAATTTGATACCCTGCAACATTTGTGTAGGAAGCCTTAGCAGTGTCTTGCTCTGACATAAAATTGGGGAACAGCCCCAGAGAGCTAGTTCTTGGAGGACTTCTGCTGCAGTGAGCAAACCCTCAGCGGCAATTTAGAATATGGCTTTTTAAATTGCATTGACAGGTTGCACAATGTTTCTCTGCTGCTCTTGACTAACAATCTAGTGAGCAGATGAAAAGGCAAAACCTCTGCCTTTGTTACATTTGCTGGCGCTCTACTGTGGGAGATCAAAGCAGGTGCTCAGAAGGAAAGAAAGCCAGTATGTAGCCAAATGGTGGTTTGAGACAAAGCAGCAGCCTGTTTGCGGTCGTAGATGGAAGGAAAAAGCCTGATAGAAAAAGGAAAAAAGAACCCCTAAAGATATGCTGCGCAGGAAGAATACAATTTACCATCCCTCTCCTTGGGGACTAAGCTAGACTTTGCTTTCACAATTCATCTGGCCTCCAAGAGCAAAGACCTGCCCGTCCAGAGGCTCTGAACCATCCCTGCCCTTGATGATGTTAATGGTAGCAAACTGGAGAACAGCATGGCTTCCATGTTGACTGCTGTCTCTATAAAATGCCAGTTCCTCACAGGAAAAGGTAATAATGCCAGAAAAAGTAAATAGTTTGTTTTCTATGTAATAGCAGAATAGTGTTCTGACCGCAGTAAGCAGTTTTTCCTCCTTGAACACAAGGCAAAAAAGGTCCCCTCTGTCACAGGATAAAAGGCATACATAGTCTAAGAATGACTTAAGCTTTCCTGGGGACTTTATCCTGGGACATAAAATGATGTATTCAACTTGTGCTGGACCTGTGCAGCAGGCAGTTTCCCTGGGGTTCTTAGGAAACATTCTGCCCAATGCGTTAGCTGCTTATTGTTCAGATTTTTCATTTTCAGAAATCTGGTTCCCAGTTCTCCCCTCCTGGAATGAGGTGCTGCTAAGAAAGACAATGCAAAACACAAAATATAATTGGGATGGGTAGAGCAATCCGATTAAAATGAGAAATCTGCCTGAGCAGGAACAAAAGCCAAAAAATGAAGGAAATTATTAAAAAAGGTTAAAACTGAAAGAGTTTTCCAAAAAATATTTTTTATATCTCTGTAATCCCTGATCCCAACGTCACCAAAACAAGAAAAGCAGTTTTTGCAGTATCCTTCTGGCTGGAGAGGAGGCAAAACCAATGTGATATTAATAATCACCATTTTGCTAACTTGACAGAGTCCCAGAAATGTTTCTGAGAACACACAAAACCACCAGATAAAATATACCATCTGTCCTCAAGTTCTGCAGAAGCTGGTGCCAGCAGGATAAAAACAGAGCACCAGTTGAGGCAAAGGTGGGTGTGCAGTACCCATTGGCAAGGAAACTACTGCAGGGAAGGCTGACAAAAGAATGCTTTATTGGAGGTAATGAGAAGTATGAAGTATGAAGTAGTTCTTTTCCAGGAGAAGGAAATCATGCAAAAAACGCTGAAGGCAGAAGTTGGAGAAGGATTAAGTCGGGAGGATCAGGATTTCTACAGGAAAGTTCTTATCTATAGCTAATATAAACAGACACAACACATCATTAAATGTGTTGAAATAAAAACTACTATAAAAAATAAAGTACTAACAAAATTCACCAAAGCATGACATTTTAAATCCCTGCCCCTCAGGCTGCCCGTGGTGCATACGCAGCTTAAGAAGCAGCAGCCTGAGGTCTCTGCACGCTGGGTGCAGCACCTCTCCCTCCTCCCTCTGGGATGTAAACGCTGCTCCCAGAAGGATACCGAGTGCACTTCACACACCCGCACAACTGCACGGCCCGAGTTAGCCTGCTTTAGAAACAGCAAGAACGTCTTGAAATGTTGGGGGGGGGGGGGGGGGGGGGGGAACCCTACAGCACCCTTTATTCTTCAGAGAAGTGTTGCTGGTGTGTTGTCTTGGCCAGTCAAATTAGCATGGTTTCACTGTGGTGGTTTGCACCGATTCCGCAGGCTGAAAAGATATAAAATAGGCTACTGGGTCTCTCAGCCCCCCTTCTGAGTAGGGTATATCAACTCCACTTTTACACACAGCTAGGGCTGCTACCCAGGATAACACCTTGCTGCATTCAGGGGAATTTGTGTGACCCAACGTTCCTCTTTGCCATAGGAATCAAAACTTCATAGAGTCTTTTGAATACGTATCCTAGTTGCTACAGAGGCATTCGGAAGATTTGTTTGTTGAAGCACTAGCTGCTCTTCTTTAAGAGTTAAATCAGAACCTTTATGTAATATTAGACTGATTTAGGTATCTTTAGACTGATTCATCTTGATGTAGCGCCGTTTCTCCTAGACTTTGCAAAAATTCTTAAATGATTTATTATTTTTTTTCTAAAGGAAGTAGTAATGTTGCTATGGAAGAAAAAAGCGTAGCTAACTTTCTTATTATAAACTGTTTTCAACTGAAAATTTAAGGACATATTTGTAAAGGCTTACACACTTAGGAGGCAAAGGCTTGGCTAAAATATAAAATCCTTTTAAGCAGCTCGGCTTTCATAGCATGCTACAAATTCAAGAAGAAAGGAATACAGGAGGATTGTAAAATTTCATGCCTGACACTTGCATGTTATCTTTGGGAATCCAGCCTGAATAGGGCAGACATAAAAGGAAAATATAAGCTTGCATAGCTCCAATGTGGTATTATATCCCCGAAATTCTGGAATGAAGCAAAACAAGATCAGTAAGACATGTCTCTCAGCATTTGACATGTGTCCATCTAAATACAAGTTAATTATTTCAGATGTTGTCGTGTATCCTGAAGGATGCAATTTGGGATTAAAAGTAAATTCAATAGTACATATATGCTGATCAGTAACATTCATATGCATGGCTAGATATAGACATAGCAACTCGAAAGGATAATTAAGATTTAGCATCTCTATTTATAGAACAAAAGTGAGGCAGATTCATTGTCATTAAATGTGAAGGCTGGAGTCAGCACAGGGTGATATTAGTTGCCAGTGAAAGAAGATATAACTCATTACAAAGATGTGTTCTTTTTCAATATAAAATAATATGCAAGATACAAGAAAAATGAAATGACGAAATGACAGAAGCTACAACGTAGGAAGTGAAGAACAGAAAATATGTTCTAAGCCACTGGGACATGTATTTTTGTTAAAAAAGTAGACAAAAAGGACTGAAGAGACACAAGATAAAATAACAAGAATTCTGGTAATACAAGTGTTTTCTCTTTAAACGAAATACTTGCAGTACAAATATGAGCCACTTTTTTACTGCAAAACAATCCAATAGGTACATTATTTGACAACTGTTAAATTAAGAAAGTCTGTAAAGCTCAGGGAAGTCCACATTTTACTGTTGATAATTAAGGATATTTAAATGAACACAGTTATTCTGAGAGAGTGACAGCTATTCTGAAAGAGGTACAAAGAAATTGAATTCTCAATTTTCTTAAATCCCTTATTATAATATTAATAAGAAGATAAAGTAAAGTTAAATGATTCAATGACT